>NC_138782.1:33353150-33953150 GCF_965178545.1 Coloeus monedula
TTTTTCTTTGTGATTAACGCTATTCATGCCTTGCTGGCCTCTTATGCGATAAAACATCTTTGTGACTCCTTCCCTTAGTCTTCTCAAACAGCACTGCCAAAGCCACTATCACTTTTACCTTCATCACTTGCCTTTGAGATGCTCTTTCTGGTCTGCCAGCTTCTGTATTCTACTTTAGGTGCTTTAACTCCCCTCAGAAGGCTTTGTCCATTACTCAAGTCCTTACCAGAACATTTCTCACCAGGGTACAGGAGGGGATGTTAACTTCTTTCCCCATTAACACCAACTGAGCAGCATTAGCTTCTTTCTCCAGTGACAAGCTTTAAATCCCCATGTCTCCTGTTGCAGCATCTTCTGCATGGTGTCCTTCTTCCATATAAATGAGAGCCTCATCTATTTTCCCTACTAATGATTAAAAGCAGCATGTGAACTTTGCTTAAAAACAAGCGAGTTCTAACTTGCAGGCTGGACGTAGTTGGTACCTCAGTCCCAAAGGTTTAAAGAACAGATAGGTATGAACTAAAATCTCGTGTTTAAAGAAGTGCCCAAAGCCTATGTAGTTTTCGGCCAATCTCATCATTTGAATGGAACTACATTTGTAACTTTTGGGATGGACAGCCCTGTCTGCCTGCTGATTCCTTCTCCCCACTGTTATGCTTCTGTGCTTTCTTCCTTGCTGGCTTTGTCATATCATATCATGGCAGATTTTATATGTTATCTCATTTTCTGCAGATTTTTCCAGAAGAACCCTTTCTCCAATGCCTTGAAGGGTCATCTTCAAAGTTCCTGTAGAGCTGTAGTACTAAACATGATTAGGGAAGGAGAAGCTAATTTGCTGCTGATTTTATCTCTCAGACTTCTTTATCCCTTGCCGACACAAAGTCTGTCCTTTCTGTGTTTACTCTCCTCCTACTTAGTTTGGACTAACAGGTCAAAGCAAGTTCAGAATGGGGCACAAAATGGAAGTTCCTAAAGCCAAACGACCACAGGGTGGTGTAATTTCAGAAAAGGTACTAGGGAAAGGCTCTTTCCATAGTCAGTGATGAGGCTGACTCGCCTATGCAAGCCTGAGAGTAGGAGGAATATTGTCCACTCTAGCCTGAACGTCCCACTTAATACTGGGTGGATGGATGCCATTGCCTAGTGCTGTATGACCTTTTTCTGGTGGCAAAGCCACCAGAATTCAGTTGTATGAATTTCAAGGGCTCTTTTTTAAATATAAAAAGGGACAAGTAAACCATCTCACCATGAAGAAAAGAAGGGAAATACCTTCTTCCTGTTCTTTCCTTCTCTGGTTAGCACAGTACATATCTCCTAAAAGGAATACCCCAAAGGACTGGGAGATAACAAAAGAGATGTGGATCAGGCTATTCAGTGAGAGATGGTATTAACACGCTGTTACAGACACTGAGTAGTTGCCAGAGAGGATTCCAGTGCAGGGGGGAAAAAAGCAGTAGCAATTTCAGGGCTGTGAAATCCTGGTACGGTAAAGCTTTGGGCCAGCAAGAGTTTTGTGAAGACTTGGACCCTCTGTAGTGCTGCCCAGTGTCTGGTGGAGCTCCTGAGAAATGGCCAGGTTTCTGCCCATTGCTGGCTGACAGTCCATTGGGGAATTCAGTTAAACTAACTTGATGGCTCAAACCAGTTAAAATCTGGAATAACAGCTTGGGACCACTTTAATTGAATCCTCTGTGAACCCCAGAACCTCTTGTGTAGGGGAGTTCTCTGCTGAAAAGCCGCCACTATTAATGTATTGATCTTTTCCCTGCCCCGAGACAGCTGGAAGAGCTGCTCTACAGGCTTGGCCAAGTAGGATGTGGCACAATATTCCGTGAGAGGTGGATGTGGGGATAGCCACTCACAGCAGCATTCTCTAAGCTATCTCCTGAGTACTGGAAATGTGGTCTGCTTTCCTGACTGCATGCCATCTCACCCAGCTGAGACTAGGCCCACTATACAGCTTCCAGTGTACACACAGCACAAATAAAAGACTGCAGTGCTACTCTGAAGCATTTTTTTCACTCGCTGAAGGAGTGTGCAACCAAATTTTACTGTCACCTGGAACTTCATAGGGCTAAAAGTGTTAATAATTCTGCCCTGCTTCAACCTGCCGGGGTTCCAATGAGCTTCCCCATATAAGACACCATTCCTGAGATTCTGCAAATGCTAGCTTTTAAAATCTAATTCTTCAAATTTTTTGGTTTATTCTAATCATAAAACTGAGAAGTCAATGCAAGCATTGTGGCATTGTGTCCTGTTTCTGTCTCTACATTTGGGAGCCTGTAGCATCCCCCCTGGATGGGTGTACTGGAAATAACTGTGACTTCCCATGTCAGGTGTCCTTAGCTGTGTCCAGCTGGTAAGTGTTCTTGAACTTAGGGCAGACTTGGTGGGTATAATGAGAAATGTCACAAAAAGCTTGAGAAGCCAAGCAGGTTAATCTGTTTTATGTAGTTATGTAGTTTATGGAGACATTCAAAGTATGAGGAAGGAGAGGAACCCCTGACTTGCTGATCTTCAGGTGAATGTAGGTGGTACCAAATGATCTCTGAAAATCCTAATGCTTGTAAGATCATGGGTAATTCAGGCTTCCTGGTACCTCAGGAGATCTCTGGTGCAACTGTCTGCTTAAAGCCATCAGCTATGAGGTCAGAGCAGGTTAATGAGGGCTTTGTCAGGGTCACCTTCCACCTAAGCTGGGACCATGCTCATGTTTTCAGGAACCAGACAAACATTACCATAAGGCTGTGTGAGTGTTCAGTAGGTGTGTTTGTGCAATTCAAAGTGGAAAAACCCCAAAGACATTTTTTCAATCTAAAGTGAATTTTCTTTTTTTTTTTTTTCCTCAATGAAACATTTGAATTTTTCATTAAAAAACCCTTTAATTTCTGTATTAAAGCATCCGGATCACTTGTAAAGATCACAAAGGAAAGACAAGTTTAGATTTCCTGAAGAGTGTTGGAGGAGGAGCTGGTGGTGGGAGGAGCTGGATAGTTTAAGGGTTTAACTTCTTCCAGTGCCTGGGAGGACAGGAATGTGGCTCGCTGAACATCACCCCAACTGCCAAGCGGAAAAGTTTTTATCTGAGTATTTAAATGTGTAATGCAAAATAAAGTAATTCTGGCATTGACACCCCTCAGTGAACTGCACAGTGGACACCTGGCCCACAGGCTTAGATGGATGCCAGGTTATAAAGCAAAATAGTGTCAACAAGAGCAATCTGTAAATTTGGGATTAGACTATTTCTGTAGAAAGTGATGGCTTGTATACTTTCAGGTAGGAGAAACTATTTGAAAAAACAAGAATTGCTTTTCTAACCAGTAGCTTTATCAGTGGTTTTAGCATTCACACGCATTTTTGGGGAGATTTGGTTTAATGCTAACTCTGGGGTTTTTTTCTGCAGATGAAATTTTTAGGTAAATTTTCAGATGTTTTTCAGCCTATGATAGATGCTTTTTGTTCTAAGCACTTTTTGATGAAAATACTCTTTTATATCTGGGCAGTGAGAAAAGGAATGAAACAAACCTCTTATTGTGGGTAGCAGGAATTTGCAGCTGCCTCAGTTAACTGAGGGCACTGCAAGTGTTGTCCTGTGAATTAAAAGATGTTTTGCTAATAAATTTCATCTTCTTAACAAGTCTACAGGGCTTCTGAATCCTTTATGGACAGGAATGGGAAAGCATGAAAAAAAAATCCTGAATTACTTAATGTGTGTAACAGAAGCACATGAGTTAAAGCACATGGTTATGAACATTTAGAAATAAAACCACTCTTGTTTTGTTTCCTCTAAAGAAGCTTAACTTCCATTACGCCTTATTTCATAATGAGAGGAGCTATACATGCCCTTAATCCAGCTGCTTCAGTGGAAACATACTTTGATGTCTCTGCAGTTTTCTAGTCATCATTCCTCAGTGTTGCTTTGCTCAGGTATGTGCCAGGTGACATCCCAGCAGCAGGCTCATGAGGGATGTGACACACATGGCAGTGTAGTTTTCATTTCTGAATCTGGTTCAAATCTTCTAATATATAGCCCATGATGATATAAGACACCAGTTAATACTGAAGAGGGAAAGTCCTGTTTTCTCATTCCTGCTTGAGTTTTGTAACAATTGAGGTTTATATACAATTAGGTTGGCATCTCTTTGTCTAGTGCAAAGACAAGTGGATGTAACCAGCCAGGAGTAAATTTCTGGCCATTTTGCATAATCTAAAGTCTCCTGTGCTGTTTGCTTATACTTTGTATCCTGTATAAAAAGCTGGTGGGGCATGGCTTTTTGGCATATGTACATCAACTGTGTACCAAGTCTTCAGAAAATTATCTCAAGCTGCTGAGTCTAAGGGAAAAGGGAGCCAGAGAAATTGAATGCAAAGCAGATCTGGTGTCTGAAGGGCTGGGTTTACTGTGCACATTAGACCTCCCTACATCGTTCCGTTTTTCACTCTAAATAATTTCTAACATGCAGGTTAACTTTAGGTGCTCTCCAGTCAGCACTGTGTGGCATCACCACAATTCTGAAGGCTGCTGTGCTTCACACAGTGACCTGAGATCATGGGCCTTTCTTCACTTATGTTTTCCTGCAGAGAAACTTAGCTGTGGTAAAAAGAGCTGCCCAAGACATTACACAGTCTTTTGAAACTAGATACAGGAAAGGGGAAGGTTTGAGGGAAAACAACCATGGGAATAACTAGCCATAAATGTATGCGACTCAGCCTCCAGCCCTACAGTAAATGCCCCCCAGCACTATCTGCTGGGCCAGGTTAGGCCACAAAACACCCTAATCCCATAAAAGAAAAATTGGAACTAGTTCACTGAAATGTCACAGCCAGTGTGAAATGCATCACACCAGACACATCTCTCAATAATTCACTTAGAAGGGGTCATCTACCAGGTGTACTTGCCTACATGTCTCATTTACCACACTTTTTAGTCTAAAAATGGTGAAAGCTGGCAGAAATCAGCGATCATTGGGAAAAGTGCATTAACATTGAAAAGCTGCTCACAAAAAAGTAGCACTGGAATGAAGTCTTAATTTAGTCCCTTTTGTTTCACTGTATTTCAAAACATCTAGTTACATAACAGCATGCCATTCTTTCTGGAGGTGCTCCCCTCTTCCCAGGGACAGGCTCCTGGGGCTCCTTTGGAGGTATATTATTATTGGAGGGGATGTTCTCCCTATCATAAAATTTGGAGGTTTTGGGGGTTCATACTTAGGAATAGTTTGCCCCCGGACTTTTTTTTTCCTGGGTGTAGGTTGCCGGTGCACCCGTGCAGTTAACAGCAGAGTTGTCTGTGGTGAGATATTTTTGTTAGCAAAAACTTGGCACAGAACGTGTAGATAGCCCCAGCTCATAGTTGCACTCATTTCTACGCTGCTGGTCAGTGGCTTATTGCAGCTGGCATGTGACAGAGGTTAGTGAAGGAACAGGACTCTGGAGTTAACCACAGATGTTTGCACTCTCACTTATCTGGGATACAGAGCCCAGCCCTGGGGCCTCTCCCTGCTGGGCACTGCTCGCTTGCCCTGAGGCTACAGCACCCAGTAGCTGAGAAAGGCAGCCGTAGGGGAAGAGCCTCCGTGCTTGCTGTGCCGATGGTTGGGTGGCGCTGGGAGGGGATAGCATTATTTGTGGTGAAAAGATAAACTTTGCTTACTTGCGGTGAAAAGATAACCTCTTATGTGGACATACACCAATCTCTAATGAACCGAGGTGATTTTGGATTGTAGTTAAGGCCGTAGATCTCTGACTGGCTAAGGAACTGTTTTAATGCTTGTGGTGTGCTGCTACTTCTATCTCTTAAAGCATCCTGTGAAGTACACCCTAGTTAAATCTGACTTTCTTGTGGCATAAAACACTGGAAATTACAAGTGCAAGTCTGCAAATTTTACAGGACATTTTAAAAAGAAGGTGTGGGCAACAAAGACAAGTGATTTTGAAGCCAGAATGATCTGAGGATACAAGAAAGGCTGTGCTTGCAGAGCAGGACCTTTTATTAGACCACTTCCCATGACTAGAAGAAGGAGGCAAAACTTAAAACACTTTATTTTTCTTTGGGTCTGAAATTGATGTACTTTACACAGGTTAAATATAAGTTCTCCAGGTATATTGACTCTGGGCAATAATTTTGATAATTTAAGACATATTTGGTACTTGTGGTGCAAAAAAGTATAAGCAAGGATGCAGTGTTAAGTTCACTAGTCCTGTGGGACAAAGGTAGAAGATGGTGGTTGTTATAATTAAAACACTGTTGTGATTCAGAGGCCATCTGACAGCCATGCATGATCATTTACCAGCAAACCCCATGCCAACAATGCTTACAAAAATTGAACTAAACGGAAGGTTTGCATTTACGTCAGATCCCAGCCAGGGCAGTGGATAGGGGAGAGGAAATTCACTGGTAAATGGAAAAGGAACTAAGCAAAATTGGCAGGGAAAGAAATGTTATTTTCCAGCCCACAATAGAATATGACAAACAATGGATGTAACTTACAGTTATTTATAACAAAGGTCCTTTTGGGGCAGTGACCTTCTCTCCTAACTTCTGTAGACGATGGAGGCTCACCCCTCCAGGGGGAGAGAGCAAGCAGAGAATAGTTTAGAGTTAATGCTTCATTCCTCTCCTGTCTAGGCTATGGGAACTTGAGCCCCAGCACTGTGGTTGGTCGAATCTTCTGCATTGTGTTTGCACTTTTTGGGATCCCCTTGAACCTTGTACTCCTGAACGAAATTGGGCAGCTGATGCTGCTTGGGGTTCAGCACTGTGCTTGTCGCCTAGAGGAAGTGTTTCACTGGCAGGTAAGCGGTGTGGACAGGTATATCTCAAGGAAATAAAAGACTGAGGACATTGGTATTTGAGATCCTATGACTAATAAGGACAGCCTGGCTGACTATTTGACCAAAAAGGCAGTAATACTCAGGAATAACTGGAAGCAAATAAATTTAGTTTATGGCAGCCCTATGAGGTGTCAGATAAGGTTGTTTATTAATTGAGGGAAATTATGTGATGAATGACTTCCCCTAGAGCAACAGAAGTGATAAAGCATGTGAGCTATGCACAGTCCTAGACTATCTGGTCTGTTTATCATCAGTTATAGTTAGAATTGCATGTGTAAGTTACATGGGAACATTTGTGGAATAGGCTTTAAACTGGCATGAATTTAAGACTTACAAACGTGATGCCCAATTTGTGTTAACTGGGTGTCAGTGTTTAACCTTGGCTGGCATCTAAGCACCATGTAGCTACTCACCCCTTCCCAGTGGGATGGGGAAGAGAATCAGAAGAGTAAAAAATTCATGGGCTGAGGTGAAGGCGGTTTAATAAGTAAAGCAAAAGCTGTGCATGCAAGCAAAACAACAAGGAATTTGTTCACTACTTTCTGTCAGCAGGCAGGTGTTCAGCCATTCCCAGGGAAGTAGGGCTCCATCATGCATAATACTTACTTGGGAAGACAAACACCATCATTGTGAACATACCTCTTCCCCCAGCTCTATATGCTGAGCATGATGCCATATGGCATGGAATACCCCTTTGGTCACTTGGGCCCAGCTGTCCTGGCTGTGTCCCCTGCCAAATTCCTGTGTACCGCCAGCCTACTCACTGGTGGGGTAGGGTGAGAAGCAGAAAAGGCCTTGACACTGTGCAGGCACTGCTCAGCAACAATAAAACACCTCTGTATTATCAACACTGTTTTCAACACAAATTTAAAGCACAACTCCCTACTAACCACTCTGAAGAAAATAACCATCCCAACTAAAACCAACACACACGTCTGGGACAAACACACCATTTATTATAGTGGAATTCAATGAATGTTTGTATGTTTTTGTGGAGTCCCTCATCATCTTCAACTGGTAACCAAGCTGGACTTTCCTTGCTATGTGTCTTATGACAATCTTTTCTTTCCCCCTCCTGTTTTACTAGAATAAAACTTCCTTCCTGATGAAGACCTGTGCACTGGTAACTGGCTTGTTACTGTTCCTCCTGCTACCTTCCTTGTTATTCTCTGACAAAGAAGGCTGGTCTTATGAAGAAGGCTTCTACTATTCCTTCATTACCCTCAGCACTATAGGGTTTGGAGACTATGTGATAGGTGAGTAGTTCACATTTCATTGCTTTCACCTCCTGAACAGCATAGCCAAATCCATGACATACAAAGCTCCCCACGTGGCAGTTCGGCACCAGTAGCAATCCCCAGATGTGATGATCAGTATGTTGTGGTGGGCATTTGACAGGTTGGAGAAGACATGATTTCTGCCATAGCAATGCTACCTGTGGAAGAACAAAGACATTGTTTCCCAGTCAGTGAGTGGCGTTGAAGTGGCCTGTCCCTTGAATGACCACACCACCAGGCAGGAGTGCAATGGTTTAATCACTGTAGTTGCTGGGGGCATTATCACACTCCAGTGCATCAGCAGCCGTTAGTTTTAAGCAGATGCCACTGCATCATCATTAACAGACAGGGACTGTTTCTTCTGTCAAAACCCTAGATAACTGCTTTCTAAAAGGCAGCCTAAGTCACTTAGGTGTAGACTGTCAGGCAGCAGGCACTACCTAGTTTTGGATGCCAAAACTCTTTGCCAGAGGAAATGGGATTGGATCCCCACCCATTGCATTTGCTGAAACACAGGACACACCTTTTTGATAAAGACTTTCTCGTTAAAAACAAATTGATTGTAGAAACACATGCACCCTTGAATTCCTGAGAGACAGAAAGACTGAAACATCCTATTATGGTTTTGCTATTTTCTTCATAGCACTTGCTATCAACTTGCTAGTCAATGTAGTGGCAGTTACTTCAGGACTTATCTGTAACACATCAAAGTTACGATTAGAGCTTGTGTAGGCATATGGAAATAAGCTGGCATAAAGTTAGCTTGGAGTAGCCAGATGGAACTTAACAAAAGCTGGGTCAGCTCAGCATTTTCCTATACTGGTTTTACATATGTTGCTGATCTCTGTGTTACAGTAGCTGTACTTCTCTCAGTTTCTGGTAATGCATTTGGCATTCCTTCCTCTTCCAGGTGTGCCTTCACCTGTGTAGTACCTTTGTAACTGGAATACTGCCATAGATACGCTAGGTTCGGTATGGCAGTAATTGAATATGTCAGCTGTGGTATGTAGAGGCTAAACAATTTTGCCTTACAATCCTGTGTGTGGCTTATGTCTCAAAACTAAGGTTCAAGTGACCATCACACTTTTTTCCCCACTAGTATGATACAGAGCTGGGAGGAATAACTGACCTGCTGGAAAGCAGCTCTGCAGAAAAGGACCTGGCAGTCCTGATGGGCACCAAGCTGTCCATGATCCTACAGAGTGCCTTTGTGGCCAAGAAGGCCAGTGATAATTTCAATCTGTCTTCCAAGGTTTGGTTGTTCTTGAAGGATTTAGGACTACTCAGGCCTCTTTTCTCCCACTCTGAGACTCTCTCACACACTTACATCTGGTTTAACAAGATGCATACACTGATACGTAAAACCTGCTTACCTCTCTGCCTGCAGGGACCCCTGTTACATGCTAATACAAAATTGTGGTGCTAAGTAGAGAAATTAAACTGTGTACTTGAATGTGAAAATTTCACTTTGACATCGATGTAATTTGGGATTTAGTTTTCTTTCTTATGGTAATATTTGCAATTCCTAAGGAGTACTAGGCAGATGCTGACATGTGAAACATACTTACAGCACCTGTTTACATGCTAAGTAGATGGCATACTTGTGTTTTATATAGAAATCACTAGTATTAAGTGATATTTCAACTGTCTTTGCTTTATGTGTAATGTCTTCTTTGAGGCACTCTTGATCCAATGTAGAAATGTTTTGGGTGATTCTGTTGTAGGGATGAACCCAGATCGCACCTATCCAGGCTGGTACAAGAATGTAATCTCTCTGTGGATCCTCTTTGGGATGGCCTGGCTAGCACTGGTTATCAAATTTTGCATCAACCTTCTAGAGAGCTCCAGTGACTTCTGTCAATGCAACAAGAAGAACAAGGAGATGGCAGAAGACTTAATGGATGGTAACAAAAATAGTATGACTGGACTTCACAGTGCGGAGACCTGCAGTGACAAAGACACAAAAACAAAAGGACCGGTTGAATCTCACTCCTACACAGCTCCTACAGAAGCCCTCTAGGGAAGAAAAATACCCTTGGTGTCTTGTGGGTTTTAGTGCACCAGAGACAAACCATTTAGAAATATGCAAGTGGAGCTGCCCTGACCTGTGAATGGGGTGAAAGTTTGCTTATTGAGCTTGAAATGCTTCTGTTCTGAATTGAGTAATGACAACAGAACATTTCGTTTGCAGCACCACCAAGAATTACCAACAGGACTCTAAGCCAAAAGTAGATTTATGGGAATATTATCTGCCCTCCCACCTCAATCTATGAGGTAAACTTTGACATCCATGAGCAACACTAGCTGTTGTCTTTTTCTTTGCATGCAAGGTTCTTGCAGCCTCTAGCTGTACATATGGCACTTTGCAAATGCCACAGCCAGAAAAGCCAGTGGCATTTAATGTGGGAAATAAACAGCATGTTGCCAAAAGAAATGAAAAGCACTGTTTAAAGCTATCTGGCAGTCATGGCAAATGTGCAACATCACCTATGTACTTGTGCTTGTGAAAGGTGGTAACAAACTTTTGCTCTCTGATCATTTGTACAGGGATGGCAATGAGGCAGAGGTGCCTGGTCGAAACAGACCATTCCATTTTTTTAAAGTAATTTCTATGTCAGAAGTCTGCTAATAGAAAGAGACTCAGTACTTCAGCAGTAAGTGGTATTCAGAAGTAAGTAAGTATTCCTTACGTCAGAACGTCCGTGGGTTCATCCTTTGTAAAGTATTTTGTAGACCAAATGTCATCAGCTAAATGTGACAGTTCGTTTAGCTAGATTTGTATTTTGCCACATCTTGGAAGTCAGAAAAGGAGGACTAGAGGCAATTTTAAGTGTCAGTGGTTCCACCATTTTCCTATGGCCAGTATTAACAAGGGCTACTCTAATCTAGAAACAGACTGAATATTCTTCAACTTCTATGATCAAGAGATGCTATTTTGATGAACTTCTCATGTCATAAATGATTAGGGTACCTGTTCTATCTAACATCTTATATATAATCACAACTGTCTTTGATCTGTGGAATGCCCAACATGCTTATTTGGCCTTTGTGTCAGTCATGAAAAAGAACTTGGTTGGGTTTTTTTAGTTCCATTAAATTCTCAAAAATCTTTTGATACATTATGTCACTTATAAAGGTGCAACAGAGTCACTCCTGGTGCCATTTGTCTTTCATTATCTATTCTTCTCATTTTCTATTCCTGTTGTGCTACTTGCATCCTAAGCATTAACTTTGAAAATTTGACCATGGCAGCAAACCAGAATGAAGTATTTGGTTGAGCCTTCAGCTTTTGCAATGAACCAAGATTCCATGTGGTTGGTAGAGAAAAGACTGAAAACAGAGTCTGTTGGAATTATGGGACTGAGGTATTAGAAATATCCATAGCTATATTCACAGAAATGGAGTGAGTGAAAAGTTTGCAGTCTTCATGAACACAAGTTCTGAAACATATAATGTGAAAGAAGTGTTTCCAGAATAGGCCAGCCTGAGTGTTGATATCTGGTGGAACTGATTACAGGAAAAGTGCAGGAAAGGGATAAGCTGAATGAAATTTAGTTTGTTGACCTTCTTCTGATTGCACAGTAGTAAATGTTCTCTCAAATACTGTTTGAATGGGCAGCAGAGATCAGGTAGGGAGATAGTGGACCTCTTGGATCATACTGATGCAAAATAAATACATTTCAAATTTTTGAAAATTGGGTGATTTCTTTAACAGCCTTTAGCATAAACTTTTCTGTTTCTTCTATGTTTCATCTTGCTTATTTTCGCTGATGGATACACCATGTAGGTTTTACTGGCCTACATGAAGGACAAAGTGTGTTTCTTTCAATAGGAGTAAATTACAATTCCACTTCATAAAATGTGATGTCCTTTAATGCATATCCTTTGCACCCTTTTTCATGTGCAAAACTTAGTAAGTATTAAATGTATTGTAAAATCTGGATGCCCATGAGTTAACAGGAGTTACTACTATCAAAGCACGGGAATGACTATACTAAATCTATTTCAGCTTTTACTAGAAATGTCACAGACTCTGGGAATTTCTACTAACTCTACTCTTTGATGAGAAGGCTTATGAAAGAGTTGAGAAGAGTTTCCTCTTTTGACTTTGAATGTCTACTGTATTAATCTCATTTAATTCATATTTCCATGTATTTTTAGACTGTGGATGGGGTCTTCAAAAGTACTTCAGAAGTTTAGGCACCCTGGTCCCACGGAACAGCAAACAGAGTTGCGTGCCTTTGGGCAGCTAATACACATTTCTGAGAGATAAAAGGGAGAGGAACTCAAATAATAGTCTTGGGAAAAAAGGATAAAAACCTTTTGCAGATCTCAATGCTTCCACTGTATGTGAGGGTTCAGCCACAGACTTAGGCATGCGGCTGGGTCTCAAGATGCCTCATACCTGCCCTGGGCATCCTTTCTGAGTCCCTTCCTTCTGCAGCCCTGCTGCCCAGCATCTCACCACCAGCAGAGTCCTGCCACCCACAGTCTGATATGCCATGTTTTATGGGAGACACGTCGGAACTGCTGGCAAGCCACACATACCTCCAGAGCTGCTAGTGCTTGCTTGGATCTTGGATCACCAAAAATTTTAGGAATAAATGAGTCAAATACTATCTCTGCCTGGGCTCTCTGACAATGAATTAGCATGTTGTCTCTCATGAATATCCTTTTATTGACAATTCCTCTCAGCTAGCTTTTGATGTGGACAATAGATAAGGTTAGATCTGAGTCCTCACAAAGTGCTGTGCCTCTGGTCTTCCTGTTCTTTATAAAGATGTGTTGTGGTTAAATGATATGAATGAATTTGTTCCCAGGGGGATGAGAAGAAAGTGGAGTTTTGCAGCATCACAAAAACAGCATCATCAATGTGTCTACTATACCAAAATATAAAAGGTTATCTTCTCAAGGGAAAAATAAAGAAAACAAAAGCATTCTGTCACAGCTGACTTGCAGTCTTCTGTAGTCTGCACTGGAAAATTACAGATGCTCCTTGGTGGTTCAGATAAGTATGCAGTTTTCATTAGTAATTTCAAATTAGACTTCCACTGCTGCTATTTATTCTTCACAAGTGAATTTTTCCTTATTATCCTGTTTTCTTCCTTGGGAAGAGCAGAGGTTGGAAGCAGGTTTGGTTAGTAGTGGTAGTCGTAAATATTTATGTAACATCAATCTCCAGAGGCTTTTTCACAATCACATAGAGCATAATGTGCTTCTGACCTTTATACAGTTTCCCAGGAAATCAATCCCTTGAAGCAAGAGAATAGAGAGGGGCCTTTCTCCCCTACATCAAGGACAAGTTCTGGCTTCAGCCTCAGTGTTTCTTATGGCTCCTTTTGCTGGGCCAAAAGAGATGTTTACCCCTTGGGGAGAGATGTGTCCAGAAGTCCATAACAGGATGTTACAGCAACATAGTACAGAGTGCTCAGAACTGCACAGCTTTTGTCTAGTAGACTACAATATTTTGAGGTCCCTAGACTAGAACAAGGAGGCTCTTTTCCCATGATGGTCTATGGCTTCAAAAAAACTCCAGGATGTCATTTTACTTGCAGTGCATGGCTGATGAAATCTCATCTTACAATTTATATCTCAGCTCAGTTTAGAACTGAGATTTGTTAGCCTAGAGGAGATTCAGGGGGTTGTCATCAATGTGTCTAAATATCTGCAGGGAAGGTGTGAAGAGGATGGAGTTAGGTGCTTTTTCAGTGGTGCCCTGTGACAGGGAAAGAGGCAATGGGCACAAACTGAACACCAGGAAACACTTCTTCATGAGGATGACCTGGCACATATTCCCTAGAGAGGTGGTAGAGTCTCCATCCTTAGAGATCTTCAAAAGCCATCTCTAGGTGACCCTACTTGAGCAGGGGCATTTGACCAGATGATGTCCAGAGATCACATTGTCTCCATTAACATCGAGGTTGCAGTGTCAGCAGGTGTGGTAGACCTTCCTACAATTTGTAGATGCCTATTATTTTTTATCTCACAGTCAGAGATGCACTTTATAAGGGTGGTACAGAGCAAGTACAATTATTTGGGGAGAAGGAGGGTGTCTTGTCCATATGTTAGATACCATTGTGCCATTCCAAAAATGTGCCATAATGTTCAGCTTTTCAGGTTGGTATAGCCTCCTGTCAGTGTTATCTACCTGCCTACAAGTACCAGAAGAAGGATTTGATGCTTCATCTCTGACACATGTCAGGTAAGGCAAACCTCATTTTGGTTTACCCTTTCTAAAGTAGAGGCTTTGGTACAG
The DNA here is from genome assembly GCF_965178545.1 of Coloeus monedula. Lineage (NCBI taxonomy): Eukaryota > Metazoa > Chordata > Aves > Passeriformes > Corvidae > Coloeus > Coloeus monedula. The sequence continues at coordinate 33,367,518 of NC_138782.1, forward strand.
ATGGCTACTTACCAGTTGAATTAGGACAAAATTTTAATGTATTTAGGTCTTATAATATGAGCCTGTCATCCATGTAAATAAATATTCTGGCTGATGGAAAAGGTGGATGCAATAAACAAATGATCTGTTTCAGTACTGTTGTGCCATGGCCTAGGGAACTGTGTGCTTGATAGTGTGTCCCCTTCCAGTAGTCCTGGCTGGGGATGAGGTAGCATCAGGGCAGATAATTTTTGTGATTGCCTCTGAGCACCTTTTTGGTCTTAGAATGTTTCTTCTTTTTTTTCTCTCTCTTTTTAATATCTCAAATAAGTATGTGGAAATTTACAGTTGAACTAGAATTGGGTCTGAACATCTGGGTGGCTGTCATGCTGCATGGTCCTGGGCCAAGATTCAGAGGTTTCTCAGAAAGATGGGTGATTACAATGGGACAGTATCCGTGCCCTGAAAAGTATTCATTTCTCAGGAGTGAGATTTAACTGGATGTTTAGGGTGTGGGGGTTTTTCAGAGATAAACTGGTAAACATTTAAGCTAGTACTAAAGAGGTAGAGAGGATCTCTGGTACCTCTTAAGTCAATGTGTATTGCAGTAAGAGCCATTGAAAAGCTGTCATGGAGACAGTAGCAATGTGGATTATCGTACTCTTAAACTGTTTGTGTTAATATAAATGAAGATGTGGTCTTCAAAACTTTTATTTCCTTTCAAATTTTGAGCAAAGGTACCTTTATTTTTAAGGGAAGCTGTACAAGAAAACATTCCCAGTAGAAAATTGATAGATCTATAGTGCCTGTGTCTAGGTGCTGGAGCTATCTCTTGGGGTAGAAGCAATGCAGTGTAAGTTAGAGAGGCTTTGAAAATGTTTTAATTTTTATGGTAATATGTAACCTGTATCTTCGCTGGTACTGAGTTAAAATCACTGGAACATAAGATTTAGTTCTTGAGTAATACAAGTTTCCAAAATCTCTAAATTAAAACAAGAGCATGCTTACCAAAGAAAGCTATAACATATAAAAACAGAAGGAGAAGGAAAATAACAGAAAAGAAAACTTTGAGGAGAGAAGGCTGTGGAGTTTATTACTCATCCCTAAGAAACCTGGTTATCAAATTTGATTAGGTTCTTTTTTTTTTTTTTTTTTGGTAGTGCCTGTAAAAGCTATGTCTTAAATTAATGAATCCAACTGTTTTTAGTTAGTGATTATGGACATGCTGCAGACATTCATATATCTGAGTGAATAGGAAGGCCCAATGCATAAATTTAGGGATGTACAAACCAGCCACCAGAGGCAAAAGTAAAGAAGATACAGGTGTGGAAACTGAACACAGTAAGGATAGGATCAAAAAGGAAGGATTAACTGAGGCAAGGAGAAGTCCAGCGAGGCAGCATTTGCCCAGCTGACTATGGTAAATGAGAAATGGGTCATTGAGGGAACTTTCAATATAATTAAAAATTAGACATAACCTAATTTGAATAACTACTGATCTAAAAGTCATGAGTGTACCACAACTGCTGTTACTTGATGTGTAATTCTATTACAGGTTGGAGTTGCAAGGCTGTTTTTAAAATATTTCAGTTTACCAGCTACTCTTTTGGATCTGCTGACTTAGAGTAGTACTGTGGTACTAATGATCCTCTGCACCTCAAACTGATAAACAGGGTGACTTCCGAATATAGGTTTAAAATCTATTGATTAAGCTTTGGTTAGAACATAAAAATGCAATTTTTACAAAGTACAGTACAGAAAAATATATTCCTAGAAGGCAAGTGGGGTGGCTGACTGCCTGATGTACTGAAAGTATCATAATGAGTGCTTCACTGCTTGGTTTTATATGGCTTTTTGCCATCAACAAAGCACAATGAGGAGTTTGATTAGTTTGGGGCTTCAAAATAAGGGAGAATTTCTCCTTAGCAATCAGTGGATATAAGACAAAACTTTAATGCAACACAACCCATTTGGGTGCACCCAAAATAAAGCCATATCTCAGATATTACTTACTAAGGAGACTGAAGTGTTGACACCGTTTGGATGAGAGGACTTTTAAGTCTTACAGCACTTTTAAGTCCAGGGATTCCAAAAATCATACTTTTCTATGTCTGCCCTTTGAATTTTGAACTGTTACTGCAGTGCACAACACTGCATGTCTGTGTTTGTGTGAAAGAGAGAAAGAAAAGGTGCTGCTAGTGTTCCAAATTATATTATGGTCATGTTAATTCCTACAGCACGTTCCCCATATGACTCCCATTGCTTTCCCAGCAAATAAAACAATATTTCATGATTTTTTCTTCATAAACCATTTCTTTCTCGTTGTTTCTTCTGGTCTTGCTTCTGTCTAATCAGTGTTCTTAATCTTGAATCACAGAATATTCTGAGTTAGAAGGGACCCACAAGGACCATCCAGTCCAGCTCTAAAGTAAATAGCTCATGCTGGGACTGAACCTGCAACCTTGGGATTATTAGCACCATGCTCTAACCAACTTTAATCCTACATTAGTTTCCTCAAAACTCCTGAGCCAAACTCAGCTCTGATCCTCTTGTATTTCCCCTGTGTGCTCAAACCCTTCTCCTGTGCCAGGAAGAATTACACATAGCAGAGTCTTCTCTACTGTGCTGGGACCAGGACTGTATGTAGTGCAAAGAGTAGGGGCAGGAGCAGGGGGTTTGCAGGAACTACTTTTCCTTCTCTATTCTCTTAATGGTGTTAACTATAGGACCCCATCTCTGAGGAGGGCTGAGATGTCCCCAATATCTGCTCCAGTTCTGATCTCCTGGTCTTTACCACACGGGGAGTAAGGGGTCCAGACAGTCTCAGGTGGTTGGTTTGCTTTCAGGTTGTTTGTAGTGTACTGGAAAGCTGAAGCTTTTGTTGTCAGCTGCAGGCTGCAGCTATGCTCCAAGCTCATTTGGCATGTGGAGAATTTGAAGGAATGGCAACACTTCAGATCTTCAGGAAAAGCCTGAAGGAAGGTGGTGATGGCTTCACACAAGTTTGTCTTCCTTTTGAGAGAATGCTAGCTGTAGTTATCTAGGAAGTGCCAGGCAGCAATGAGTGACCCTGGGAACTGAGCAGGAAATAGTTCTCCCCATGGATCTCTCTTGAGATCCAGCAGCTCTGAATGTTATTGCTATTTGTTCCATGATAGTGTTGCCTTTTGAGTTCAGAACAAAATGTTTCAGCTGAGCAATGAGTTGAAGGCACAAGGATTGAATCTGAGGATATCTTTTGATGTGACATAAAATTATTGATGACAGCTAGTAGCCACAAGAGAGTGTACTGCATAATGCTCTTGTTATCACTCTGGACTAAAACTTTTGAAGTTTAGAACCTGTCCCAGAATTTCTTCATGATTTCACAAATAAAGACATTTACCACTCTATCTGCATCACCCTTATATAACCTCTAATTCTCAGGACAATGGTACAATATTCCCTGCTATGCATGTAGTAGCTAACAGAGGAATTCACTGAATCCAGAAAATGATTAAAGTAGCTAACCAAGAAATTAAAAAAGCTAACTAGGAAAAAAAAAAAAGCCAAACAGGTGGACCCCACTTTTAATCATAGTGAAGTGCCTTTGTCTGGACTAGGTCCAAATGTTAAGTGTAAAGCCAGTGCTCTGTCTTGAAAAAAATTGAAATAACGTGCTTGGGACTGGTATCTGGGAAGGAGGGATCCATTTTCAAGTCTTTATTCTGACTTGGGTAGGGCAGGCCAGCAGTATGACATGATTGCCATCTACTTAAGGTTCATGGGCAGGCCATCTCAGCCACTCTTGAAGCTGTTTCACTGCTCATAAATTATTAACTTGGCTGTGAGGTAGGGAACTATTAGCTACCCTCTCCCTTGCTTCATGAATCACTACATGTGTAAATCTTTATGTGGATTTAGTCCTTAGGGAATTACTACAATAGGAAGCAAAAGAATAGTCCAGTGCTTGGATAGCAGTAGCCAGTGGTGTGAAGAATTGCCATCACAAGGTGTCGGCGCGTTAGCTCTCATGAGCCTGAATGCTTGTTAGTTCTCAGGCACTATAAGAACATCTTGGTGTTAGATGGACTTGTCCCATAGTGGAGCCCTTAGCCCTAAGAATGGTAAATGTGTTCCTCATATAATGTGTGGCAGTACTTAGAAACATTTCTGTACCAAGGAGTTGTCCATGTGAGCTTGAAAAACAAGCAGAAGTGAAAACAGCAAAGGATAAATACAGAAGTAGCTGACTGGCATTTCCACATAGAATTCAGCCACAATTTCTTTGGCAGAGACAAACATCTACCTGCCACTTTTCTGTTTGTAGAAACCCAACAGAGACACCTTAAAACAGCCAGCAGCTAAATGGTTAGGGAAGTCATTTAGGTTAAAGCAACGTGTGTTCGTATTTCTGTGTGATTAAAATCAAAGGATTTGAGTCTATGTGATAGTAAAGGCCCCAGGCTAAATGGAAGTTGGTCTTTCTCAGTCTCCTTTGCTAAATATTTGTTGCAGAATTAGAGAGCCAGTGGTTCTATCTCTAGCTCACTTTTGAAGGTGTGGGGGTTGTGAAAACCTGACATTTAGGATCCATTCCTGTGAATGTTAAATAGTTACACCGAGTGGGACAAGTCTACTGGCAGAGACTGAAAAAGATTCAACTCAAGGTACATAGCAACTACATTTCAGGTGGGGCAGAGCCTTGAAATCCTGGCCCCAAATCCCAAACACACTCACCTGCTGAGTAGCTAGTAGCAATTTTGAGGTCACTAGCTGCTAAATAGAGCATGGAGGCACCTACAAAGTGGTTGCCACTGGAGAACCCTGAGGATGCCAGCTACAATGCAGAACTGCAGAGCATAGTTAGTGCTGCTAAGCTCAGTTAAGTTACATCAGACCTGAATGATCTGGTTTAAAGGATGTAGCTGTACATACATCTGGAACAACTGTGCAATGCCATTACACAAATAAATGACGTGCAGAAATAAAGTCCAGCTGTCGGTGGCTGAGCACGTTTCTCACCTATAATCTTCCTTACCATTTGCTTTGCAATAAAAGGGAGCTGTCAGAGACTGCCAATGGGAGCTGTGTCTCCCAGCCTTGCCCTCCCTTATCATATTTCTGAGCAAAGCCAGCTGATTAAGCAGTGTCTGCTGTGACTGACCTTGTATCTGAGGTCAGTCAGAGACCTGCAGAGCAACCTGTTGATTCACTCTAACAAACACAGGCAGTAACTTTCAAGTTTGCAGCCCTTGATGCCCTCACTCAGATGGGCATGGGAGGGTTACTTTAGGGCTTGGTTTAGATGTCTGTTAACTTGCTGTACAGTTCAGCAAGTTGCTGTGGCTCAGGGCAGTTTTAGCCTGAGAAATGAGGGATGATGAAATTCTGCCTGCACACAGACATACACAGGGGTGCACCATATGGTAGGAGCAGGATTTGGAATGCAATAGGATATGTCTGTGAAGAACAGTGAAGTAGAATGGGGGAACATAAGATCGTGTTGTAAGAACATGTGTTTCTGGAGTAATTCAAAGCTTATCAGCACAAGGAAGTATTTGCCAGTGTAACTTCAATTGGTATCGCTATACCAGGAAACCCTCCTAGCAAGTATAAAGCTTGTATTACTTTCCACAAGGAAATAAAGGCTTATCTTGTTGGAATAACTGTTGTATTCTGGCCCAACACAAGCTGGCAGTCTTGGAAGGAGAAGTAAGACTTCTCTTTATCCTTTCACTTCTCTGTAAGTCAACTTCAGTCACGAAATGGAATTAATGTTTCTTATTCTATAGCCCCCAGGAATACCGAGAGAAGTCACTACTTAAGCTCTGTACAATACTTTCCAAAAGAAGATCTCTGATGCACTCTACTGATGCAGAGGTGTACTGTTAGCATGCTGGGAGCACTCACACAACCTCTTAGACTGCCTCTTGTCTCTAGCTGGTGACAGCAGTTGAGGAAAATTAGATGTGGTCCGCTTGGCTGCCAGTTACTCGGAGATAATCTAGTTCCCAACTATTGAATTTCTACAGGGAAAAAAGGTTTAATCACAGCTGAACCCTAATCAGGCTCATCACACTAAGCTCTAGCTAGTGCATGTGGCTGTAGGCATGTGGTCCTGTGTGACAAGCCAGAGGCAACTTTGGTAAAATCTTTTGGTGTCAAGAAACCCAGGGAATCACTGTCACTGCACAGATACCAAAGAACAGTTCCAGTCTTTCTTCTACTTCTGCTGTTCTTTGAAGTGCCTAGTTTGCCTGAAAAGGGCACTGTAATGTAGCAGGCTGATTTTTTAAAGATCAGTCAAATAATTAATCTCAGCCAGTAGACATCTATATACAAATTAACCAAAGGACTTCATGATTTGTCTGACCTACTTTTAGAATAAGATGGGTTTCATCTAATAGCGTGTATGTCATTCAGGTTTAGATGTGCCCTGCAACATCTAAATGTGCACATTAAGATGTCAGATGAATCACATCCTAGAGGTCTGTACCCACCCTGCATCTAGGCCTCTCAGTAGTCTTCTGTGTGGATGGTAATAAAGCAATCACTTTTGCTTTTATTTTAGGTCAGTTTCACATTTTGGTATTCAGGCACTTGGCAGCTGTGTAATGTTTGGTTTGCAAACACTCCCAGGGAAGGGCTCAATCCAAGCCAATTATTTTCTTTACAAAGAGATAAAAACTCAAACATTTTTCTTTACTCTCACATTTTGTGAAACATTTTTTTGTTTTTACACCCCAAAAAGGCCCAGGCTCAGTTCCTATACCCTTCATATGTTTAAAGATCTCCTCTTTCCACACTTTAGCCAGGATTATTATGTCGCTCTGTGCTCGATTTTGATGGATGTAGAAGTATTTTTCAAACTCTTCTTTAGCAGCCCAGACATTTTTGAAGCCGGAAAAGGCATGGACACAACTAGCCTGTGCATCACCCACACATGGACTAAGGCTGACCTATTGCTACCTAAGCTGGTATGTCTGAGTGATGCACAGCAGCTCTCTGGAGAAGCTGGCTTTGGTTTAAAAGCAGCAGATTTCCTAGGAATGGTGCAACCTCCCAGGTGCTGTGCTGCACTGGGACCCTCACACTTTGGCTGCTCTGCTGCTGGGCTTGGTATCTCTGTGCCTGTGCTTTGCTGGATGATGTAGACACGCCAGCAGCCACTATGTAGCACTGCTGTCGCTGCTGCTTTGTTGCCATGCAGTGGAGAGTGCTGTTCTTAGGAGCCTCCAGAGAGGAATCACAGGGAGTGTTTAAAGCCAGCACTGTCTCTGTTTATAAAAGCCAGGTCTCACTTCAGCCTCATTGAGAAGTTCTCCATTAAACTGCTGATCCAGTCTTCATGCTTCCTCCCACTCATGAAAGTCTAGAGATCAAGATAATCTACTTCCAAGATAATGGAAGAATACTAAATATATGCCAGATACTTGATGGGAGACATGAGTATATTGTGATTAAAGGAAGTGAATCATATCTTCAAACAATGTAAATTTGTACAAACTTACTTCAGCCAAGAATGTATGCCCACGGTCGTATTTTCAACTGGAATTGAAAGTTAACTAACAAATGGGAGAGATTTCGGTAGCAGGTCAGTCAGGCTTGTCCAGTCTTTCTCATGCTGGAGGCCAGGTAGGAGTTCTGGGCTTCTTCCACTTAAGCCCCAAATCTCATAGTGGTGTCTACACATTCCTGGTGCAGGAGGGACCCCTTTGATTTCCCCTTCTACTTCTGCACACACAGCAGCTGCTACATCCACTGAAGCAAGAGAGACTCCCTGTGATGCAAAGCAGGCACTGAATCTGGACAAGACCACTTACCTGTTTGAAGTAGTTTGGTCAGTCTATGCTGTTGTTCAAGAAGTGTTTCATCTGGAATGTTCACATTCTCATTTGCACAGTTAACCCAAATATGGAGGTGCTTGTAAGGCAGCCCAAGAGCTGCTGCCAGCTCATTGATAGGTCCATCTGTACCCTGAGCATTTTCTCTTTTTTAATCAAATGGTTTTAAATTAAGTATTTATCTGACCATATAATTCAATACCCTGCTGTTCAGAAGCTGGACAAACCTGTCTTTTATTTGGTTTCTCCAGTCTTTCTGAGGGCAGAAATACAAGACAGAGAATATCTGGTTTTTTCTTTCTTAGTTTTCTGTGTTCCATATAGAGACTGTTGAAAGGCTTATACTACTCCGTATCTTTTGAGCATAGACTTCTGCATAGAATAATAAAGAATGAGTAGACTAAGGCCTGCTGGATGACTCCCAATGGATAGGAAAACAGCAATGCTAGCACTATCAGAGATGAAGAAAGCAGGTGAGAAGGAATCAGCTCAAAGATAACACCATTAGACACCAAAAGCAAATAATGTCATCTGCACAGACTAAGTTGTTTTGGGTTTTTGTTTGGTTCTGTGGTTTGGGGGGTTTTTTGTAATAGATGCATTAGATGGTTTAGTCTCTTCTATTTTTTTCTAGCTAAAATGTTTTCAATCTTTAGAGATCATTTTCTTCATCATGTTGGAGAATACAGAAATCAACGTTTGGTTTGTTTGATGCTGATGTCCCACTAAACAGCAGACCTCTGGCATTACGGAAAATGCCAATTTAATTGGAAAGATCTAATTTTCCATTTTCTGGATCTGTGAAATGTGATTTTAGATATAAATGAGAGTCAGACCCAAGGGGATTATCCAGATTTATTAATTTAAATTATCATCAGTGTCTGAGTGGATATTCCTGTGTCAGTTTCTAAGTGATTTTTAAGGTGTATAGATTGGGAAGCAGACAGATGTATGAACTGGTTAGTGGGTGAAACACGAGCATAGCTCAGAAGTCGTGGTTGCCTAAATGGGAGAGCACAAATGGAGGTAGCTGCTGGATGCAGGGATGCCAATTAAGCCACTATGGGCAATGGTGGGTTTAGATCCATCCCCCTTCTCTTGATCAGTCCACCAAAATACAGAGCTGTCCCTGGGGCCTGAGATAGGTCCCTATCCCTCTGCTGAGGTTTCAGCTATGGAATTGCTGAGAGCTCCCTCACCTGACATAGAGCTGTTTTGGGGGGAAAGGCCTTTCCCTCAGCTCTGCCCGGGCATTTCAGAGCCATACAGCAGCTGGGTCCTGAAAGCTGTTCAAGGATGTTTTGTGTAATGAGAAACTGGTAATGAGATCTGCAGAGCAGCTACTCAGACGTGAGGCAAAGTAACACCAGTGGCAAAGTGCACTGTTGGTGAGGCAGTGATGAAATCTAGCTCACCCTGTCTTCTTGCAGAGTTTACAAGTGCCATGAAGTGAAGATGCATGGCAGTATTTCCCAGCTTTAAATTATGTAGGTTGTCTAGGCTGTAAAATGCTTTGGTTTTCTTTGAATGGTTTCTATAGACAGCTGCAAACATGTCTCTCTTTCCCCTCTGCTCCATTTACTGATACCACGCTCAGACCTGCTGTTATCCCACTGCTTATTGGTACAGGTCTCAATGGCTCTGAAAAAAGGACAAAACACCCTGTTTATTGGAGCAGGCATCACAGAAGACATTTTCCATTACCTTCAGTATCACTGTCTTTTCCCTCTCTTTATACATAGCCGTGCAGTATAAAGGTTACATGATCCAGGCTTTTCCCCACCTCTGGTGGGAATTTCTTGATACTCCGGGAAGAGGGGGTGCTTATAAGCGTCAAGAGATGCACAAGCTGTCTTGCTGTTGGGGAAGTCATATGTACTAGGTGTGAATCACTTGAGGTGATTTGTGAATGCTGGCTATGCCTGCCCTTCCATTATCACAGAGCTGCCTGCAAGCACTGGCCTGTGTGGTATTTTGTATTGTACTGTTGTTCATGAACGCTGGGTTATCACGGATTACTTTATTATTCCATGTCACTCATGCACACTCGTGCAGGCGAGCCAAGTATCCATTTGGATCCTATTTTCTGTTATAAAATCATGCATGCCTACATGTAAATCTACACTAAAAAAGCTGCATTCATACGGTAAATCTCAGCTCTCTCTTTGCCTGCTTTACTTGAGGCAGAACATCTCGTGTTAATCTCAGCAATGCGGTTGTAGAAAGATGAGTGCAAACCAGTGAACTGTGTGGTTGGCTGGTAGTTTAGAGGTCTGGATTCTGTTCTCTGTTTACATTTTGACCTGGTGCTTGACCCTGGGATCTCTCTTTGTTCATCTTGTCTATTCAGATTGATGGGTTTCACTCAAGTCTGTGCTGGACATAAGTACTCAAGTCAAGGGAATCAGGGTTTCAGGGTAAATCTGCATTGCAGTTTTAAGCTGTGTTCCTGCCTGTGCATTTGCCTAAACCCAGTACTGTGTCTGCACAAAAATCTTGCTTATGTGGCTTGGATTAAGTGATAAAGCTCAAGCTATTCCCAGCTGCTAATCAGTGAATTCCTGAGAGTGGCTTTTGTTATGTATTCTTGGCTTGACAAGAACTGTTGGCTAAAATTACTTGTCTCCCAAGGCACCCATCCTGTGCCCGGGGCCACAGGAGCTGCCGGTTCCTGCAAGCAAGAGCCAAGTAAGCACAGCAGGCACCAACATCATTTGTGAGATACACACATACATTTCTCTACAAGCAGGACAGTTTTTGTCATCCAGTTATGGGCCAGTGTACCTCACTCATGTAGCAAAGTAAAGCGTCCTGGTGTGAGTGACTGCAGGAATTACTGAGCTGTCCCCCTTTCTCCTGCCCTCCCACTCACAGGTGTAGTAGAGGTGCTGTACCAGGTCAGGAGTCCTGCAAAGTCCTTCCAAAATGCTCCCTTCAGACTGGAACCCACCCCACAGTGAACCTTTCCTGCATTTTTAGCCTATGTGTGCTAACTAATATAAATTACTTCAGCCTTTAGCAAAGAAATGTACTGGTTTGATATAAAGATTGTTTATCTCTCAAACTTTGAAATAGCTGAGTGTTGCAAAAGTTAAGTGTTTCACATCCTGTCTAATCCATGACTGATTCTGGTTTGAGTCTCTTTTCTTGGCAAGGTAGTGCAGGAGTTGTTCTTCCATGAATTTCTTAACAGTTTAATAATATTTTAAGAGAATATGATTCATTGCTGTCATTACTAGGGAGTTTTTGTCAATAGTCAATAACTATTGCTGGCAAACATCAAGTGTTTCATGTCTGAAAACTAACATTTTTGCTGCCCCCATTTTCTCAGCTAGTATATGAAGATACACACTTTGCCTGTGCCAAAACTGTGATTTTTGATGACAATTTTGCTGATGAGTTGAGATGTAGGAAGATCCACCTGAACACCCTTATTTGTCCACAAATGTTACTGTTTCCTGACACTGTTAAATAAGGGCCCCAAAACTCCAAGATACAGATCTGATCAGTGATGTGTTCTATCCACGAGACAAACATCTGTTATTCACCTGAGTAAATGAATCACTTTTTTTAAAGTCATTTGCCCACTGGATTATAATTTAACGTTTATCTGGGAGTGTGAACCAGGAACCTGAACGATGACGGGATGGTTAAGGAAAGTAAATGGTGTTTCCTCATTCCTTCCAAGTGGTTGTGCAGAAAATTGGTATTGTAGCTTTTGTTTAGCTTGTGTACTCATAAGCCCTTCTCCCTTTCTTGCTCTGAACTACAGTTTGTGTGGTACTACCAACAGCATTAAAAAACGAGATCATCCAAAAGGACTGCTTCTCCAGAAAAGGGTGGACAGCCAAAATCCTTTACCTCAGAGTTAACTGGTTCCTAAATGGTGCATTCTTAGGGCATGGCAAGTTGCAAGAAAGAAACCTGCCTAAAGACACCTCTCAACCTGTCCATCAGGTGCTCTTCATTTTGTGGGTGCTTGGAAGAACTAATGGTTCAAAACAACATTCAGAAAATCAGATCATGTTATTTGTAACTTGACAACGGTGAGGTTGGACCTGGGTTCCTATTTCTTGTCTTTTTCCAGGTCATGGGGACTTTCATGGCTGTGAAAAGCCTCAGGTCAGTTCTCTGAATTGTTTTTCATTACATTTATGTGCAGTCTGAGACTTTTGTTAAACTAATTTTCAAGATGCTGAGAATGATTTTTTTTTTTTTTTATCATCTGTGCTGCAAGTACACATTGTTTCCTGGGAGCTTGGCAGGCTGTAAGTGACCCAAAGGCTGCAAAGTCAGTATTACAGATAGGTGTAAGACTCAGAAATCCTGTCTCTATGACAGTTCTTCTAGTCTTAAGCTATTTCTTACTCAGCAATGCTTTTTGCTAACATATGTTATCCAGATTTCTTTGAAGACAAATATCGTGACAATTTTTTTAAAAAAGCGTTAGCCCACTCCCATGCCTTGAAAACACTTTTCATTCTGCTCTGTGGGCCAGATCAATTCTAATACCCAAACAAGTTGTTCATGGGACTAAAAACCCTCATAACCTCAAATTAGACCCAACTGATGAGATTTTTAGTTACGATTATATTAGTGAATGCTAAATTACAATCAGATGATGTTACAAGTGCCTGGCAGAGGGAGGTGAGATTCACCCGGTGCAGACACATCTGAACGAGATACTAAGTGCTTGTGATAGTTAATGGAGAGAAAAAAGATACGGCTAGGACATGATTAATTTCATTCCCAAGTTGTTGATGAAAAGACAGCAGATAAATCTGACTATAAAAGTACCTATTTCCATTAATTATAAAATGAACTTAGTATGACTACCTCAGATAGAGACTCACGTGACAAATGTCCAAAGTTGATGAGATCCCTCAGAAAATGAGATCCTTCAAATACAAATGTGAATACAAATGTGAAGGTCACCCTGCAAAGTGAACTCTGCAGTGCCAGAGTCAGGAAAGAAATCATTACTCTGGAGATGTTACCACCTCCAAGGCCCATAGTCAGAAGCTCCACTGCCTACAGGAAACTGGCACTTAAAATGCCGATTACAAGGATTACAAGATTTGCAAGATACCTGCTAGAAAAGTGATCTATTGTATAGGCTGAAGGGTCTTTGGTTATCTACCAAGTTGGTTAATTGAACAAGAACAAAGGTCAGCAGAGTAAGGCCTGCAGGAACCTTGCAAGAAAAAAGTGCTTTAGTCAGACTAGGGCAAGTTTATGAGACTGATACACCCAGCCTGTAAATGCCTCCAAGCCAGAGATGCAGGCAGGAAAGCCATGTGAGCACTTGCATGTGTGAGGATGTGGTGTTCCCCAAAGTAGTGACAGTTTTTCCTCCCTGCCCACACTATGAGTTAGTCATACTCCAAGGGCACTGGGGCAGCCTGAATGGGATTACATGTTCCCATTGGTTGTTGCACTCCACACTGCCATTTCCCTCTCTCCATCCCCTCTGCATCCCAGGTTTCAATCTCTGCTCCATACAGTGATTTGTGTGTTCCAAAAAGACTAAAAGTAAGCTCCTGGACTTTCTGCTCGGAGAACAGGAAGTCCCCATTTGTAGTCACCATAGTCCTGGAAGCAGCAATGGCTGTAGCATTTGTGAGTCTGGACAGGTGCTGGTGCAGCTGGCTCCTGCTGAGCTCTTTCATGCCACAACTCCATCGCCTGCATCCAAGCCATTATCTACCTGCACCCGTGTTAGCATGAATGAAGTTAATTCAAGCCCTGCTGCATGAGTATCAGTGACTACAGCTCAGGTGTGCACTCCACCTGGGAGCTTCACCAGTCCAGTTGCTGATGAGCTGCCTCCTGGCCCCACTCCACAAACACTGTTACGACTTGGACTGCTGAATGAGCTGTGTTGAGAGGAACATTTGACACCGGCAGGACTTTATGCTCAACCTGTTTGTGGTGTCCTGCTGAGTGCTTTAATGCCTTGGCAAAAGGACTGGGATGTTTACCTTGGAGTGTTACACGTTTATCCTTTTTTCCTGTATGCTCTATTAAGTGCCTCTTCAAGTGTACCCTGTCCTACACTTCTGCCCCAGCCCTGCCACACCAGGCTGAGGGGCAGGTGTGAGATCTGGCTGTTTGCTGTAGTGGTTCAGTAACCTAAATATTATTGACCGATGTCTTCATTATCAGTGTGAGCTGAGATCCTCTGGTGTTCCAGAGAAATCTAGCTACCACAGCAGGCCTTTCATATACTCACCTTGGGGCAAGAGTACTCAACAGGCCAGAAAGGGTCTAAGCCATTAGTCCCCAGATGCCAGACTTGTGACCCATACTGTGAAAGCAATCTCTGTTAGGAGGTTTGTCACATTGAGGAGTGTCTGCTGCAGCTCTCCTAATGGAGAGAGGCTGGCATGGTGCTGAGCACAGGACATGACTTGTGAGCCAGCCCCAGCCGCAGACCATGCCCTGGGGTCCCAATCAGCAGCTTTGGATGACATTTTGGGACGCCAGCACAACACTTGGTATCCTGGAGTTCTGACCCATCACTCTGATTTCAGCTCATTTCTATAATTAAGAAAAAAAGGAAATCAGCAGATCAAAACCCATGCGTATTCCTTAAGAACCATTACTTAGTGAGAGACTGGTAATGCTGCAAGAGATTTCCTGAGCACTACAGAGATTTTTTCTATTAACAAGAACTTTATAAAATCTTCATTATCACCACCTACCTACCAGGGGAGCTAACAATTTCACACCCTTTTTATTCTTAGCTGCACATTATATACCCTCTTAACAACAATTTAAAAATAACTGCAGGAGGAACTGAGTCACACGTAATTTGAACAATTAGAAGTGACAAGCTGTTTTTCTCATCTAGTAAAATATGTCCATTTGGCATACTTTGCTGTCTAGCAGAGCTCTTTTATTCACACCACTCCAGTCTCTAAGGAAGACAAGCTATTATTATTATTGTTCCATTGAAGAAATGGACATCTGTACTTTCAACAGGATTAATATATTGAATGCACCAGAGTTATTTTATAGACCCTGAATTTGTTGTTATGAAGCAGACCCAGGAAACTGAAGACACGAGGTCAAGCCAAGCGAGTCTTTGTGAAAAGCCTCCCTCCTTGGTCCACAGAGTAAGCCAAGCAAAATGAATCAGCCCTCCCAAGTGTAGCATCTCCTATTTATAAACTGGGCCTTGTACTGACATTTGCTCCTGAACTTAAAAAAAGATTAAAGGGTTTTGAGAAGAAAGCACACTCCATGTCAGGGGTGGCATGGCCATTCTCTAGAGAAAACAGGGGCCCCGAGTTGAGGATGTTATGTACATGTTATACCAGTCAGATTTTTTTTTTTTTCTTTACATCTATGAACAGTAAAGTTCAATTTTCTGGCTGAGCAACAAGCTCGACCTAAGAGGCAAACTGAGAGCTGGGACCCACAGAGGGCTTGCAAAGACCTGATGCCTGAGGGTGCTTAAAGCCTAACTCCTACAACTTTTGTCCTTGGAGACCTACCATAAGGCATAACTTTAAACTTCTATATCACTTTCAGAAACAAGCCACTTGCATCTCATTTTAAAAGATATATATGTGCCTTAAAAGGTAGGTAAGTAGTTAGTGAATATTTCAGAGTAATTTCATATCTAACTTCTATCAAGCAACTGTCAAATGACTTAATGCTTTGAAAAATCCTAGAAAAATTTTCTGAATGCATTTACATCTCTGGCCACTGTTACCCCATCAGTGACATAAAAGCTATCATAATTGCTCATTTCCTTGGGGATAATGACAAGATCTTGCTAGGAAATAAAGAGCTCTGGAGCACCAGTGCTGCTAGAGAATATTAAGTAGATCTGAGGGTGGTGAGAACATCCTTGTTTCTGATGTTGTGTCTCCTGTCATAGGGAAATGATGAGGCAGTGAGCTGAAGCACTTCTTTTTACTGGATTCTTATTTCTCTTTTTTTCATACTGCTTAACTTCTTGCCTTCACCCACCTCTGACCCTCTTCACTCTGCCCTGTTCCTCCCACCTGCAACACACACAGTTTATCTCATCCCACCCTCTTGGATAGAAATGGGAGCTTAATTATCCAGTGAGAGACAGTGTGACTCCTCTCTTCTATCTCTCTGAGCACTGACATAGTGCTCATTATTACAACTACTTCAAATAGCATGCTAGGCATTTCAGGTGAAAAATGCTCTTTATTTGCTACCAGCAAATCCAATTCTTCTCCACTTGATCCAGTATTTTTTTTCTTCATCTGTTTTCTAGAAGCAAATCAAGCATGTTTTCATTGTGCACTTCATTAGCAGCAAAGCAATGTCTAATTCTTAAAAATATCATGTTGGTTTCCTGTGTGCTCCTGTGCCATTGAGGCTAAGTAATCCCTTGTGAAAAATCTGACCCTATTAGGATGGAACTCTAAGCTCAGAAGAAATCAGTAAGTGTCTGCTTGCTGGTGTGCCAAACAAATCTGGATAAAGCACATCAAAAAGATAAGACTGATCCACTTCTATGGTCCCAAAGGGAGAAAGCTTAGTGCATTGCTGTGCTTCCTTGCGTAAACTGTAGTGACTACAGGACTGGGATCTGCCTGGTACCCAGAGTTTTTCCCTTTTTACAAAGTATTAATCCTGATTCTTCACAGAGGAAATCTTTGTTCAGTAGTCCAACAAGTAATCCCTTAGTCCTTTGGTTCTGTAGTATAGCTGAACCACTGATGATGCTTCCCTCTCACTGGAAACTGATAATCCTGATTCATTTGCAGGATTAGACTGCAGAGAATCCATTCTAACGATGATAATTTGTCTCCTCATCATCAAATCAGATTTTTTTCCCCTGATATTAGGCATAGAATTCTGGTATTTTTAGCTATGAAAAATTATGTTTAAACGCAGGTGAATTTGAAGTCAGGTGTTTGAGACACTCATAGGGAGAGGTGGGAAGGGGGACTGCAAGCTTTGCGTCCAGAAGGAATTGGCTGCAGGAAAAAGGAAATGAAGAAGGTTACATGATGTAGTTAAGGAATGGCAGAGATTTGGAAAGCAGTGCCTCGTAAAGCAGTGAGATTCTCAGTGTCGTTGCTGAACGGGAGTAGGAGGCAGCCCTACCTTGGGCAGCCACACTGCAAACAGTTGTACCTGCCTTGCCTCCAGCAAGGATTATATGTTAACCGCCCTGTTATCACCACTGTTCACAGGAACGATCAAGGGTTTGCCTCAGGAACACCCTTTTGGACAATAGTAGCCTTCCTGCCCTCTCTTCACTTGAAGCAAGTAATAATTTACAGCTACATCAACAATAGTCACTGCAGCCCTCAGGCAACTGAATTACAACTGCAGCTAATGCACACAGGATTGAGCAAAAGCTGCACCCTTTCACTGTCATATAGACTCTACAATGGCTTAAACTGGTGACAAACCCTACAGATTCCCCTGTGACATGTTTCTAATCTTTGGTAGTCTGCATAGGGCTGTGAAGTCAGTGTCTATTATTTATGTACTATACAAATTACTTATGATTTTGTGGGATAACATAAACATGGAAACCATGGCACAAATTATCTCAGGTTCAGTTTTCACTGAATCCTAAGAGTTTGTGCTGAGGGACCTTGTGCATGTTTCCTTATCCCTGTTCAGGCAGCACATTCAGGGCTACATCCAGAGTAGGGCTGTCTGCCCTGAGCCATTAACTTGGGTCCCAAAAACGCAGAAGGGTGCCAAATTCACAAACCTGGAAAAACTCACTCTACAGCTGTGTTATGAAACATCTGTGTTTTCTTTTTGTGTTGAGCTACAGTCTGGGGAATAAATTAAGAGTTGTTGGGTTTGCGGGGTTCTTTTTCCCTGTATAATGATTTTTTTTTTTTTTTTTTTTTTTAATGAACTAAATTTAAAAAATGGGAAATATTTGCCATTATGTGAGGAATAATCTGTCCGGTAACAGCCTAGCAAAAGACAGTCTGTTTGTGTCCCTAATTCTCCTTTTCTGCAAACATTCACATCCATAACCTCCTGTTTTATTTTCTCTCATAAAACTTTTTAGTGAAAATTATGACAGAAACAGTCCAGATTTTCAAAAGTAAAAATCTGCAGAACTTGGACACCCAAACTTCCCCTGGAGAAAGTATTTCCAGCTCAGAACAATCCCTGATAGGGCAGGAGACTTGGTAATGGGGGGATATGGAAAAGGCTGAAGATCTTTTTTTTTTTCTTTTCCTCAGTCTTCACTGTCAAAGTCTGCCTTCAGCCTCACAGAGCTGCGTGCCTTGTGGCAGAGTTTGAAGGAGACAAATGTTGGTAATGGTAAGGGAAGATTAAGTCAGAGCCTGCGTAAATGAATGCTTCAGCGTAAGCATGGGGACGTGTGTGAGTCCTTGCGATGTGATGGCATGGATCCAAGAGTTAGGAGGGAGCTGGCTGGTGTCATTGCAAGGCCACACTCTATCATATTTGAAAAATTATGGTAATTTGATGAGGTCCCCAAGGTCAAGAAGAAAGGCAAATATCACACCCACCAAATATCACACCTACCTCCAAGAAAGGCAAGAAGGAGTGTGTTTCTGAGCGAGAACCTTGCTAGGAGCACAATTTGGTACTAATGAGGCTGCTTTTGAAGAACTGTGTCCAGCTTACAGGAGGGCATCCAGCAGAGGACCACAAGTCACCGAGCATGGGAGAAGACACTGAGACAACAAGATTTATTTTGCCTCTAAAAGAGGAGGAGAATAAGAAGGCTTATTGCCATTTTCCCCTGATAGGGAGACTACAGAGCAAACAGAGCCAGATTCTTCTCAGACATTTACCAGGAAGGTACAAATGACAACATTTGCAGTTTGCAGTATGGCAAACTCTAATCAACTATAAGAAAAGAAAATGTCATCCTGAAAGTGACACTTCCCTGGAACAGGGCAGAGAGGCTGTGGAGTTCCAGTCCTGGACATTTTCAAAGTTCGGCTGGTCAGTGCCTTGAACAACCCCACCCTGCTTTGAAGTTAGCCCAGCTGTGAGCAGGTAGCCTGTGGCCTCAGGGATGGCCTCAGGGTGGCCTCAGGGTGGCCTCAGGGATGCCTTCCAGCCTGAATTAGTCTGTGGGTCTGTGACCCTTGTGTTGGAGCTTGAGAGTCTTTCATGGGTTTTCTTTCCTATATGTATTCCCGAAAAGAGAAGAAGACAGTCAGGAAAGTATACATAACTGTTAAATCACAAAAATGATTCCCTTACCCCATTAGAACAGACAACGAAAGTAAATACATACTGAAGTGGACCAAACTATATATTTAGTCCTTAGCTTACTGTTGTCTGGAGTTAATGATTCCAGGTGAAGAACAATTGCTTTCTAGAAAAGTAAGGAAGTTTTGCAAGGTACCTCATGGCTTTTTAATGGTAGCCTAAATTTACTTGCAATGACTGGAATTTCTTCCAGTCTGTCTGAATGCTTTCAAGTATAAGGAAGTCCAAATCAATGCTGCTGATGGCTCAGTCAGGAGATCGTGACTTTTGGTGCGTGGAATGCAGTCTCATCTGACACATCTGTGTGCTGGCCTTCTGCTGGGATCTTTTCTTGCAATCCCAACATTGCATTGCATCATCAGTCAAAGCTGTTCTCATTTAACTCCTAAATTTAACAAGTGTCTGAAACCTCCAAATCCGCATAAAAGATGCTAACCTCTAAAGATTTTTCTGACATCTTCCTTTGATGCTGGAGCTCATTCCTCGTAAGATCTTTCCAGAATGAAAGTAAATATGCTGGGGAGAATAAAATCAACAGGATGGACAGACAAACACTTATTGATTAAAAACACTGTTCCTTAATGCATCGTCAGTTTGGTATGGACATTTATCAGCAAGCTTAATTTTACTAATATAGTGAGGCCAATACTAGTCTATAGCAAAGACTTCTGGAAAAACCATCTGGCTGCACAGCATTTCTCTTACTGTTATGCAGCACACAGTAAATTTCACCACCTTCAATTCCACTTTCAAATTTCCGTTCTGCAGGAATCTGTAGGAACATCTTGTATGCATTCACCACCCACACAAACACATGCGTACACAGGCACAGTGTGAAACAGTCAATTAATGGTTGTTATTCATATGCTGTTTGTTGGATAGCCACAGCCACAGGTTTTCCAGCTGAGATTACCAGCCTAGTTAACACAGTGGCAGCACACAGGTATTCCCTCAGCTGACACTTGCACCAGTGCTAGTGCAAAAGTGAGAAGTGATCTCTCTAGAAACAGCCTGAGCACCTGAAAATGAAGTTAACTATCCATTCTCTTCTGAATGTTAAATGGGACCAAACTCCTTCTTGTGTTCAGGCTCATCTTCCAGAGCTGGGGTAAATGGTGAACTGCACATGCAACAGGCATATTCCCAAGGGTTTTGACTGTGCAGTGTCACTCTCAGCTAGCACTCAGCAAAGCACGGTAATGGATTAGGACAGTCTCTTATGACAGGATAGATCTATGTGATGGCCCAGGCAGGTCTGTTTTCTGCATTTCTGTGGGGTACTGCCATACACAGAATCCTTGCAGCAGCCAGCTCACCTCAGTGCCTCGGTGATGTCTGAACACCACCCTGCTTGCAAGGCTGATGTTTCTCTACTCCACATTTCCTCCTGTTGGCCAGATCCAAATCCAGTCCTCACTGAGCACCCTCAGCTCCCATGTCTTCCTGTAAAAAATATGCTCTCAAAATGTTGTCATTCATTTCTGTCATGGAAAGAGCTGCTCCCATGCACCTCCCTTGAGAGCCTTACATACACCCTAAGTCATGCTGCAATTCATCCGGCCTAGCTGTGTGCCTGATGTTATGATGCTGTGTGCTCCACCTTACATTAATACTCAGGCTCTGAGTCCAGAAAAGCCCCTTTAGCAGCCTCATGGACTAATAATGGTTAAGCTCTCTAATAAAAGGTTAATTCAATTTTTTCTGTTATTCCTCTTATCTCTTGGCCCAGAAACAAGCTACAAACATTTTTTGCATCTAAAGCTGCCAAAACCCAGACATCTTACACAAGAGCAGATGCTTAGAACTTTGTCCCTAGCTGGCTGGCAGTGCAATGCTAGAGCAGAGCCCAGTTTCCTCCCCTCCTGGCTGCAGCTCAGCTTAGATTACACAGACCCTTGAACCTGCAAGTTCCCACATGGCAGAGAGATCTCTGCTTTGGTTTCAATTGGATCATCAAAGTTTTAGTGACACCATTGCCATGTACCTAATCTGGAGGTGCTCTGCAGGCCCTAAAAGAAAGCTGTTCAAGGGTGCACATGGGTGCATCTGCCAACAGGAGAGTTTCATGAATTTTAGGGCAGACGCTCCCTTCTGTAATTAACTTTATGCTACAAACAAGAGCTAAGAGTTGACTTGCAAGATCCTCACTATCTCTGATGGTTGCCTTGATATTAAATGTACCATAGCTTTAAAGTTCTCATTCTTTGTAATATTTTCTTTTCCTTGACCCCGATTTATAGAAAATATCATGTCTTCCTTCTCTCCCACATACCTTCACATTGTTTCTTAGCATTTATCAATACCACGCCTTTATGAACTTGTGCATAACTAGGTAACAGAATCATTACTCATGAGTGTGAGCACAAGTCCTACACTGTACTTGTGCCTTGGTGTTTCAGCTGACAGCCTCCTGTGCATTGCACATGGACAGTCTCTCCAGCCTTGCACTTTTTTCTCAATCAAAGAAACAACTGATTCTGTCTTCTACGCTACTGTACACCGTTTAATGAAAAAAGGTAAGACATGAGCTTACAAAGTTGAGCATACAGATGTAGAAAGCAGTATTAAAGCCAAACATTCTATGTTTCAAGAAGCAGAAGCAATTTCTTGTGTTCAGTGACATTCATACTTTGGGGTTCTTTCCAGACTGAATATTTGTTGTTTGGCTACTGCATGAGTTGCCTATGCAATTTGCTTATCAACATACTTACACAACTGCGGGAACTCTGCTGCTGTTCTGTGTGGACCTTCTTGTGCTGTAACAGGGCAAAGGGAGCTGTACGTGACAGTAACACCCAATATTCCTTGCATAAACCTGTGAGAACCTGAGCTCCCAGTGAGCTTTTTTATCTTGAAACAAGCAAAAGCATCAGATCTTGTGCATCATCCTTCTAAACTCTCCCCAGATTTCTTACATTATTTTGACTGATACCTCCTGTGGTTACTCTTTGCAACAGTCTCTTCTCAAACACTGAATCTGCACCCTACCACTGACAGCAAGCCCCCTGATCAGGCAGATGGATGGGTGCAAGCATACTGTGCAAAAGTAATCTCAGGATTAGAGCGGTAGTAAGAGATGGATCGTCTGAGTACTTTCACCCTAAGATATATTCCTTATGAGGCATTGTGCTGTTTGAAGGCAGGAAACCCTTATAGCTTTTAATGAGGATGTAAAGCCATGTGTGGAATTAAGTAGGGCTCAATAAAAATTGCTTTTAGAGTAAAGGAGGAAGGAAAAGAGGAAATGGTAATCATCAAGGTGTGAGATGACAATAAAGAAGTTCAGCTGTATAAGTGAAGATACTTGTGAGAGGCTGCAAGAGATGGATTTAACCAGCCTAGGAAGATAAACAATCACATTGAGTATCATGTCCAGAGTACAGGTATATATGATAAAATGGTATAAGAAATTTAGACAAAAGATCCAATATTTTAGTTAAGACTAAATTAAGTTAAAATGACAGCTAGGGATCACAAGCAGAAGTTCTGTTAAAAAAACCCCACCAAAACAAGATAAATCAGCAGAGATGCAATAACTTTTTCAGTCCTCTACACTCAAGTGGTCACTTCCAGGGGGGTGACGCATGTCTGCAGAAACTGCAAAGCACTGTGGCAGTGACTTGTCTCCCTGAGCGTGTTTCACAACTAAATAAAAAGAGGCCATCAGTGATGATTCTTTAAATGTTGTTGCTTCTGTCACTAGATCTGCCTTTTGCTTCCCACTCACTCATAAACCAAACAGAACAAAAGTAGGAAAACGCCAGCCAATACTGAGGGATAATTGGTTTTGCTGCATCAAGGACTCCTAAAAATTATGAATGTCTTCTTCTGAGTCTAAGCCACTGACTCTTTGTCAATTTGTTTGCAGTGCCAGTTGTGCCTGGTGCATTTGTGATAGCTCACCATTCATCCTGAGAAATAGCTATTGAATAGAGGCCACTTAGAGAGGTTTGCTTTTCTTTTATGTTCACTGATGGAGAGCGGTTGTTCAGCTGTAGCAGGGTGCAGGTGTGTGCTCTCCGCATAAGCTCAGTCCATTGTGGTGGGCAAACTCCTGGTTAAGTGACACAGGCCCCCAAATGCAACTGCAGACCACTCACCCTTTCCCCCTGCTCTCCTGTTGCATTTTACCAACATACTCATAACCTGCCATGAGATGGGAACTGGTACCTACTGCATAGCTGTAGATGCTTTACTGATGTGAGTAGCAGAGAAAGTGCACATTATCACATCCTTGCTGAAGATCTGTTGCCAGTTTTCCTCCCATTATAGGACATGTATTTTCTGGCTGTTGAATTGCAGACTCATTTGAAGGCAAGGGACTTCGTTCTTTTTGTTTAAAACTTTGGCTCTGAATGCTGCTTGTACTTCTTTCCATTGAGGGAGTTAAAAAATCTGGTGCTCTTGTTCTGATGCATTTTGGGCCCACCATCAAACACTGACTGTCAGTCCCCTTCTTTTTCTGAAAGCCCCTGAAACCTTTGCTTCTGGCAATATCTCAAAATATGACTGCATAGTTGTTTCTGTTGACTCCCACTACTCTTTTGTCCCTTTCCAGCACACTGCTTGTTTGGAGTTGAGAGTGTGATTTTGCTTTTCACTGCCTCATGTGTCAGTGTGCAAGCCTGAAGGGACCTTTTTATAATTGTAATAACAATTCTCAACAAAATCAATGGCACTTTCATTGCTGGTATGGAGCATCCATTTTGTTTTGCCCCCGAGGAACGGATGCCTTATTGCAGAAGATATTACAACAGAGGCTGACAATCAGCAGTTACAGAGTAGAGCCACATCACAAGGAGGATCTGTCATGAGGCTGCCTTTAATAGGCCGCCAGAAGAATTTGGCTCACACTACACTGAATTCTCTTATCAACAAATTTGGCATCAAAGGAATCACAGTCTTCTAAATTTTCTGAGTTTGCCTGAACCTCACTGATCTGGTGACCTCTGCCCTCGTGGCAGCCGTGCTATGAGCTGGAAAGTTGGAAAGAGTTACTGTTCCAATTTGATATGGGAAAAGGAATTTCTCAAGCAAATGCCTACCCAAGATGTCACATCAATATAAGGACTGAGATTGCTGAACGATGTTTTTAGGGAGTTGACTTGGCTCACAGTAGATACCTGTAGATTCAACAACAGATGCCAGAGGATTTTGCTCCCGCACCATTGCACAGGAGCACATCCCAGCTGGGTTTCTTTCCCATGAACACAGGGACAACAGGAAGAGAAAGAGAGGAACGAGCCTGGTGCATGCTCAAGCTTCACTCTGCTAAAAGAGTTAGGCCTTGGACCTAGCTAGGACCTATCCCAGCCATAGGAATATGGATGTGTTTTCCAGAAGCACAGAGGCAGATTGAGGCGCTGTGGGATGTTACGACTACGCTAAGCCAGTGCTGTTCCTTCTTCCCTCTGCTGCTTTATTCTGCCCCTGAAAAGGGTGCACCAGTTGTGCTGATAGAGCTGCTTGTGTGGTCACTGTGTTAACCAGATTGGGAATTTTCCATCTGAAAAATAATTTCCTTTTTGTTATTTTCTGACTGGAGAGGTTGCGCAAAGCTGTTTACAGCACAGCTGCACTACTGAGGGATAGCGTGCCACTGGACAGGGTGTAAATGAGAGGAGGCATCTCTGGGGAGGAGTCTGCAAGGAGAGGAAGGAGATGATTCTTAAAACCAGAATAGCTGTGAAACTCTTTGTAATGTGAACTACAGCTGAAGTCAGTTAGTTCATCTTCTTGGGCTTTCTTTGTGGTAACTAGGGAAAGATAAGCTCTTTCAGAGTGATGGAGAGCAGAAGTCCTTATCTCCACTGATTATAGAGGGACCCCAGACAGTGAAGTGCTTAATGTTACAAATAGCCCCAAAACAAGCAGTGAAGCCAAGCTTCCAGCATCTCAAGCAATTTTCCTCTTGCTGTCTTCATATTAAGGAAACAACTTTCATTCTTGTGCCAGGAGTCTGCCAAAATAGCAGAACTATGTTCCTGAGTGTAAAGTCACTTTGAAATCTGATCAGCCAATGAACAGGAATCTGAATCCTAATTTCACCTACCAGTCCTGACAGTTCTCACCTCCAGGGTTTTTTTATTTTCAGATATTATACAGTGCTTAAGATAGGTGTCTATCTGCATCTCTACCTAATAGAGATAACCTTTTCAAGTCTGCCTTGACTTCTTTTTTTCTTCCTCTGAGTATGCCTTTCTTAGTCAGTGAGCCACATTTCACCTTTGAGGTTGTTTACCCAGGTCCCACTCCACTCTCCAAAATGCTCCTTCATTAATTCAAATGGAATCTGGGCTGAAAGGGGGGTAAACTGCACTGTCCATCTTCTAGTTGAGCTGGAACAATGAAGCTGCAGTTGACTGTCCATCAATACCAGTTTCTGTGCTCTGCAGGATCATATGGCAGTGCACATTTGATATGGATAAATCATGAGTTCAGGATACTATTTTGGGCAGATTAGTTGTAGAAGAGCAGATTTTACCTGCTAAGCTACTCCTTCAAAACATTTTGAACATCCTTGAGCCAGCAAAGAGAGTAAGATTAGTTCAGTGCCTCACATTCCAAGCCTACAGTGGTTTTAGGTCCATGACTATGTACCCTGAAAGTGGAATTACCATAACAGGAAAGCCCAGCCTGAGAAGTGCCTGCCAACAATGCAAGCATCCTGTATTTTCTCTTATGAGGATGGCATTTATACTGACTCTGGTCCAGCCATATCAGAATTTGCAGTGTTTATTTATATAAGCTGAAAAAAGACCACCCAGCTATTGCAACCACACAGTTGTCAGCAGCCATCACCCAAGCAAAACAATATTGCATGTTAATTGACCATGGAATAGCATGCTGGGACTTTGTCTTTCCTTGTTTTGCTCATTCTCCCTGTGAATTACAGACCAAAAAATCTACCATACTGTAGGTCTATTTTTCAGTTTTTCAGCTGACAGACCTGTAAGTCACTTCACACACACTGCACCAAACATGGTTATAGCACAAATAAGATTGTGGATTTATTTTAGTTAGGTTATTCTATAGATGTAGATTATGCAATAGCTGTACTAAGGTACCTGGTTAAAATATACTACATAGAAGTATTTCATGAAAGATCAAGCTATGTCTTAACCGTATCAAGAACGATTCCATATGAAGATTCAGATTCTTCCACATGAAGAATCAGATTCCACATGAAGATACAGTTTCCTGATATACATGAGAATTAAAGCATGTATCTTTCAAAGATTTTGCAGTTTTGAACTGAAGTTAGGATGATGTTGTGTCTTATTTCATTCCAACCTCCAGTACTGGCAAGTGTAGTTTTATTTTATATCTGTCTTCTGTGGCATACATCCAGAGAAAACAAGACATAAGGCAATGTCAGAATGTCCTTATGCAGAATTGCAGTGTTTAACTAAATCTCTGCAGCATCACAGTATTTGTCAAAATGATACACCTTTTTGTTTAGAGCTTGCTGTTCCCTTCCCACTCTCACACCCAGATAAGATTAGTTAATTTTTCTTGCATTCTACCTCAGCCCATGTGTAATGAAACCCTCAAAACCCTCCACATAAAACCGTGAGCAAAGTCATTCCTCCTATAAGAAAATGCAAGATTATTCTCAACCTGGTAGTGGGAGTTTAGGCTATTTATTTATAGTCATTCAAAAATAAGTAATTAACAGTATGTAAGAGATCCTTGACAAGTCTTTGCCTCTTTCTTACAAATTTGCACCTGCTGACAACATGACCATTAGCAATTTCCTTCTGCCTTTTCCTGTTGTAGTTGGAAGAAACAGGAGCAGAGAGACCATCATAGAGCAGGATAAGCACTCTGGTGACAGAGGGTCATCTTTACCTGTACCAGGTAGAAATGGCCCTGCCCTGTTACAGTCTGGGGATCACCATCCCCACACCTCTGCAGACTGGTCCCTCTCTCATGCTGACACTCATGGCCAAGCCATGAGCTAGGCCACTGAATGGAAATGAGTTGTAAATGGGTGCATCCCTCCCTTCCCACAGAGAGCTCTTTTTACAGAGATGTCCTTCAGTGCTGTGGTTCCCAGCACAACCCCATGAACGGCTGTGGAGGGGCTGGTATGAAGGAGCATCTGGAAATGGAAGGGATCAGGGCAGGAGCACCCCAGGCTGACGGGTTCATTGCTGCAGCACCTGTAGTGTGGCTGGGCAGATGGTGCCACTGAAACAACACCCAGTCCCAGCTGAAGGTGGGGTCAGTGCTGAGTTACTGGCTGGCCATGCTGACTCAGGAGAGATAAGGAAAAGATGTGGGCTGTTCCTGTGATAGTGAGACTGTCTGTCAGACAAAGGTCCTGAGGGAAAAACATGCCTTGTTTTAAGGGCTGTACCATGATACAGAGTTGTGTTACAGTAGTGCTTGCAACAGTGTCCCATTTTGCCAAACAGCTATAGGCAGAGAATAAGGTGGATCCTGTTTCAAATGCTTCAAACGTCTGCAGGAAATGATGGAAAATACTGCATTTGCCCTTAGTTCTCCTTGTATGTCAGAGAGGTGCATAACAGTTCTGTTTTCCCATTTCAGAATTTTCCCCATTCCCATCAGTTGGCTGTGGGAAGTCTCTGCTTCTACTGGCATGCCCTATTACTCCCAGTGGTTTTGGCACTGGAAAAGCCAAATGCCCCCAGCATCTGACTAAGATCTACTAATTACCAAACATGGAGTTTGGAAAGAACTTTCCCTTGGATCAACATGCCAAAAACTATCTATCTATCTATCTATCTATCTATCTATCTATCTATCTATCTATCTACCTTGTCTTCTCCTGTAATGTAGGGCCACACTCCTAAATCTTCTACATATTGTTTATCTAATATATCCAGGTTACTAGTAACTCTCCTTGATACCGTGATGTCTCCCTATGGCACAGTTTGTGTTGTGGTCTTCCCCACAGAAGTTTGTTGTGTAGTATGGTAGAAAGATCTGTGGTCCCAGGTGGAGTGTGGAGCAGATGGCATGTGGAGTTTTTTGGAGCAGCATTGTTTGAGGCTACAGAAGTACCCAACCAAGGTTGTTATCCACAAATGAGGCTTTTTTTGCATGTTAAATGGAATAACAGAGTCCATCAACTTTTCCCCTTGCAGTTTTTCTCTTACATCCTTAGCCCTTCACAATATATAAGGGATATCTTGGGTTCCTGAAACTTGATTGCTGTTTTACCTTCTGGAATGACAAAAAACATTTCATGATTAGCACTTTTTCCTGCCTACAATGATCCTTTTCTTCAGGACCTCCATTAAAATCCCTTTGGAGATTCCACTGGCACTCCCATAACTCACTGTTAGACTCTCCCTTCCGTGCCTCAGTGTCCTAGCAGTGGTGCCCACATGATTTGCTCATGGGTTGGTCTACTGACTGCATTGCCCCACACCACACTGCTTTTCTATACTCATGGTGTTTATATTGTGGATGGAGTAAAATCTCTGTCTGCCTCAACCTAAATAAGTCTGTCAGTCTTCCCAGGTCCTTCTGAAAATGAATCCTTTAGAATTAGCCATAAACTGAAGCACAGCTCCATTCCAGTGCAGACACCCACACATCTGCTATCCCCATGGCCTCTTCTGGCTGCCAGACCTAAACCAGAAGCCGAGCAAGCGTGTTAGCACAGTCCTGCCCCTGAGCACACAAGCCTTGCTGAGAGCAGAGCATCTGAGCTCAGATGTGAGTACCACACTAAGGCTGTCCCCTCTGTGCCAGAACTGGCTCGTGTCCTGGCAGCTTGGGAAGCAGGCGGAGCAGCCCTGGGATCACCTGCACCGGCCTGTCTAGAGACACCTTCGTCACTGCCAGTGGGCAAGGGCTGAATCCTTGAAGCACAATGCTGCTTCCAATGTCCAGCTGCCCTGACACTGGGAGCCACTCCCAGCCCCAAGTCCAGTGCAACTAGAGAGTGGAGTAAAGAACCTGAAAACATTACTTTTGGGAATCACATCCTAAGAGGAGAAACTCAAGGTTTACATCTAATGGTGTAAAAAGGAATGTCGTCTAAGCAAGAGAAGGAATATAACCTAGTGATGGATTTTGTCTTAAAGCTAAAACATATAAGTTATGTTATTTCTGTTAAACAAAAAAATCGCCGTAACTGAAGAGTCCTCTGCTAAGCATCTTCAAATGCTTTAATTGCTACAGTATAGTTAGGCAAAAAAGTTTCTCTGTGGATCTGGAATCACTGTACAAGCTTTATTCATTACCTGTGCAATTTGGCAGCAGTAGAGAAGCCCATTGCAGCATCAGTGGTGAAATGCTTGCTTACTTACGTGGAAAATTATTAGCATAGTTTTCTTGTTACCTAACAGCAGTCTGAATTCCTGAAAGGGATAAAGAAAGATGATCATCTTCATTCTTTCCAGCTGCACCAAATAAACAGCATTCCTCTTCCATGTTTGTTATTGCTTACAGGCAGAGACCCATTTCCTTCTCCAGCTTTGATGCTTATGAAAAATTGGAAATTGTAGGGACACATCCCGCAGCTGCCTTTAGCCAGCAAAGGGTTAATTGCAATTGCCCCGACATTTGGCACTCAAGAGAAGGATGATAAAACCTTATCTACACTGAAGCAAAAAAAATCTCACCAGGATAACAAGCATTGCATTGAAGAAAAAGCAGTTCAATGAGCAAGGGCTTCTTAGTAATAGGAATTTACTGTATTTGTATAGTCAAGGCGAGCGACCTTTCCCCATGCTTTATCACAAATATAAAGATACCAACTAAAAGTGCTGCACAGTTAATTTTGCCTTGAGAAGCAATAAAGTTTATATTGGTGTCAGGCAGCTTTATTTAGGGCATAAGCATTTGGTAAAAAACAATATATTGCATGTCTGGTTAAAGTATTCATAACCTGCCTAGGGTAGACTAAAATTTCTAAATGTTCATCTAGAAAATTGGGAATTTGTACTGGTGTAGCTCCCTCTTTACACTTGTGCAGTGCATCTGCAATTACAATGTGTAAATTGCCTTAAGGGTGTAGTGACATTAAGAACATAGAGACATTTGTGGAACAAAGCCCTTCGAGACTGAGCTGCTGGAAAAAGTTAAACCTCAAGCTATGCAATTGGGCTGAATACCTGCTTTACCCTCTGCAAATTGCAGATTTATGGAAACAGCCATTGGAAACAAATAATGAACTGAAATGAAGAGCCTGGCCACTCAGGGCTTTGTGCCTTGTAAATGGAATAATCTGAGATGAGCCTGAATAACATCTGCCTTTGCTCACTCAGTTGGGTGCAGATTCACCCCACAGCCTCATGTCATTTCAGTTCATCCTTTTTTTGAACTGCTGATCTCTTTGAAGTGATAATATTTCTATGGGTCCTGTGTCTCCAGAAGCAAAGGTACTATACCAAATTCAAGAACTTAACTCCTGTCACTCCAGATAGAGAGAGTTAAGATAATCTGTAGAGTCTGTTCTGTAGGCTTTAGCTCCATGGGAACAATTGGGTTAAGACGGGTGTTGAGTCAAAGAGGTGGGGAAAATACCCATCTCCTCCTGAGTTTTGTCTGCCATATTCATCTGCCCTCAAATTTTCCAGTGAATGGCTTACATTTTCCCTCCTCTCAGAAGAGTTGTTTTCTTCTGTTTGCAGTCATATAATATTCCTATGCTGTCTTCAAGGACTAACATAAGGAAGGTATTTAATCTATTTTACCTAAGGCGAGTACTAAGGCTATTAAACAAGCTACTATGATTTAAAAGGTGACAGTAACAGCTTTCTATCACATGATGTAAATTGAACTGAGTTAGGTTACTTTGGCTGCATATGCTCTTACAGTGCAAACACAAACCTGCAGTAGTAGAGGAAAAAATATGCTTTAGCCTTTCCTTTCAACGTTTTAAATTGATTTTACCCATGAATATAATTATACCAGGATAGTTATACTGACAATCTTCCTAATGCAGACGTACCTAATGTGTGTAAACTAATTAGCTGATTTAAATAAACTAGAAAACCCAAAGGATTAATTTTCCTTTTTTTTTAATTTCTTCCCCTGATTTTTCTAATTATTTTTTAATTGCATCTCTGTGAGCAGAGGTGTGATTTCATCTTCTATTCTTTCTTCTGGGCTTGCATACCTTCTCTTTTGCTTTCCATGAAAATTCTCACAAGCAGATTCAAGTAGTTTAATGGAAACAAAGTAAATTTCCAGCAAATACCAGATAAATTAATATAGATCTTGAAAATGCAATTTTATATTCCCAAAACAACTGCATTGAAAAAAATGGAATGAAAAAACCCAACCATATCAAATGACTGGAAGGTTTCATGAAACCCATCTCAAAAGTAGCAGCCAGGTACCTGTAAAACACATTTTGGCTGGGGAATACAAAGCAATACTCACGGTACATCAGGGCTGGACACAGAGCATGAGGGACTGCATTGACATCGCTTCTTCCTATCCCCTGGTACAGAGTGACCTCTCCAGTGGCCTGTACCCTTGGAGGAAGAGGGGAAGGGAACAAAGTGGGGTAGTAGAAATCTTGGGTCAAACCTAAACGATGACATTTTCATGCTCTGAATATTTGCCTTCTTATTCCCATCTCTCTGAGTAAATCACATCCTGAAGTACCCTGCAGATTTCTGTGGGTTTACTTTTATGGTCTGGGGGAAGGAAAGGGGCATGATTCCTCTCCACTATGTGCTGTGCCAGCAGATATCCATGGGGGTGACTCAATTATTTCCCAAACAAAGTGCCTGTGTCAGTGCAGTCAATAGGTGGTTCATAATATGTGAATGTATGACTGTTCTACCACTATAAATTCGTCCTCACTAGGCGTTAGTATGGGATATGGATGCCTTGTGCCCTAAGTAACACCTACAGTAGTGTAGTCTGGAAACTATTTGCTAGATTCAGGAAGCTGAATTTGATCTAAGATACCATTGCTGCTGAATGCAGAGGGCAGCCCCACCTCTGCCCATTCTGTGGGCCACAGTGATGCTGACAAGGGGATGCTCACATGAGAACTGCTCCTGCTTAAAATGAGTTTTATCAATAAAAAGCTTTTGTTTCTTCTTCTTCAACTGACTGGCCTGGCTGTCCATGTGGATACAGCACACAGTGTGTAGTGGCAGCACAGAGGAAGGGACAGAACTGCATGAAGTGCAGCATCAAATCAAATTAAGATAATTGGAGAAGTAAAACTTAAGTTAACAAATAATGTTAATCGGTGAATGAATATGAGCAAATTCTTTTCTATTCATGACAACTATCCATGCAGAAAGACAAAAATGTGTCAGACAGGTATGTCAGTTACAGCAAGGAATTGGTACAGTCCTAGTTGATTCAGAGTAAGAAAGGAGTGATAAGATATTAACCCTTGAATTAATGAGCAGAATGTTTCAATTTTAGTTTGGTTGGAGCAGAAACAGAAATGCTTAAGCTGGTTTTTTTTTTTTTTTTTTTTGAATGCAGCCCAAGATGTGGGCTGTAACAAAGCATCAGAAAAGTTGCAATTGATTTGGAGCATATGGCAAAACTCTTTGTCAAGGAAAAGGGAGGAAAAAAGTTTTGTTTGCTGGAAGAAAAAGAAATGACAAGACCAAAGCAATTCAATCTGCTGAGTGTGAAATGCATTAGGAGGATAGGAGTGTTGCACAGCTGAATGCTGTGTTGTCACTGCCAGACACTTCTCTGCTGGCTCCTGATCCTGGAGCTCTAAAAGAGGTCTGGCAGTTCCAGCCCCATCTCGGTCACTGCCACAGCCCAGAGCTGTGGGGACAGGAGCATATCAACCCAGCCCAGCATAGACAGAGAGGGGCAGAAGGAGGGTTTGTAGGCATTTTGAAACAAAAGGAAAAAAGCATTTTAAGTATTTTGCAACAGAAATACAGGCAATATATACCTTACTTGGATATGGATGGCATTCACATCTGGAAACTGCACATTTGTTGTAAAAAATCCAAAGTTTCTCCCGTGTCCCCAGATTCCTGCATTCCTAACTCTGCCTCTGCCACTGTGGAGTTCTTAGCAGTCCCCTTTCCCACACACCACCATCACTTCAGGAATCAAGTTAGCCATGGTAGGAAACAAAGACCTGCTTTGTTTTAACTCTTACCATCTACAAGAGCATGCCTAGTATAATTACAGGCTCTGTCTTGCTTCTAGTCAAAGAAGCTAATTGTCCTCTTTTCTCTGTTTTGGGAGTGAAGAAGGATCTGAGAGAGATGTAAAAGTGAAAGCTACTCTGTAAAGCGTTCTACAACTGCCACATGGAATTTACACTGCAGTTTTTAATTTATCTCACAAATCACTGTGCTTTGTAAGATAAATTAAAATTTGGTTGCAAGTGAAGCCACAGAGATGAAGCCACTGACTACAGAACCCAAAGCAAGCTTGCAAATTTTATTGCTCTCGGTGGACTGCTTTCAACTTCAGCTCAGTGGGAAGGAATAGAGTCCAAATTCATGTAGGCTTTGTGCTCTGTGATCAAACATGTGCTATTAGTGGAAAGTGCACTGACGGTCCTGCTCAGTTTAGGTGTGCCTGCATTGCACACACAAAATAGGTACCTTTATATATCATTGAAGTTACAATTCACAATCCATGTGTTGATCACGGTGCCATGAGAGGTAGGTCATAACTTGGGAACCAGTTCATGGTCTAACAAAATAGCACAGGAGGAAACCTGAAGGAAGAGGGACAGATGTCAGCCACAGTTTGTGAAGGGATGCCACCATGAGGTGTTAGGATGCCCACATTTATTCCCTTTTGACTCTTTCATGACAGCTTTGTGCTCCAGCTAATGGGTTGGAAAGTTGTTACTGTGGACCTTTTGATGCCTGAAGCTCTCTTTGTCCACTTCATTCGCGAAAGATTGAATCTTTCTTTGGATTTAAATGTTTGGTGCTGGAAAGTGTTAGATAAAATGTTTTGAGGAATCCATGCTTACAAATTAGTAGATATTTATCACAGACGAGATTGTAACAATTCCCTTGTTCAACTTCTATAAAATCCAGCTGAAAAATTTCATCTTAGCACAATCAATTTATCTCCTGCTTAAGCCTATGGAGCTCTTTCTAGAATGTAATGATAATTATAAAAATGTATTCAGAAAAGAGAAGTTTCAATTTTCCCCAGTGCAGATCCAACCTGGTAGTGAATTATTTCTGCAGGATAATAGCTCCTTAGCTTAGCTGGGGAGCAAAGAGGAAGACAGGTAGTATAATCCAAAACAGCCATACAGACAATTTTTTTTCCACCTTCTTCATTTTTTTTTTCCAGTTTGTCTGAACAAAATCTGGACCAATCCATCTTTGAAAAAAGTTTTGTATTGCCTGGCATCCAGATACACCCCAGGTCTCAGGTGAAAAGCTTGCAGCTGTCAAGCAGGTTCTTAATGTCCTCCACTTACCATGGAGAAAGTTGGGAAAACATCTATACTTTCTGTTTTGATACTAGCAGAAGGGTCCTTAAAATGAAGCCCTTAGTCAGCCTTTATGATATTAAGATATATTTTAGATAGTTAACACGGAATTAGAACTTAATCATTTGAAGCATTTCATTTGCTGACCAACTCTATGCAGTGCTTTAAAATGTAATTCTCCTTTGAAACATGATAAATAGGAAAGGAACTGTGAGTTCTGATAACCCTGTAGTGTGCCCAGAGTTGCCTTGAATGGTTTCAGTGTCTGAAGGGGTCTGTTGTGGTTGTTGCTTCTTTACTGTATTGGAGAGAGAGTGGGCAAAGAAGCAAAGTCATGTGGACATGCGCGTATTTCTTTTCTAACCATATGCTGGATTTGTTTAGTCCTTTCCTTCAGTGGATCTCATAGTACTGTACCAGGACTCATCCATTCCATGTCTCTGACTGAGATCGACCCTCCGTGGCAGAAGAGAGGAGAATGTAAATGTAGGGCAGTGCTTTCAGGAGTTCACCTGAGGAGCTTGGCAACAGGTTCATCCAAGGATGCTCAGAATTAGTAACAGACCAGAGAGCAGAGCCCTGGAGGCCTAGGTCCTGGTCTTTTGCTCTAACCTCTGCTGCCTTGAAGTGGCTACCTGAAAACAGAGGCCAGACAAGATTAAGAGAATAACAGTGGGTATTTATGGAGGGTCTTCAATAGGAACACCTTGGGAGTCAAAAAGCCTCCAAGGGGCTACATCCACGATGGACACTGGGTCACAGGTTTTTCACACTTTTATAAGTTTGGTCCATTTGCATATCAGGGTTAATTCTCCAATTAAAATTTCAGGTAATGATGTAATTACTCCAAGTGTGTTCCGCCTCCCCAGAGGCTCAGTTTATATATTTTGGGGCCTGGGACAAAAAGGCCTTGAGTCCAGGTCAGAGAGGTTTTGTTATGTTTAACAATAGCTAACAAGCTATGTGAAGTTTTAGAGTTACACACTGAACCAGTATAGGGTCTGAAAATACAAAAGCCAAATCTTAAGGCATCACCTCAAACGTATATATTTACTGAGAACATATTTCTATTACTTCCTTAGCAATTTCCACATGATAATATTAGTTTTGCTTCCCGTTTGTTACGGGCCCACAAGAGCTAGAAGACAAATGCAGACTTAAATGTTAAGTGCTAGTGATAAACTGAAATGCCAGGAGCACAGCTCAGGAGGGGTATTACTGTCACATAGCAGACTCAGCTTGGAAATGACAATGCTGGTTAGTGCCTTTAATGGTAGGTACTTCTCAATACTGCCTGCATCTCTAGCAGACGTAAATAAATAAATACAAGCCGTTTCTAAACTTATTTGGTATCTTCATTGTTCAAGAGGCTGACACCTGTTGTAGTAAATAACCAATGTGACCACAGGGAAAATACCGTGTCTGTTTGCTTTTATGTATTTATAGAGCGCATTTATACCCTAGTGGTATGCAAATATCTGGTTGCATCACGTTGCCTATAACTTCATTTATGACACACATTGCTCACAACAGCCTGACTGTGGTAGATCTGAGCAAACTGTCCTGCTCACAGTGACTCATAAGAAGGAGGCCTACAGGAGCAGCCAGGTGATGGATACACAGCAGAATGTGAGGCTATTTTTATTTTTATGAGCAGTTGACTTCACTTATTTCTGTAGCTCACAGAACTTCCAAATTGCTCACTGATATACTACTGAGGAAACCAAAACTACCATTCCTGTGATTTAAAAGCAATTTTTGCTAAAGCAGGGTGATCTCTAAAATAGTGGTCTGTCATAAATGAGGTATATTTATTCCTCTTTTGTATTTCATCCTCCTTTGAATCATTAAACACATGAAAAAATCATTTTTATGTAAAACTGATGCATCCTTTCATGAGACAAATGATTCAACACTCTTTTCCAGGCAATAGTGCTGAGAAATGGTTTGCCATAGATGTATTGGGGATTAGGTATTTTCATTAAAAAGATAATAGCAGAAAAAGAATATCTCTTAGCCTCAAACCTTGTTAATTCGAATTGCGTACATCTAGTTCAAAGGGTGTTCTTAGTTCCTCCTTTTAATCCTTGCAATCACAAGGATGAACCTTTGATGATTTAACATCTCCCTTCTCAGCTTTCTGCCTCATTTTAGTACTTCTAGAGTGGGAGACGGCTCCCACATTGGGGATGTTCCTAAATTCATTGACAGATCTTACAGTCAGTGAGAAAAAGCATCATTAATGCAGAGTTAAAACTGTCCCCTGGTATTTCATGCGCTTCAAGTCAGCTTCAGGTCTAGCATCTACATCTGAAAATACGGGAAATAAAGGATTAAAGGACATATCTGTGAAACCTTGACACTTGCCCTTCCCTGTCAATAGCACTGGAATGATGTGCAAATTATCCAGCTACCTTGCCTGTGTAAGGCGTGATTAGCCAGAAGGATTAGTCACAGCAGTTCAGCAAAGCCGTGATTCATGTTAAAATTCATGATCTGGATGGACCATTACCACCTGTAAATGGAGGAAAAAATTCCTTGCCAGGCCCCTCATTTGATCAAAAGAGGGCTTCCTGTAGCTTCGAGAGCTCCTACACACCTCACTTAAGCACTGCATTGAATCGGTCCCATAAGGAAGGACGCCAGCAGCTCTCTGTGCATAGGCTTAATGGCAGGCGAGTGTAGGGGTTGGATGTGTCAAATACATGAAGGCAGAGAGACTACAAAAGAGGAGCAAAGAGCTTATCAAATGTGAGAGATCTGGCGTTCTGGGGGTGAGGTGCGTCAGGAATTTGGCTGCAGGGCAGGTGTAGCCACCCCCCTGCAGAGTTCAAAGCCACCATTCGGTATGGGAGCGATTCCCGGAGCCGGGGTGCACAAGCCAGGCAGGGTAAAGGTTGCCTGAACATGTACTTTAATTCTTCCTTTCTAGTGTTCAGAAACTTGTATTTTTCTGACTTGATTCTTTCTAAAAAGGCACGGGACTTCACCAGATAATCTTAGCTATGCTTCAAGAAAACTATCTGAAGCTTAATTTTCTAGCCTTACTCCTTTTCTCTCAGTGAAGAGAGAAACACGATTGACAAGTTATACATCCTTTAGGAAGCCACAGCTATCACAGTTTTGCAGGAGAGACGCTATGGCAACTAGTTAAATATAAAGGAGGCTACATGATCTCCGAGCGATTCTTCTGTTATTTATAGAAATGGGGGCTGAAATATTTGGGGTGATCCGATTGTGCTGATACGATTCTCTTAAAGAAACAGTGACATGCGCTAGATGGGATAACTATTGTATGACTTGAAAACCTGGAGCTGCACCCTGCAAGAACAGCCCATGCAAGTGCATCCCTAGTTCAAGTAAGACTGTGCCCCCACCCCCAGATCTTCTCTGTTTGTCTGGATTTCAGGGCTCCTGTCAGGGACAGGTAGAACTGATAAGAGTTTCCATCCAGGTATGTATCAAAGAGGTCTGTACTGTCCACCAGTAGCTCAGATGAAGAATACAGATGGAACAGCTTTAAAATGTTATTCCCATACACCTAATCCTAGTCTTCTCTCTCTCTCCATGCACTTCTTTTCTGCCTGTGCTATTCTGGTCTTCCAATGTCTTCCATTTATGTCCTTAGTCACATACTTCATCCCCTTCATTCCAGCTACACTTAAATCCTCTCTTTCCTTCAAGCCCTAAAATCATGGGCTCTTCCATTTGATACAATCTCTCTGTAGTGGCTGGAGAATTAGACCATGTGAAGTAAGATTGCACAGCATAGCACACTGATTTTTAGTGTATTCCAGCCTCCCCAGAAGCAGGAATTTTGTCTTGGGCACCCAGCACACTGCTGCTGCTCTACTTCTACTGTAATGTCACTGTGATTTCCAATAATAACAAGAACGATAACCTTATTTTTCCAGAACTTGAAGGCTAAATGTTCCAATTTTATGGTGGCAGAAAGAGAAAATACTTTAAAGATTTATCTGGAGGAATAAGGTGAATACCAGAAAATGATGCTACAAAAGAGCTTAATTGAAGTAGGGTACTAGAAACAACAGGATAAAATTGATCTTACATAAATGATAGATAATAGTATCTGAGGGTCACTTAAGTTCAACTTCAAAATTAGGGGTGATGCATGGCCTTATTAGATCAAACAGTTAATTTTTCAGAAATAATGATGTTTACCCAGCTGGATTTTGAAAAAGAATACTTGACTGTGCAGAAGTTTATTAGAGTTGGTTAATTATCTTCTAGTACATTTGTAGAATATTATAAGCATGTGAATTTAAGACACCCCTATAAAATGGATGACTGCTACTAAAGAAAAGTTCAGTGACTTCCTCTAAATGAACAGTAAGGGCAAGCCAATGGCCTCTCTGCCATGAACAAAGTCTCTCTCTCTCACCTTTCTGTTTTCTTTTCCCTCACGAAACACCTCCCCTTCTCTCTGTTTATAATACTGGTGTCTCTCCTACCACACCTCTCCCAGAAGCTTGTTTCTGTAACATGAGCTACCAAATACAAGCTTGTAAAGTGGTAGAAAAGTACTTGAATATTCTCTTTCTCTTAACTGTCCAGCTCTTGTTCTACTGTTCACCTCCCTCCGTTTACTTTGTTTCTTTCACCAGTTGTCTGATGTCTAATATTTTAGGTATATCCCTTGCAGACACACAGCTGCACCTGATCTTTTCTGAGGACATAAACACATCGACTGAATGATAGGTGTTATTTGTAATAATGAACTTGGAAACTGTGCCTGATAAGGGTGCAAAAGAAAACAAGCACTCATACAGATCCTAATGTTCTGCTGAGGTTTTGACAGTCACCTGTGAAATGGCTGCTCCTGACAAAGCCTGGACCAACCTGAGGGTGTTGTGGGTCAGATCAGTAGTTTACATGTGAAGACATGAGATTACTGGGACTCAGATTCTAGCAGATAATCAGGATGATCAGAAAGGAAAAGCTCAGGCAGGCACAACTCAAGAAGGAGGATTCTTATTGCCAGTAAAGCTCAAAGAATTTACTTCTGATTTTCTAAGTGTGTTCCCAGCAGTAGATAAACAGCTGCAACATGACAATGCCTGGACAAATGACAAAGCCTCACCCAAGCTGGAAGTTGTTCACAGTAGTTTCTCGCTATGCATGTGAGTAGTTCTTGTAACTTGACTTAACAACTTGTAACTTTACTATCACTTCTGTATTAGACCTTTGTTCCGTCCTATCTCCACACTTCAGTTTAAGCTCACAGCACTGCTGTAGGACACACCAACACTCTTCTTCCTTTGCAGAGGAGGAAATAAGGTATTGAGAAGTCACTTGCACATAGCTTTAATGTGCGAGCAATAATAACATGAATTAGGGTTTTCTAAATCCATGATCGCTAGTCCAGCTGTTTCTTCCACAGTGACTTCCACTTCTCCTGTTAGTTAAGTGCTGTATCTTCCCTAGGTTTTAAAGTCCTTCCTAAATGGCCGATATCAAAGCAGGATTGGGGGCACCTGAAATATGGTGATTATGTCTGGTTTCTGAGCTGTCTCAGAAGACCCTGTCAGAACTGTGATATTCAGTTCCTAAATTGTGTGTGCCCACCTCAGAGAGGTCCCTAGTGCTAGATGAGGCACCCCACACAACAAGCAGGCAGGGGCAGATGTTTAAAGTTGATGCTGACAACTGGCATCTCAATATTCAGGGCACTGAGCCAGGCAACAGGACACGCTGAAGAAAGGTTTGTGTTTGAAGTTCTCTCTCTTGCCTCCATTTAGTAGTTTAACTCAATAATGGAGTTAGGTGCTTTGGTGAGGCAGAAACCGAAACCACCTCGTGAGCATCGATGTCTCACTTGAACTCAGGCAAATGAGGTGGAAGAACAGCCCATTCCAGTGGCCCTCCTCAGCCCCAGGGGCATTGAACCCAGGGCTCCCTCTCTGCAGCTCAGCCGGGCACCAGATATTGGCCCTTCCTGGTGGACACCTCCTACTCTTCTTTGAACGATAAGGGGTCAGGACTGCACAACTCACATGACAGGACAAGAGACACAGAATGTCACCACAGTGTCTGGGGACTCAGGAAGGAGGGGAGGACCTGCGTCTCCCATGCCATGGTTGGGTAGATGCTTTGTGTTGCTGATCTCTTCTATGGATGCATGAGTGAAACTCAGTCCAAGCTACGTGTCCCTAGGCATTTAGATAAGATTTATTTGCCTCAAGTAGTTGGAAAATTGTCTTAAATTGCGCTTCATGTGGTTAAATGCTGTTATGGATCACACTGTCAGCTGCTGTAATTAAGAAACTAATTTAGTGAGAGTTAGAAGATCTGGTTTCTATTTTTTGTTTTGTCACAGATTTCCAGCACGACCTTGGCAATCAAATCAATTCAGGTCAAGTAACACTGAATTCAGTGTTTAAGGCATTGGCTAATACAAGATATTGGAATGTATCTGCACCTAATTTGTGGAGTCCAACATTTATCCATTTCTTATACACATCAATCACACCAGTTTACTTATTTTCTTACATTTTGTGAATGTGCTGACCTGGAGTTTATCCTGGAGTTAAATTGAGATTATAATGTTTTTGTACGTTATAGGTAGTGAAATAATGTTTGCAAAGCAGTCTGAGACTCTCATGTGCATCCAGTTGTGTACAGGTGCCTGTACTTAATGCACTTACCTTAGTTAATAGTTTTTAATCTTCTGGAGTTTCACAAAATAGTCAATCTTTGGTATGGATGCTACCTTAGGCAAGAAGTTTGCAATACAGTGTCAATCTCTGTTTCTGAATCTGTTCCAGGAGGATCTGGGGCAACCATGACTTTAGACAAACGTTTTGATTATGGACATGTCTTGATCTCATCTCTGTGATGAGACAGAGTCATAGACAGTGACACCACTTAAGACATAGTAATGTATCAACAATATAATTAATGATTAATGTACTATTTATATTGTGGTAATGTTTACAAACCATAGTCATCAAGACCCAAGTCTGCTGTACAAATACACACAAACATGATTTCTGCCCCAAAGAGCTTAAAAACTAAATAAGGCAGGGGGAAAAAGCCTTTTTCAGGCTCTGGAAAAAGGAAAAATATCAAACCAGTGACAATAAAAGGCTGTGCAAAGCAACTCACCTACACTGTAACAGGGAACTCATGGTTTCTCTGCAAGGGAAAGCTACTCTAATGTAACTTGAAAAGATTTTAAACAATGTAAGAGGTTATGTAGATGCTCCTATTTCAGAATATTAGTGGCGAATTTAAGTGTAGATAAAGATTTGCCTAAGTGCTTGTCTACATGGTATATATTTTTTCTCATTATCATAATGTAATTAGCTAATGAAAAAATAGGTGCCATTTCCTCATGTAGGCGGAATTCCAGAGGGAATACAGAGGTTGGCAATTATGCAGTTGGTGCAGGGAAGTAATATTGGCACACTCACTTATTCTCTGGAGACTTCCTAACACAGTGTACGCACCTAACTCAGATACCCACATTTTAGGAGTTCCATACTTCCATGTCTTTCCAGATGTGCTCTCTCTTTCCACTCAGAGATTGTGTCCAGGTGTCCAGTAGCCCAGATACTACAGTAGTACAGCCCTGCCTGGACTGTCTGACAAGAAAGCCCAAAGAAATTTCCAGCAGTTTTGTGCAGATCAAAATTACAGAGTCTGTGCAGTTTGTCCCATGAGCCTCACTGTATTGGATGTTCATGCACTTCATGGCACAAATACAATTCTGTTAGGGAATTTACATAAAGAAGAAAGGGAGCCCTCCCTAAACTATATAGAAAACTAGAATATATACTGCCCATGCAACTTTTTTAATAGTAGAAAAGTGTCTCTTCAGTTTACAGTGTTGAATTATTCAAGGCACACAAAGTTAACCAGAGAGAAAAAATTATACATGAAGTGTATGAATGGTGATTATGTTCCTCTTCATGGGGAAGGAGGGGGATTAAGTAAATCCCCATCATGGTTTTCTTCTTATTGGACAAGTCAATTGAGAGCAAAGGGAGTAATTGGAGTTGTAGTCTTGAACTACAGCAGTGATTTTTGCTGGTGCTCATCCATCAAAGCTGCAATGGCAGTGTCCACATCAGTTGAATCATACTGACATAAATTCACTTCTCAAGTGAAAATGAGTTTTTCAGGCCATAAGTATGCTGTCACATAAAACCCATTACTATTTAGTGGATGAAACTAGGGGAATCTCATAGTGCATATGATTCACCCAGGTCTTTTCAAACAGACCCAAATTGATGTGGCCTCAGCTCACCCTTGAATGAATATTGCAAATTCAGATGGCTCAAGAGGATGGGAAGACCAGCGTACTGGCAACTGTTGAGACAGGATATCACATCAGAGCCCAGAGCCAAGGGCAGCTCCAGCACAGCAGTAACTGCCCCAGTGTGGCATGCCACTAAATGCTTCGGATTCCTTGTAGGTAAACAGCGTGTACCCAGGACATACCCATCCGAGTGCAGAAGGGCTGCAGACAAATAAAAAACATATGCTGGGAACTGAGCAGAAGGGATTACATTTTGCCTCAGGCGTCTGCATTTAAGACCACTGTTTTCAGTGCTGTTACCCTGGGTTGGTGTCTGTGTCACAGGGCAGGGAGCTGTGGGAGCTCTTGTTGCTTGGGGCTGCTGCTGGAGGGCTTTCAGCCAGGACAGGCACTTGCTGTGCTGAACATCTGGACACACACACAGATGTAGGGGGAATTATTCCTGCTTAGGCTGTGTTTTCCTCAGAACTCAGTCTGAGCCCCCAGCAACCTCTTCCACCATGTCACCGGACGTCTCTGACACTCCCATGGTTTCTCCACTTCCACAGTCAGGCTCCATCTCCTCCACATTCCCACCTTCGTCCCCCAGCCCAGACCCCTGGCCTGCCAGCCCGGCTCTGTCCTGCCTTGCTCCTGCATCTGCAGCATGGGGACCAGAAAAGCTGGGAGTGACTGCCTGACTCTACACAGTGCTTAGCAGTGTGGGACAGCTGATTTGTGGCATCTTGCTTCATCCAGGTCAGGGCCCAGGTGGTCCCAGGGATGTTATCTGCAAACATGTAATTGTTCACAAGGAATCTCGAATGCACTCTAGACCAGGAAACTAAATTCCAAATGGTTGCAATTAGCACGTGGTGTTGCAGGGTTTACCACTCTATATGTTATTCACCTATATTGCATGTGGACCTCAGCAAGTGTCTTGAACATTTATTCTCCACACAGAGCCATCTGGAGATGCTAAATGAGGAATCTCTGCACTGCTCCATTATTTACTGTACACATGCCCTAAGATAAGTGAAATTAAAATACATGTTGCAGAACCAAAAGCCCAAACATAGTCATCCTGAGGAGACAAAGATATTTATAGGTATCTATCTGAGAGTGTCTTTGCTCAGTTTTGCTGTATAGTTTGGCTAGAAGAAATCCAATCTTTATGAAGTGCAAAGCACCAAGAAATGAAAAAATAGGGAGTGGAAAATCTGGAGGTATTCTGCACAGTTCCAGATTTGTGTAAAGATTATTTACAGTTGTAGCTTCTGATTGCATGTTAGAAATGGCAGGGTCCTGACCAGTACTGTTGATACTGCTTAAGTCCATGAAAAGCCCTGCAACCTTACCTTGCAAGATAGAAACAATCTATTTTGTCTCCACCACCCACTGCACAGCTAGGGACCTTCAGCCAGCACATTGAATTAGTGCATCAATGGCCTTCCACAAAAAGAACTCAAACATCAAGCCTCAAGCCCTTTCTATGAGGTAACAAAATACCTTTGCCATATGCACAACCCAGAATCATGATTAACTAACACAGTTAACTAACTACTGTTAGCCCCTTTGGACATTAAGAATGGTGAGGCTGGAGTAGCATTAACTAAATACCCACCCTCATTGCCCAGCTGCACTGAGTATCCTCTCCTGGAGTTCATCTTCCAAAATGCATTTATACTTCTCTGGGGTTTTAAGCCCATTTCAGACTGATAGCACAGCAGGACTACAGCTGCACATGTAACAGGGTTAAAATCAGACAAATATATCATCTTTGTCAGTGTCTGGAAATATTTCCGTGTTATGACTATGAACTTCAAACATACTTTTAGGGGCGATACTTCACAATTTAAAATCAAAAGCACCTGA
Source organism: Coloeus monedula (assembly GCF_965178545.1). Taxonomy (NCBI): domain Eukaryota; kingdom Metazoa; phylum Chordata; class Aves; order Passeriformes; family Corvidae; genus Coloeus; species Coloeus monedula. The sequence goes on from NC_138782.1 coordinate 33,412,066, forward strand.
TAGTACTCATTAATAAGAATGAGCCACATAGTGACTATTTAGGAAACATTTTCCTGAAAGATAAACAGTGATAACTGAAGGAAAGAACAGAGATAAGGAAAGATGGAAAATCAAAAAGTACTCCATAAAGTGAAGCATCAGAAGAAAAAGATGTTCTTATTGTTCCCTGTTGCTTTCCTCTGCCCAGGAACTGTGTCAAGTAGTGTGTGTGATGCTCTGCAAGGCAAAAAGAAATGCCTCTGTGCCTGTTAAACAAGTTGATGCTGACCAGTCTTCCTGACCCCACTGTTCCAAAGATGGGCTATTTTAGCTGCCTGAGGTCTGCTACATACACAGGTGCTGTCTGTAGAGAGAGGGAGAATTGCCCTTCAGAAAGCTCCCCAAGGCAAAGGGTAATTGAGGCATCCTTGGCTTTGAGTAAACTGAAGACAGTGAATTGGACTTGTTTTTACTCCAGGCTTTGTCTTGGTTTAGGTTTGCTTGAGAGCTTGTGGCAGTGTAAATAGGAGGAAAACAGGGATCAGTGGCAGATTAGGAAATTAGAAGACCGAAGGACAGGCTTTGAGACATGTAATCTAAATCCCAGCCTACAACTACGAAAAAGCTTGGGCTACTATGTTCAAAACCACATATTGTCAGGTCTAATACATGCATACGTTTTCCGGAAACTTTGCCAAATGTTTAGTAATAAAACCAGCCTTCCTTATAATGATATATCAAATAAACATATAGGCACCAGTGAAGAAAAAGCAGTTTCTTTTTCTTTTCACAATATCTTTTTCTTTTCTGTGATACTTTCACACTCAGCTTAGCCACTTAGAAGTTCTTATTTAGAAAAGGGATTTTTTAAATGCATAGATACTAGGGTTCTTAATCCTTATTTAGCTACTAAGTTTTTTGAACTAGTAAAATCTCATGCCTGAAGATGTCCTGGACATTTATCACACTTGGTTTCTACCTGTGAGCCCATGAGTTTAGGCATCCATTTTAAAAAGCAGGTGAAGATTTTCTTTATATTTGTGTCCAGTTTGAATGTCTATTGCACAGCAAGCAGGTGAAAGGGCAATGATAGTGAGGTGAAGGCACTGCCTCAGGTATCAGGATATCTGGATATCTGGATTTTGTGTCTGGCTCTGCCAAGCCTTCTTTAAATAAGTTGCATCATTTTTGAGCTTCATTCTTTCCTATCTACAGAACAAGGAAGACAAATCCCAATTTACATTGGCACTGCAAGCATTAATTCATTGCTGTCTGTAAAGGAGATCAATCCTCTGATAAAAGGTGCTAGAGGAATGCAAAGTATGTCTATAATATAAATATGAAAATGGGGATATTGTCAAGGTTTGCCTTGGCTAAATGAAAGGTTCCAATACCAAGTGCAGTCCCTCTGAGAGCTGAAATTGTCTGGTCTTTGGATATGTGGCAGGATATGTGAATTCTGATGAGGGCAGGAATAATATTTAGCACTAGCAAAGATTTTCTTTAAAGTAGCTGTTTCTTGGTAACACAGAGCCCTTCACTGTCCAGCTTGTCATGGCTGTGTGATTTGTGTTGCAAAGAATGTGCCTCATCTCTGCTCTATATTCCTACTGGCTTCTATCAGCCAGGTACATCAAGGTACTCAAGAACCTGTAAGTGGTCCATCACAGTTCAATGGCCCCTTTTATTTCTTACTATCAAGTCCCATAACGTTCCAGTGACAGCCATTAAGTCTTTATGATATGTTATGGAAGCAACATAAAAGGAACATTTAGGAAGAGACTGAGTGAAGCAAATGAGAAGATTTCTATTCAATATTCACCTCAAATGAGGGTCAATGTAGGACACACAAGTGCACAAGCCAAATGTAAGTAATAATAAAGGGACTGTTTTACAGAAATAGAACATCCAACTTCTGGACAGTGCCTGGAGTCAGCTATACCTCAGACATACATGATTCTTGGCATACTAAACTAACCTACTAAACATACCCTGTATAAATTTGTAAATATTAGCAAACGCTCTTCTTAATTGCAAGAATGCAAATTTAGAGGCAAAATTTCTCAAATGGTCTGGTCCCATGGGTAAAATAACTAGTAACAAGAATATGAAGAACAGTAGTTCCTTATTCAGTGAAGTGCTGTTAGCAGGGGCAGGGTAAGGATTCTGAGCATGGTCTTGGCCAGCCTTTTGAGGCCTTCTACTGTCTACCTCACCATTCAGTCCTTCATCATCACACACCGTACTTCCAGTGTGGACCTCACTTTTGGCATCAGCAATATTTTGTAATGATTCCAGACCTCAGGCAATGGAGACTCTTTAAGCACCACAAACAGAATTGCTTCTTAACTTGGTTACAACTTTTTCCACCAAAACACATTTTCCAGAAAATAACACTTTTTCACTGGCACCTCTATAACTATTTTTTAGTATTTTCCCTCTGGAGACATGCTGGTACTTTGAAAGCTTTTGGCAGAAGTCCGTCAAGTTGGCTGCCTGGCTAAAGGTGTGACTCTGATGGACTCAGAATCTGGCTAAGCTTCTTGGGTAATCAGCCAACTTCCTTGGCTTCCCCACTTATAGCTGAGCAGGTATTTTGGCTGGCTGGTGGAGTGGGTTGTTCCCATTTACTGGAAATTTGGCCGCTGGTGTTTTGTCCTAAGTACAATGTTAGCAGCTGGGAATTTTACAGAAAGCAGAAGCTGGTGTGGTCAGGCTTTTCCTTCCTGCCACCACTAGTCATCAGGAATATACAGCACTAAGTGATGCCCTTTTATAAGTTGTTGCATCCAAGTAGAAAGGTCTTGATATCACTTTTGATCAGAGTTTGTATTTCAACCCCTGTCTAATGTTGGTGGCAGAAGACTGCAGTGATTTCTGGTGTGGTCTAAACTATGACTTGTTTTCATTAGTTGATTCATTTTTTCCAAGAGTAGAAAAGAAGATAAAAGGCATTTCATGCCCTCCTCTTTCCTACTCATCTTGTGATCTATCAACATATATCAAAAAGTCTCCTGTCTTAGATCCTTGACATTAAGAAAGAATTGGCATTTTTTCCTCATTCCTGCTACATGTGAGTGCATGTGATGTACATGTGATTTTTGTTTATGTAATGAAGCATCAGTGCCCCAAAGGCACTGGTCATTCATCTACTGATGCCATCATTCTTGGCACTGTCTTACCTTTCTCCAGGCAGTCTTTTTGTGCATCAGCATCAACACATGAGATGGAATACCTTCTTATATAATTTTCAAGGGACCTCATCAAAGTTCTTTTTAATTTGACTTCTGTACAAGTTTTTTGGAATTTGAATGTAGCTAACAGACAACCAATCTGACAAAAAATACAGACATCATGTTTTTAGAGACTGAGATCACTATGTTTCCAATGAATTTGTATGAATATTTTTTTCAGGAGGTATAACTTTGTATATCTAAAGTGTAAAAATGTTTAATGGCAGTCAGTTTAATACAAATTTTACATTCAATTTGTCTTGTCCAGCCCAGCCCAGGAATGTCTTTTATATCTCATTAATGTAACTCTCATAAATTCATGCAGACTATTGCATACTGCACGCATTCAGTGCAATTACAATTAAACCTTTGGACCACAATCCATCTTCTCGGATCCTCTGAGTTTTCCCATGTCACACAAAGTATATAAAACAGGCACTCCTTTCTCAAGAGTTTGCAAAGAAATTACTGGAGCTAGACAAACTTTGAGCAAAGTGTGTTTGGATTATTTATCCCAGTGTTATTTATAAATCCAGTTTGAATTCAGTAGATACCTTTGTCTAGACCCTGGTCTTTCTCTTCTTTTACCACAAAGATAAAGGAGGATGTGACAGATACTGGATTTATCTGACAGTCTGGGAGTCGAGTGCTTTCCTGGGCTGTGAGAAAGCCTGGGTTAGCACCACAACTCCACAGTACAGTATTACAAAAGAAAGACCACAGAAAAGCGTCCAGGAATGAGCCTCCACCTGTTGTGTGAGAAACTCCCTGGAAGGCTGGGGCTACAAATGTTTGTCCAAAGTGAAAGTGCATCAGCAGATAACTGGAGAGTGGCTCTTTGACCACACATGATGATTATGTCAGTTTTCTGAAAGGTGAGCAATGGAGAGAGAGGATGGAGTCGAACCTGGATAGTTCATGTCCTTTGCAAGGGCCAGAGCTCTTGAGGTAATGAATAAAGGCGCAACTGTCTCCCAGGAGCAGTCCTGAGAATTACTGCAACTCTACATGTTTATATTTAGTTTCTGTGAAATTCTTCAAATGAAATATTTTGTATTAGTCAGAACATGACATATGAAATTAAATCAATTTCTAATAATTTTTTTGGCAAGAAGATTAAAATTCTGAATTCCCCCCCCCTCCAGTCTTCTTTTGTCTGCCAAGCCACAAAATCAATTATTTGACAGCCATTTGGTAGATGTGTCTGATAAAATTGCTCAGAACTAATTTTACTGAAAATTTTCTGTTTATGTAAACTTAGTTTTCTGTGTTTATGATAACCTCATTGCCAAGCAAATATTTTAACCATTTACCTTCCCCTTGGCTCCCCTGTTTTGATAAAGTTTTCAAGGACAACCAAAATGTCCAAACAAAGCTTGTTCTTTTCTGTGAGGATTTCCATGCTCAGTAAGTGGTACCCTTGCAAGACTTGAGAGGAGAACAATCTGTTTTTATGGATGTTTTCAAAAATGTATGTATTTTCTCATTGTGTTGCACATACCACTGAGGAGCCAGATATGTGCTATCCTTTTCTTTTGTAAGTACAGAAAACGAGACACGGGTAGGTAGATAGCTTGACTTTACCCAGGCAAAGCACCCAGAAGGATTTGGGGTCAGAGGTTCTCTTATCTTTAGTGAATTGAAGGAGCTAACAGATAAGGTACAGTAACTGATCATGGTCACAGCACTGCAAACCAAGGAGAAAAGTCTAGATGTTCTCTAGAAGGTGTCTAAAGCTGCCCACATTCAAATAGTTGTACGTTTTCACCTGAATGGGCAGCAACTGCTATTTGTGGGGTGGTAGTTGGAAGCTGAGCGTGAAACTATTGTACAAATGCATGTACCCTAATGTTTGATCTCAGATTCTACACTGTACTAGCAGCAGGAGTTAATATGGTCACGTTACCAGGAGCACTGGCTGGGAACTGATGCAACAGCTTTATCAATCGACAACTGCAAGAAAAGTGGGTAGTTCAAGCTTCTATTGGAATGATATCTGCTTCCTCAAACCTGTGGTTGCTCCACCCACATTGTTAAGGAGACCGTCTGTCCAATGTCCTTGTTTAAAAGACTGACCTCAGGAATTGTTTCAGATACTTACACAGATTAGCTGAGCAGATGGTTTTAAGTAAACATGCACCCAAGCGGTTAACATGTGCTTATCACCCCAGCAGAGCAACCAGTCATGTGCCTGCGTCTTTTACCCATTCAGAGTGATCAGAAGTCGGTTCTTCCGAGTGGTGCAACTCCTGCAGTGCCCAGAAAAGGTACCGGCATAAACTCTGATTTAGCAAAGCATTTAAACCTGTTTAAATATCACCACAGCAATCAGACTTGAACCTTGAATTAAGAACCTTGTTCAATTAGAAGAATACAGGAACTTCCATGAGAAATCACCCTGAATATCCAGCTAGTCCAAGCCCACCTGAGACTGTGGCCACACAGGTGGAAATTCATCTGTCCGTCAAAAATGGAAGTCTCCATTCTTGATTCCCGCTGGTAAGCAGAGGGGTCAGGGAGAGATACGGAATTTCTCAGCCCCTTTTTGTCACCATGTGTCATCTTGTTGCTGCAAGCTTTGAACTTGAAAACTGTTTGTAGTTAAACAGGTAATGGGTTTTTGAGTAAGGTGTGCATTATTGATGGATCACTGATTTGAGTGCTCACTGAAGGGTGTTGGGACCCTGGGAAATGAATGAGGTTTGACTGATACAGTTACTAGAATTGCAGACAGATCAGCTCAACAAGCATGTACAATTGCAGTTCATTTTGCATTGGTCTCAAAGCAAGTACATGTCTTGAAAGGCATATGCTGAAATTCTAGGTAGGGTTCCAGGCACCTTCAGCTGATTTAAATTGGGCAGTCTTAATCTTAACTTCCTTTTTCTCCTTCCCAGCCTCATATTCCTTCCTTCTTCCTTGTGCTAAATCTAATATTTGGATGTCTGCAATATGATCTGGTTTGTGAGATCATAGAATGGTTTGGGTTGGAAGAGACCTTTAAAAGTCATCTAGTCCAAACCCCCTGCAACAAGCACAGACATCTTCAGTGAGGTCAGGTTGCTCAGAGCTCCAGCTCTTAAATGTTTCCAGGAATGGGGCATCTACCACATCCCCAGGCAACCCGTTCCAATGTTTCACCACCATCATTGTAAATAACTTCTTCCACATATCTAATCTAAATTGATCCTCCTTCAGTTTAAAACCAGGACCCCTTGTCCTGTTACAACAGGCCCTGGTAGAACATTTGTTCCCATCTCTCTCAGAAGCTCCCTTCAAGTTGATTTGGTTTACAGAGGATCACTTTATGAAGTTTTTTTTTATATTGCCAGGGCCACTTGCAAGCCTGTGGACCATTTATACCCTTTCCCCATGTAAACTGAATGTAAAAGCTTCATAGGCTTTGAATTCACCAGCCACAGACAGACACGCGCCTCTCGTCTCTTCCACTCAGCTGTGGGAAGATTTAACCTTCTAAAATTCCCTTAATCGTATATCTAATTAATTTTCCCTTAGAGTTTGGAGCTGCACTGAATATGGGGCACTGTATCTGCAGAGCCAACTCTTATAGCCAGGATCTGACCATATTTTTGGCTAGAGGCCACCAGAGCGGGAGAAGCAACAAACCTATTTATAATAAGCATTTTGTCCATCAGAAGAATGTCAACAGACAAATTGCTATAACCTGCCTGAACCAGCTCAGCCCTCCTGCAAATGAAAGCCCAGATTGTATTGGGAATGTTTGTTTTGCCATTTTTCAAATACATGAAGAAATCAATGGTGTATTCATGGCAGTCAGTAGAGCAAGCAGTTATTGTAGATGGACAATCCCCAAACCCTTACTGCTGGCACTAAGGGCCTGCAGTTCTAGCTGGCATCGGCATTAATCCTATCTTGTAAGCACAGATTTGCCCGAGTCACAAATTTAAGCTGTATCAGCTGCCATGCTTTCATCTAATAGTTTCAGGAATGTGGTTTCTGTACCAGACCCATCTGGAAATTACCCCCTCAAGACAGACTGCTTGTCAGTATCTCCTTAGGGCTTGTCTTCAGTGCTGAACTCTGCTTTTTCTATCTTTTTTTTTTTTTTTTTTACCTTGGGGTAGCTGATGTACATCAGCTTTCTGAAGATAAAAGGACAGGTAAAGATTACCTGCAGCCACAAGAACAGTTGCACTGGGACAGGAGAGAGATGCTGGCTGTGGGTTAGAACCTTCGTACAGTAGGACTTTGTAATCTTAGGGACACCTGGGAGCTCTCTACCCTGTCATCTCATTCCTGCTGGCACACCTGCTGGGCAACTGAGTTTGGGGATAAGACTGTGCAATGTGCACAAGAAACACAGATTTTCTTTTTTTTTTTTTTTTTTTTTTAATTATGATTTTGGAGGCCTGACTCTTCCACTTTGATCTATCAAAAAATTCAGTTCTCTACTTTTCACAGTTTCACACACCAGTTATTCTTGGTTTTCAACTACATTAAGGTCCTCCTGTACCTTCATCTTGGTCATTTTATTGCATGATAGCCCTTTTTTATTGACAGGGAAGTAGCTTGTTGTTGTTAATATTTTCAAGGCAGTGCACTGGAGAGGAACATTGACTGGAGAAGCGTTGTCCAGCTGTCCCAGAGCCTGGAACAGAATCCCAAAACTTCATGGGCAGATATAAAGGGCTGGTGTGGTCAGGCCACTAGCTCCATCTGCAAGCCCTGAAACATTTGGCTAGATTCCCTGAGCAAGACAGAGAAAGGGGCTATTCTATGAGTTTCTTATGTAGATATTTAGATGTTTTTTTGTTCAAATCATCTTCCCTCCTCATGGAAAATACTTGCCTCTTGAAAGCTAGGATTAATGCTAAAACTGTTGTTACTCACATTACAAGGCAAGGTCTTCAAGTTTAGCCAGAATATATGATGATGATGATGATGATGATGATGATGATGTATGTTTGAGTCTCATATTTGGAACCAATGCCACCATGTCCAACAAAGGTAGAAGATTAAAGTATTAAATCTCCTTGGTTATATTAAATAATCAGATTGATGATTGAGGCAGGGAAGGAAAATTAAGATCATGAAGCTGTCTTAAGCCATGCTAACATTTTGCTTACTTGGTGTATTGACACTGCCAGAAGCTACATCCTCATTCCTAACTTTTTATGAGTCTATATATTATAGGATAGTTTAACAGCAGGGTTTTTCAGCCTGCATGTTTGCAGTTCTCTCTGACTTGAGTTTCACTTTGCATGTCATCTTTCTCCCTTCCACGCCCTGCTCTTTCCCCTCAGTAAGAGATGCAAATACCAGATAACTGACAGTTTAAGAGCTTGTGATCACCACTGGCTTTCATGATTGGAGATCATTATTTAATGAGACATGAGAAATCCTCAGGCATGGAAAAAGTGTAGCTAGCTTAGAGTTCAGGGCTCTCCAGAGAACTTATGCCTGCAGATCTGAGATGGCTTAAATATTGAAGTTCCTGTCATTTCTGAGTGTGAAGGTGACCTCAAAGTGATCACTGCTCCTAACCTGCAGCTGGGCAAGTTTAAACAGTCGTGGTCAGAAGTGTAAGTTCTGTCTTTGATCTCTCTGAACTGTTGTTTATCCTCAATTAAATATTTACTTTGGACTTGTTTTCCAATCTAGGGCTTTATGCTGCACGACGCAGGTGGAGACTCTTGCCATTTCAAGACCACTGATAAAATTTTCAAGATAAGCTTAAGTTTTAGTGTCTTACAAAAAGTCTGAGGTTCTTGGACATTGAAGTAATTTCTAAAAGGAGTCTTGAACTTCTAAGTCACTTTACAGAAAAGAAAACTATAATGATTAGAGCACACCCTGATATATGGGAAGTTATGAGTAGGTTTAAGGATTTAGCTTAAGTCAGTAGGCAATTAACTAAAGCTAAATCAACATAGAGAATGCTATGTCCACTCAGATTATACCAGGCTAACATCAGTTTCTATACAAATATAAGTCTTACTTGCCTAATACCTTTATAGCTGTGTGAGTGCAACTTTACACAAGGAGCTGCTCTGAAAAGCATGAACATGTCTTTCAGTGACATCATTGCTATAATGCCATACTACGCCCTAAATTAAATAAATGATTTGGTGTCATGCATTTAGATAAAAATACTGATGTGGTACAAGATAGTCATCCATCACTTCAGGTATCCTGAAGTTGTTCCCAGCAGAGAGAGACCTCATTTCACGCAGATTCCCACATTCCCAGCAACGGCACTCAGAGATAGGAAGCAAGGAAACATTTGGACCATTGGTTTTGAAATAACCCATATGGCAAGGCAGGGCTGATAGCAGAGGACCTGGGTGCCTTGGGGGATAAATGGGAGCCACCAAGCCATCAGTGTGGCACTGACACAGAGCTATGGACTTGGAAGTTCAAGGTCTTGGTTACGTTCTGGATCTAATGGCAGGACTCAGAACAAGCTGCAGATCCCCAGTGGATCCAGTCTGCGTTTTGTCAGAAGTGCACTGAAAATGTTCTGGTGGAACATTTCAGGGTTTATATCTTTTCTAATAAAACCATTTTACATTGCAATTTTCTCACTAGTCTCAACTGTTAAATTTCCACAATCACCTTTTGTTGTATTCATATAGTTTGTCCCAACATACTTGATTCATTTGACTGATAGTGTTTGGAGACTGTCTAAAAATTCATTTGCAAGGAAAAATGACCAGAAAAACTTAGAAGTAACCGTCACAAGTATTCTTCTTCTGAGGTCTGAGTAGATGAAATTATGTATGTTAATGACACTCTTTGCTTCAGTATCACATCACCTCACAGTGATTTTATGATTAAAATATACTATTTCTCTCCTCATAATTCATGTTTTCTTTCTGTCTTTAGACGATTGCTTTCCCAGAACAAGCATACTCTTTTTATGGATTCTGTTCATCTAGCATATAGGGGGGGATATCGTAAAAATAGCATAGTATATTTTCAATATAATAAACATTTTAAAACAGTTTCTATTTTATATTCATGTGGTAACATTTAACATATTTTCTGGCAAAAAGTAATTAGTATAATAATCATTGTGCTGAAATATCAGTAGTTTTTGAGCTTGAGAGTCTATAATCTAAAAGGAGAACTTCTAAAAACCATGTAGCTATTCATTTACTCACTGGCTTCTGATTCATCAGAACTCTAAATTCCTGTGAAGTAAAGCATTTAATCTTAGATTAATTAATGTTTTAAATACTTTTGTTTTCAAGAAAACATTTAAACTAAATGTATCTGTTATCAAACTTTGTTAGAACTCCACATTAACCAGGACAGCCAACTGGGTTTAAAATGAACCATGAAAGTCATTCGGGCCATGTTTCTACCCAGAAACTGTACTGTTCCAACTATATTCTAAATTGAGGATGAAGATATATTGACAGTGAAGTGTTTATAGGAGAGCAGTTCACTACCTTATGAGAAGCAGAACACTGTATCTGCTCTTTTCAGCTGCATTTTTCCTACAGGTTTTAGCTATACAGTTATGCTGGCAACAGTCATACCTCAGACCAAAATGCTAAAAAGTCCATGCTGAAAATGACAAAGAAATGAATAACCTTATCTATCAAAGACATCTTGAGTTTGTGAAGATAGAGCTGGATGGAAAAATACTTGCTGTGCCTGAAAAAGTGATCCTACTACATAGTTAACCAAAGGGTTCCCCAATGATTAGGCTTTTTAGAGGGTAAACACAAATCCACTATATCATTGTAACAAGATAAAATGCATATGAGGATAGTAAAGTCTGAAGTAGTAGACTAAAAGAGATTACAGATTTATAACTTAATCTATATTGTCGATTTCTTTCATGCCTTGGTTTCTGTTTTCATTCACATATTGCAAATGGCATAAACAGTAGAGATGTAATTAAAGAAATGAGACAGGAACACACTGGTAGGAAGCAGCAGTGTAACACAGCAGCCTCATCTGATAAAGCTATATTCCAGCAGCAGGTAAAAACAGGAGCAGCAGCTAAAATGAGAATGCCTGTAACAGCACATCTGCTGCAAAAATTAGTGCACAGGATCAATATTATTTTTCACCATTTCTTTTTTAGGGTTGAAATTTTCAAGTAACATACCCTGATGTTAAAGTGGTTTACAAAGAGAAAATGACAGTTTTTCTAATTCTCGTGAGGTTCTGAAACCGAGAGGAATTGTCAGTGCTATTTTTTTAACACTGGTTTACATAAAGGACTCTCTGGATGTTTTATAGAAACCTTTTTATTTCTGTTTGAATTACTGTCGTCAGTGTCTGATTAAATAATATGAGAGAATAGGAAAGAAGGAAACATGAGGTCTTTAGCAAAGACTTTTTTCACCTAAGAAGTCTTTATGGGGCATTAGCATTGTAAATTTGCAAACCAGAAACTGAGTTTTAAGTAGGCAGAAAAGAGACCCCATCACTTCAGATGATCAGCTTCATTTTTCTAGTTTGTTAACGTCCTATACCACTGTCTGCTTACTGGTATGATACTTTTTCTAAATTTCTTATCATTCTTAAATTTCTATTAGTATTTTATTCCTAAAAAATAAACCAACAAGGTAGAGAATCCGGGTGTTCAGAGGTATCCTTTTGCTCTTTTTTTTTCTAAGAGGAAGAAGTGCTGAAATCTTTTTTGTGTTATGACTTAAGAAGAGTATTGCAGGTTTTGATTTGTTTGCTTGCTTTTTTTTTTTTCTTGTTTTCCCAAAATTTCCTGGCAATCTTTGAGATTAAGACTTTCAAGGTGTTATGGAATAGAATTTAAGGTAAACATAGTTCATTTAATCCAAAAGCACATCAGTATGAGGGAGATGTCCCCAGAGAATTAGTCAAGAGATTTATCAATTCCTAACATCTTACACTGATTAATGTTCTTTTATCTGACAGGGAATATTCAAATATATAAACCTATAATACTATAATATAAATCTATGCCTACAGGCATACAGGCAAAGTCACATTCATGGCTCTTACTAGTAGCTCTGTGGTTCCCATGAGGAATTTCAAAAGTCTAAATGTGCCATTACTGTTACCCAAACTTTAATCTGATCTCTAAACATGAAGTACAGGATAACTTTTAAAATGACCTTTCCTGGAATTCTCACCCATTTAGAAACTAAAAATCATATCGGGAAACAGTTTTGCAAACTTGTGAGTGATGTTGTATTTTTAACATATGAACATCTGGGAGATGTTTCTGTTTTCATGAGAAGTTGATGAAAATAGAATTCTCTAAGGCTAGGTGAAGTATTGATCATTTAAACCACCCAATTCTTCCCTGGACTGATCATGCAAAAATACTTTCATTTTGTATTACACTACAGAACCTGATAATACTGACAGAGCTGGCAGACTCAAACCTTAAACCACCTTATTTTTCTACGTTCATCTGCATAGATCAGAACTGTGTTTGTCTGTTCTCTAAAGGAAAAAAATATTAAAAAAGGGCAGTGCCAGAAACTCAGCACTCATACAACACTTTGCTAACAACTTGGTGCCAATAAGTGGCCAGTGGGACTGGTGACACACTTCCTTTCTGAGTACTGACAATAAAGAATTTGAATAGTACATTGCATAACCTGAAGATTTGCATTCCAAAAAATAGAGCAATAGTTGAAACGATCTACAAACTGAAATCCAAACACTCAGAGGGCATGAAATCAGCTATTCTCAGAGGCCACTACAGTTTGAAAAAATTGCCAGTCTTGCTGTCCTGCTCACTTCCCAAAATGTGACAAGCAAAGACAACCTTGTACGGAGCTCCACCATCACATTCTCAATTGGCTAAGCACTGGTACAGCTCCAGAAGTGAACACAGGCAGGTATGTTCTGTGCATCTTTATATGTAGACATATCTCAACATATAGATTTATAATTTGATGTGATAAAATCCCCTTGTGGGAAATAACTACAGAGAAGCTTTCAGATTCTACTCTTAACTATCCATAATACGCATAGGAATCCATCTGTGAATGCTAAATTCATTTACACATGCAAATTGCATAAATGGTTGAACAGTTACCAGATTTGTGTGCTCAGGTGGGGGATGATTTTAACATTTACCTCAAATTGTGTGGATGCAGTGTAGGCGTTCTTCTGAGTTTGTGACTAATATCCCCCACGGGAGACCTACGAAAGGGGGAACATAATCTGTCAAGAGCACACTTAATTTGATTAGTTTGAGCTTAAACATTTGAGCAGCCTTTGAACCTGAGCCAAGATGGTTCCAGGAACCTTCTTTAAGACAAGCACCTCTGACTACAGGTTCAGGATTGCTGTCTCTTCCTTATTAAAGGAACATATTGTACATAAAAAGATATTGTGCTGGATCTGAAAAATATTTTACAGGTATGCATTAAGTCTGTATTTAGGTACTTAAATACAACATGCACTACTTTCAGACAGTCCTGTGTATTTAGGGCATGACCCTGACTCAGGAGGTTACATATGACAATGTCTGTTTTTTGGTTCCATGGCATTTTGTGTTTCTGCTCACCATTGTCTTATCTAATTGTTCCTCTTGCTTTACACATCCACTGACTTCCTGCTTCTTCTAAGAGAGTGTAGACAGTCTATATGCAAAGAAGTACTAGTCGGTTTGTTGGGTTTGGGGTTTTTTTTTTAAAGCTGTTTCTCCCCATATGTTCCTTCTCTGTGTTTTGAAGTTGTTTCTCCCCATATGCTGGACCTTGAGAGAGGAACGTACCTTCGGAAGTAACCAGCGCCCTTCAAATCCTTATCTAAAGGAATCCCACAGGAAACCTTGGAGCTCTTACAAAAATTTGGACTGTCTGTTATTTATCAGATTTACAAGGACACTAGTCTTTGACTATCAAGCCATCCTGAAGCCACTAACTGTTCTCGTCCCTTCTCCTTGCTTTTAACAGTAGAGGTAAACATTGACTTAAGTTTGCTTTGTGCCATCAATCCATAATAAAAAGGTTAACTATAAATGCTGACAAGAACTTAGCTCAGTATTAGTCCAGAAGCCCTGACATCAGCGCCTGGTTATGTCAAGTTACAGGCTCTCTAGCAACTGACAACAAACATTTGGACCCAGCCTTTACCGGGTGAGGAAACTGCAAGAGCATCTTTCTCACAGTAACCAGTGGTCTGCCATCATTTCCCTGGTTTGTTAGTCAGAGACTTTAATGGGTGCACATCTCTCAACATCTTCTTAGTTACAAAGTTCCCAGTATTAATTTTCTCTCATGTGAAAAGGCCCATATATTTCCTCTATGGCTGGTTCTTGTGACAAGCCAGAAACTGAAGTAACCTCATTTGAGTAACAACACAGAGACTTATTATAAAACTATCTTTTTAAGCATATTTCAATTGTGTCATTGCAATTATATGCACATAAAGCACTGCACAAACATCCAATGCTTGGGAAAGTTAAAAGGGATGGGTTGACAGATACAGTGTATTTTAATGTCTGAGAAGCAACTGGGTTTAGGAACTGTTCCAGGAGTACAATAATACAGTTTGGGCTTCTCTGAGGGCAGACATTATTATCCCTCCCTGAGGAAACCTAGGAAGCAGTCAAAAAGGAAGTAAATAAAAAATGTCAAAAATAACCTTGTGTAGAATCATGACAGTGTATAACTTAACATCCTTTTGGTCAGGTAAATTAGTGAGAGTGATGGTGACAGAGAATATTGTCCAGCAGGAATAGGAGGCAAAACTTTCATTCCAATCTTGATTGATTCCCTGGCCCTTTTCTTGCTTCCCTTTCCCTGCCTCATTTTGTTTACTCTTTGTTTTCTGTTGTTTTTAAATTTTGTGAACCAGGGTAAATCATACAACCATATCACAGCTGCCTGTGAAAACACATTCCTACAACTGAGCTGTAGCTAGTGCTAAACAATACTTATGAATGAATTGGAGACCATTACGTAAAAGAAATAAAAACACCATATTCTATTATTACATTAATTCAAAGAGCTTCTGATAGTGTACTTTTGGGCCAAATCCTGCTCTGCAACTCAGAACAGGGCAAAAGCCTTTTCAGTCCATGATTATTCTGTACTACTTCCAATTTCCTGAAATATATTCTGTCCACAGCTGAAGAGTTCCTGATGAATCCAGTAGTTTGAATCTAAGAGTGCTTGAGTTTATGATGTGGATATCTGCACAAATGTGCAGACCTACAAGGTTAAAGTTCAGGTTTTTTTAAGCAGTATATCTTCACACGTACTTGTCCTCAGCTTTCTTAAGCATATTATTTAAAACATTTTAAAAAATACAGCCACTGCACTCAGAACTAATTTTTCTACATTTTCACCTAGAGTGATATCTTGTGCACACTATTTTTAAATAAACAATCCACAGCAACAGAGGATAAGTGAGTTGACAACAGAGGTGGATCTGCTCCAAAACTCCTGTTCTGAACATATCTGAACTTCAGCAAGTTCAAAGAGAAGTAAGTGCAATGAAACTCAGCCATTTTTAAAATGGTTTTTTTTTCCTGACTCCATGGGTTCCATTTATTTTCTGTGATACAGATGAGTTCTCACCTGGGGCATTTGCATTTACTTCTCTGAAAGACAATTTCAAATTGAAGTAGGAGATGGGAGGAGCATCCTGCTAGCACAGAAAAGAGACTTGGTGGTTTAGAGACAGAGCAGGTGATTCCTCTTTTCCTTGCTGGTTGAAGGGGCACTGTTCATGTCACTACTTCTCCTTCCTTCAGCTGGCACCATGAGACTTCCTCTCCTCTTCCACACTTCTGCAATTGCTGACACCCTTCTAACAGTACAGAGAGCCACAGTTTCTGTGCTTGAACAGAAGTGCTTTTCAGAACTTTGGCTGCAAAACACAGGAACCCAAAGAACTTGTGTATTCTCTGACCTTCTTGCTTTTTTTTTTTTTTTTTTTTAGTTCTTTAACATATGCAAAGCCCTTGACAATTTCAATGTTTCTCTAGGGGAAAGGACACATGTGCCTTATGAGGAAGACACAAAGAGCTTCTTAACAGAACCTCTCTAGCCAAGCATGCACAAACTAATCTTTCAGCCATAAGATACAAGACACAGCATTTTTAGGCCTTGGGCTGATCTGGTACAGCTGACAGGTTACAGCCATTTGGCAAGCCAAATAACATCCAAGAAATGCATAGTTCACTGGATGAAATTTCTCTATTTCTAAAAGGAAAAGTCAGCCTTGGGAAGTATTTCTGCAGTTACGAAGGCAGTGGCATGATCCTTTGGTGATGCCAATAGAAGTCCTGCTGAGCCTGAGGCAGTTTGAGTTGTATTCCCTCTGCTGCCACTCCTCCACTGCCAGTAGCATCTTCCTGTGCCCATCCTTGCAGTAGCACCATCCTCCTGCACCCATCCCTGCAGCAGCACCATCCTCCTGCACCCATCCCTGCAGCAGCACCATCCTCCTGCGCCCATCCCTGCAGCAGCACCATCCTCCTGCACCCATCCCTGCAGCAGCACCATCCTCCTGTGCCCATCCTTGCAGTAGCATCCCCCAAGGTAGGAGCTGCTGCCAGCACTGCGGCTGCAGAGAGGAAGCACTCCAGCCTGGGGCTGGAGCAGGTGGAGGAGAACCTGCAGGGACCAGCATTCAGAGCAACCTTGTTAAGCAGCACGCACCTGCCAGCAGTGGCATGCCCTGTGCATCTCCTCCATGCATGATCCGACATGCCCCGTGTCAGACCAGGATTAGGAGCTGAGATGTGGGCATGCATTCTCAAGCGATGATTCCCTCTGACCTCCTCCCCTCTCACGTGATGCAATCACTTGAGAGTCTTGCTGTTCCAGGCCTCTGACAGTTCAGAGGTCTGCAAAGGGGTGAGCCAGACTTGTTTTATATTGCAGATGAAATACACCTGGGACAATGGTTAAAAGGAGACCTGTCTGTCTGCAAGAGTTGGAGGATTTTAGCAGTATGGAGGGCTTGTATCCATCTCCTACATAAATGGAATTTCTGAAAGAATAAATGGGCTGTCTGTTTTCCAGTCAGAGGCTTGCTGCTTTTTACTTGTCGTCTTATTCCAAGACGCTATTTTTTTCAGAAGTGTATTTGGTCCAACAAGTGCACTTGGGAGCCTTCACCCATGTCCTCACAGCCACTGTGCTCAGCTGAGCCCATTCACAGCAGAGCAGTGCCCTGTGCCAGGCACCACCTATGACAAAACACTCTATTAGCTATCACTGCATGAAGCAGACACTCAAGAAGGAACATTTCTTAATAGAAACTGCACTGTCCAAGCATGAAGAATGTATGGAGATGGACCACTCAAACAGGACAGAGTGGTGGTGTAAAACCTTTCCCTTTCCCCCACATTAGTTGCAACCTTTATTCTTTGTCTTTATAGTTCAGTAGGTAGAAGGGCTTTGGTAGTCCTTTCCAGAATGAGAAGAAAAAAATACCCTCACTCCTCCCAAATAATCTTTTGTTGTCTTTAATCAAAATTTGCCTATGTGCAGAAGTGTAACTAATTATTTTCCACTTATAGCCAACCTGAGCATTAACTAGAACACAGGTGTTGTAGAAACCATGTCTTGGCCCTGTAAAAGGGCTGAAATTCACTCAGTATTGTGCTGTGCGCAGTCCTTCAGGGAGAAAGTCAATACAAGGAATAAAGAATATACAGTATTACTATTGCTATCCTATAT
The DNA here is from genome assembly GCF_965178545.1 of Coloeus monedula. Taxonomy (NCBI): domain Eukaryota; kingdom Metazoa; phylum Chordata; class Aves; order Passeriformes; family Corvidae; genus Coloeus; species Coloeus monedula. Next base: position 33,429,914 of record NC_138782.1, read on the forward strand.
ATGTATCTGATTCCACTGTCTTCCCTGTTGGCCCGACAAGTGTTGATATTACAGCAGAGGCAGCTTATCCAGCTAGAAAACAAGCTGGCTGCAAGACTAGCCATAGAGAAGATACTGTGAGAACAACCAGGATATGAGAAACTGCCAGAGTTCAGTGGGAATAAGTTATATGCCTAAAACTGCCCCCAGAAGAACAATAAATCTTTCAAGTTTGGAGGACTTTCTATTATAGAGGACTTCATAACTCAGCTTCTTGAATGTGACTGTTTCGGCTGAGGGCTTTGCACGTCGCAGGTGGCCTGTGTTGGTTTCAGTGGTTTTTTACAGGTGCTTAAAAGAGGATTTGTGAGTTCTGATATATTGCCTCCCATATGTGAGACAATATTTAGTGTTACAGAAAGATGTGACTTCTTGTGCCATGCATTCCAGTTCATGTGTAATGTCCCACAATCAGTTTTACCTACCTTACCAACACAGAATTTACATAATTTTAAGAAATAAAAATGTGCTAGGAAGCAGGGAAAGTTCTACTGATTTTCTAACTCTATGCCTATGTAATATCTGCCTTTCTGTGGAGCTGAGTTTAAAAGTTGGATCAGGTGTGCTGGAATCTTTCTCCTACCAAGTCTGTTTTAAACCAAGCATAAATGGTGTAAAGAGCCTTACCAAAAAAGGCAGAGAACTGGATAGGCAGCTTTGAAATTAGCACAGGAGAATATCAGAGTCAGTCTTTCCATTGTTATTTGAATGCCCTCATTACTACATGGTACAGTGTATTCTTTGGAAAAGGAGCGCATATGGGGGAACAGATTGGACAGTGTTACAGTCTGAAGTTATTTGCTATTCACTCTGCAAGGTACAACTGAAAACATAATTCACTGCAGGGACTAACCAAAAGGTGCATATTGCTTGTGTGTGCATTGGCAAGCTGTCAAGGTGCTGCTGTGAGCTCTTCCTTACCCCTGCCCCCTGGTCCTGAAGTGGGTACTCAACCATCCTGAAAAGCCTGTGCTGCACAAGTCACAAATGAAAAGACCACGATGTTATTTGGTCTGCTTCCTTAGTAGTGCTAGATTCCATCTTTTATATTATTCAAGGCCTTTTTGCTTTTCCTTTCTTTCTTTCTCTGCACCACTGTTTGAAGATATTCAATCCTTCTATCCACATAGGACCGAATTCAAGCTTTATGTCTAAACCACAATCAATGTAAATAATATTAGATTTCTAATATGGAAAACTGCCAGACTCAGAGGAATTCTCCACAGAGTGGAGACCATAAGGAAAGGTTCAGATTTGAATTGGATCTTAAAACTTGGGATCTCTGTTCAAAAACAGATGAGTTTGCATCAAGGTGAATGGAGAAAAGACATTTTTGTTTAGTCACCCCAGATAGGAAAGCCAACTTTTTTCTGGAAAATAAAAATGATAGCTGGAGTATCTGTTCATTGTGTGGCCCTGTTGCCCACAACATGGCCAGCAAAGGCCCCCCCCATGGCAGCCAGCCTGCACAACTCTTCCTGTAGGGCTCCATCCCACCCTTTTGTCCAGTGCGCAGCTTATGGCAGTAGCAGCCTCCCCACTGTGTCTTGCCAGTGAGGAACCACAGCAGCTTTTCCCACTGTTCTGTACTAATGACAGATACCAAAATCCCCTCTCTGCTTTACCTACGAACCCCAGTAATGTCCTTACCAAACTGCTCTGTCAGATTTCCACACATTATCATTATAATAGATATTCCAATTGTAATATTTGCACGTTTTCCAAGCAGCATGCCCTACAAGCAGTCCAGGTATAAAAAGAGGCAAAGGAATTTAATCTCTCTAAATGTCATAGAAGGCATCTGTAGACTGATAGAGAGCTGCAAAATAACTCACTTCCCACTGCTGAGAATAGATATTTGTTAGTCAAGATATAATTGTGCAACTAGAGCTTTTCCCAGCACTAGCAGGAAATTTGGGAGGCATGTCTTCAGTTGATACATGCAGGTTTAATGATCTTGTCCAAAGTGCTTGTAAAAGACTAGTGTTGAGACAAGCCCAGAACTAAACAAGGTCTTCTTTATTGAGCAAGGCTGCTGTATTTGCACTAGACAGTACAGCAGAAGAAAGACTTCTCCAGCAGCTCATTTATTTATCTAGCTTAGGCATTACTTATTTGTCATGTTTTAATAGCTCTGTGTCGATTATCAGTTCCTTTACTCAAAATGGAAGTTGCATTGTCATCTGTTTATAATAGACACACACTGAAATAACATACAACACAGTTAATGTCAACTGGCAGGTTCTGGCCACTTCTGGCTAGTGAAAGTAGCTGGCCACTTCTGGCTAGTGAAAGTAGCGCAGTTTCTTCAACCTGGCTATGGAAAATTATGATTTTGGTAGGGCAGAGGCAGATGTCGTGTAATCTGTTGTATACCTAGTACAATAATTTCAGCAAGGTAGCCCAAGCTTGTGACACAGCGGCAGTAATGCAAGACTGTAAGCTCCAGACTACTTTTAGATTTATCTTGGAAGAGGGGGAGTGAGGGGGTGGGGGAGTGTAGTTTCTGCAGGACACATTTCTGCACTCAGATATGGGCTGCGGTAATCAAATCTCTCTTACGAAAATTAAGGGCTTCAGCCTTCTTGGTACACTGCCAGGGCAACCTCTACTTGGACAAAATGCTGCTGCTCCTCCTTCCCCTGTGAAAATTTCATGACAAAAGAAGATGATGCAAATTGCTTTATAGGATCACAGACACACCTTTATTAACTCTGATTGTCACTGAATTGCAAAAGCTTGGGGGTGAGAGTAAGGAGTAGTGAAGCAAGGGTAGAATATGAAGCAGACCTAAGAGCCAGGCTCCCCAGCCCGGAGAATCTTTATTGTTACAAGTATCCACAGTCAGTGAGAGTTCATGGCTGCTGAGCTGAATGAGCTTTTGCAGATTGGTTCCATTATTTGCATACACTTCCTTGTTCCAAAGAAATCTTGCAAAAAACACAAGCAGGGAAAGCACTGAATTTTCTGTCTTGACTGAAGCAATGCCATCTGCAGAGTTCGCCCATCTGCTTATTGACTTTATCTTATAAAATAAATGAAATAGCCCATTTAGTTTTTATTTCCACCTCCTCCTCCCTTTTTCGCCTCTCTTTGGCAAAAGAAATAACTAATATTCAAAGGAAATGAATTGTGAAACCTCTAACAGGCTGCTAACCATTAGTTTCTATAACCCATGCTGGCAATGCAGTATTCCCTGGGGATGTTCAGCCTCAGATGGTCCTCTTGAATGAACAAAGAAGCTTGGGATGTTCACCTCTGTTTGGATGCCCTTAGAGAGACCCACATATTCTTCTCTCTCTCTCTCTCAGCTGCTTCAGAGATTTTTGCAGATGTACAGGTACAGTTAGGAATTGTCTATTCTTATGCTCTCTGCCTTCCCTCAACTCTGCTTCCTGACAGACCTCCCCCACACCTCATTGCTGGCACCGTTGTGAGTCTAACCTGAGTTACCAGGACTTCCCCAGAGCTCCCAAAGGAGAGCAGCAACATGGGCAGTTTGAGTTTGCTTCCATTCACTCACTGCTTCTTCACTTTCCCTGGACTTTGTTCCAGTTGTGAGACAGAATGATGAACAGAGCACTGCTGAGGTGCTACACAACAGGAGGAAAATATCCAGCATCTGACTTGCTTTTCCACCTCAGTCATGCATTATCCTGCAATTGACTGTGACCATGCACACACACATCCCTACAAAGTCACTGAGAGCCAAGAGCATGGTGCTCACCATGAGACCTGGAAGTTAGAACCTGCAGGCAGCTTCTATGCTTAGAGCAATGACAACAGTCCTGCTGTTGATTGAAGCACTAGACCAGGTGGATTTTTTTCCGATGCTCTAACCCAGTCACTTTTGTGCCAAGTTACCTCCCAAGAGTCATATCTGCAAGTCACCTGGATTTGCTTGCTGAGTTTTGGCATGTGGGAGGAACCACTGGAAGGAAGTAACACTGACATCTAAGTTCCTCCAAACTCTCTTATAACACCTCTCCTGGTGATGGTCTAGGAGGGTTCAAGGCATAAGTTAAAAGCCACTAACAGCTTTGCAGGCCCTTCACTTGCAGGACAGCTGTGGGTGTTAGTGCTCAGCCTTTGCTGCTGGTATTTCCCAATACCACACGTGACGTGGAGGGATCACAAAGAACCAGGTGCCAGGCTAAGGGGCTGTGGAGGTTGACTATGCCAGGAACTCTTGTCTTCTTTCAAAACTCCTTTAAACACATAAGGGAGAGGCACATGCATAGCGACCGCATGGGCTATGACCCTTCTTTCATTCCAGGACATCAAGCACAAAAGCAACTAGTGTCCATAGGAAACAAAAATCTTAAAAATCCATACTCCTTTAACTGCATGTAGCCAACTCTCTCACTTACTTACTCCATCTTTTCTTTCCCTAGATAAGGAACCCAATCTAGCCTCACAAGCTGTTGCTGCAGGGTTTGGAACAGGAGAACAGATGATAAAAATATGATCCTTTTCAATGTTTTTTTTTGGTGTATAGCTGTCTTCATTTGTTATCCACGAGGCTCTACTCACCCAAGAGGGGGGAAAAAAACCATCAACCTTCCCTCTGCTTTTCCTCTGCCAAAATTAATGTGCTGACTTTTTCTCTATAAAGGGAAGAGATAGGTGGGAACAGAACAGCTCTTCCGGCATGTTGACTAACAAAACGTGAGTGCTACACACCGTGCATGGAAGGGAGCCCAGTGTGGATTTGGGAGCTGCCCAGTCACATACAAGGCCCTTCATTGCACAACCTGGCACACAGACACACAGCTGTGCAACCCAGCTGGGAGACAGGGGAGGCTAACAGCTCCTTGAATTCTCCCCTGTAATCCAGCACTGTCACGTTCAGGCAGTAACACTGGAGAAGGTATGCACTGCACGCACTGCATGACACCAGATTGATAAAAGTTAAATTTAACTGGTTTGGGAAACAAGTTTCAGGGTGATGTGCAAACATTCATCCATATTACTGTACACAAATAAAATTAATTCCTTCTTAATGACACAAAAATAAGACTTGAAAGTGATGTTTTACATAACAAAATAACAGATTGTTGCATATTCACTGACTCTGTTACCATGGTGCTCAGCTATCCTTGAACATATTATCTAGAAGAGCAATGTCCTCCGGGTATCATGGTGGTAAAAGCCAGTCCAGGATTGACATTGTATGAGTTGGTCTTTTTTTGTAGAGCTGTATTCTGAAATGCTTAGATCACTGACATGAATGTCAGCATGAAGGACTGCCGTAAAGCTTTTGGCACTACCAGTGAGGTCATGGTGGAACAGAAGGAGAAGGCCAGAGTATTTCTTTTTAAAATATTTTGAAGGAAGATGTGTTTCATCATCCAGTGACTGCTATGGATGGCTGAGGAACAAGTCAAGGAAATAGATGCAGAAAAACTGTTGAAATACCTAGGCTTCTTCCTGATGAAGATATTTCTCTCGAGCACTGCAGGTACCTCAGTGAAAAACAGATGATCCAAATGCATATTTTTCCTTGAACATATTACAGCCATTCCACACAGGTATTGTACTCATCACCAGTTATTCATTAAGCAGCATGACTAACATCTGTCATGTGGTGTTTGTTCACTCATTATCTGTCCATGGGTGAAGAAGTCTGTTGCAGTGGTATGCAGGTTGTTTTGGTAAAGGTTTTTATTATTTTTATTAAGATTTACTATGTGTTACTTTACATTCAGGGCATAAAATGTGCTTTGTGTAAATACATAAGCCAAAAGGTATGAACAATCCCATGGAGAATTTTTGAACTTTCCACAAATGCCTCATATAAAATTCTGCATCATCTGCAGACCATTCTTACCCTCTCTGTGTGCACTGGACTGCATCAAAGAAACCAAACTGCTCATGATAGTCACGACAGCGCACCCCTCAACTTAGTCAAACCATACGTGGCTAGATGCAAAGCACTTGAAGACAACGTTGGAGGTGTCTAAATTTCAAGTTAAAAAAAATGAAACATGCAGAGCTGACAGGCATTGACAACAGTCATCAACCAGCCCAAAACAGACTTCTAAGTGAAAAATGGCAGAGGCTTGAAGAGAGGCTCATAGCTCATACTCAGTATAACATGCCATCTTTGCCACTACATGACAGGTTTCTTTAGCCCAAATAATGTCTTTTACTTGCTCCATCTAAAACATTTTCTGACATTTATTCATTCTTTTCAGGCTGCTCTAGGAAACATCTGTACAGCAAATGTGTCTTAGACATACAGTTTGGATGAAAGAGATTTCCTTTTGGACTGGACAGCCTGAAATAATGTCCTACGCAAATAATACAAATGATTGATACTTGTGGTATTGCTCACCACAGTGCTTTCTGCTGTTTCTCCCTTGATTTTTAATGAGATTTAAAAGCCTGTGAGTGAATAACTCCAGCCTTTTCATTAACTTAGCTAGCATGAAAAGCTGTGGGGCCTATGTGGCAGGTGCTGTGGGTTGACAATAGGGGTACTGTTTAATCCAAGGGAAACAAAGAGGAGAAAAGGCCCATGAATGAAAGGATATGGGATCTTTTCTGAGGTCAGGAGAAGCATTTTAGATCAGGAGGTGCAAAGAGAGGCCAGCTACACAAAACATTTCTTCTTGCTGCACTCACTTGGCCAGCAGCATGAAAGTATACCTTGCAATTTGTTCTGCAAAAGACAATGGAATCAAAGTGAAATATCTAAGTGCTCAAAGTTTGTTGATACTCAGTGGATCACCTCTTCTTGTAGGAGTAGCTGGTTATAGTTCCTTGGGGAATAAACTATTCTTCTGGATGTTGCTCCTTACCAGGCTCACCTCTTTTAAACTCAGAGAAACACAAGGAGACAGTCTAACAAGTGCAATAGCATTTCAACACAGGGAAAAATGGTATGTGATACACAGGTTTGTTTGTTTTTAAACACCGACTGACTCAGTTACTGAGAGTACTAATTACGCAATCTGTGACTGGGAGTTTAGAGTGGAAAGCAGAAATGTTGAATCAAAATCACAAACTTTCTGTAAAATGCCTGGAAGTGTTTTTGCTCCTCTGTGCTCTGTAACTGCAGTGGGTTCAGGGTCATTCGTGTCATTCCTCATGCCTTTAAGATACTGTTTCAATGTATAAATGGGCCTTTAGAGACTTAAAGACAGATGGAGCAGAGTACAGTTTCAAAATTTAATCAAATACCTTCCAGTTACAAAGCACAGATGTTCAGGGTCAGGAACACACAAGTGCAGCATTGCTGTAACGTGTCAGGCTACTGGTGCTGCTGTCAGAATAACCTAACCACTTGCAGGTGACTCAGAAGAAGGTGCAAGAGCACCGAAAAGAAAATTGTATCATGATTTGCCTACTGAAAGTTCTTTAATACTTTCAGTCACTTGCCATAAGTATTTATATACCTTACAAATTTTAGCTTTACTTTTAAATCAGTGAGTGAGACAGTGACAGATGCTCAAATTAATTTATGTGGCCAATGGCTTTTCAAGTTTTGCAAAGGTCTTGGGCCAAGTGATAACACCTGGGAATAATTTTCATGTGGTAATTGTGCATCATGAAATTCTTCTTTTCCTTTTAATTAAAAAAATTACAGCCTTTCAACTTCATGAAGCATCCCCCATTTTTAACTTAATAAAAAAGATTAGTGGAGTTTCTTTATGACACTCATTTAAAAAATGTTTATTATGATGCTTTTTTCCTGCTATTTCCTCTAGCACACATAATTTTTTTAACTACTGCAGTTTGAAAATCCTTTTTCCTTCTTAATGTTTCCTTTAAATATCTGGGAAATCCCATGCAAAAAGTGATCACTTAATGTGCTTGTGGATTTTGTGGTTTCTCCAGTCCTGCTTTTAGGCTGCCAGGAACCTCTTGCAGATGTATTTTTATTGAGCACTATGTACATTAGTGGAAGGACTGCTTAAGGGCCATGTGATTTCCTGGGGGCAATCTCACACAAGCATCCGTTGGGCATGATTCAAAGTTTTACATAGGTATCTCCATACACCTTCTAACCAAGGCATGTTCCTCTGCCTTCCATGTGCTCTCCTTTTTGATTTTTCATCCTGTCTTGCATACTTCTTTCCTTTGTCTTTCCCATTATCCTCCATTCCCCGTCTTTCCATTTCAATTATGTCTGCACAGGCTTATCTTAGCCTTTTAGTTTCTGTACTCCAACTGAGTACCTATGCACCCCAAACCTCTTACTGGTGATGCAGTTGATATGAACGACTGTACTTCCTGAGTGTTTATTTCCTGCTGTGGGGGCTGGAAGAAAACAAGTTACCCCCACAAAAACAATGTTTGTAAGATGAACTGTGTCCGCACCAGAAGCACTGCCAGGGTGCATAACGCATCGCTATATCCTCTCCCTGCCCATTTAAACCCATTTCCAGCCCCATTCGAACACGGAGCGGCGTGGGCTGGTGCATGGCTGTAGGAGTCTCCTGGAGAAGGCTTCACAAACAGGGGGAGCTTCAAGAGAGCTTCAGCCTGGAAGATGTTTTGAGCATCTCATGGAAAATCACTACCCCGTGTCCCCCTCCCTCCCAAACACACAGACAGCATACACAGCAATATTTACTGAAGGTACCAAAGGCATGAAAGAAAGGGAGATGCATTTTCTGCTCCGAATGATCTGTAATGCCCACGTGTGGACGTCTCAGGGAAGGGGTGAAATCTGCGGACAGACACCTTCTTTTCTCCTCAGAGTTCCTGCTCACCTTCCCCCCACGGTTCCACGCATCCAGGAAAGCTATAGACCTCGTTTCACAGCCTCCCGGCATCGAAAACGAGGAATTCCGCTGAACCCGCCGGCATGAGGGAACAAGTGAAATAAAACTGAGCGATGTTACCCCTTCTTACCCTGACTCAAGGGAAAACACGGAGGGGAACGTACAGACGGCTGCGGGCGCGGGGACCAGCCGCGCTCAGGGGGAGGAGGCCGGGGCCGAGCCGCCCTCTCGGCCCCACACCAGCTCCTGCCAGGCAGGGCGGGAAGAGCGGAGGTCGCGGCCCCGCTCCCCTTCCCCCAGGCGGCCCCTCGGGGGAGGGCGATGGCGATGGCCGGACCCCACCGCCGCCCTCCCGCCCCGCGGGGACCGCCCGTCCCTGGCCGGGCCGCGGGCTGGGTCCCGCCGCGCCCGGGACACCCCGCCGGCCTCTCCCCGGCGGCAGCACCGCATGCGCGGGCCGGGGGCAGAGAGGAAGCGGGAGAGCACCAGGTTCAAATCGCTGCTCTGGAGGGAGGGGAAAGAACTGGGGGAAGGAGATCAGCCCGGGGGGAGTGGAGTGGAGCGGAGCAGAGGAGGGAGGAGGAAGAGTGGGAGGGGAGTGTGGAAGACTCTAAGGGAACGCGGCAGAAGCCGGGAGAGGAGGCACGGCGGACGGCCGGGGTAGGCAGAGGTGGTCAGGGAAGGACAGGGCGGCTTTGGGCACCCACGGCCGCAGCGCGGGGCACCCGCCCCGGCTCGCCCGCCTGCCGCGCTCCGCCAGCCCGCCCTCCTTGCCTGCCGCCGGCACCATGGTGGACAGGGGCCCCTTGCTGACCTCGGCCATCATCTTCTACCTGTCCATTGGGGCGGCGATCTTCGAGGTGCTGGAGGAGCCCCACTGGCGCTCGGCTACCGACAACTATAAGCGGCAGAAGACGGAGCTGCTCAAGCAGTTTCCTTGCCTGGGCCAAGAGGGGCTGGACAAGATCCTGCAGGTACAGCGGGCGCCGCCGGGGCGGGGGCCGGGGCTGGGGCTGGGGGGTGCCAGCAGCAGCAGCAGCAGGTGCTGCCCGGCGCCCTGGAGCGGAAAACCCCGCGCCCGTGGGCGGGCGGGCTGAGGAACCAGCCGGGACCCGGCACAGCCCGACCGCGTCTGTGCCTTCACAAAGCCCGCTGCCGAAAAACTGTCCCTCGAGCAGGAGCGTAGGGAAACCTCTTAATCGTTCCTAACTACTTAATGATAGAGCCCTTAAATGGGTCCGCGTTGCCTTCTCTTTCCCTCTGAGTGCTAAAGGAGCTGGGGGTTGATTTCAGCGTTAGCTGGCCGGCCCAGAGGTGCCCGCCCGGAGTGTGCTCCCGCCCGCTGCTCGGCGCGGCGCCCTGAATGCGGCTCTTGTTTTAGCGCCCAGGGTGGTTCCTTTTGCCTCAATGGATGTTGTGTTAAGAAGGAGGGAAGGTGAAGCCAAGAGTCTCGATCCTCTTCTGTTTGGTCTGATTTTCTTCCCTTTCTCTTTTTTAATTGTTTTCTTACTAAATGCTGAAGAGGTACCCTGGGGGTCCCGGAGGTCGGTCGGGGTAACCGGGGGAAAGGGTGCACGGCTCGCACGGAGGGATGCTCGCAACTCTTGCGCTGTTGTACTCTAGGAGACTGACTTCTTTCCAAGCCATAAGGAGTTGATAATCGTCCTGGTTTGGTCATCTGGCAGAATGCCTCTTCAAAACTAATTGTTAATCGATAGCATGTATTAAATCCGAGAGCAGTATAAACTTGGTTAGTGCTTTTTTATGGATCCGTTAAAATGTCGTGGCAAGCAATGGTGAACTATGAAAAACAGGCTGCCCAGATATGTGGGACTCCAGTGGTGAGAATGTTTATACCGGGTAGATTTTCTGTTCATTATTTCTGTTCATTGGGTTTTTTTTAAAAAAAATATTTTATTTTCAAATTCACTAAAAGTCTATTAAAATGCTAAAATACAGAAGAATGGCAAAGTGGCTCATTATTTTTCTTGGTGTAATCGATACTGTGCAAGCTTTGAAGAGTATAGGTTCTTGATCCCAAAAGTTTGTGGTTTAAGTTTCCTCAGTTGGTGGCTGCCTTCTGTCTGCTTCAGATAGCAGAGCTTTCTGGTGGTAGTGTCCTTATTGTTACCATCTTAGTGCCCTGGTGTGTCTTTGTGGTATACAGTGGAACAGGTGGATGGAGGCTTGAAACCATAAAGGAATGTTGGAAAATGAAAGATATGCGATGTGTTTGGAGTATGTTTTTGCTGTCCTGGAGTCTTAACGAAATCTTACTCTTAAGTTATATCCCAAGTCTGTTCTGATGTCCTCAAGAAAGAAACCGTGTTTGGATTGGGATGTGCATTAAGCCTGGTGTGCTTAACTTGCTGCAAACATAATGCAAAATCTACATTCTGCCTCAATTTAGGATGAAAATTATGTTGATATGAGGGAATCGTTAGGGGGTTTTTTGTTTGTTTGTTTTCTCCCATGATGCATATCACAATTAATCCTGAAGTGGCAGAAAGTTGCGGGTTTTTTGGTTTGGGTTTTTTCTTTTTTCTTAAAAAACAAGATGACAGTGAAAAAATGTGGAGGGCCTTCCCTCTTCAATGCGTGTTAGCCCCTGGTAATAGTCCCATATGTGGTTTGAGTTTTCCCTCTGTACTTCTTCCAGTCATGTCCTACTTTCCATGTCCAGTCTCGAGGGTCTGATGATCCCTCATAGATGGTCTGTTGTCGTCCTAAGCTCAAGTTAGCTCAAATGTAAATGCCTTTATTTCACTCTTACTGGTAACTGGAAGCTTTACTGCCTGCTTTCTTTTAGTCTTGTAGTTTTGTTCCTGTTCTTATTCAACTTCTATGTAAGAAGTGATGGGAAAGAGGGTAGTGTCATTTCTGACAGAGGATGATGGCAGGGTGAAATCTAACCTAGCTGAAGCTAACTGTGATGGGGGAATCATGTAAGGACATCGGGATTCTGTCCTGAGTAAGCTGTAAAGTATATCAGAAATAGTCGTTGTAGTTGTCCTTTCTCAGCCACTCAGTGCTGCTTCTGTTGGGTTCTGCCGAATCTTTAAAACATTGCTAGCATCTCTTTCACAAATCTTGATTATCCTCTTCTCTTATTAAACCTCCAGATTTTTTCTCTTGTAATAAATCCAGAAGGTTGCTGATTTGAAAGTGGGCTTTTAACACGTCCCCACCCATCCTCACCCCCACTTCTGTCTTGTTCCTCTGAGCCTCTTCCTCTAGCTTCTTCCATGGACTCCCTAAACTTGTTCTTGGGATTTTGCATAGTTTAAGTCATTTCTCTGCTGTTGTCTCTTTTTAATGGGTGGTTTCATCTTGAAGCCTTTTCTTTCACTCTGTTTTTGGTCCCCACTGACACTCATATGACTTTACAGAGCCATGTTGAGCTTTGCTGTTACTTCTCTGATGTTCTATTTAAGACCCCCATTTAAAACACACCAGATAAAGTTCTTCAGCAAATATCACCAACTGTAGAATTTTAAACGGGTATTAGTAAAATGAAAGGATGCCAAGAAATGTTCAAGTTGAACTAACAATACCAATTTTGTTTCCAGAAGCAGCCTGAAAGGTGACAAGGACTGACTTATTCAGAGACCAGTCTCTCTGCTGCCCTTGTTCCCCACCCAGGTTAGCTTGTGTGTTCCTTTGAGCCTAATGCTAGCTCTAAGTGCAATGGAAACTGTGTGGAATGACTACAAAGCTAGATCTGTAGCGTTGATCTTGAGCACTTAAAAAGACAAGTAGGTTATCAGCACAGATTCTCAGCTCACCTACAGACCAGTATCTCTGTGCCAACAGTTCAACTGATTATTAAGTGAGCTGTATTTGGTCAAATACTGTCTAAAGTTTATATTCCGTAATAAAAATTTCACAATGCATTACAGTAGAAATACACCACAATAAATGTTTACTGAAATGTGTTTAACACACGTGCAGAAATTTACAAGCTGAGTATTGTCGGATATGCTAAGAAGAAAGCCTTTTCCTTCCATGCTGAGAAATGCCTAAAAATAAACTTGCTTAAAAGCAACTTTTAGGAGTCTCTTGTGTGAAGAATCCATTTGCTTTTGATTGTTGAGAGCACCATATTACTTATCATAACTGTAAGAAGTAAAGAAAGTACTTAAACACTTCTTGGAGTAATGTTATGTAGACCCTGATTTTAAAGGTGGCTCACCCTGGGCAGTGTATAGGCTGGTTTCTGCCTGTCCATGTTCTTCTGGGTAGAGCTGATTGCTCAAATGTAAATGTGGCTGAGATGCCACATCATTCACATTATTTAAGCCTCCAAAGACCCTCAGCCACAACTGCGTATTTACACAAGAACTGCGTAATCTCCCATCTCTATGTACAATTACTTTGCAAGAGAAATGTCTCATACCTCTTTAGACTATATGCAAAAATTAACATTTTTAGCATTAATATACCATATTTATCATCATTGTAGAATCCTAAAAACAGTTTAACAGCTTTGTCTGTTGATAAAAAGTCTATGGCTTGTCATTGCCACTTGTTTCAGTGGCCCTAAATCCTGGGACTCTTTAGGAAGGGCAACAAAGCAGGGATCCATAGTGATGACACCTTTATCTACCCTGCTGCAGGAGGAAGACTGAGCCAAATATAAGGTGATTCAGTCATTTCCCTCTTCTCCAGTTCCTTACTTTTACTCTTTATTGCTCCATCCTGGTTGTGAAACATCAGCTTAATAATAAAGAAGCTATTCATGCAAGGAGGTGCCCTCTTGACCCTCATGTCTATTCACATAAGCAAAGGTTTGCCTACCCTGGGCCATGTCTTATTTACCAGGAAATCTTCTACTGGCCCCCCAGAGTCATTGAAAAATGAAATGTTTCCCATTGATAAACATCAAGGCTGGTGAAAAGAAAGGGAAGAATTTGCAGATGAGTGAAAATGGTTACTTTCAAAACAGCAATAAAATGAAAAGAGAAACTGCTGGCTGTATTTAGGGGAGGCAGACAAACATACTGAGTATGACGTCTTTATTTGAAAAGCATGCAAGACTCTAAACAGGTCTAAGATATAACTTTAGAAACCTAAATGTTTAGACTTAAAGCCCAGTGCTGTTAGCAAACATTTTAGAAGACTTTTAGGGATAGCTGCTGGGATATACATGGCACATGGTTTATGCTAAAGGCAATAACAATAAAGTGGGTTAATAGTAGTTTCTCCCCTGTTTTTTAAGCGTCTTCTTCACTTTTCACAAGTACAGGTGCATTTGCAGGATTTTGGTTTGTGTTTGAGGATGCTGAAGCTTGCTTTTAGATCTGGATATTCTTGGAATTTGTCTTAAATTGTGAAAATTTAAGAATATTCTCTGATACTGAACATTGTTTCCCACATGACTGTACTTTCAAGCTGCTGCCTCAAGGTTTAAATCTATGTGCAGTACTTTTGAGAGAGTCTGCAAATTAGTTTTCTTGAAAACTTGAACTAGGTTTTCAGTGCTGTTTGTTCAACATTTAACAGAGATGATGGCTTTTGCTTAGGCTTTGTGGAATGATTTGGTTTTCAGTGTAAAGTTAATAGGAGCATCTTTTTCATAATATTTTTCCCTTTTTTGTGCTCTTCAGGAGATGCATAAATGAGATTCTAGACTTACTGGGGTTTGTTTGTTTGCCCTTTACCTTCTTGATCCCTTCCACTAAGATATTAAAGGTGGGGTGGATAAATAGAGGACAATTAACTATCTAGAATGCCAGTTAACTTGTTCTTTTCAAGCCTAAGCCTTTTCCATAGGGTGAACAAAGTAAAGCTGAGCATCTTTCAGACAAGGACAAGTGACTGCCGATGAAACAAGGTTGTTAACTACTTATAATATCTTTCATATAAAAACTTGACAGTGTAAATTAAGGCTTATGTTTGTGAAATAGGTATTCCTAGGTTTTTCAAATTTATATCTTTAATTATGCATCCTTTAAGTTCAGCAGGTATGAACTGAGATGAAAATGTAGGACCACTGTCCACGGCTGCCTAAGACACCTCCGACTGTGAGGTATGGATATTGTCACTGCAACATTAGGAGAAAAGAATTGAGGACAGGCAGCACAGAATCATTCAGGTTGGAAAAGACCTCAGAGATCATAGAGTGTAACCTTTGACCAAACATCAACTTGTCAAGTGGACCCTGGCACTGAGTGCCATGTCCAGTTGTTTCTTAAATGTCTCCAGGGATGGTGACTCCACCACCTTCCCGGGCAGTCCATTCCAATGCTTATCAACCCTTTCTGTGAAGAAATTGCTCCTGATGTCCAGCTGCATTACCCCACAGCTTTTCTCTGTATGTTTCTACACATAAAACCAAATGTAAGCAGACATGCTTTTCTGTTGTGTTTTTTTTTTTTCATTTTCACTGTTTAACCATTAAATTGTTTGAACTTTCTTGGAACATAGTTAAACAAAGCTGATAGTGCATACACTGCAACTCTCTGCTGATGGAGCAATAGCAATCGATCAGAAGCTATAATTTTCCTGCTATGGGCTTTTCCTTTTTCCTGTTATGAACTTAATTCTTGAGTGTTCCTAGTATGCTGTCCTTCTGTTACCTTAGAACTGAATGTTTGTGTTACCTTACATGTTACCTTCTGCTACTAGGTGTGTTTTTGGCAAGCTCTGCTCTAGAGACCATTGCATGCAGGTAGTTTTGCAAGTTATCAACAGCTTGTTCTAAAAGATATTGGAAGCCCTGCTGTGGTTCATACTGTATATGTGGTTTTTGCAAGATACCTTCTGTAGCCAGTGAAGATACAGTGTAATGATGACTTCTTACAGATTTCCTATTTTAAAACAAATTTTTGTTTTTGCTATTAATACTAATTAAATATAATGAATTGTTTTGCTTTTCTCTGAATGCTGTTGACTTTCAGAACAGTTGTATTCCTTGCTGGTAGTGCAAGTAGATGTCAACATAGGAACATACAACCCAGAAGCAAACTGGATTACAAGTGACAGTCAATAATCTGATCAACTGGGGAGCAAAGGAGAATGCTTTTACACTTTGGTGCTTTGGTTCTGCTGATCACAGTGCCTGTGATTTGCAGAGGTTTTATTTTGTCCTGGCACTTATTTGATTCTATGGAATGAATACATACGAAATTGTAGTTAAATTTCTTCCTGGAGTAGGATGGAGTAGTACTATGTCTTTGGGCTTTGTTTAGTCCAAATAAGTTCAGATGACAAACTGAGTCTGCTCTGTAATATGTAGCAGAATGTGGTAACAGGACAAGTGGAAGAGTTGCGCTCTTCAGTTAAATTAAAATGCCAGTGAGGTCGCACCTGAAGCACCTGTGGTGCTACAGACATTCTCAGGAGTGCCACACTTTGAGACAGATTGAACCTTTAAAATAAGCATGCAATATGCGCTCTGCATTTTGCTAGCTTTCTCTGCTGAGGGGATGCCTTGGCCTTGAAGGGGCTTTGTCTTCCTTTATTTTCTGTCTTGATTCTGTCAGGTCCCTCATCAGCACTGCTGGTTCTAGCATTACTAGGTCTTTCCTTTAAAACACCAAGTTCTTTAGCAGGGAACTTCAGGCTGGCTGTTTGTTTTCTGTGTCCTCCCATCTTACTTTATTATGTCTTTGTGTTAGAGCTTTTAGATTTTACTGTGTTAGTTATGCACTTACCAACACTTGAATTGTAGGCAGGAGAGATTGCTCCTAGGCATTTATTGCCCTAGTAGCTCTATTTACAGTCAAATCAGTAAGGAAGTTACTCTTTTTTTTTTCTCCTCCATTGTGTTGTGTGAACTGGAGTGGATCAAAGACACTCTTGGGTGCAAAACAGTTTCTGAAATGTTTTAAATCAAACCTCATACACTGATTTTCTTAAGAGAAAGAAATGTGAGCGATAAAAAGGAAGTAGGAAACAAATAATAGGTTATGTTTCCTTTTCTAACCATGTGTATTGGTAGTGTTTCTTACGATGGACCTATTTTTTTAACCGCTGTTGTGGGATTGATTGCTACAGATCAGCCAGTCTGTAGGACCATATTTCTGCCTTAATCAAAAGGTAGACACGGACTGTGATTTAGCAAACTGGCAAATACTAAATTAGCTTTGTTCTGTGCCGGCATCTTGCAAATACTCTGTAAGCAGTCTCCAACTGCTGAGAAACAAAACCCAGACCTGTGCGGCGTCTCTTTGAGGTTGCAAGAGGTGCAAAAATGTCCCAGTTGGACCTATCCCAGGTTTCTGAATTCTGATACTTCCTAACAACAGGTGACAGTTAACATTCATTTGGACTGCAAAGTAAGTCATAAGATTGTCAGATAATGGCGGCGAGTGAGTAATAGCTGATGGAACTTGAAGATAATTCTGCAAAGGGTTGTGAAGGTCCTGAGGTAGAAAGCATAGTCAGATATGATACAGTATTTTTGATGGCCTGGCTAAAATATCAAATTATCAGTGATGACTTCTCTGCGTGACTTCGAAATGCTCTTATTGCTGCTCTTCTTTGCTACTCCCAACCTACTCCAAAGGAGTAAAAAAGCTTTGGAGGAAAGCTGCTCAAGAGTCACGTTTGGTCCCTTGCTAACAAAACAGCAGTTTGTAAGCAGGTTAGTTCTGGCCTATAAGGGAAGTGAGGTTGATGAGTCTCCTCCAGGCACCAAAGAAATAGGGGAGGTGTTTGGAGCCACCCAGCTGAACAAAGAGAAGGGGTCTAATCAAGCTCACTGTGATATTGACTTCTCCCTCAGCCTCTCTTGCATTAGTCTGGCTGGAACGCTTAGCCTGGCACATGCTCAGCTCTTACAGTTGCTGTTAACCAGCTACAGACAGTAGTGCAAATATGTTAAAATCAAGTTAAATAGTTGACCTATGGTAAATTGCCAGTCAAGGCTTAAGGCCTGTCTTAAGTGGTGTGTACGTGACTGCAGAATGACAGAGGGCAATCTATGCTTGCCTTGCTGGCAAAGGGTTTTTGAAGGGCACTGGAGTTTATGCTTCACTCTTTCTTATTTTTATCAGTGCACTCTGAAAGCTTTTCACCTGCGTCACTATCAACTGCCCTTTTAGAATATCACTTACATGTTTCCAACTTTTCTTGTGGCTTTTCAGGTGGAAGGCAAGGGAAGAGAGAGAGACTGAAAAATTCTGAAGTTGCTTTTGCCTAGCAGCAGACCCAGTAGTCATCTTTATTGTGTCTCTATTTTATTTGTTACAGTAATACTAGATTTTCGGGTAGTGTTTTAACTGGATTGAGACTATAGGATAACAGTGATTTTCATGAGTTGTTACATAGCCTCTGCAAGGCCCTAAAGCTGTCAACTTGATTAATGAAATGAGAATAGGATGTCTTTATCTTATATTTAGGGGAAGTAAAATGTAGTTCATACTTTGAGAGTGCCTTGGCTTTATTTACATGTTTTAATAATGCTTGTTCAGCTCTGCTACAATTAGACATTTGGTTATTTGGACAGATGTCCTCACACCTGGCTGCTTCTTGTCTCCTAGTGGAGAGACACTGCCATAAAGTAGTTCCACACTAGACATTGACTAGGTGCTTTGAGCTGAATTCTGTGCATCTTAGGAAAACCGTCTCACTTATTTGAGGTAACTGCAGCTTTTCTGTGGTTTTGTTGACTCCCTTGGCATCTTGAACGTGAGCAGCTTTTAAGCTTGAGGGTTCTCTACTTAGAAATGTGCAAGTGCTTCCCCTGTCTCAGCTTCTGAGAAGGTAATAAATGCTGCTGGACAGTCATGATGTCACTTTCAGGAAATCTGGGCTAGGAAGGAAAAGAATACAACAGAAGGCAGCAACTATAGTACTTGTGCCAGCTGATCCCTCTTGCCTTTAATACAGTAGCAAGAAGATGACAAAGTGGTTTGGCTTTAATACATCCTTAGGGATGGGACAGTTGAGAAGTGACAGGGCACAGAGTGTTATTCACCTGCCACACGTCAGTGCTGTACATTGCTCTTTGCCTGCAATTTGTCTCTTGTTAGCCGTTCAGGGGAAACCTGCAGACGTATGGGAAATTTTGTGAATCTGAAAGTGTGTGTGGTTTGGTAGTCTTAAAGTGGGAAGATTTTTCAGTTGACTAAGCTTACTTTTTCGCTTACTTTAAATCCTTTCCACAGGATATATGCAATTTCTAGTTTACAGTTGGGTTTTGACCAGGAACTAGGTGTGGTACAGGACTGAAAAGGTTATTGGAGAATTATTGAAGTAGTATCTGTTCTGCTTTCTGTCAGTTAGTGGTTGGAAGCTCTCTTGGTAAGAAAGCCCCTTCTGTGTACTTACTAGTATAGTGCAGAATATATTAAAATAGCAGAAGATTGTGTTCCAGTGCACGTGTTGCATGTGTGGTTTTTAATGTTATACAATTCCTGAAAAAATGGGGTTTGTATATATGCTGACACAACTGTGTTTAAGAAATACTCTAATGCACAGCCAGCTCTTAGCAGCAAACTGATGTTATTGGCAGTCTAATTCACTCGCCCAACAGAAGAAATAACATAGACTAGGCAAACCAAGCGATTACAGGTCTGAGTGTCTAGGTCAGACGTTTCTTTGCATGTTATCTCAGTTACTGATCACACTTCTTTCTAACCTGCTGTAACTGTGCCAGCAGATCTCTGTATTTGAAAACATTTGTTCAGAGCAGCCTCTACTCTTTCCCCAGTCCTCCTCAAAGATCAGTCTTGAGTTAATCTAGTGTTGAAGAGACTTACAGTAAGTAATACAAAAACGTTTTGTTTCAGGTTAAGCCCTGGATAAAGCTAAATACATAATAACAGAAATCTCAAAGCTAAGAGCATTTCTGTGGCAAGTTTTTTTCCCCGTGTTAGACCTCTTTACATAAACCCATCACCTTGCTATTCATACAAAGCATCCTGTCCCTGTTGACATTGGAAGCATGCCTTGCCTTGCCTCCTCCTCCTGCTGCCTGATACAGGAATGATATAGGGAGAGAGACTAGTCTGTGTGGTTGAGGTTATGTAAAGTTTTTGTTCACCCTGGAGACCTGGTTGTTAGTTTGGCTTAACAAGGTGGCTTAGTGAAGGTATTACCCTAAAGAGTTAATAGCCAACAGTGTGTCTTTTTCTTGTTCCTGTTTTGTGGTTCAAAAGTCTACCTGATTAAAAATGTTGTTACAAGTAGTACTCTGCTCCACCCAAGTCTGATCACTTTCGGTTTTTTATTTGATGCTGTTGGGACAAGCAAGATTTTTATTCTAGCATGTGTAAGCCCACTGAATTGTCAGACAAGTAAGTTGTTTTACAAGGACCTGCCTTTTTTTTTTTTTAATACTAATTTCTCCTTAAGATAGGTTGTTAAATAGGAAGTGGCGTGTGTGATGCTACTAGCACGCTTCGGCAGCAGCTTCTAGCTTCTAGTCTTCAGGGAAACAAGACCTTTAAAGTTGTATTGAAATTTGGGGATGAAATACAAAGTGCTTGTGAAACCAAAAGTCTATTTCCTCCTAGTGCCTAAGAAACAAACTCTGAACAGTTTTTAGAGTGTTCTGGACAAGTGACTTTCTGTAAATTTCTTAATCTGAAGCGTATTTTAATGCATGGCCATAAATGGGGGAGAGTGCAGTATGCAATGTTACTTTGTGCTTCAATTTACTCACTGAGTTGAAAAGCTTATTGGGCCTCTGTAAGCAAAGCTGTCAAGCTTGGATCACTTGTGTTTTGACTTGTCCTAATCAACTATTCTTATACACTGTGACCATGGTAGGCTAGGGGGGAGGAGGTGTCAGGAAGCACAATTTTAAACTCAGTTTCCATTTCTGCTTCTCCTATGTAATATCAACATATTCTGTCCAACCCCTCTCCATCTAGTAAATTAATCTCAATAAACTGTGTTTTTATTGACAATAGGACTGTTTTGGTTTCATTTAAATCTACTTGAATCAATTGCAACTGAACTGAAATGTATTATTTTGGAAACAGACTGCTGCATGGGTTACCATCTGCTTATGCAATCGGTACCAGCTCTGTTGCAAGAGGCTCATGCAAACACTGTGTGGTTCTAACCCTGCCTAACATAGCTGGTGTGAGGGCTTGATTAAACTCTTGACTCTTCTGCTTCCACTTTCTTATCTCTGAAATGGGGACAGCAGCATTTTCCAAAGCCCTTCTAAAGGGGAGTTGGCTACATTAGTCACCATGTATGTATTCAGATAGGAAGGAAGCTTAATCTGCTATTATAGATTATTCCAATGTCTTAATTTCAGCTGATGCAACATAAAAATTGTTGAAATACTTTTTTTTTTCTTTTCCCTGTCCACGGCAAAGTTTGTTATAAGCATATTGGAACAGAAGCCCACAAAATTAAGCTGTAATAATGAAAGTTATGACATATTCTGATAGGTTTTATTTCAGTATGAGAATGATTGTGGGCCAATGGAAAGTAGGGACACTCAGCATCTGCAGAACAGCTGCAGTTCTCATGCAGCAATAACCTTTAGCTAATTTGTCTTCAAAACATGTCTATGTGGAACTTGGGAAAGTGAAAAGGAAGCTTTTCTATTATTGCATTAATCACAAGAGCAAGGGAATGCTGGTAAAGCACTGAATATGCTTTTCATCAAAATAGTTTATTAAGTAGTTCATAAAACTGGAATCTAGTCCTGAAATTAATAGGGGGAAAATCCATATAAACTGTTAAATTCTCTAGTCGTGGTCTGTCAAAAAAGGCAGATGCCTCTTCAAAACAGTTGGTATTTACATCCATTACACATAAATGGAAAGGAGAAATAAAATTAGGCAACATTAGTTCGCTGAAGGGTAGGATCTGCAAGTATCACAAATAGGGAAGCTTCAGTATTCAATTCTGCAATGACAAAATAGTTCCAGTTAACTTATTTGCTGAATTAAGAGTTTCACTTATTATTTAACTCTGCAGAAAGTCATAAAAAGGAAATAACCTTGTTGATCTCTTTCCATTAATACCCCTCACATTGTTTGTCCTATGAATTATGACTTATAGGAAAATTAACTGTCCATGCTATACATCATACACGAGCAAGTCTTAAACAGTGCATGCTGTAAAAATATTGACATGCCTCCAAGAGGTTAATTTCCCTACAGGTTAGACCTTTTTTTCCAAAGGAAACAGTAACACCTATTTGTACTGCAGAATAGAAGTAGAGCTCCAGTTGTTGAAATTTTTTTTTTTATGGACTCTTACCACCTAAATCTCATTGACTTCATGTTTACTCTAAAATAAAAACTATTCCAAAATGTGGGGGATTATTGCAGAATAAACAATTCTCTCATCACAATAGTTCACCCCTCGTCTGCTTTTTTACACATGTGGGCCAGGAGGTCCCTAATCAAGCATGTTGTTAGCTAGTTGTTATGTCAAAGAGAAATTAGCAGCAGGACAGCAATGGTTGGTAGTGAGGGAAAGCTTTATTCATTCAACTGTAAAGATTCAATTTGCCAAAACCCCTCAAAATTCACCAGGTACCATTTTAACAACTGTGCAGTTTCTGATCAGAGGTCTTAAGTTTGCTTTCTCTTCTTGATTGCATGCTTGATTTCATGGTGTAGAAAGAGCAACAAATATTTCCAAAGACCTGACTACTCCGTTTTTCTTTCAGGTCATGTGGGCAATGTTGGCTTGGCCTCAACTGACCTTAGTGAGGAGGTGTGTGTAGGTCCAATCCCGTTTGGGCTGAACATCCTTCTGTGAATTTTGTCCTCGAATTTTACTGCATGAAAAATGAAGCCTCAGTCTTGGGGCATTCCTTTTAGTAAAGGTAGTTTGGGAAAGCAATGGGAAGTTTCCATGAGGATGGAGAAAGGCAAAATATGGAACTCACTGCAGACCATGAAATCAACAAGCAATATCCAAATCATGTCTGGGCAGACTACAACAGGTTTCCACAAACACTCATGTACACAATGTGAAGACTTTTTAGAAAACACATGTGTGTTTTGACTGAAAATGTCTTAAACTGCCTATTTTTAAAACACTTATTTTGTAAAATAGATGCTTATGATGGAAAGCTGCAAAAACAGATGTAACGCTTGCATTGCTTTTTACAAAAAAAAGAACAAATCATAGAATGGTTTGGGTTGGAAGGAACCTTAAAGATCATCCAGTTCCAACTCCCTTGCCATGGGCAGGGACACCTTTCACTAGACCAGGTTGCTCAGATCAGTGCTGTTTCCATTGTCAGATGGAATATTTTCATGCAAAATTTGCTTAATCTGAAGAGGATAGCTCTTGTGTTATGTCTATAGCTGGAGACATAACAGCCATCTGTAAACCTTCAGTAGAATAGCACTTTGTACAAATAAGGAGTGCAAATTATCATTACAAAATCATTAATCTTTACTTGTACTTCTTTTCAATGTTGCCCTAAGATAAGGCTTCACAAAGTCAGTAGGGAAATGTGTCCACTTCATAGAACCACTAATATATTCAGTAAAGGAAATTATATGTATTCTATATTGCTCGAACCTTACTTAAAGACGTTCTTGTTAGAAGTCTGTCAGGAGAAAAAATAAATCTCCTGACAGGTGGTGCTGCAAAAGTGTTGGTGTTCTATTTATCAGCAGAGTTCTTTCTTTCCAAGTAATTTGTTTTGCTCTTCACCGTTTATCTCTTGGGTGCTCTGCATCATGTCCATCCTTGAGGGAGAGCTCCTGCATGCCTTTGAATGGAGCCACAGAAAATGGTGAAAGAGTAAACACTTTCTCCCAACATCTCTCTGAAGAACACGTTCTCTCTTACTAAGAGGATTTTACTGTAGGATAAAAATAGGCTCCCCAGTGCACTAGAGTATTAATAAGGATTCCAGATCCAAAATCTTGCCTCTGACACCACATGGCAGAAATATTTACATTAGCTAAACCAATCACTGTTAATCTGGATCTTGGTTTAGGCAGGGAGGTTCATGCACACTACCATGCTGAATGCTTTGATTAACAGCTATTGCCTGGTTGAGAACCTGTTTTAATTTGCAGTTTAGTTTCACTCATGCTTTTTTGTTGTTGTTATTTATTCTTGTACCAAATGGCTTTTTGTTTAAATGGCTTTTGTTTGTGGTCTTGCATTATAGTTTCTGATATAGTACAAAGAAAGCAATGCTATCTCCTCTTGCCCTTCATTTTTGCAGTACAAATTGCTTATCTTCTCTAAACAAAATGATGACAAAACCTATGTTGTTCTCAAGGGCAGTGAGGTCCAGTTTCAAGATACGGAAGTTTTGGAGCTCTCCTCTTCTTTCAGGCTAATTCAAGGAGAGTTGAAGTTGGTAGCATAGACTGAAGTAGGAAATTAAAGAAACTATAGATACATTTTAAACTGTATTTTGCTAACCTACTCTCTCTATAATTGAACTAAGTCAAATGGTTTTGCCGTGGTTCTCATCTATAGACAGGCACTTTCTGTTGTTAAATTGACAGCCTTTCCTGGAATTACTGTTTTTCTATTACTTTTCAGATATTGCAGAAGTTGGGAAGCTAGGAGGGTTAAGTTTGATCCCCACCCATTTGTTTGTCCCACAAGAGATAATTCTCTCATCGTGTCAGTGGGGATTGTTTCCCAGGATATTTTCCATTAACTTTAAAATTCTCAGTCTTTGTTCTCCATGCCAAGTGACACACAAAAAAATGTGCACTTGCATCTTGGGAAGCATCATATCCTCAGGAAAGGTCTCTTGATTAGGTTTATTACTCAGCTGTAACTTTCCCTTCAGAACTCAAACATATCAATGCACTTCGTGATATTTGTGTCCACCTTGGAGGGAAGGAAAAGGTGGTGGTGCTAGTTACCAGCGCTGATTGAGCAGCTAATCTTGCAGAACATTATACATTACTAAGACTGCTGCTCCAAGTAGAAACAACCCTGAGGACTTAGCTGTAGATAGAGTAGAATTCGTGCAGTGATCAGCATTTACATCTACATGAATTTCTAAAATGTCCAGCACGTGAATGTCTGGTTTTAATAGCGGGGTAGGAGGTGGAGGATGGAGTGTGTGCAGGGGAATGTAGGAGAAAAAAATATTCAATATAGCAAATGCTGGCACTGTAGAGTGCCATAAAATTTTTATCCTCAAATCTTATGTATCCAGTTTCATACTGCTCATGCTTTGTCTAATTTTGATCATCTTTTCAAGCAGGGAATAGCTGGCAGAATTATTTACCTTTTCTGTTTCCAAACAATAATGTGGAATTAATTTGTCTGTAAACTCACAAATTGTTTCCACTGGACTGTGTTCTGAAGTTTCCAGACTCATAAATATTATATTTAAGCCACAATTAGAGTTTTATGTGTCTTTCAGGTTCAGACATGTATAAAGATGGTTCTTTACATCTCCTCCAAATTCATTATTTATTTCATGGCTTTCAGATAACAAGCTAAAACCAAAGTAGAGCATATATCTTCTAAATTTGTATGTAAAAACTTCCCCCTTTCTTGTCTCTGACTAATGAGAGCTATTTCTGGATAATAAATTGAGATTGTGCTCGAAGAGCATGATTTCTGTTGTCTTATATGGGTTAATTAACAGATTGCCTTTCTAAAGGATCACTTAGTCTGATTAAATTTTAATTGAAAAACAAGAAAACAGATGAGCACTTAAAAGACTGAAATAAGGAGTGTTTGTGTGACATGTGACAAATGTGCATTCTCTACCCTCATTCATTTTGCCGACTAGGAAGCATATAGAGAACACAGAAACAAAAAGAGGTGCTTGTGCCTCTAGTACTGTCTTTATTGAGACTGCCCTTTGCATGTTAAATCAATTATTTCCTCTCTTCACTGGGTTGCCACTGTCAGCAGTTATGGATTAATAAAGCTCAATGCTTGGTCCCTGTTACAAATTTATCATTTTAGCATTGTTCCCACACACATGTTGCCCTTGCAAAAACATAAAACCCAGGAGAAAAACCCCTGAAATGCCCAGACTTAAATTTGCCACTGTTATTTTTTAGACTCAGTCCGCTGAAGAACTTTCTGCATTGTTAAACATGTGTAATTGGTGCTGTGTTAAAATAATAATGCCGAAGAGAAGGGGAGGAAGAGTGTTATCCATCATCAGTGCCTGGGAGAAGGTGTGGGAAAACTCCTTTCCAACTGGCAGAATAGTCAGAAAGGAGGTCTATTCTGCAGTCAGGACAGATTTTTAAGCCACTAGCCTTAATAAAGGTAGGGAGCTGTGACAGTATTATCTCTTATGTTTTATTTATAATGGCATTGTATCTAAACACAAATGCTTTTGAAAAACTTAACTCGTGCTTTTTGGAAGGTCCTGGAGACTGTATGCAATAGTAAAATGTGGTGGGTTGACGCTGGCTGGATGCCAGGCACTCACCAAAGTCTCTCTATCACTCTCTTCCACAACTGGACAGGAGAGAGAAAATACAGTGAAAGGTTTGTGAGTTGAGATAAGGACAGGAAGAGATCACTCACCAGTGACCATCACAGGCAAAACAGTTTCAACTTGGGGATATTAATTGAATTTATTACTAACAAAATCAGAGCAGGATAATGAAAAGTAAAATAATTCTTAAAAACAACTTCCCCTTACCCCTCCCTCCTTCACAGACTCTACTTCCCCCCACTCAGTGGCTCAGGGAGACAGGGAATGGGGGGTTATGGTCAGCTTATCACACATTGTTCCTGCCACTGCTGAGGGAGAGGAGTCACTCACCTGCTCCACTGTGGGGTTCCTCCCACAGGAGACAGTTTTCTGTGAACTTCTCCAGTGTGGGTCTGTCTCATGGCAGCAGTTCTCTATGAACTGCTGCAATCTGGGTCACTCTTCCATGGGATGCAGTCCTTCAGACACAGCCTGCTCCAACAGGGGTCCCCCATGGGGTCACAAGTCCTACCAGGAAACCTGCTCCAGCGGGGGCTCCTCCCTCCATGGGCCTGCAGATCCCTGCCAGGACCCTGCTCCAGCACAGGCCTCCCACAGGGTCACAGCCTCCTCTCAGGCATCCACCTGCTCCGGTGGGTCTCCTCCACAGGCTGCAGGTGGATCTCTGTGTCCCCATGGACCTCCATGGGCTGCAGGGGCACAGCTGCTCCACCATGGTCTGCACCACAGGCTGCAGGGGAATCTCTGCTCCAGAGCCTGGAGCACCTCCTGCCTCTCCTTTTGCACTGACCTTGGTGTCTGCAGAGCTGTTCCTCTCACATTCTCACTCCTCTCTGCTCTGGCTGCAGTTACATCTGAGCAATAACTTTTTTTTCCTTCTTAAATACGTTATCATAGAGGTGTTGCCTCTATAACTTCTGATTGGCCCAGCTTTGGCCAGTGGCACATCTGTCTTGGAACCGGCTGGCACTGGCTCTGCTGGACATGGTGGAAGCTTCAAGCAGCTTCTCACAGAAGCCACCCCATAGCCCCCCCCCCACTACCAAAGCATGGCCACAAAACCACAATAGATTCACTAACTCATAGGAAGGATGCTGTTGTTTAAATCTCTTTGTATTTACAGGCCATTCTGGGATTGGGTAGTGTGAATTTTAAGAACAGCTAATGTGATAGAACTTCAGATGCATATAGGAATTCACTGGCATATCCAACAAACTCTTTTGCAGAATGATTTTGGAGCTCGTGTTGAGCAGTTCCAGTTTGCTTTGGGATATGTCAATGCTCTTCCTCAGTTCTGAGGACCTAAATAAGCCTTAGAGAAGCATCCTCAGAATTATACTAAATAGTGAATATTCTCAAGTGTGAAGGTATGTTTGTAGGATTAATATGTGGATGTTTCTAACCCCTCTTCAAACTCAGTTATGTCGTTTGAAGGACATACACACATACGCAGGGCTTCTTTACAGCACAGTGATGCAGTTATTTAGTCCAAGAGTATTTTCTCTCTGGTAAAGACTACTTCAGTGTTTCTCTGTGTTTGGTCGTATCTTGTTTAGTAGTTTCTTGTCTTGTGTTCTTACTGGACAGCCTGTTCTGTGCTGGTTAATCAGTAAATTAAAAGGGATGTCGAGCTCTAATCCACAGTTTTCTTCATAGCATGTACTTAATTACTTTCAGTGGAATCTGCTTTCAAAGTCCAGTAAAGGACAAGGTATCCCACTCTGTGCTTTCTCCCTCTAATAAAACTAGCAAGACTGCTTTAAAAGAAAAGAAGTGCTAGCCACATTGAAGTCTAGGAACAGGAGTTTCCCCACTTAAAAAAAAAAATCAATAAAGAATTGTGACAAAATTACCTAAATAAGAAATCAAGAACAAGACACATGTGAAAAAACCTTCTGGGTGTGCTGTGTTCTAAATTAGCAGCCAAAAATGAGTCTAGTTTGCTGTCTGTTATATCACAAAACTGTGCAAAGTGAAAACCAGGCATGTATTTACGTGCATTCTTTAAACATAAGGCTTAGATGTGGGGACAGCTTTGTATGAAGTGGCAGGTGCTGGAAGCTCAATTAGGTAAGAAAAATTCTGCTTAGGTGAAGGTACAAGTTCCTGACAGGCCAAAGCATAATGAAGGTAAAGCAATAGAGTGTCTTGGTTCTGTTATTCATTTGTGCATTGAGAAGCACTGTTGCATGAACAGAATGAAACACTAAGAAGTTGGCTGGGTACATGAAGAATCAACAAGATTAGCCAAACTTTTTCTGCAGAGCAAGTTCAATCTTGTTATATAATCTTTTGGATAAAGTGTGTTATATACAGTGCATTTGAACTCTACATACACGTGTCTGTTTTGTATGCTATAAGATACTGGTGGATCATTTAAAGTCACTTATAGCAAATTTAAATAACTTTTATAATTGCCTTATTAAAAGCACGCAAACAAGAACCACTGACATGTCGAAGCAGTTAAAAAAAAAAGACTTATTTCTTTCTTGTTCTTCTTTCTCCAAAGACTGTGGAAAAGTGAGAATACTCTATCTGCTGTATTGCTAGAAGTGTAAAAATATAATCTCATTCTGAATTAAATCTTGCTGTTGCTGGAACAAACTCCTCCCTTTGAAGTATGTTAAACCATATTTTGCCAGGATTTTTTCCCCTACTGGGAGTTTTCAAAACTTTGTCCTTTGATAGGAGAACTATATTTAAGACGAAAGTGTTGATAGAAAAATGCAAAATATGTATCTCCTTGCAATAGCATTTGCACTGCATTTATGGAGTGATTGGTTGTGACAGCAAGGGGAAAACTTATCCCTTGTTATTTGTAGTTGATCTACGCAGGAATGTAAACCTGGGGAATAACACTTGCTTTCCAGAGTTTGGGTTTGGTTTTTTTTTTCCATTTCAATTCATAGATAAGGGGGAAGGAATCCTGTATACTCATAGTGATATCTCTAGGTTTTTGCACAATCTTCATGTATTCTTTTGATTATGTGTGTTATTTACATCTGTCAACACCAAGCATTAAGCTTGTGGAGCTTCTGTTCTTCTAGAAGTGAAAGTTAATGTTATTCCCTCAATGACTACTTCCAATTTTTTGCTTCAGTTTCAGCTTTGACCTTGTGGTGGGTGGCTACTGTCCATAACCCCATTGTGCTCTTTCTGCCTTGGATTTTGTTTGTTAAAACAGACTGTATAAATTCTAGGATTATCAAGAGTCTTGCAGAACCTAGTTTAATATAGGCCAGCTGAGGAGTCACTCCTTTATGTTCAGTTGATCTGGAATCAGACTTGTGTAGTCAACTGATGTCCTCTTCATTTAATGTGGAATTTGTTAATTCCCACCATCCTTCTATAGTGCAGGTGCTGCTGACTCATATCCTGCACCTCTTGCCCCAACCACCTTCCAGCTCAACTCTCTGCATAGGTCAGTAAAGGACAGTAAAACTTTCACAGGTTAGCAAGACACGAGGGTGTTGCCTGTCAGACTGAGACAATGTGGTTCATTTGTCTTATTTTTCTTTCTCAAAAAAGGTCGCAAACCATTCCCCACAGAAGACAAGTAGGAAATCCAGGGCTCAGCTAAAAGACTTCTTTTTACATCTGGCATGGTTCTTGCCCTGACAAACACAAAATTCATACTGCAAACACAGATAATGCTGAGAGGGAAATGAGAGGTCAGCTATCCTAAGTCCTGCTGGTTCGTGTAATCCTGCAGAGACTGTCGAGCGGCGAAGGCAGCCTCAAAGGCTTCTACGTTTGGCCCTGTGTGCTGGCCCTGGTCATATGCCAGCGTGATTCAGCTGGGAACTCTTGAGTCCAAGCAAGCAGTCAGGGTAAGTCTATCATTACAGTAGAGATGGGAGTGAAAAAGATGGCAGGAACCACAACTGCGTGCCTTTCTGGTGGCTTTGAGCTGCTCAAAAGGGGTGGATGGTAACTACCATCGATTCCTGAGAGCTCTTGCCTTGAGCAGATTACATACGAAAGGTGCCAGGTGCCAAGTGGAAGAAATAAGCATCCAGATAGGGTGCTGCTGTTCTGTATTCTAGGCTGTGTGGGTCTTTTTGTATTCTAATCCTTAAAGAATTTTTTTTTCCTTTCCAAGAAGTGATGAGCTTCCATTTGTGTGCACAGGCACGTGTATAGCAGCCATCCTAAAGATGACATGGGAATAGCTGATCTTTCTGCTGCCTCGATGAAATCATTTCACCGTATGTGAATTCTCTGGGCTTTCTGCAGCTCTGCCACGTTGTATCTCTGGCTACCAAAGTAAGCAGCGTGGCACAGCAAGATTTTCTTAGCAGTACTGCATCTGTCTTTGTAATTGAGGTTGGGATGAGAGGTGAAAGAATATATAGGTTAATATGAAGTCTTCGAAAAACTCAAACAGGAAATTTTAATAGAACATTACTTGTATACACCTCATATATCTAGACATGAAAAGTAATTGGGGAGAAAGAGTTTTTTACTCATTGGTAAAATCATTAGTTGCATAGTTGGCTTCACTTTCCCTTTCCTTGCCCAAACCCCAAGCTGCCAAGGTATTCCAGAGAGGAAAATATTTTCTCTGATGGACGGTATCTTCCATTCAGTTGGGGCACATCAGGGGTGCAGAGTGAAAGCCAGTCACCTTCAATATCTACTTCATTTGTTTGTTGTTCTCACTTTCTCCAGTGACCATAACTCAGAACAATAGATTATGGCATTTAGTGTTATATTATATATTTGTTGTTTAACAACTAAACCCACAAACTTAGTCAGTAGTTGAGCTGTAAGCCAGGATGCATATATTCGAGTTTGACTGTGAATCTACAACTTGATCTAGCTATAAAGTACTTACAAAATTCAAACTGTACCTGTGAAATAGGTTCTGCTGCTTTTAATGTGCAAGCAGATGTCAAAGTGCAATATGCCAACAGAACAGGAAATTTCTGGCCATGGCCACTGTGCTGCCTGTCTGCATAAGGAGTCTGAGGAGGCTGTCCTGTCAATCTAGCTGTGACCACCCACAGACATTTTTCCTTGAAAAGGGTTACTGGCTGAGAGGGTTTCTTTTCCCTTTATGTACGTGTAATCAATCCTGAGACAGTATTATCCAGGTCAGCAGAACTTTGTAATGTATATCTGACCTGGGAGTCTTAACATGTGACTCAAGTTTTTTATTATTGGAAAGATATTCATTAACAATGAAATGCGTTTTTATTGCATTTAAAAATATGATTATTATAAACAGCTGACTGCTACTGTAAGTTTATAGCTGGAGCCAGAAAACCTAAGTCACTGCAAAACCCATGTGGGACAAGTAAAAGGGTGTGCAGTTTTCATGGGCATGGATTTTAATTGTTTGTGTATTTTAAGGTAACCAGGAGTTCCTTTAGGCTTTTTGTTCATACAAATGCTTGTATGACTTCACCTATCTGTTTTGCCCTGCTGCTACTGCATTTGGTTAAAGCTGAAATGAACAGCAGTATATGAGTTTCATCTGATAGTTTAAATTTAAAATTTGTTACCCTGGACAATTTTATTGTGATTGACTGAGTTGTCAGTATTATGCATACCTATGATTAGATAACTACTGCACTTTTCTGGTTTCTTCAAATTGTATAAAAGGTTTAGATGTCAGTGTGAAAAAAGATTGCTGTTGAAGCTTTTATTCCTTGTAGGAAAGTCTCTGAAGTCCTTGGTAGATTTGTAATTCAGTGTTTTTCAGTGTACTAAATCTTTACATCCTTGATAAAAGAACTTGAGAAAGAAGAGAAATTACTCCCATGTTCTTTTGGAGTCAGAAGTGAGGACAAAGCCTAGGAGTCCTCAAAGGATGGGTCAGTTTCTGCTTTAGTGGATTCAGCTTTTGGATCCAGTAGCGAGCTGTGATTGTCCATTACAGTCTAATACTGTTGAGAGTAGAATGAAAGCCACTGGGTCTGATTTCAGGCTTAATAATTCAATTACATCTCCTTTCTTGTGGAACAGCAGCATTTCAAAAGACAATTGTTCATACCACTGGGAGAACCTTAAAGCTGCCATTAGACTTACATGTCAAATCTCCAGGGAATGCTCTGAATAAGATGGGAGGCTTTAGCCTCTTCAAACGAAACCTGGCTCTGAGCAATATCTGGCTGTTCTTCCTGTATGTAGTAGTGTGCCTGTGGGGCAGGATCTGTTGCTCTAGTTTATATATAGCCAGTTTATTGTCTTCTGTCTTCAGTCTGGTGTATCTGTCTATCTGGCCACAAGTACCCCAGAAGTCCTTTTTCTTTCCTATTGCTTATTGTCATCAGACCCAACTATTCCTTACTAGAGTATCTTAAGATTTTGTGCCAAATATTAAATCATTCCTACTTGTTATGCAAAACCTGTATCACAACTTTTTTGCACTCCTTAACTCTTAGAAAAAAATTAGTAATGGTGTGTGCCCTATTTGGGCCAAGACTTCACCTTGCTATTTCTGAATTTGTTTTGAGAACTTTTCAGCCCTACTCTTACTCATATAGGGGGGATTCAAGTGGTATGTGCCTAAATGGCTCTCCTTTGTCCAAGACAGAGGAGATTTAACAACTATTTCCTGTGATGCCTGGTGAATCTGGAGTTTTCCTGGTCATCAGAGGGTTAATAAAAATGTCACCAAAGCCAGGAAACACAAGGCTGTATTGGAGCAGGGCTGGGGTTTGTGGGAAAGTGGGAAGAGGTACCTTGCAAATGGAGCATATTATCTGCTTTGTTACTTTCAAATTGCGTCCCTTTTTCTGCTTGTGTTAATGTCTCCAGAAGAGGTGGTAGTTTTAAGGCTGTTTAACTTCCAATAATAACACAAGAGTCCCTGAAACTTCTTTGCGTTTTTCCCTTGCCAAGAAGCAGAACTGGAGAAGCAGGGAATGAGGGAGAAGAGAGGGTTTAATTCTGTGAGGCAAAAGACATTTGACTGAAAATACAGTCCTGCCTTTATCAGTATTAGCTGTCCTGAGGTGAGACCTAAGGCAATGTATAAATTATGAGTTAGCTATTTTCAGCTTTTGCATTTGGGCTTACTTGAAAAGGTATTTTTAAATTACATCTTTCAAGATACTAAGAACACTTGCACTATCTACCCTCTTCTTCCTTGCTTCCTATTTTACAATCCAAAGACTTTTTGGAGGAAGTTTTCTGTAGTTTGAGAAATCAAGCACAGCCAACTTGAGGCATTCTGTATCCTAGCGTATGAAGATACAGGCATCTCTGACATTAGAGCCTAACAGATTTGCCAGGCAAAAAAAACACAGCCATGTTTGCTGTTCACTTGTATAATGTCCACTCACATTTTTTGTTCTAAGCCAGAATCTTTAATTATTTCAGTATGGCAGAAGTTATGCTGCTTGGAAAGCAGCTACATATTTCCCACAGCACCAAAGCTATCTAAGCATTTTTGTGACTATCTTCATTCCTGCAGCTGGGATGCATATAGTGCATTCAGACTTATTGCAGGTATAAAGTAACTTAAAAGACTGGACTGGAGATGACAGATAATTTTGTGCTAATAGCCAATAGCTGTGTGCAAATAGGGACAGGAAGAGGGTGTCAGCTGTGTCTGGAGAAGTATCTGTGGTTCTCTGTATATAACTTGTAGAGCTGGTCATCTGCCCCCCATATGTTAGCTGCCTGGCTGTGAAGGGCAGCTATGTCCAGCAGCTTCTTCCCCTCAGATCTGGGCCCCCTTTAAACCTCCAGACCTCAGATCCTGGCAGGTCTTGACATAATTGTCCGTGCTGGGAAACTGAGCTCATGAGGTCAGACCAAAGTGGAGTAATGAGATAATGGCCTGTGACAATGGGAACGGATCGTTCGCTGGGTCTCTTAGAGATCACTTGCTCTGTGAGGAAACAACAACTAAAAAACATCCAAGTCTGCTTATGGAATGGAAAATGACTGGAAAACTGGTGCTTAGTGTAACATTTAGGCAGTGGAAGAAGTCAAGGCATGTTTTCAAGCATAATAGAGAACAGATTGTGTTTTTCAGGTGGTTTGGATGTCCTTTGGGACTTCCAGGAAGTTCATCTGCAGACTGTGGCAGGAATGAGTGATTGTACTTTGATTGGTTTCTCCTCAGATGATCTCCTGTGATCCATTTTTTTTTTGAAGAGGGGTGGCACTGTGTGTTTTAGTTGCCTGCTCTCGACCTGCCTGTTCTAGGTTCTCATTTGTACACCACTTTCTCATGATAAATGAGTGCCTTGGTAAGAATTCTGTCCTTTTCTGTCCGGAGCCTGTAGGATATGGAAAGGCACTGCATGCAGTTTTGCACACACTTGTAGTTTAGCAGGAGAAAAAAGAAAATCTAGTTCTTTACCTTCATTCACTTTCAGTGCTTCTCCTTTTATCTTCTGTAACAGCTTCTGTGTTGAAAGTGCATTCTTAATTACATTGTTTGCATCTTGTATATGCACAATACATTCACTTTGAGGGCATTTTTATTGCAGTAGGAGGGTGGTGATATGTATTAAGTCTGAAGAATAATTAAAACCTGTGTTAACTTGTGTATGTTTTCAGTAGTGATTGAACTTTGTGTTGAGTCTCTGCTGGGTCCAAGATCAGATCTTAATCAAGTAGAAAGGAAGGAAGGGGTGATGGGGGAAGGAAGAGTTGGATGTAGTTACCTTTATAAGTTCTTGCCAGTTTAAGATAAACTTCACCTGTCATGTTTATTCCTAAAAAAAAAAAAAATTTTAAAAGTACATTGCTTCCAATTTTTTAGGTAATCAGCTGAAGATAGTTTTTACGTTCAACACTTATTGAGGGAGAAACACAGAAAGTGGATAGCGTTAGAGATCAACATTTGGAGATATCTTCACCTTTTCTGTATATGGGTGTAGCCTCAGAGTTTTGATAAGTATTTACTCTGAAGGGAAAAAAGCAGAGTAACCTGATAAGGTTTTAACTGCATCATGATGTGACAGGGCAAAGATTGAAATAACTAGAGATTTCACAGAGACAATATAGTACATTGGTTTGGCTTTTTTCTTTTATTCTGGGGAGGTAGAAATGCACATCAGCATCGGCAAGATGCATGGTTTTGATCTGAAACTTTCACTTTCTACACTAAATAGTAATTAGGGTTTTTTAATCAGTGTGTTTTCTAGAATCTAATTTTGGAAAAGGAGGGGAGGCTAGTTCTTCCAAGCTCCTTCCTACAAAAGGTGAGTGGTTAAGAATTCTTGAGCACCTGGAGATGTGAAGAGCTGTTAAAAAACTGACTGGCCGAATCTGTAGAAATGCTGCTGACCTCACTTGCTTCCCTGGACCATTGTTAACAAGTGCTTTGCATTTGTCATGGCATACCAGATTCCAGCATGGGAGAAGAAAAGGGCCTGATTCAAGGACAATGATTGGAATCCTGTTGCATGAAATGCTGTGAAAAAAAGTTAATTTCTCTGTCTTTGAAATGTACAGTTTTACAGTTTGCTTGTAGATGGTTTGACTTCAGTAGAGACAGCAGGTGAATTAACATGAATCACATGAGCTTTGCCAAGGATTCTATGACATTCATGCCCAAGTCAAGCTGAGGCATGTAACAGTGTTTTGAAATGGATAGTAGTTCTGAAGACATCCCTAATATTAAACCAGATTCAAGATCTGCACTGGAGGTTAAATGCTAGTTTAGTCTGCAGGAGTGTTATTTGCTCTCTGGAAGAGATCCATTCGGCTTAAACTTGTAAATCAAGTAAAAGTTTATCTAATTAAAACTCCCTATTTAAATGTCAGAGCACCTGTGTTACTTTTGCTTATGTGAAACAATTTTTTAGTATTTCATAAAATTATTGTTAGTGAATATACTAGGCCAGCTTTCACAAAAAATTCAGAGATTATTTTGAAAGGGGGACTAAGGGGGAAAACCTGAGAGGGACAGGCACATTCTTTTTTAGGCTGCCAGGATTTTATAAGATTGACAGTGAGCTTTTTCCTTACAGATTGTGTCAGATGCTGCTGGACAGGGGGTTGCCATCACTGGGAACAATACTTTCAACAACTGGAATTGGCCTAACGCTGTGATCTTCGCTGCTACTGTGATCACTACGATCGGTAAATACTTGCTGTATCAGCCTTCCTAACTGTAGTTTTCTGTAGGCTTTAGTGTGTTTGTACTCTCCCATTTCTGTGTCAAGGTAGCCACTGAGTAAAGTCCCCATGGCTGGAGCTGCCTAGAGTGTGTGTTCACCTGCAGATTCATAGAGGAAAAAAAACGAGGATTTTGGCACTCTCCATGGGTGTACAGAAGAGAAAGGTGTGCCTTTCCAATCAGTAATGGATTACAGGTGCTGTTTGGGTTGGCTGGTGTCATTCCAGTTCCATTGATTCATGCACTTAAATTTCCAAATCACTTAAAATTCCAAAACAAAAGCGTAACAAAGCATGCCATTAAACTAATACCTCAAGCAAGTGCATATGAGGTTTTTGTACTCCTGTCTTGTTACACACATGCATCCTCTTGAGCTACTACTAAATCATCAGTGTTCCTGGCTTGCAGAACAAGCTAGACTTTTTATCCACCTCTTAAAAGAAGGTGAAGCAGAACAACTGTTGTTTTTTAAATATCACTGCTGATTTGTGCTTGTAAGACCCTCTGCACTGAAAAGACTTCTTCCTCCTCTGATACATAGGTTTTCAGAACTCAACATCATTTGCCTTCTGCTTTTACAGAAAAATCTTTCTACATGGTGTTGTTAGATACTTGTTGCACCTACAGTTAAAAAAAGAAAGGAATGCAAAATAACCAGAGAGGACTGGATTTAGAAGTCTTACTGTTAAACCATATGCAGTACTGTGGTTTTCTTTATTATTTGAAATTCACAATACTCAGCTTATATTGTAACTTATGACAAAATGTTGAAGTCAATAACACACGTAAAGAAGAAAACTCTGTCAGAAGTTCAGAAAATAGGCTGCTGATTTTGAAGCCTGAGTCTGTAATACTCTGTTGGGTTCTGTGACCAGCAAAGAACAAAATTCAGTTGAAATATCTTGCACTTACTTACCTTGCACTTAACTCACAAGCTCTTACCCTGCAAAGGTACCAGGTCACAAGTTAAATGTGTATAGTGGATCTTTCATGTGGGAGCTAGCTTCAGGATGAATTTTGAGTTTCATTCCATAAAATTGAATCAAATTAAGTTTTTAATAGTGCTGCTTAAGATCGGGGCATCATATCAGAAGTTTTGAGATGAGCTTTATTTTGTATTTATCCCATCTTGTCCAGAAAAAGATGCACAAAATCTAGGGAACTCGTGAAGTGCGGGTTTTTTTGCGTGTTTGCTAGAGTGAAATTGGAAGGCATCCAGATTCAGAAGATCAGCAGCTGGAGTAAAATCCCTTTTAGATGGTGAAGTAAGGAGTGCCTGACACAGTGGGAGCCCACACAACGTTGTTTTGTGCACAGGTAGAAGTGCCTTGAATTCTCTTCAACAAGAACAGACGGACCACATACTTATCTCTTTCAGGTTACGGAAATGTTTCTCCAAAGACACACGCTGGGCGTCTCTTCTGCATATTTTATGGGCTTTTTGGAGTTCCTCTCTGCTTGACGTGGATCAGTGCGCTGGGGAAGTTCTTTGGAGGACGTGCCAAGAGGCTGGGCCAGTTTCTGACAAAAAGAGGAGTAAGCCTGGTAAGCCCTTACTTGTTTACCCTTGAACTGTGTAGTTTTGATGCATGAATTAAGCTTACACTTCTTAACTTGCCTGCTTATCTTGTAGTAAGTGAACACTTGCACAACTATGAATTTTCCCAAATGATGTTGCATTGAAATAACTAAAAGAGGGATTGGGTCTGATGTGTTAGTTCTGCAAGAAGTTTAGCAAAATGAGATCTCATAGAAACCTTTGGTACTACTTCTTACATTAAAGACCTTTAGGACAAATGTACATAAGTCTTCATTTCACAGACATTTCATTCAAGCTCCTTCAGGCACGGAAATGAAAAAAGCTGTCCTGCTTGGCTCCCACCTGCCTGCATGCTAACATGAATATTTCCTGCTGTGCAGTGAACTTACTGCACAATAATATTTTGTTCTGAATTACTGGCTTGTGGTTTTTTGTTTGTGGCTTTTTGTTGGTGTTCTGGTGAGAGTTTGTTTGAGTTTTTTCTTCCCTTCCCCACTGCAAATGAATTCTCAGTCCTAACTCTGCCCAGAGATGGGAGGCAATGCAGGGTCATAGTGCCTGGAGGGTGCTGGGACTGCTTTGGGTCCTGGTTTCAGAAACAGAGCAAGAACTTTCTTGGTTTTGCACCTGAGAAGAAAGTGCAGAAAATAATAGTGAACTACATGTGTATGTGCAGTTTTGTACAGAGGTTGCATGAGTGGCAAAGGGAAGGAGACACAAGTAGGAGAGAAACATCTTAAGACTTCTGTATTCAGAAGAGTAAAAGGAAAGTCAGAGGTACTGATGGCTTTTTAGACTAGAGTGCTATGTCCATATCCCATGCCAATTTATAAAATACCAGGGACTCACTAAACTCTTCCAAGAGTGTGAAAGAAAACTATGAGGAAATAATCCTTTTTTAGCAAATAGTTGTAAGAATAGGGAGTTCTGCCTAAAGGAAAAAAATGTGTGTTTATTTCAGTCACTTTTAGTGACTTTTAATTATGGTAGCTAAATTGTTAGCACAAAACCCTGAAATATCTGGTACTGTCAGATGATTCTTGGTGCCATGGGTGGGGAAAAAAAATTGAAATCTTTCCCTGACTTTTTCTTTTTTCTTCACAGAGGAAAGCCCAAATTACATGCACTGCTATTTTCATTGTTTGGGGTGTCTTGGTCCATCTGGTTATTCCTCCCTTTGTCTTCATGATGACTGAAGGATGGAATTACATTGAAGGTCTCTATTTCTCATTCATCACTATCACCACCATAGGATTTGGAGATTTTGTTGCTGGTCAGTAATTGTATTTTATGTATTACTTCATTACTTGCATAGTGTGGCAATTCTACTTCCAAACTCTAATTCGAAAAGATGTTTTCTAAGCTTTTCCAGCACATTTTGCAGAATAGAATGTTCACTTAAGGCTCAGTACTGATCCAGTGGACTTGATCTGTCTCTTCACTGTTGGTGTAGACACCTAAGGCCTTTATTGGGTTAATTTGGCAGCCAAGTTCCAGAGTTCATAAGTCCTTCTGGTGCCCCAGGTCTCTACTTCAGGCAAGGAGCTACTGTACCCACCATGATAGTTGTGCACGTGTGAATGGGGTCCAGTGTACTAAGCAGGATGTGTAGGCATTGGGCAGTGCTCTCCACACCTGCCTAGAACTAGTCAATGGGGAATGCTGAGTATATTCCTCTCTCCCTCCTAAGCCTCTTCTTTCTCTAAAATCCACTGCTTTGTTCAGGGCTTTAGAGGTGGTCCTTGTAAGTGGAACTCTGAATCTTTTTCTCAAGGAAGGTGCCTATATATACATTCTTCAGTGGCAGGAAGAAGACTTGTAGTTTTCAAACAGGAGAATGTTCGCTTTTATATCTTATAAGGAGAGGATAGATATGCTGCATTTTAATTTTGTTAGTCCAGTGGTCAGAATACATGCAGCCAAGAAGTGGAAGATGTGGGATCAACTTTTTCTTTCAGATCCCCACTTACTACCTATCAGACCAGTGTTAAAATAACGAGGCTCTTTTAGTGAGGAAGAGAGTAGTTCTCAGAGTCATAACTTCAAAGGTTTATCAGCTGTGAGTCTTCTTTCAGTAATGTTTTTGTTTTTAAATTTCTTGTAGGTGTAAATCCAGATGCAAACTATCATGCGCTTTACAGATATTTTGTGGAGTTATGGATCTATCTGGGACTAGCTTGGCTCTCACTCTTTGTTAACTGGAAGGTCAGTATGTTTGTGGAAGTCCACAAAGCAATCAAGAAACGGAGGAAAAAAAGAAAAGAATCATTTGACAACCATCCTCGGTCTAAAAAACCCCTTCAGATGGGTACCTCAAAGGATGTCAACATTTTCAGCTTTCTTTCAAAGAAGGAAGAGACCTACAATGACCTTATAAAGCAAATCGGGAAGAAGGCCCTGAAGACAAGCAATGACAAAATGATTATAGTGGAAAATGGCAAACAAATGAATGCCAGTATAGATGTTCAGGTGACTTACACAAAGACAGAGTCATTTGAGTATGATGAGGCTTCCCTGGACATTCAGAATGGTCATGTACTGAGACCCCTCCATGATAAACGTATTGGAGACAGCCCTCTAGAAGGAACCATGTTTGTAAATCAGCTGGACAGGATTAGTGAAGAAGAAGGTGAAGTGTGGGATTCCAGAGACTATCGACCCTTAATATTTGAGAATGCCAATATAACATTTGTAAATGAAGATGATGATGAAGACGAAGATATCTCAGATGATGAGGAAACGTCAAAATCATCTATGGATGATAATCTTGCAGAGGAATCTGAAACCGCAAAAAAACTGGTAAAATTCCCATCCTCTGATGAATCTACCTTTACCAATAATGAGCTAGAACTTTCTGTGCCTTATGAACAACTGATGAATGAATATAATACAGTAAGCAATGTGAAGGCTGCCACGTGAAGCATGCCGGACAATGGTTTTCTGAAAGTGGTCAGTGCATATTGAACATAGAGCAAGGAGAAAAATATGTTTGCAGCTTCTCCTGTCTCTTTGAAAACAGAAGCAAGTCCCAAACTAAGAAACTCCAGTCTTCTTTTCCCATCCTAACTTGGCTTCTGAGCCCATCAGCTTTGCTTTTCTGACAGACTTGTAAAATAACAGTTGAATTTGGAGTCCCACTCCTTCTTTGGATTTTATGGTTCTTGAACAAAATAGAAAAGACTAGTTAATACACTGGATCTGCTCTGAGTTCATACATTTCATTGAGGAAATAGTTAAGGAGTGTAACTATACTGTTGCAAGACTGTTTTGGGCATCAAACATGTTCGGTTACTCCATTAGCCTTTCACCTCTGAAAACCTGGATTTGAATCCTGCTTTTATCACAAATTAAATCAAGGGGGTTGCCCATTGTTAAGTTGTCACCGCCAAAAATACGGCGCTAGCACGCTGTACTTAATGAGAAACTTTAGACGAAGTGCCAGGACACACAGATCTGAGCTGAGGTGTGCTGGTAGACTGAGAAGGAAGCTTCTGAAGCATCTCTGTAGAATATGTCAGTGCTTGTCAAATTGTAGTGAATTCTAATTTTATAAATAAAATATTAAAATTTAGAGTTCTAAAGGAATGGATTGAGAAGGAGCCCTCTAACAAGGAAGAATCATCTGGGATGAAGCTCACCAGTTGGGCTGCTAAGCTGCACATCAGCCCCAGAACTGTTAAAAGAGTAAAGTGACTGGAAGACTTACGGATCAAAGCATGTATGAGCACAAGCAGGATGCAATGAACTTTTTTAATGTTGAAAGTGTCCTTCCACTGTCCATTTCCTAAAGGAAATACTTGAATGAACTTTATACAGTATCTGTGTACAGGTGAAGTTTCACCGATACTGTTCTTAGGAAAAAATCACCTTGGGAAGCACAGATACTCTCCAAATGCCCTGATGCCTGTCAGAAGGGACCTGTAGCACTGCTGCTGATCTGGGCAGTGTGTTAGTCAGTATTGTTGTTTGATTTTGCTCTCTGCCTTGGTACTTCAGACATGACTGGAATGGGAGATGATTTTTGAAACAGTTGATAACACTTTGTATATTTTTTTTGGTTTTATAGTTTGACCTATGTGTGTATACAATGGTTATTCTATCCCACTTGAAAGAAGATTGGGCAATATCAAACCTTGGGCAAACTGAGATGTGATCAAGTGACTTCAGGCCATAAGGCACTTTTTTTAGAAGGAACTTTGGCTCTAAGCTTCTAAAAGTATTATCTTTTGACTTGGAGATGGGCTACCCACTAGAAGGAAGCATGTCTGTTCATAACATGTATGCCCAAATTGTTTTGGCTACAATGAAATTTTACCATGGTTTTATTTTACTTTCTTTTTCCATATCTGTGCATTAACCCTGACAACTCTTTCAAATGAGGCTCTTGATTATATGCTGGCAAAAGGTACTGACTTCAGTTTTATCCAGTATACTTGGAACAGAAAATAGCCAAGATCTTTAAACCTTAACATATCAGGTTCTGCTGATCTGTTTGGTTTTAGAGTATTTAAGTCATTCTGGTATGTCCGAAAGTTTCCAAAGTCCAGTGAACAGTTAAAAATTTTCAGTGTCTCAGTCTTGTTTTCAATGTAATGCTGGCAGACTCACTAGCTCTGTAAGAAGAGCTTATGGAACCTTGGAATGCTAATCTTAAATTACTAGCTCTTTCTGATAACTACAAATATTGGCTGCAGCTTCAGTTGCTGGCCTGTTCCACAGAAGGAGGAGGATATATGGGAAACTGGCACTCTGGTTGGATAGCCTTTAGATGGGAAGTGTTGAAGTTATCTACTGTGAAACAAGCGACTGTCTTTCCTAGTCTATTTTTCTCCTAGAATTTTCCACATATGTGGCATTTTTTCAAATAGAATGTGAACACAGTGGTGAAATTGTGGCCAGCTTGTGTCCACCTCTGTTATACTAAACAACTGTGGAGTCAACATAATTTGATTTGGTATTTAATCTGCAATTTATGATGTTATTGTTGAAGAGAGATTCTCATTTATAATGAAATTTTTTTTAATTTACACTACTTGGAGCAGGGGTGGTTGGATGACTTTGACTTGTATCTGACAGGAAAGCAGGAGAGGCCATATCAAGAAGATTCTTACTTACTTCTAGTAAGATACCTTAATCCCACTGTTTTAAAATTACTCCAAGCCCTTCAGGTTTTTGTGTCTGAAGGGTTGTGGTTGACAGCTGTACTTAAAAACTGTAAGAAGTGTTAGATAGGATTATGTGCATGATGCGCAGGATGCTTGTGTAGTCAGTCTAGCCTTCTCTTTTTTTCCTAAAATATTTTTTGTTTTAAGAAGTCCTCACTAACTTAAAAGAAAATGAGAAAGCACTCCATATAGCTTTTGTTGTCCTCCAACTCGTCTTCCATTATTGATGCAAAGATCAAAGTTTTAGTAACAGTTAGAAAGCTACAGGACAACGAGGAAAGAAAAGACTTCCAGCAAGTGTGTGAAATGGAAAAGCATAGTCCAATCTTCATTTAAAAAAAAAAAAAAATTCTCTTTAATACCGGAATAATACAACCCAGACACTTGGCTGGGCTGCTTTGATTGGGAGGGGGTGTTGTACACTGGAACCCAGACTCTGTTCTGCGTAGCAAAGTGCACTTGTACGCCAGAGCTGAGAATAGATGGGATCTGTTTCATATTATCAAGCTAGATGTGGCTCTCTGGCCTTTCCCAGTGTAGTCAGCATAGACTATAAGTCTGCATAATAAGTATCTTGGGATTTAAAGTAATAGTTTAAATTTATTAAAACAAAGTACAATATTCCCAGTTTTTCGGGGAAACATGATCACACCTCACAAAACTGTTCTCAAGATATCCCACCATGTGCCTTAATGTAATCTTAACACTGAGAAAAAATTCCTCTTTACACAGGGGCCAACAGAATTGGTCTCGTTAAGTCCTACATGTTTCAGAGTTTTGGAGGGGTTTAGTTGGTGCATAGCTTTCATAGTGGCTCTCTCCAAAAGGCTGAACCATTCCCAGGGTTTTTAAAATTATGGTGCCATCTCAGAAGTGCCAAAGTGCTAAACAAGACAGCTTTTTGCCTGCCTGTCTTCCATGTCCTGAGAAAAGAAGCTGCCTGGGGGACCTAAACTAATGTCTTTCTGCCTTCAGATTTACATGTAGTGACTTAGAGGGGTGTCCAGGCTGGATTTTGTTCTATTCAGCTCCAAAAGTGCCTCTGAGTGAATTCCCCAGTGCTACCTGGTTGTGTCTTGTAGTTATTTCAATTATTTGGTCAATCTGGAAACATTTTCTTCGGACACTAATTAAGATTTCATTTGGCTAACAATGTTAACAGTTTTCTTAAAGCTGTGGAATTGGTTTTATAGGTGAGACAGATCTCTTCCTGGAAAGAGAGGAAAGGGGGATTTTTAAACAAAGAAGGAAAAAAAGTTTAAAAGCATGTATAAGGAAGGGATGGAATAGCAGTGGAAATTCTTCTTTCTAGCTATTGCCTACAAGCAGATTTTATTTCCAGTCACATCATGCAAAGGATGGGTTCACTTACTAATTTTGCCAAGATGAGCCAGTACTTTCTTTTTTTTTTTTTTTTTTTTTTAATTGAAACAAAAAATCCTGAACTGTGACCATGGAAGTCTGTTCCTACAAAAGGCCTTTCAAGTGCTGTAAGACTATGTGACCCCGTTTTTCATGACATCGTTGTGATGCTTCTTGGGTTTGTATTGTGCTGTTGAAGGCTGTTTTTACCAGAAGGGCATCATTTCCGGATACCCGTCTCACACCAGGCAGTCGGACACATCTGATACACTGGTACGAAGTCACTGAGGAAATACAAAATCGGAGTGTTAAATTTTTCTGAACTAATGATTCGTGAATCTGTTGCTGGCAATGGATATCACAAAGCACGCAGAATTAAAACCAGACTGATAACAGATCCATGGTGACACAGCTGTGTATGCTAAGAT
This sequence comes from Coloeus monedula, assembly GCF_965178545.1. Taxonomy (NCBI): domain Eukaryota; kingdom Metazoa; phylum Chordata; class Aves; order Passeriformes; family Corvidae; genus Coloeus; species Coloeus monedula. The sequence goes on from NC_138782.1 coordinate 33,474,587, forward strand.
TTTATTTTTCCTCCGGTTGATCTGGGAGAGTGTGTAGAGACAGATGAGGAGAGCAAAAAGCAATATACAAACAAGTCTGTTGACGAAACAAAAGAACTTTGTTGTAGACTTGTAATTTTTGTGCCTCGTGGGATTCATTCCATTTGTGATGGATTTAACTTTTAAAAATTAGCTTGTCTTTTGTATGGCTTTTGACATTTGTACAGTTCTGACCCTTATCACTCCATAATATGCTTGTCTGTCTGTTCTTTGTTGCTGATTGTCACTGGAATCACACTGTATGTAAATATTTGCTACGTCTTTGTAAAATGTAATTTATTTTAATATTTTGCAATAAAAAATTTACAATTTGTCCTCTCTGACATGAGAAGAATGGCAATCAAGATTACTTTTTACAACTACCTACTTTTTACAACTACCTACACTTGTAATGCACCTCACAGCTGAGACTGGTCTTGGCCCAAAGAGCTGGAAGGCAAAGAGCCAAAAAAGCGAGTTCTTTTATGCAAGCAGATGCCTGAACTTGTATGGGTTATTGATGACTTCAGTTCAATGGCATCTGGTCTTCAATTAGATACAGCATAACAAACTATTATTCAGCGTGGATTTTGGACAGCTGTTGAAAAATAAACTGAAGTTTATTTTAAGGGCTGTGTTTTATCAGTGGGCTGCTTTTAAAGCAGATGAACAGAGATGGGAAGTGTTAGAATTAATCAGTACTGTGATAAAATAAAATGGACATTTATGACTGGTATCTGAATCACATGCCAGAGCTATTAAAATATCTGAGTAGCTGGTAATGAATTTTCACAATATTTCTAGTAGCAGTGCTCACCATTTTCCAGGCTAGAAGTATTTTCAGTCCTTCAGCTCCAGCAGTTTCCTTGGCAGCACACTGGAAAATAGCTAACTACCTGCCTTAATGGGCATCAAAATGTGACTTGGTTATAACCCTGATAGAGATGCAGCCATCTGGAGAAATTGGGACAACCTCAACCTGAGGAGGAAGAGACTGAACCTTGGCTTTTAGACAACTGAGTGAAATTGCTGAGGCATGAGCTAGGAAAGTGGGGAGATGCATGAGCACAGGACTGAAGGGTGGATGCTGTTGGGATTTGAGTAAGGACAGCCACTCTGCATTTTCCTCCAGCCACACAACAGAGGGACAGTGAAGGAGGAAGAGGTGCCCAACTGGTGACTGATGCCAGAAAGAGCCAAAGAGGCAGGTGGCAGCTCCTCATGGAGCTGAGGGCAGCACATAGCATGGATTCTGGTAAGCACCCAGTAATATTTCTGTCAGGTCCCAGCAGGTTGGAGACTACTGTTCACCTTCTGCCCTTGGTAGTGTCATTAATTTATAGAGGGTAGGGTAGCAAGAAGTAGGAAAACAGGACAAACCTGTATGTGTTACACACCTGTTCTTATGGTCCATGCCTGGCTGCAGGGTTCTCTGCACACAATAGCTTAATCGATAAAATCACAGACCAGCTGACACTGAAAAAGCCTGAAATCTTTTCACTGAATATGTATCAGAGGCCTTTACAATGCCTGGTGCAACATGATACCAGCAACCTGCAGCTTGTAGACACAGGGAAATCAAACCTTTAATTCTGGGAGATGAAGAGAGTAGAAAAGGCAGGACGAGTTGTGGTTTAGGACCATTTTAAACAGGGAAATGCTACTCCATTCGGGGCAATTTCCTGTAGCTGGACCCAGGTCCTGGAGAACCCATAAAATACCTCATGCAAGGAAGTGGTGGAGCTCTGTTCCCTATAGATTAAAGAGGGAGAGTTTTCTTTTTAAGTTCATCTCTTGTGCCTGTCAGCAAGGGTTGACTGGTTTGGGGTTTTTTTTCTTTGTTTTTTAGCTTTTTTATTTTGTAAAACATATTTTTAGCCTCATCCTGCCCTTGGTAAGATAACTAATACTGTGATACATAGGAATAAAAGGTTGTGCTGAGTACAACGTTCCTTAGATTTTTACTTCTTTTTGTTAGAGAATTCCCCTGACCTACACCCAGACTGGGCCTCCTCCACATACCCTGCCTGGCTTTACAGGGTGATTGTGGGCTGTGGCTTCATCCCTGAGCAACAAGGGGAAATGATGGGCCAGTGGGAGTAAACCTAGACCTGACCAGAGTGACCTATCTTGCTGAGAGCAAAGCCATGGCATTGCCTCTGCCTGGCAGGCCCTTAGCTCTCCACTCAAACTTGCTCATCGCTGGATCTTGTGCAGCCTGGGATACTCAAGGGGTTGCTGAGGGATTGTTTTTCACTTTGTTTTTGGCTAATACCTGCTTTTGCTGACTCATGGCATGAGGGCAAAGACTTAGGGAAAAAGGGGTGCAACACTGCCCTTTACTACTGACTCCCAAGGAAACAGACCCATAAGGGGTCAGGGGGATTGCGGAGGGTGAGGGGGGTTGATGTTTTTTGGACAATAGGTGTCCAAGGAGGTATTCTTTATTCTGGGGTGAACAAAGTAGCCAGCACTGGTTATCTTGGACTACCCAGCCAGCCTAGCACAGGGAGTGGTACCATGACTGATAGCATAGAGGTACAAAACAAAACACCCACAAATACTCAGCTAACTGACCAAGGAAATTTGCTGTTTCACACCAGCAGGGCTCCTCTGGAGAGGGAGAGTTAATGTGGATGGGAATACTGGAGGCATTATCCTGCACAGAGGCTCCCTGAAAGCCAGGTGTCATGTTGTAGTTGGGAGGGCTTCCTCTGATAGCCAAGATTCCAAGTACAGCCCACAGCCAGAACTCCTTCTGCCTTTAAAAAAAAAAAAAGAGTAGATATATGGAAAATATATTAACATATGAGAAATGTTCTGATGAAAATGTCCTGATAATCACTTTGGATTTTATGAGTTAAACTGAAACAACTCTGAAGTCAAAGAGTTTTGGTTCTCTATTTTTAGAATGTTTTTTATGGGACGCCAGAATTTTTCTCCCTCTTGTCACTCCTTGCTGCTCATAGGAAAGAGCAGAAGAGTGATAACTCACTCTTCGTATTTTGGTGGTTATGTTGTTTCCTACATGGAGAAAGCTGTGGAAAATACAACCTGTCCCCCCTTTTCTCCTTACTGGGGTGGGGCTGTGAATGACAAAGAAAGCAGAACAAAAAAATTGAAAATATGAATTCTGAAATTAGGGTGAGGAGGTTAAAACACAACATATCTTAAGTACAAGTCAGTATTTCTCCTACAGACATTCTTTGACATTTCCCATGCTAACCTTTAACAACATTCTTTTGGCTACTCTCCTAAATATGCTAAACAAAAGAAGCACCCATGTTTTCAAGTTAGATCTATACATAATTTATTTGGTAAAAAATAAGTACTTTGACACAATTTTAATTGTATTTGAATATAAAAGTATAATGTGGCGCAATAATATGCCTATAATTGTAAGGAGAATTAATACACTCTCTGTGGATGACTGAGAGGAAAAAACTCCTGTTTAAGGCCTGTCAACAGCTTTGCACTGTTCTGTGGACTTTTAGCTTTGGGCACTTGTTGATCACATTTCTGTTTATCTAGTTAAGTTTTTGGGTGTATAAGGAAGTATCATAATTCCTAATGCCGCTAAGATCAGAGACAAAAATCCCCTTCTGTGCCGATTTGTGGGTTGGGCGCTATCCATACCGATCAAAATAAACTGGGTGCAGAGGAGCACTTGTTCCTACATACTCCTGGTTGCTGGGCAGAACTGCAAAATATGTGCATACCAATGTGAAATAAATCTGTGTTCACATTGAAATAGAAGTCACAAGCTTCTGAAGCTGGAGTGTAAGTGTTTATTCATAAAGCTCTGTTGTCCTTCTCTGGCAACCTTTGTATTTGTGGCTTATGGTAGTTGGCAGTTACCAAAAAGTAAGGGAACAAATTAACACTTCACATGCAGACAATCTCTTTTGATATATTCTATTCCTCTCAGCCTGGGGCTTTTGCCAACTCATCTGTGGCACAGCTGGAAAGAAAGGAAAAATAGTAAGCTAATTGGCCCACTTTTTAATTGCTGGTTAGAATGGGAAATTAATACAAAAGCAGAAGTAAGCAACACACCTTGGACACCTGAGGGGGACACTGCACTCTTTGGCTGTTTTTGTGGCTGTTAGTTTTTAATAAATGATAGAAAATGGGTGGCTTAAAGTGAGGAAGTCTTGCAAGGGTGGCTTTCTTTCATACAATGAAGAAGACTCAAGTCTTAAGGTTTTCTTCTGTGCTGCGTTTCTTCAGAAAGTGAAATTCACCAATGTAAATTGTGAGACTAGAATCTGAGATATATGATAGAGATCAGGTGAAGGCAGGAAGGTAAAGCAAATACCTGCTTTTAAAATTTAACCTTCAAGTTATCTGTAGTTCTGGGGTGTAAGTTCTCTATCCTTTTCAGCTGCTTAAATTGACATTTAGCCCCAACTGGTAATCCCAGCATGTCAGTCAGGCAAAGTTAAAGGGATGGGATGTTGAATTAAGAAATTTTTTTTTAGGGGAAGAGATAAAATTTGTATCAAGTACAGGAAGAAATCAGAACTACAATAGCTGAGGAATCTGTTAATTGTGGGGAGATTTGCTCTAAATCACTAGGAAATTAGTTTTCCGGCAAATAAGTTCAAGCAGTTTTCTGAAGATGTTGTCTGGCCAAGTGATACTGATGTCTCTGGGGGAGTTTAATTCTACAATGTTTGTCAGTAGATGCAAAGAATAATCTAATGGAGGAATAACAGCTGAAAGATGCAAGATCTGCAGGGAAGAACTGTCAGCCTTTTAAAACGTAGGTTTGAGACAGGCTTCTTTGAGAGAATGCAATGAAAATAAAAAATGTGGTGGAGATGGATTGAAGCTCTAACTGGCTTGTATTCAAAAGCTTCTGACCCCAAATATTACTGTGCCTTCCAATACTATGTGGTTTTGGAAATGCATGGGATAAACTTATCTTCCTCTGGCACAGAGAGGGAGGGAGAGACTTTGGGGTTGTCAGAGTTTATGTACTGTAAAATGACCATTCTTGAAAACAACAAGACAACCCAGGGTGAGGAGAACTGTGACTGGTTTCAAACACACATTCTACTCAGACCTATGCAGTAATGACCCAACTAATTTTTCAAGGGAGGATACCATTCCAACCTTTTGGTCTATATCTTCTGGTTCCCGTTGCTTTTCTTCCTGTTTATATGTCTTAATTTTCCCTTCCCTCAGCTGTGTTGCAGCTGTCCCATTACAATTCCCATGCCCCCTAGGAATGCCACAGCTGCCTGCAGGCAGGACACTGCAGCCTCTTGGCATTTGAGACTGACAGCCAGAAGATAGACTTGGCTTCTCCACTCAAGCAATGTCAGTCTGAACTGCTTCAGCTACAGGAGGCGGACACTGAGCAGCCAAGGCACTCAGCTGAGCAGCCATGGCTTCCTTCAGTGAACAACTCAAGCTTTTGTACACTTTCAGCCATGCTGTTAATATCTGCTGGGGATTAAGATTTGCATGAATGTAGTTCTGTAAAGGGCAGGGGTAGAGCTTCACTACGAGGCCATGAGGTGGACTGGGCAAGCCTACTGAAATACAGGGACTTGTTAGTGAGGCTCCAGTTCAAAACAGGTTTTGAAAGAGGCTATGCCCGCTGTGAATTTTAGTTGCACCTTTTCTAGCTCGATGTTCCTCCTCTCCTTCTTCCCACTCCAGTTCCCATTTACTGCCACTCCTACGCTCCTCAGTCCCACTTCATAACCACAGTGGTCTCTACTGCTGCAGCCTTTGAACTGGGAGGATAAAGCTTAGCTCTTTTTAGTCTGGAACTCTCCAGAAGGCTTCCAAACCTTCCAGCTTCAGCTTGTTGCTGTGTGTTCAGATCTCTTGGCATGACTACCTCTGTCGTTTTGTGACCTAAAATCATGTTACCATTGCACCAAGCAAGCAGCAAAGTTGTCACCTGTTTAAATAAATCTTTGGCTCCTAATCAATAATTCACCAGAAGAAAAGAGGTTGAATAGAACAAAATATGTTTGATTATTTACTAAAGACATAATGGCCTGGAGACTGAAAACAAAGAGTGGGACTGAAAGCCAGATGGCAACCAATATTATCTAGACAGCCTACATATCGAATCTTTAGGGTACAGAAAACTCCCACAGTGGAATCTTTTTAAGCAGTAGAGAAATCCATATGTGCTACTTTCCCAGTTACAGTAATTCCAAATAAATGCTGAACTGTGACTTTAAAAATACCATAGATCAATGTCAGGAACCATTTATGTGTAACACTTGAGTGTAAGTGGCTTCAGAATGCCAGTGGGAGGGGAGGAGTGGGAATGGGGTGTCACTCCACATTTGTGCAGAAGCCCCCACCACAAGATTTGCAACCTGTGCTATGAAGGAGTCTATAGAAAGCTGATGATGCGTGAGAGCACAAGCCCATAGCATGGACATTGCTGGTACCACGTGCCATAGCTGAATTCCAGGGTGTTATGCTGCCAGGGAGTGTAAAGGGACCATTTCAGGCAGGGACAATCAGCTGATTACAAGCACGGAACAGACCATGAATAGTAGCTGCCAGTGGCACCAGGCAGGATTATTGGAGATATTTGTACAGTTTGCATAGCTCTTGGCTGGTCAGCTCAAACTGAGGCAGAGGAGTCTTCTTCAAGTATCAGAGGTATCTAGCATCACCAAAGTAATTGTACACAAAAATGAAACCCTAGGAATGAGATAGTGAAACAGGATGAGATAGTGACAGTCCCCATCTAGAACTTTGAAAAGGAGGAGGAAAATGGAGAAACCCTCACTCCTGAGCATGTGCACACAGTAGGTACTCTGCATGAGGGGGAATAAGAAACTATGTCAAGTACAAATAAAAAAGATTCTTCTACATCCCCATATCCTGCTAAACAGACCATTGCTTGGGCTTATGTTTAGGCCTGGCTAATATTTGGAGTGGGAAGGATAAGAACATGAGTTTGGGTGGATACAACAGTTTTAGAACACTGTCTCTTGTATTTCTTGTTGCAGCTGAGGGCCCTGAAGTATCCCTGTGCACTGGGACTCTGGGATGGGACGTGTTCCCTTAGCAGGAGTCCACAGGCAAGGAGGGCAGGGCATGTGCCACCATATGCCACCTGCTGGGAAAGGACTTTGAAGAAGCAAGAATTGTCATCACAAGAAAGAGCTGTTTCCTCTCTCCCACTGAGTCACTACAATGATCCTCAAGGGTTAAAAAGAGGTAAACCTGTATCTTCATACTAAAGGTCTCCATTACATGACATTTAAGCAAAGATTGATGTGCAGACGCTCATCAGAAGCATACAACCCTCTGTTGTTGAGAAGACTCTCCAGGAGAGCTGCTGACAATTCCTGGAGTGATAACCTTGTTCCCTGTTGTTACAGACTGTGAGGTGTCTCACATCTCCTTGCTGCTCTACATTCACTCATCTCCTTACAGGGAGACAGTGGTGCTGTTTCCCTCAGGATCAGACCAGAACTTAGGTGGGTCTCCTTCTCAGAATCCCTCATGCAAGGTTCATTTGCTCTTACCTATTTTTGATGCTGTTAAAGCCTTGTGAGGCCATGGAGTGTGAGCAGACCTCTTTCCTCCCGAACCCATTTCTCTTTGCAGTGGGCAAACCCATAGGACAATGTGCTGACAATGAGGAGCTGTCTGGTTGTAGCTTTGGCGAGATCTACTGGTGTTGTTTCCACCAGCTCCCTTAGGAGGTTTTTTTAGCAGGTAACATAATTTTTCTTACACGTAACATGCAACTCTCTGAAGTTTAATTTTGCGATCATTTTATGTTCCCATTAGCAAGTAGAAATAATTGGTTCCTGTTCTCATCTTCATTTTAATTTTTCACTGTCCTGGGTGCAGAGGCCTCTGGGCAGCAAAATAGGAAGAAACTAATAACAGAATTAATGAGAGAGAAAGCAACATGCACCAGTATAGAGCCCATATTAGGAAATTCTTAAAATCCCATCCTCCCACCTCAAGAAAGTAATTTCAAACACTTTAAAGATAATTAAAATCAAATCAAATACCTAGAATTGCACCGGAATTCCTACTATATGAAAGGATCTGGGAGGTGTCAAAGATCCCCCACCAAACACTTAAAATGGCTTCCAAAGCCATGATTCCTGGGATGTATGAGCAAAATTAGAAAGTGTGAGAGACGAGAAGTGTTGTTCCACTCTCCAGGATGGTGGGGCTAATATGGGCTCTAGCATGGGCATAGATCATCAGATTTTAAGGCAGCTGTAGGTAAACTGAGAGCAGTCTGTATTACAGCAACAAGAAAATGTTTTAACAAAGGATGACATTCCAGAAAGTCATTAGAAAAGGCTGAAAACGTGTTTATTCAGACTAAAAAGGAAAACAAAAGGGCCAGTACATGTAAGTTTTTGATGGGTAAAATACTGCTGAAGAGTGCTAAGCAGGGGCTAAACTGTTCTTTCCTAGGCCTTGGAGAAAACAACAAAAGAAATCTGTCAACATTGCAACAAGCATGACAGAGCCTAGTGCTACAACAACATGATTTCCAACTGTAAGAGTAAAGAACTCCTAGATGGACAAGGACTTTAAATTCTTGGAGAATTTCTAAATGGTTTAGGCAAACAGCTAAACTGTCAGGTACAGTCTTGCTACATGTATGGACATGCAGTACAGGAGGGCATATTCAGTTATCTCGTGAGGTCCCTTTCAGCTGTGTGTTTCTGTAGTTTGTGTCCATTCTAGCAGGTCTGATCTGTTTTTATAACTCTCTAAAGTATTGCTCTTATGTATAGTTAGGGTTACTCAGACTAATGAGACTCTGCTATAAATTAGATGTAATATTTCATGCACACTGTAGAAATAACATATTCTCTTCTACTTACTTAACTGGCTGCCCCAACATGGTTAGAATGTACTAACATAAAAGAGAACAAAAACATGTAAATAATAAAACAAGGAAACTTCATATCCTTTCTATTTCCTTCACTTGTTGTCAAGGCCACTGGAAAATGGTGCTGTGTAGGACCTTCCAGTTCAGTGTCTGGCTCTCCCTTCCAGTGTCAAGGGTTTGGATGTAATATTGTTGAGGCAAAGATTGCTATGTCTATGCCAGTGTATTCCATCTCCTTTTCCACTTGAAAGAATGAATGATTTTTTTCTTTTCAAGCAGCTTCTCCTTGAACAGTGTATCTTCCTTGCCTACCTTTTCCTCCCACTCCTTAGTCATGTTCCATTGCTTTTCGGCCACGTGTATGGATTTGTGTGAGTTGGATGAAGTGGTTGTACTGTACATCAGTTGTCATGCATGCAAAGTTGCAAAAGTAATCTCTTGATCATAGTCCTCTGGATTCTAAATTTGGTGGCCTTTCACTGCTGTGTAACAAGCCCCTGTTCATCTACCTCACTGCTTAATAGAAGGGATTGGAAAAGAGGTAAGGAATTCTGTGAAAGGCTTTGCCTTCCGGAGTAGCACAGATGGTTTGCACAGTCACAGCTAAAAGGCAGTAACTGGTATCTCAGAGGAACATCACTCCCTTTGTGGGTGAGAGAACTGGCAAAACCTCTGACTATTGGGAAGTTTTATGAAAAGGGTTCTCTCAGGAAAGAAAGGAAGAAGCTTATTTACAATTCACTTCCATTCTTATCACTGCTTTGGTTTTCTTTTTGTTGTTTTTTTTTTCCTTTGAAAGGTTTTACATCAGCTCTTGAGATAGACAAATTTACAAAATGTTATGCTGTTTCTGGAGCAGAGGAATTAACAATCTTCTCAGATACCTATGATTTGCTTGTAGACAAGGGAAGCATATTATAGTGAACTTACAAATCAGCTGGACAGATGACTTGAAATTGCAGTGAAAAGAGAAAAAAAATGCTTTACTAAGGTATATAGAGACTATCTGAAGTACTTACTGACATAAATGATGTTTTATTCAGCTCAGAGAAAGGATCTAAATAAGAGCTGCATTTCTTATTCTTAATTTATTGGGTTATTTGGATTACAAGACCTTGAAAGATTATTCATGCTACAGCTAATTCCATTCCCCCAGAACAGAGCCAAAAAACTTCTTTACCCTTGTATTTAAAAGTTTTCTGGTAAAGAAAAGGGAAGTGAGGTCCCACATGATATCAGTGGAAGACCCTTCCTTGAAGCCCATGTTAAGCAGCAGTTCAGGAAACACAAAGGGAAAGCTGATGAAGATGTGGGGGTTGGACAGCAGCCAGGCCTGTCCCTTTCCTAGGCATGGTAGGGACCGACAGCACCTCAGGCAGACAGGGACACATGTCTGTCCCACTGAGGACAGACAGACTTCTGTGCCTGAGTCCTGCAAGGCTCAGCACTCGGCTGTGTTGCATGGAAACTTGTGCTCACAAGATGCGAGAAGCAGCTAAGAAAGAGGTCCGGGGGCACCTCTTTTTCCCAGATTCCCATACCTTTTTGCCTTTTCTCTTAGTTCATGCAATTTTTCTGCTCTGCAGGGCAGCCTGTGTGCTTGCTCGCATCAAGCCTAAAGCCATCCTTGCCCTCTACTGGCACCCTGTAGAAACACAGGAACACATCAGGCAACAGCTCCCTCTCTTCAGCCAGTCAAAATCCCCGGGCAGGAGGAGCAGGTACACCGACTCCACGCGGTTCCTCATGGGGTGGGCAGCGAACCTGTGAAAACGCTCAGTGAGCAGCTCCCTACAGCATCTGCAGCAGTAGCGTCCTGGTGAGACAGGGCACAGCAACCCCTTCTGCTCATTCTGTCCTGATGTTTGCAAGGGGAAAACCTGTCACTTACTGAAGTGCTATATGATTTCAGGTTACTTATGAACAAACCACTCTAGAAAACAAGAAGCAGCTCTGCCAATTGCTGTTCACAGCGTTTCTTTCCTTCATTTTTAAGGAAAGCACAGTCCAGTTGGTTTGTAAGCTCAGGGAACACGAGCAAGAGTGGTCTAAGGAATTGTTTGAATGGCTACCACGGGTGTGCAAGCAGGCTGGTAATGTTAGGTGGCACTTTTGACTCTGAAGGGTCACACAGTGCTTGAACATACTGTAAGCTTGAATCCGGCAGGAAAGCCAGCGCTGGGGTAGGATGCAGTGGCTGCACAACAGTATGTAGAAATCTGAGACAAAGTAGAAAAAGAATTGTATTCACTTGAAGATATGTGACACTTTAGTTTGGCAACAGATTACTAGATAAATGGAGTCAGCACACCAACACGGCTGAAAATGTAGACCACAGTTTCAGTATTCAGGCTGACCTGCTCATAGGATCACAGAAGCCTACAATGGTTGGGGTTGGAAGGGTCCTTAAAGATTTATTAGGTCCAACTCACCCCTGCCATGGGCAGGGACAGCTCCCACTAGACCAGGTTGCTCAATGCCCCATCCAACCTGGCCTTGAACACTGCCAGGGATGAGGCATTCACAACACACTTCTGTCTTGCAAGGTTTGGACAGATCTTTCATATCAGTCCCAGTTGTAAAATCCTATAGATTCCAATTTCTGATAAAACAGGATGTGAAAAGCCTCACAGAAGAACAAGTTAATACAAAGTAGTTTGCAGTAGTTGGATGGCTAATGCTCAATTAGCTGCTATATTGGTCACTATAATTTTCTAAAATTCGAAGTATAGAAAATGAATATGAAACTATGTACAAGTAATAGTTTTCAGAAAATAATTGTTTTCTTCCCTCAGTCTCTGTGTCCATGATAACAAATAGCAATGTACACCTCCAGCAATGGCACAAATAAATAGAAAACAACAATTCTTTTATCAGAGAAGAAATGTTCAAATGGTAACTGTAATTCAAAACTTGTGATGCCATTTGTACTTGTTAACTGTTCATGTTTAAATCAAATTTATCAAAAGAACTTATTTTTCTAAATTTTGATCTTGTTTTAGAACAGCAATTGGAAAACCTGGATTATTCTTTGAGACACTGTCAATGTGCACATTACTGAGGAGATACGTGCACACCGTCTGCCGAGGTCAGACATTTTGCCTTGTCCAAACCTCTATAGCAGTGCCCTTGGAGTTCTATTCTCCCTAGCCATTCCCAGTTTCTCTTCTAGTATGCTTTTCTGCAAGGTGTTTTGATCAGTCTCCAGCCTCCACATTTAAGATGGAATTCCCCTCCACCTCTTTAAATCTGCTTCTGTTTTTTGCCACCACAGAACCTCAAAACCAACTAAACATCTCTCAACACCTCAAAGTTAGCAAGGTCTTCAAGAGGAGCTTTCTTCTTTGGTCTTTGTCTGAAGAAGCTGCCATTGTGGTGGTACACCACCCTTGAGCCATAGAGAGGGAGCCTCAATGTTGCTGTTGGATCCTGCTCCAGCACTAAATCAACTTGGTTTTTTCTCTGCTCCACCTGGAAAGATCTCTTTGTCCTGCTCATGACTAACTGCCATACAAGCATTTACCTTGAAACTATCTGATCCATCAACATCTGACTTTACAGTAACAAACCCTTCCCGTGATCTTGCCCACCAAATTTATGTCTGAGACAGATGTGACAGGACTTCACCAGACCTTCTCAGCACCTAATGCAAATATTTTTCATTCCTTCTCTGAAACTGTGTAAGTCTTTGCAGTAACAGACACTGGTCTTTGGAACATGTTTTGGCAGAACAGCATGTTTAACTTTGCACCCCAGACATGATTCCAATGTGGCACTGTCCTTGGATGCTCTGGTGGCTCACAGAAAGCTCATATACCTCAAAAAGCAATTAAGATCTGGGTATAATTTTCAAAAGCTGTTTCTTTTCTGTCACTGGTTTTCATATGGATTACAAGGAACTTGTGGAACTGATTTACCACCAAAATCAAACCACGGTGCCCTGGTGTCCTGCAGAAGTGCTTGTTCCTCTGAACTAAAAAGACAAGTGTAAGTATCTGAGATACTCCATCCAGTTACCCTAAAGGCCAGATCTTCCTCTTACTTTTGAAGACCTTCAGAAATGTCCCATACTACCACTGGTGAATGAATGCAGCTGCTCAGCTAGTTACTTCATGTTGACCCTTATCTCCAGCTTCTGGTCTCCCACCCTTTCCAACTTAAGGTATTTCTCTCAAGATTGTGCTGCTGTTCCTTTGCTACTGTCTTGTCTGCAGCATAGAAGAAATAGTAGAGAAGCACTGGTTTGGGATGTGAATGTTCACATTACCATCAAGCTTCACTACAGAAAAGATCTGAGGCTTTTGGTGAGCTTGCATTTATCACCAGAGCTTTCATGGGAGAGGCAGCCCATTGGCCACCAAATTACATCATTGGAAAGACATAAAAAAAGAGCCAAAATATCATCGTATTTATCAAACAAACATCTCCTGGATTACTTGTTTTCTTGCCTTTAATAAGCTCCAAATGTACCCTGCTTCCATAGGATCTAAGAAGTGACATCTTAGGTAATTTTATCAACAGCTGAAAAAGTGCATTTTTGTTCCAGTTTTTGTATTAGGTAACAATATCTTTCACCCTTTGGTTACTAATTTCTTCAATTACAAAGGAAGAGAACAGGTTTTTCTCTATAACTCACAAATGAGGCTTTTATTCACCCAGTAACAAGGGTTCCTGAGATGAAAGCAAAAGGCATCTGGTCTATTGAAGTCACCAGCAGAACTCCCACTGCCTGCAGCATTGTCAGAATTTCACACTGAGGATTAGGTATATCCTAATCTGTCCTGATCTTTTATGCTAAAGACTGGTAAAACAGCATTTAAAGTTTTATCAGATTAGACACACACATACTTAACAAATAAAAGGCCTTTTAAAGATAAAACTTGTGCCTCTATGAGGCCTGAGTCATGATGTCTGAATGTTTGGAGACTGTGACTTAATTCTGCTGAGAGGGATACCTTGTTCAGGCTAATGATCTCACTGGAGCTGATGCTTGAGGAATTATGCTGGCAGCAGCAAAATCAAGAGGCAGTTTACCTCAATGGTCTGAGGTAGCGAAGCTTTGGCAGGCCTGATTCCCCTCTGACACTTTGGATTCACCAACTCCCATTAAATTAGGTATTTTGTTCCCTCTTGTTGCTGCCTAGGTATAGAAGGGGAATTTGCTTATGCTCCTATAAACATGTGTTAATAACTTAATCTTTGCAATTGGTAGATGTAAAACTATCCTGGCTTGGAGCAACTCAGCAAGGTCATTTCCAAAGCAATAGTTTCTCCCTTTTATCCTTCCTACCAAGGGAGTACATTCCTGGTTTCTTTCCTCTGGGAAAAAAATACAGCATGGAGAGAAACAAATAAGTAAAATACAGTGTGGGGTGAAACAAGTAACTTATATCACTTGTTGAAAATTTGGTTTTGCTTAGTTTGACTGATAACAACTTTGTACTTGAGAAAGGCCATGTTTCAACTCCCACTGACAGATGCACAAGAGGTGCACTCTTACTGCCCTGTAATTGTACAGTGAAGACATCCCAAAATGTGTGTCTGGCCTGCATACTTTCTGAATTTTTTTCATCCTGCATCCAAAAGAGAGGGCTGAAAATAAAAATGCCAGAGCAGAGAGTATCTTCATCTTCTGTGCCATCAGGCATATTCCAGGAGCATCACAGGTACCCTTTTCACAAATACATCCAGCTTCCTTTTGAAACTAATGAGGGATTTTGGCCCTAGAAGAAGGCTGCTTTGAATTCTCATTCCTTTGGGGTCTGGAAATCTGTTTTCCAGCAGAGATCTATTTTTGACTAGTTCTTACCTATTTTTAGTAAGCTAACCTTATCCTTTAGCTTAAGTATTCTCTTCCTTTTGAAGTGTTATGGTCCAGTGTATTTACTTACAGTAATTGTATCCCCACTCCACCATTTTGTGCTTATTTTGTTAGACTAAACAAGTTGATGTCCTTCATCTTCTCCTTAACCAGCATATTTGCCTTACTCTGCTCCACTCCAGTGTGCACAGCAGTAGTTGGGAATTTTTACAGATTAAAGCTCATCAAATAAAGATTCCTTTTTCACTCCAGGAAATTCAACAAGGAACACTCTATTATAGTAATAAACTCTAGGTACTATTGTTATCGATACTATTGCTATTTTATCAATAGCAATAAATTATACTGTATCTGCTTTTCATACTCTAATCAACAGATGCATTTACTTATTTATTCTCCCCTTTCAAGGGAAATGCATCAAAGTCAAAGCATCATTTTTCGTCTTCAGTTTACTGATTGTCATTTTTTCCAGCTAGAATCATTATCCTGGAATCAAAATCCCTTGGTTCTTTATGATTCACACTGTGTTTTCACATTCTTAACACACTTCAGTGTATGAGAGCTGACATCACATTTTAGGTCAGACTTAACTCAAATCTGGCTGAAATTTCCTCTAGGGAAACAAAACCAAACCCTACATATTCTAGGAAACATCCCTGCAAGAAGCAGAATGGAGATTGAAAGCAAGAGTCGATTTCACCTGAAAAGCAATTTGTTTCATGTCTCAATTAGGAAGGCAGGAGGGAAAACCACAATAACTACAGCTACAAAACCCTTGATGCAGGCAAAGTAACAGCAAAGAAGTGCATTTTCTTCTGGTGTACTTTACAGTGCATGGGCACTGACTGGAGCCGTGTTACCAAAGAACTGCAGCGTTGTGCCTCATCTGGGAGGTGCAGGCAACGCTCCCTGTCTGGAGAAAAGACCTAAAACAGAGTAACAGTCCTTGGGACCACAGCTGGGGCTGGGGACACGGGCTGAGCACTGAAGGCAGACTCAGAGAGACTCAGAACATCTGAAATGTCTTTTCTAAGAGGCTCTGAAGACACCCTAAAAACAGGGATACTGTCACGAGAGGGGTGAGAGGAGCTGCTTTGCCTGCAGTACCTCGTGCCATTGGTGCACAGACACTCTGCTGAGGTCTGTTGCTCTGGTACTCCACCTCTCATCCCAGATCCAGATCTCAGGTTTCCCAGCAGGGAAGGCTGTAATTCCCAAAACACCTGGGTACAAATCAGCCAGGCTTCTTATGTCAGACTGATGCCTTAGACGTCTGCATGCTGCATGAGTTCTGTGAGCCTGAAATACGGCATTCATGTTTGGTGTAAAATCTGTTCAGACCTGCCTTCACTCACCAAAAAGTCAGTTTCCAACCACTGTGATTGCAAGGGAAACCTGAACATTAGCTGATGCATCGGTATTTGCTACCTGAACAATGGGTCTCTAAGCTACTCTGCTCACCTTAGCAGGGATCTGAGTGTTAGTGCCTTGTGGTGAAAATGAAATATTGGTGGATTTTAGGAAGAAGAACCAACTAACTTGTTTATCATCCTCATCCCACACTGTCTCTCCCTCCCTCACAGCTGCTTAAGTAAGCAGATGTCCTCATTCCAGCTCTATCTCCTTTTGATAATTCTGCAATACTGTCATATTTTGTCAACCTAGTTTTGCAGCACACTAAAGTTTTGAAAGTGTGGAGAATTAATAAACCAAATTTCACTTCTGCATAGAAATATTATTTTATTACCTTTCTCTAATGTATGCTTAGTTCAGTAAATAAATATGCATTTAAATAGAACAGCAGCTGAGTTTTCTCTTTCAATTTGATATGTTCCCAAATCTACACCTTGTTGTAAAGGTGGATCTAATTTGCTAAAACAATGGCTGATTTAAGTAAACATCAAGAGTGACTGCACTGCCAGGATCTTTGTGCTGATGACTTTTAGTAATGGAACATCATTTTCCTTTCATGAAGTGCTTCATGTAACAAGGACAACAAATCTCTGAGGCCTCAGTGTGAGAAACAGAAACTGAATTTCACTGGCAAACAGATAAAAACTACTTTTTTTTTTTTTTTTTGACCTCTCTCAGTGAATGCATTGTAAGGAAATCTGTAAGGCTATACAGTGAAAAATATTGAAAACACCAGAAACTTCTTCCCACCAAAATTTTCACCCTGTAAACCTCTGCAAACATAAAAAAAATATTTAAAGATGTGTATGGCTATGGTATTATCCAACATTTTTCTTTACCCCTAAAACTCAAGACAAATGAAAGTACCTGGGAGTGCTTTGGGAAGAAGGGAACATCAGCATCTGGGAATGATCTGCTTAAGGGAATCTGTTGTTCTTCCAACAGCTCCCAATACCTCCAGGTGAAACTTAGAGGTTTCCTTTACATTTATACCTAGCACAAGGATAATCTGAGTGTTGATGTTAACCCACACTAGATCATCCTTCTAGTCCCCTGGGGATAGATGGTTTTGGTTGTGAGAGGTCCTTATTCCTACATAGAATTTCAGGTCTCAAAAAGCCTTTTAGAAGTGAGGATTTGGCTTTGAGTCTTGCAAAACAACTGCTGAGCATCCATCATGAAGATACTCATCAGGCATTTTTTAATATCTATTTCAAAACATCTCCAGGAAGAGAATGCAACAGGCAGAGGAAATACTGGGAGAGACTCTAATGGAGCTTGAAAGGAGACCCCAGCTCTTACTGAGTCCTTCCTATGGAATGTCTGACTCTTGCAAGCACCATGTTTGCTTCCTTAAATGTATCAGCAAGCTTGAGTTACCCACCCTATGTTATTTTAATTAACAGATAAAGCAAGAGCTCTTTGGAGTGTCAGGTGCAGCGCGTCCTGGCTCACTGGGTAATTTAGAACATATTCTAGTACATCTCTGTGCCACAGCTGTCCCAGATGAAAAAAAGGAGTAAAGCACTTCAATTTCACTCTGTTGTGAAGTGCTTTGAAATCCACAAGATCAAAAGAGCTTCAAAGCAAAGAGCAATGTTATCAATGTTATCACAAACTCCTCATGTGTATTGCTAATTTCTGATTGCCTTTTGTCCCCACCTCCCCAGAGTGACAACTACGGAAAAGGCAGGCAGGTACCACATATCTTATCAGCAGTTTCAGGTGAAGACAGATGGGAATGAGGGGAGAGAGCTGGAGACAAAGAAGGGAAAACCACGCATCAGTTTGCGTCTCCAGATGAGATTAGTCTTCCCTGGCTCGTGATGTCCATCTAACTCAGACATTACCTGAAGGTTAATTTCAAACTGAGAGAGCACCACAGCCCCCAGTACCACGGCTGAGCTTGCAGTAGTTGCAAGTGTAGCTGACAGAGACAGTAAATTATGGCTCCCCAGTTTAGACTGGACTTGCTGGTTCTTGCCGTCTGCAGGAACATGTCCTGAGCACCGAGTGATTTAGAGCAATGCTTTGAATAATCAAGGGAATAATGTGTGCACCCACTGCTATGTTATACTGATGCATATGATAAATGAATTGACCTGTAATTTCCTGCAGCATTAGCTAGAGCAAGTATCTCCTTTTGTAGATTGTATTTATGGAAACCTGGCTGTAGCAGGTCAGAGTGACTTGATACACGCTGATGCAAGCAAGGATCTTTTTAAAGTCAGACAGGCCGGGAAGAAGTTTTCCTCCCATCAGGCTCAAACATTGTTC
The DNA here is from genome assembly GCF_965178545.1 of Coloeus monedula. Taxonomy (NCBI): domain Eukaryota; kingdom Metazoa; phylum Chordata; class Aves; order Passeriformes; family Corvidae; genus Coloeus; species Coloeus monedula. The sequence continues at coordinate 33,492,970 of NC_138782.1, forward strand.
TGTCACTTCATCTTCTGCAACTATGAGAAATCCAGGTAACTGGTCACTGTCAGTCATATCACATCCACATGCAGGGATGGTCACAGCTGAATTAATTGCAGCAGTCAAGATGTATCTATTCAGAAGTGTCTTTGAAAGGATCATCCCAGGTCAGTGATGGTAAAGAAGTAGCACTGGTAGCCAGTTCAACACGGGCAAAATTTGGACCAGCCGTAAAATTCAATAATTTTTAAGAGTAATTTGGTACTGCAAATCAGAATAACTTACTGCCATAGCTCTAAATAATAATTTTTTGAGACAGACAGTACAGAAGTGTATCTGTGTATAAGGAGATTCACACTTTTATCCATTTGGAAAAGAAGAGCAAAAACTCATATAAGAAAAAATAATATGCTAAAGGCAACTGTCATCTACCAGCTGTGTCTCTGTGAGGCTAAAATAAATTAATAATCTTTCTGATTGCAGACAGCCTTTATAAAAAACATAGGTACTCAGTGTCAGCTGCCCTAATTCATAAGAGAGCTTACATAAAATCCCCAAAGTCTTTACTGAGCCCAGGCTCAAGCTTCCAGGCCCACTCCTGTGCCACTTCTGTGTCCCACCAGGACCCAGCCGTGCTATCAGGTACCTGCCCTGGACAGTCTCTTGAAAACAGGCAGCAAGATGAAGCATTACCTGAGCAAACTTCAGTGCAATTATCTTCATTTAAACAGTTCACTGCAGTAATTCCCCCCCCCCCCCTCCCACCCACAAGCAGGGGCTGGGGAGAACATTCCCCGCCCTCAGACACAAGTCATTTTTTGAGCACAAGTTGTACATATTTTGAAACTTTGTATCATGAGTAACTCTCTAGAGCCCCGTCATGGTCCAGCCCAAATGACCAATTCCAGCAAATTTCTGATATGCCACCCTGTGTCCCCTGCACTTCCCTTTAATTGCTCTTCTCTTCCCTCCTGCCCCTGACCAGACTGCTGGGAGGGTTATGGTAGTAATGGGAGAGAAATGGGGAGATTTTGTTTGGTTGGGTTGGTTTTGTCATATCCCTGGCTCTGAACCCTGCCCTTCCTTCCCTTCCTTCCTCCCTCCTGCTTTTCATCTTGGTGCAAAAGGAAGTGGCACTTGGCTGCAAAGTCTTCTGTTTTGCCTCCTCCAGGGGAGGATTAACCAGTCTTCCTCACACTCCAATCCGTCCTCTAGCACATGACAGGCAGCTTCATCACCCTCCACCTCCCACCATTTCCCTCTGGTACCACGTGCTGCTGCCCAGAGCAGGCAAGCAGTCACCGGCAGGGTGTATCCTGATGTGTCCTGACACTACTGCATCTTGCTAATCATAAAAAGCCCAAACCAGCGATTCCACAGAAGAATGTCTCCATTAGAAACTGAGAAAGCGCACAAGGGAGCGTGGCTGAAGCAAAAATTGAGAGCTGTTTCTGCTCCTTTGCTACAGCCAGGATCTGCCAGATATTTGTGCAAAGTTCACAGCACCACCTATAATGATGCTCCTTTCCTCTCCCTCTTTAACTGTGCTCAGGAGAAACCTGACACTAAGCCCATGGTCTCAGCACTGCAATGACAAAAGCTTACCAGCATGTATACAATCAGCCTTCTTTTTCTCTGTCACCTCAATATAAAATAACCCACTTCTGCTTAGTAAGTATTATCAAGAAATTTTGGACTGAGATCACCACTGCCTTACTAAGAAATGCCTTGCAATCTCCACCCAAATGGAAAGAAAGGGTGATTGTTCCTTGGGGAAGGTGACTCAAGGTTTGGGGGCAATGCAATGTGCCTTTTGATCACTATGTTAAACAAACAAAGTCTACAACGCCAATACTCCTTTTGCAGACGACGACATTAGCAGTGCTGCCAAACACTTGCACAACATTTTCGACTGACAGATGCCCAAATGCTGTGTAAGAGCAAGGACCAAAAAAAAAATCATAATCATTAGCAAATATTTGAAATACGCCTGTATTATTAATCCTGCTTTAGTGGTTGTTAGATAGTGGTATGCAAAGTCAAGGAATCAATCCTGCTGTGGAGAGAAATTCAACCACACAACCACAAATAAATGTCACATAAACACCCAGTCCACTGATGTATAATTTAGATACCTTAAATATTGGAAGCATTATCCTGCAATACATCTCCACTGACTTTTGTTGTGTTGAGTAAATGGAATTGGAGGGAAGTTCAATTAATTCACAAGTTGTTGGGCTGAAATATTATCTGGGCCTATTAGCATAAATAGTTGCCTATCTTGTTGAGAAGAAGAGTATTTTAAACTTGAAGTAATGCAAGTGACTATAATATAAAGAAGCTGTCAGTTAAAGGTGAAGGAGCTTTCCTGGTCTGTGTACAGAACATCCAAAAATTTCAGTGTCTCAAATTTACCCAAAATTAAGATAATATAAAAGTGCATCCCTGGTGACATAGGCCTTCCAAATCTTTAGACAAAGGCAATTCACAATTGCTATAACAAGTTGCAGTCATTGAGAAGTATAAGAGCTGTGTGGAAGGTCGAAGAAATTTGAAGGAATATATTTATTCCAGATGAAAGTCATCAGCTTGTCTGATAATAGATTCCAAACATAAAAAATGTCATCAGTTGCTCTCCTTGTCCAGTACAGGCAGGACATAAAAGTGAAGAGATCAGCACTCGTTCGAAGGCTTGAAAAGAACTTTCTAAGTTCAGGAATAAGCTACATAGCCCTTTTTGGAGAGTCTGATTTTGGAGGTTTTTAAAAGAGCCCGGTGCCAGGGAACATCTAGGTGTTCCCTGCAGGTGATACCTTGAGGTCCTTATAGATTTAAAAGTCTGTGTTTCCAGAATATTCTCCTGAAGTTTCAGCTTTGAACATTTACCATTTTTTGAACTTTTTTTTCAAAAAATTAAATAATTTTAAAAGGCTATTTCATGCTGTCTTGGTGTGACAGGAGCATAGAAAATACTGCTGTGAGGCTTTTCCATAATTAGGAAGTTCCCTTAGGTTGCTTGTGCTTGCTGTCCCCCAGGCTGAAAACTACAGACCCTGGGATGGCTCCTCAACAGCAGCAGCCACCACAGCTGCTCTTGTCCCTGTAGCTCTTGTCACTTAGTATACAACTAATATTTAGTCCAGTCACCACAGCTGGTAAAAGCAACATATATGAAATGTGCTGCAAGTAAATAACCTAAAGTCAAGTAGGATTTAAAACCCACAGATAACATCATTGCAGTAAATTCTTTTTCAGTCCCCAAAATTGCACAGTGTCTGAGTGACTTTAAAACCTGAAAGGATTGGGAGGGTGTGATAAGAGAGCTAAATTTACTGAAGATGAGGTATCTGTCTAGCCCTATGAGAAGGCTGATGGAACCTGACAGGAGGTAGGAGTGGCCATTCTGTCTTTAATTGCCTTGTTTTTTAATTTAGTTGAAATCACACCAAAAAGAACAGGCAACGCCTCTCAAAATTCTGAGGAGCTGAGGTCTGTTTCCCCCAGTCACCAATGACTTCCAGGAATGTACATCTCATACACACATACATCATCATCTCAAAATACATGTGTTTGTGGAGGAGACTCAGTGATTCAGCTGACAGCTGATCTGAAGATGTGGGATTACATGGCGTGTTGACCTGATTTTAGAAGCTCACTACTGGGGAAATCTTGGAATAGAAAGTGTCAAATGACATGATTAAATCTTTAATTAAAAATCAGAGATCCAGGAATGTTTTACATCTGCTATTCTCAACCTCTGGAGCATCCAAGTGTCTTCTATAGATGGTAAAGCTCATGTCTGTGCCAAGCTGTGTGTGCTCTGCCCCTCATCCTCCCAGCCCAGCCTTGTGAACACTGCAAACACTTGCCATAAAGTTGCTGAGAACAGAGGAAGGAGCAATGCCAGCTGATGAGCACCATGGTCTAGGAGAGGGCCTAATTATTAGGGACTTGACTAGAGAGTAGTACTTGCTTGGGGTGTTGTTTGGATGAGGGAGTCTGAATTAAATCCTGTGCAAGGAAGAGTGCACCATGTCCTGCATTCATATTGCTCTTACATCTGGAAACACTATGGCATCAGCACAAAGGCTGGGAGAGGAATATTTAGGTCACTTCAGTCCTGATAACTCACAAAGCTGCTAGCACAGCTCCAGTGTACAAGACCAGAGCCAAATACTTAGCACAAGTAAATGTTCCCATCAGTGAGTGATGCTGGATGAAACGATGTCTGAAGATTTGGCTTTCAGGTCTACATAGAGTGGCAGGATCTGAACTGTTTTCTGCTGTCTTTTTCCTGTCTTGTACTACATGCATCAATGGGAGAGACCACAGAGAAGTTGGAAAATAAGCTAAGAATTATTCTCCACTGAGTCATGGTATTGAAACAACAAGGACATAAGTGAAAATCCAAGCATGCAATAATGTGGTTCTACAATGAATGCAGCAGTTAAAAAAACGCTCATTAATGGCATTTCTGTAGTTATGATTAGCCACCATAATGTGGTAGTCTTTAAGCTGTTTTACTGCAGGTTCAGGCAGCTTTATGCTGCACAAAAGATGCAGCCCAAGGAAAGAGGAACAAAATTGCTTAGTAATACCGATTCCCTTGTCTCCCTGTGGACGCGCTCACCCACTCACTCTTGTGTAAGCGACGGTAACTCTGGGAGGGCTGTTTTAATTTCTGAGAGGCCCATCAGTGTTAAACATCTGTAACAAAAATGCTGCTCACGCTCAGGTCCTGCCTTTGTACCCAGAGTCAGAGAGCAAATGGTGAGGTGTGGGTGGGCAGCAGCTGATCCAGGCCAGGGCTGAGCTAATTCTCTGTGCTCATTACAGCCTCTGCCACACCAGAGATGGATTTGAATGGAGAGTAAAGGACTCTGAACTGGTACCTTAAATAAGCACTCAAGCAATTCCAAACCAGGTAATATAAAAAACCAGGCCATTTCAATTATGCACTTTCAAGTTTGGCAAGAACAGGAATAGATAAACTCCTACTGCAGTTTGAAAATGGCAAAGATAAGAGTGCAGCACAAATATTTATCATTGTTTCAAATATCTCCTCCTGACTTTCAGTAAAGATTTTAAATCTATTAATTTTTGTTTCCCAAGGAGGTTTAGGTGAGATGCATCTTTTTATGGAGGTTTCATTGTTTTCAATGCACACACACATTTTTTTTTTCCCACAGAGACTTTAATGTTTTTGTTCCAGATACTGTGTTTTCTTTTTTGCTGATTTTGTCCATTATATTATATTTCAGCCTATCATGCAACCATAATTTTCTGATTCCCTCCTTAATAGCTGTGGAAAGCAATTCTTCCCACCAACCAAGTAATCATGACTTTCTGCATACTACTGAAAAGGGGTAAGGACCATGCCCTTCCAGAAGAGGGGATATGTGTCATTCACTGGCATATAACAGCAGAATATTTATGCAAAGTCTGTGGTTTCTCCTCAAATCATAGGTAGTTAATATTTAAGCAAACTGTATTAAATCTTTCTTTGTTGCACATAATTACAACATTCCTAAGGAAGGAGGAAAAAAAAACAGGCCATCAAGATGACTGAGGGGTTTTATGACTAAAGCTACCTCTTTGTGTTTACTTTGGCCTCAGCTCTTGTCTGGACCAGACATAAAGAGCATTTCTTTAATTTGGTGTTTACCTGGTCTTCTCATGCACATTTCAGGGCAATTTACAAGACAAGAAAAGGAGCAAGTAAAGCCCTCAGTCCAGTGAGTTTCCCACCCTGTTCTCATCATAGACAGCATTTGCAGCTTTTCTTTTTTTGCAAAGAATTTTATCTGATTTTGTTACCTCCAAGAACAAGTTGTCTCATAGTGATGCAAGTTACTTCTTCATATACCAGCTTTTGGTGAGAGCAGTGTCCTTCAGGATGAGTTGGCTTAGCATCTAGCAGCTTGTCCACCCCTGAGAATTCAATTGCCTGAATATTATTTCCTGAGATTGTGTACATCCCCACATTTCTTCAGGGGCTTTCTCCTCTTTTGAAATAACTGTCAGCTTCATTTTGGAGAAAAAAACCAAAAACCTACAAAACCCCCACCCTGTTCTTCTTTGCAGTGCAGAAAAACAAGGTGTGTGTGGCATATTTTGGAAACTGGACACTAATATTGCCTGTCCCACACACAGCAAGCTTGAAATGGCTGGTGTGCTCAGTCTCTTCTACTTATGGAGCAACATTAGTTTTATTAAGACTCAAACTAAAACTTTCATCATCAAGACTTTGAACAGAGGAAGTTAGCATTAGTTTATATTTCCTAAGTAGTCTGATGCTATAAACCACTCATCATTGGCTCCTGTGTCATCCAAGTTCTCAGTAACTGGATCCAATCTTCATGGGGAAAAAGAGGAATGAGAGCTTCATGGTTTTAACAGCTGCCTCTTAAGTGAGTCACAGGGTGACAAGAAATAACATTTGGTGACACTCTTGTGGTTGGGACACTGTGTGTCTCAGATTGCTCAAGTAGTTTTCATCCATTACTAAGGAAGTTATCACTGAACTTGCTTATTCTTTAAAAATTGTTTTTCCGGCCATTTGTGAGCTCCAAGTCAAGAAGTGGAATAATCTCTAAAGCTATGTCAGCATCAGTGTACCATTGTTTGATAAAAAAGTAATGTCACTTTTACACCACAAAACCGCAAGTAGTTTTCTGACCAATTACGTGCTATGGGTTTGACCTTTATCCTTTCCCAACTCAGTGCTTTGCCTCTTCTCCAACTGGAATTGTTGTGTATGTAGGTGGTTTGTGGGGAATCTTTTTTACCCAGTGCAGCAGCAGCATTAGGAATGTTGGTCATATGCCAGGTCAGCTTACAGTTTTGGAAATGGCACCATCCAACCACAGGAAAGTAAACAATGATTTTAAAAAGCACCAAAAATAATGGGTTTTGGAAATTTGTGGGTATGGTGGGAGTAAAAGTGGGAGAAGTAGGGGGAAAGTAACTTCTTCAATTCCTGGGGACTATTTCCTTTTTATACCATGGCACATGTAGCTGTTACTAAAATATGGTGTGCATTTTATTGTACTGCACTAGAAAAAGAGCTCAACTGAATTTTTGAAATAAAACCAGACAAAAAAATGGTGCTGGAGCATTGGGAGAGGTTCCATAGGGAAGTGGTCAAATCTCACAGAGTTCAAGAAGCTTTTGGACAATGCTCTCAGGCACGTGGTGTGACTCTTGGGGCTGTCCTGTGCAGGGCCAGGAGTTGAACTCCCATGATCCTTGTGGGTCCATTCCAACTCAGGGTGTTCTATGATTCTGTAAGTAAGCTGGGAAAAATATTAGTAATTATTTAATAGCATTTAATGCATGAGAGGAAGTGGTCCATTCTCACAAAACCTTAAAGATGTGGTGATGAGAAAAAGTGAATGCATTCCCTTCTGTACTATCAGGCCTACAAAACTTCCAACAGCATGTTCCAGTGCTCCATACTTTTATCTCCTGAGGAAACTCTACAGTAACAAATAGAACCGTGGTGCCTCTGATACTGCATTTGCCTTCTGTGTCCAAACAAATCCACCTCGTGTCTGACCAACCCTGCATTTTCGTAAAAGTTGTTGTGAAGAGGCTTAATGAATAAATTTACACTCAAATATAGATTGAATCATAAGTTTTACATTCATGGTGTGGACAGAGAAGGAGGGCTACTTTAAAAACCAATGAGTGTCAGTTTTTCCCTGGATGAGTGGGCGTGGGTTCTGGGCTAAGGTTTTAGGATAAGTCACGATCTGTTTTGTCAGTTGTGTGGGCTGGGCAGATGAAGTGGCTGGTCTGAAAGTCATAAACATCATCTGTGGAGAGAGCTTAAACACCCCCACCACACACAGGCCAGTATCAGAGGGGCAAGGACCAGAGGTGCTGTCAGAAGAAGAGATAATGGAAAGAATAAAGGACCTAAAAAGTGTATTGGTTGGTATAGTGGCATCCTAAATATTTTTGTTGTCTTTGTATTCCCCTGTATGAATTCAGAGCCACATCCTGTGGCCCAAACTGTTCTGGTAGCTCCAAGAATTGCATGTGTTCTTTAATTTTCACCAAATCCTTGCACAGCTATACCTGCATTTCCTTCAAATGAGGCCCTTCCCAGTACTTTACCTCTTCTTAAAATACCCCTATGTAAGCTCGGAATTAGCTATTTTGAAAGGGATGGGACCTGAAGGTGAGAAGATGAAGGCTTTGTCAAGAGATGCCTTCTCTTTCCTCCATTGCCATGATTTTGACCTTTTAGAAGGGAACACGAATTCACAAAAGAATCTGCAATAAAAGGCTGTGAGGAACTTCCCCCCCCCTCAGGTTTCTTTTCACCTGTTAAAGCTGTATAGTCTCAAGTGCACATGGCTCATGACATCTCTGCCACAACTAACACACAAAAGAGAAGACTGATAGGTAGCAGTCCAGTAGATAAAATTTAATAAACTCATAGCAACATCTGAATTATTCTAAATACATGCCCCAATCATATATATCTCAATTTTTGGCAGAGGCAGAGAAGTTATACAGTGTTTTTTTGGATTGTAGGACTCAGAAAATAAGAGGAGCCAAAGAAGAAAACATGAATGGAAATTAAAAAAAACCCAACAACCCTTCACCTATGGACAGGTGAGCAGCTTTTAGTGTTTAGTATTTGCTGCTAAATTCAAAGGAAGACATGGTGCCCATCTCCTGACTTGCTATCCAGCATTACCACAGGTATTGACCACAGTTAAGGATAGATGTGCTGCTTTGCTCTCTGCTGTGATTGAATAATATAGGTGAGGTTTTCTTTCACTTGATAATCTACTTTATTAATGATGTTACACACTGAAACTGTGTGTAAGGCTGTTAAGTTTGAGAAGACAAGGAGACTTGAAAGAAAAACATGCAAATATGATGGAGGGAAGAAATAACAAAACCTCTCTCAGTGATATTGCTGGCAATAGTTCATTAAGACAGTACAGACATCTGAAGGATATCAGATCTTAGAAGCAGACGCCTCATAAGATAAGAAGCAGGTTAGCTCACATGCACCCTGTGACTTTGCTAGAGCCAGAACAGAACCATGCACTTGGTCAGGTAAGGTAGTCTGGAAGCAGAAAGAGCATCTTTTGGGCACACAAAAGCATAGAGGAGCTTTACCACAGCTTGACAAAACCTGACTCAGCAGACAAAATGGGCAACTAGGTTTATAAATACGTGAGGATGGAGATTGGTCAATGGGAATGATAGCTTGGGGAAGTAAAATTAATTCATGGTGCTGTGACACAAACAAAATTGCCTGGATGCATTGCAAAATTGGACCTTCCTGTCCTTTTATAAAGCCATCCAAATCAAACATGAAAGATAAAGTATTTTCCCAGCCCTAAAGTAGCTCAAGCTCCAGCTGGTTAAAACTCTCCCAACTTCAGACAATCTATAAAATTTTGCAGTTAAAATAAAAAAATTCTTCCCTGTCTGTGTCTCATATAGGAGACAAAAATCCTTTGTCTGTTTGTTTAAAATATAAGTAAAGCTGCAAATATGTCTTTCCTCTGAAATAGGCAGAAACATTCTTTTATATTCTTTAGTTCATGGCCAGGTTTCAATCATGTCCTTCTCAGTCCTATTAACGCTGAGAACAGAACAGAGGCCCTTCTTACTGTGAAGTGTTCCTGAGGATGGCAATTCCCTTTTCCCTGGGAGTTACACAATGTCTGTGCCAATACAAATACCCTGAATGAATGAATGAATGAAGATATAAGTGCTGCTCTTCTCCTCTACTGAGCAACACTAACCTTTCCTGGGCTGCCCCTTAGACATGTACTGGCATCACTGGTCATTTCCAGGAGTGATTGATCATGAGATGTTAGAGCTCAGAGGGTCTTTTACTGCCTGGCCTAAGGCTGCATATGATACCTGAAGCTAGAAAGCTTCATGGGCTCAGTTGTGATTTGTACTTTGACTCCTGCTGATTGTGCACTCCCTTGCTTGTAAGATGCCCTGTAAACATGGCAGGGACTTCTGCTCCCCCTTGACAGGACAGTCCCTCTCTCCCTGTCTGGACCTTCAGGAATGAAGAGCAGTATTTCCTTGGAAGCACCACTTGTATCTATGACCTGTGCTTTCCTACAGACCTGTGCTTTCCTGGCTGTGCAGGCTAGGTAGGATTCATCCTGGCTGAGGCTGTTTTGCAAAGCTACATCTGCTCTCATATGAAAACTGAGCAGAGGAATGAGCTCTTTCAGGACCTGTTTGGACAGGTTGGAACAGGAGGAGTTGCATAAAGGCATCTTCAGCCTAAGCTGGTCTCAATCTGGAGCCATTCTGCTACCATGGGGGGATCTGGGGATGTAGGAGGCACGCCCTGGTGAGGACTGGGGAGCAATGCAGTTAGTCCAGTTGAGGGAAGAGAAAATAACACTTGCCATGAACCCTCTGACTTTGGGGGGGTGTGGCAAAAATGTACCAGAGGTGAGAGCAAAGCACAGATGTGAGGGCTAGCTCTACTTTTTTGTTGTTGTTGTAGGCTATAGTTTGTAGAATTGGTCATTGCATTACTGGGTTCATCTACTTCTGCTTTCAGACACAGGGATATGCAACCCAAAAGTTGGTGGGAGTCTGCACAGGCAGAAGCTGTGCTGCAGCAGTGTGAGGTAAGGGAGACTGAACTGAGAATGGCAGATCAGTGCCAGGGTTGTTCCTTATATGGCTGCTAAATGTCTGTAGTGTATTTCTTGGTGTATGGTTTACAGTAAGAAGCTTCAGGTGCTGTGCTCTTGCTCTGCTGTATATCAAATGCTGTTGCTGAGGCTGCACTGAGCTGCACTGAGACTGGGCCAAGAGGATGTAGGTAGCTAGGATTCATTCAGATGCTAAGTATTTGACTAGCCAGCCCCTATATGGTCTGCAAAACTGCTGTCAGAAATCCCTCCCTTTCCAGTGACTGGCAAAGGTGGCAAATATCATGTGGGAAGCCTCATCCCACAGCTGGCAGCACATCCCCTCCACAGGGGGAGCAAATAGGGCAAGGTGCTCTCAGGATGGGGTCCCCAGAACAGATTTAACTTAGCCAAGGAGAGACAGCTTTTTATATCAGGCCCTGATTCAGTTTTTGTTTCTTTGGCTGAGAACATCAAAGGGGTAAGCTCCTGTTCGCCAGGCAGAAACCTAACCTACATCTGGACTAATACGTAATGCTGGCTGCCTGTCTGTGAGTGGTACCCACACACAATTTGTTTTAAACAATATCTATTTACGTTTTATGGGGTTATTTTTCCTCTTTCTAGACTACACTTCCACTGGCGATCATCCACTAGCACTGCTGCTTTGGGGGCTCAGCCACAGTGAATCATGCTTGGAGAACATGCCGTGTTTTTGATTGCTGGAACTATGGGATTGCACTATGGGATTTTTAAAGTGAAAATATTTTCAGCTTTCCCAAACCCACAAAAATACTGTTTATCAGTATTAATGCCCTAGAGATCAGGGTTTAAACCAAACAATTTAGTGCAATGAGGAGGTTTTGACGTATGGGAAACAAATTTTAAAGAAAAACAAATTGCTCTATAAATATACATACACCTACACAAACACACAGACACACACACACAGACACACACAGACACACACACATGTATATACATATATATGAATGGTAGAAATGTAGATGGTTCGGGCAACTCCAAAACTCTAAAGCTGTGTCTTAAAATATACATTTTACAGATGTGATACTACAAGGTTTCACGGTAGATTACTATGAGCTGATATTTTTATAAATAATGTTTGAGGCCTCAAATAAAACTTATTTGTTTCCTGTTTCAAGCATCTGCCAAATACTTCTGATTCTTGAGAGACTAAGAAAGTGATAGGCTTCATCTAGCCCTTCAAAAATTCTGCTACCAGATTGTAAAGTTGCATCAAATGTTGGCGGGGTTTTGTTTCTCACTCTTATCGTAAACACAGAGTTATCTTCCTCATATTTGTTTGAGCTTTGCCTATGCAATTCTTATGCCTTTTTTCCCACTGTAAATTATTCTATAAATCATCCTTCAAAAATATCAAAGCTGTCTCAGCATTAGTTTTGAACAACTGGCTTTTACTTCGTGGTACAGCTCGAGATGCCTTTGTTTTACTTAGACCTCCAGGATCTTATGGTGAGGGTAGTGCACTTTCTGGTCTTTTCATGCTATTTTAAAATTCTAAATATCTACATCTTATGGGACCATTGTAAGGAAGAAAAAGAAGCTGGTACATGATACATTCAGACACAAACCAACCTAGGGATATGCAATGAGCACACAGGCCCCTGCACCAACGACCACAGCCTTAAGTGGTGGTAATAAAGCAGTGAAAGTATGTTCAAATTACTTCTTAAATTCTTGAATTGTCAAGCTAAGAGACATTAATTAAAACATCATAAACCATGGCTCTTGAAAAGGAAATGAAGAAGGCTCTCACTTCTTGTTTTTACAGCAAATGTAGTACAGTGTGTTTGTGATGAAGCCTTTTGACCACAGCAAATTCCCAGAGGGAAGATCCTTCAAACATAGCAACCACAAAATGACAGAAAGAAGGGATTTTCTAGTCTGCCTTTTAAAGAAGCCTCCAGAAGTTAATGGTCACATTTAAATCTAATGTTAGTGGAAATGAGTGAATATTGTATGCATGAGCTTGGATGAATGGATAGGCTTGTTTGGAAAATGTTGAAGAAAAATGGATGCTCTGTGGTGTGATGTTGGGTTAATACAGGAGAACTACTTCAAGGTATATATCAGAGGAGACATTGTTTGTTTATTTGTTTGTTTATTTGTTTGTTTTTACTGTTATTGGAATTTTATGAGGCTCTAGTGAGAAGTGCATGGACTGCTACAAGCTCTTCTAAAAAACTGTGATGTTCACCTGATGGAAGCAGGCTGGGATGCTGTGAGAATTATGCAGCATCTACAATTAAATTGTGATCTAAAATATTTCTCTTGTAGCTGTCTTGTTGCTTTCTCCCACACTGCAAAATGAAAGTAATTTTATGTAATTCCCCATTTTATGAGGCACTTTGATTCAAGGAAATCACCATGTAGGACTTGCATTTCCTCAACAGCAATTTTAAAATTGCTTTGCCCACTGTGATAAATTATGTGTCTCTGCAGAGGCATGGAGGCACGAGAGTGTGGAGTAAAACAGCTGTACAAAGTCACCCCAACAATCCTGACTTCTTTTTCTGTGTGGTAACAATTATGCAATACCTGTGACAATAAAATGCAGGTTAAGAATAAAATAAGTTATCAAAGGATAAGTGAAATCTGCATACATCACAAACCTAACCATATTTTAAGCAACCTGTATATCCCACAGGCTGCCGGTGAAATATCTTATGCTCAGTGGTGAATGACTTATTTTATTTCATTTTTATGGTCTTGTGGTGTTTCTCTTCTTTTTGGAGAGGCTTTGGTGTTGCTTTTTGGTGTTGCTTTTTGGTGTTGTTGCTTCGATTTGGGGTTTTTTGGCCTTTATCCCCCTCTTCCATAGTAGATCTTCCTTAACAGAAGAAACAAGACCATTTAGTAAATGCACTGAGCTGTCCTCATGACAACTCTTGTTATTGTTTTAAATCACTTGGAACATTCTCAAACTATATCAGACAAAATATTGGACAAAATTCAGGATAGGCAGCGCTCTTGCACTTTTCCAAAAGAAAAGAACTAGACAGAATTGAGGTACTTTGTGATGCCTGTTAAAGGTGGTGTGTATGTATGTCAATGCATCCCAGTAGAGTTGCAAAGGAGCAAAAAGGAGGCTGAAGGCAGCTGCTTCAGAAGGGTATGCATGCATTTTTAAAAGAGACAAATTGGACTTCTGTTCTGCCAGAAAAATCAGCAGCTGAAATTATTTTCCTCTCTTGTGCTGAACATTTCAGCTGTATTTTGAGTCTTTTCACTGTTTCCCCCTTGAACATGGCATTTTTTGTTCCTGCTTGCTTTCCATTCAAGCCCAACCAATCTGTACTCCAGGCCAAATCTGTATTAGCAACTTTCATTAGAACTCACATTTCAGGAGAAATGACCCAGTGCAGGGTGGAAGTGATAAAAATGTTTTAATTCCCTGATTCTTATACAGTGCTATTCCTGGAGCTCTGACTAATGGATGGTGTGAAAACACCTTGTATTTGCCGACTACTATTCTTAGCTGACTTTCAGAATATGAGTATGGTTTTTAAAATAAACTTTCAGCTAGGCACATGTGCCTATTACAACAGGAGAGAGCAAGATAACCTTGCATGGAATTACTATGTCACCCTGCTCTTAAGTTGTAAATTCTTTTGATATGATCAGTTATTTCTCACAGTCATCATGAGGACTTATTTATTAATGGTATTTCCTAATAGGAGCTATTTATGTGTGATACTGTGGACTGAGAATAAATAATTGCATCTTTTCCAAATCTCTCCATTTATTTCTGGTGTGAGATTAACAATTTCAAGGCACATTCAAAGGTTATAGAACAGTTCTTGGCTTTACAAGAACAAAATGTCATGGAAATGCCAGCTCTCAGTTCCCTCTCCATCAGCGATAGCACGTATTTGATCAGTGTGTACTTTCCATTCAGCTCAGCATCCTTGGGATGGTTTGGCACATTTGCTCTTTTGGAGAAGTCTTACATTTGTGATAACATGATCATAGAAGGGTCAAGGGGACCTTCCTTACTGTTTCAGTGACATTGGTTCCGATAACAAAACAAGAGGAAGATGTGGGTAGACTTTAATGAAACACACACAGACAAGAGGCCATTGTTATTCTACAGAAGTTAAAAAACGTATTTTTAGAGAAGTGTTTTACAGTGTAAGGGTAAAACACTGGAACAGGTTGCCCCAAGAGGTGGTGGATGCCCCATCCCTGGAAACATTCAAGGCCAGGCCTTGCAGGTGTCCCCGGTGACTGCAGGGAGGTTGGACAAGATGACCTTCAAATGTCCCTTCCAATTCTACAGCCATCTTGACTCACTCCCCCCTAAGGGGAGGCAAGTCATCCTTGCTTTCTGTGATTTCCTCTGGATTTTTTATAAAAATCGATAAATCCCAAGTCCTGATCCTCATATTTTTTTTCCATATTTTAAAATCACTCTGTCTTTGGAGCAGACAAACCATAGCTCTTTACTAATGTTGTTGTTGTCCCCACATCGGTGCTCTGGCATCTGACCAGGCAAGGGGTGCCAGAGGGCAGCTGTAGGCTCTGCAGGACCTCAGCTGTGAGATATGGCACAGCAAGAACCACTGCACTCGAATTTGCCCATTTGCTCTTGAACACAGCCGTGTGCCAGAGCCACCAGGAAACCCCATCACCTTCTGCCTGTGAACTACCCTGAGCTGCCTTCCACCAGCTCCCAAAGATACGGGGCATGCACCTAATGGCTCCCCAGTAAAATCTGCACAGAAGAACAAGAAAAGAAAAAGTACTTAGTGGGAGGCCTTCTTTAGGAATTCTGCAGGCTCTCCTTGCTGGAAAGCGAAATGAAACCAAAGCATAAGCAAAAATTAAGCCAGTCACTGTTCTCACCAAATATGGGCAAAAAGTAGGAGCAGCTATATCACATGCTATTGCCTTGAAGGAAGAGAAAAAGACTTATTCTTTTAAATCTCTGCAGAGAAACTGAATTCCAGGGGAAAAGCACTGATAACAATCTGCTACAAACCCAAGATTAGAGTCCAGACAAAGTAGACTTGTTCTTGTTCTCTAACAAGAAATTTATTAGCTCACACAGCCCATTCAAAAGAGCTTCTGACCAGGTAATTAGAGTCCAAAATTCCACTTTCAAGGTTTTGTCATATATTACTCCTTGTTTGTTTTTTATCCTGCAAGCTCAGACACGCCAGTGATAAACTGTTTGCTCTGTGGCCTTGCTGTGGTACATGGAAAACTTTCCATGACTGTATTGCTGTGGAACAGAAATAGCTAGGCATGTGTCAAGCAGCTTTTGAAACCCAGTTTGGATCCTGATGAAAAGAAGGATTGTTCAGAGGCTCATCACTGTCCCATACAACTTATTTGTTTCTCTTTAAATGTGCTTTGTGAAGGAGTGTGAGGTGCTGGGAAGAGATTTTATTTTATATTCTCTCAATAGCTTTTAGAGGTGCAGAAAGCTGTGCATTTCTTGAAACACCTTTCTTTCAGAATTCTTTTTTTTTTAATGCAGTACTGTATTGGACCGAGATATTGTCCCTATTCTGTAGAATAACCATTAATTTTACTCTTATCTAGTGAGAAATGGAGTGTTTACCTGGTTTTCCTTCTGGAGTTTTCTACAGGCAAAATTTTCTGCCTGTCCATAGTGAGTCTGGGTGCTGGTATTTCAGATACAGACAGATGAGAGGAGAAATCCCTATTTTCTGCCTCCGTCACTACTGTTGTAAAGATCTCACTTCACTCCTCCCCTCTGTTCAAAATTTCTTGGATAAGCCACCTTGCTGCTTCATGCTTCTTCTCCTTCTTTGAAGGACTCCTTCAATTTCCACCATCTCCCCCTTTTTGTTTCACTGGGGCATGACCTGTAGTGCTTAAAAAGTAACAAGTGGCTACAGCTAATGGGTAACTGACTCTATCAGACTGACTTGAGGCTGTATAAGGTTACTCCTTGTTCTCCAGGCAACGAAAATTGGCACTAAAATAGTTATTCTTGTGGGTTTTACCTTTAAGAAATGAACCTTTGTATTTTATATGTGAGGGCAAGAACACTCATTATTTAACTTCTCCTCCTCCAGATCATGTTGAAATTTCTCAGGCCTTTTTTGTGGTTTAGAAAGGTTTAATAATCTTTCTTATTAGGCTGGTTAATTCTAGATGGGCCAATAAGCCATACAGGAAATTCTGTTTATCTTTGGAAGATTTTTCTAAATAGTTTTGTTTGTTTGTTTGTTTGTTAAAGTTTGTAACTTATTTCCCCCCCCCTCTACAGATGCATCTTAGTGAGTTTCATGAACATATTAAAACTGAACCATTCTGTGGTTGATGAAAAAATCTGGAAATTTGCACCTTCAAGGAGTGGTCATAAAAATCCTGCTGGATTTGGGTTTCCACATGAGCTAAATGCTAGTTTTGCAGTAAATCTGCTAACAGAAATATGGTCTCCATTAGCAGCCTCAGTAGGTACGAGACTATTTAGACAACTGATGCTAGACAGTCGAAACTTCCTTCCCTGCAGATGACTTCACACTGAAGCATTTGCAGGAACTGTCTGCATCGTTGTTCAAGATTACTGTCAGACAAATCTGAAGGCTTGAGTCCTTAGGTCTGTCCAAATTACTTCAGCATTATTCTTCTACCACTCTTCTTGTCCGTAACCTCATAGAGGTGCAAGAACATTGAATTCCATTGGTCAAACAGGAAAAAGCTGAACATAAGATGTTTCTTTATAAGGGACCTCTTCCATGCATTTCTGTGGATGGCTGTCTCCTCTGCCTTGATGGACATCTTTTTCACATAAATCCTCTTCTCTTGTTTTGCCATGCACAAGTAATGACTGTATCTATTCCCTTACCTAAGCCTGGATTTATCTGTCATCCAGCTTGGACTGTTTACCTGTATTTCATACAGCTCTGAAGCTTGTAGGCACCTCACAGCAAAGTAACCCTGCCTTCAGGGCTGGACAGGACTGTAGCTCAGCTTCTGGCTCTGTGCTTTTCCATACACAGTGCTCTCACAGCTAGAGTTTCCAGAGATACCCTATCAATAGCTCAGTACCAAGTCCTATTCACAATGAACCGTGGAAAGCAGAATCCTTAGCTAATACCCTTAGGGGGAAAAATACTTGAGCACTCCAGAGCTTTTGGATTGGAAACTTGAAGGTCTTGTTATGATGGATTCAAGGTTTCCAGCTGTGACACTGTGACCCGCTGTTTCATTTCAGTGATGTCACTTCATAGGATATAAGCAACTTAAGAAGTTTCCCAGGACATCATTACATGGTTTAATAAACAAGTAGACTGTGTCTTAAGATTGTGGCTCTGAACTCAGAACAGTTAAAATTATTATATTTAACTATGTACATATCCTGATAAACTCAGGTTCTGTGAGCCCTTCAGTCAATTCTGAGAAAACATGAGGATCTTCCTCATGTATCTTCCTCACTTGCTCCTGTGGGCCTTACCAGAGAGGTAGAGAAGCCACATCTGGGTGTTCAAAGAAACCACTAAAGTTTAAAGCAGATTTGGGGTCATCAAAGGGAAAAAAATGTGTTGGAAGATACAAGACCTCTGCAAGGATGAGGAGAAAATCTTGCCAGACAGATTCCAGCAGAACTCCTGAGGTCTACTTTTGGTGAACACTTTCCCTGCATAGCACTTGCAGCAACAAGTCTCCCTCTGAATCTGGTTGTGCCTGATGAAGATAAGTAAAGTAAAGCAGGAAATGGAGGGATTTGAGATTGAAATAAGCTTTATGTACAGCTCTTGCCCTTGTCCAGAGGAGATGCCACATGTTGCTTTTTGGAAGGTGGAGGGATTCCTAGGAAACCCAGGCTGGTATGTCTCTGCGCAGGATTCAGTTGATGGCATCAGTGCTCCCTCAGGAGCTGCTGGCTGTTGTTGTGCAGGTGTGTGGAATTAATGTAAACAGTACAGGTAGATGGCAACAATACCCAAGGTCATCGGTGTACCTGCCAGTCCTGCTGTTAGAACAAGCTTTAGGCTTGTTTTTGAGTCCATTTCTTCCACCTCTGCCCATGATCAGGAAGATGGCAAGAAAGGGTGCAGCTGGTAGTAACATTTCATGGTCCAGCAGAGAAGCTGTGCTGGAGAAGAGAGGGAAGTGGGGCTCGAAAGAGATAATGGTGTAAGGATTGAGTGGGAAGAAAGAGCTGAAAGTGGTTTTGGTTTGCTTTCTTAAGATCAAGTTGCATTTCTGGAGCATGCTAAAGGCTGGTGGGGGGAAGAGAAAGGCAAGCATGGGGAGGAGAAGGCTGCGTGGCAAGAGCCTCTGCTTAACAACAACTGTCCCTCATTTCACCATGTTCTATAAAATATTTTTCTTTTGCTCCCTACATGCAATCAAAAAGCAGTGATTTTTGAGAAGACTTCAGATGAATATGAAAGAAAATATTAGTGGGGGAAAGGGTGTTATTTTAATAATTTATTAATAACTGGTTTTATTGAAACAAATGAAACAAACAGGTCGGGTTTATTTTCAGACCTGACTTCCTGTGAGGAGGGCAGAGTTTTAAGTGTGGTGCATCACAGAGAAATGGATTGTCTAGTTATAAAATCCTGATCCATGTAGCCGAGACACCTGACAAACATCAGAGACTGTGTTGTGCAGAGAGTGGAAAATCACCAGCGTATTCCAAAGCAAGACCAGATTTGGGGTGGGGAGGGGTGAGGGATGTTGGTTAACCTTGGGTGAAATTATAACTGAATGTGCTGGAGACTTGCTGCAACAGAAAATGATTGTATCTTGTGCATAGATAAAAGTAGATGGTCAGAAATGTTTTGCCTGTAGCTGTAATTTACTGCAAATCAGGGGAGTAGCTTTTTTTTCCCCCACTAAAAATGTAAGAAGAAATATAGAGACATTTTTATTGTAGGAAAAATTTTCAGGGCTAACCATGGAGTCCTATGCTCTGGTGCTGTCATGATTAAAATTTCCACTGCTGTCAGAAAGCACGTTGTACTCTGGCAACATTTTTCTCCTGACACTATTCCCTCTTTCAGGGATTACTGCTTTGGTTCTCTGTCACATTCGTATGCTGAAAACCAGCTGGAGCATCCTGCAGGGAAATGTTCTGTTTTTTTGAGGCCTGCTGTGACCACAGAAATATTTGTGTACTTCACTTCTTTACAGCTCATTGTGGAAAGAAAAAGTGATACCAGAAGAGACATCATAAATAATATGCACAGAAGTTTGGAGAAGTAATACACTTCATACTGCAGGATTTATACCAACCCCTAGAAGATAGAGATTGGATTATGATTTACTGTATGTGGGATAAGAGGTGATGTTCTCTCACATTTGCCTACTGTCAGTTTTTTGTTTTTCGGGTTTTTTTATTTATTAATCCATAAAATGAAGTCCTAAAGGAGGAGGATTTTCTTTTCAAACACTTTTAAATGCCTTTTGATTCTCCGCTGTATTCAGAGATCCAGACAACGCTTTTGTTGATCCAGTTTAAAGTTTAGTTTTGTTTTTAAATTCAGTGAAATGATAGCTATGACCCGGGTACAGGCCTGTCTAACTGTGAACAAAACTTGGCCCATAAACTGCCAAATCTGCTACATTTATTTTCAGCTGACTGTATTCTGAGGTGCCATGCTTGCGTGACTGTAGATGTATCAGCCAGCAAATGTGTCCTTTTCTGTGAATGTCTCTCAGTGAATGGCTTCACATTCTTGCTTACTTTGCTGCTTTGCTGCAGTTGCTGTGAAAGGGTCACTGAACTGAAAAAAAAATAATTGCCCAGACTTTTATTTACTGATTGTCAGCTGATACAATGCAGTTCATTCAATCCCAGGCTAATCAAGTCCTGAAGAAGCACTGCTATGAACAAGTTCTGACCCAAGTGTTTTCTCATTTCATTTAAGCTTTTATAAAATCCTGTTCAAAGGACATTCTAATGGAAATAAAGCATTAGACTTAATCCCTAGTGGAAGTTACACAAACAAAACATTTAGTAGAAGCAGACATTTCAAACTGCTTTCACTGATGGGCCAAGATCAGAGAACTTTTCAGTATTTCGGTTTCTCTTCACCCTGGGAATAGCATTTTCTAATATTTAAAACAAACTGCACTACAATAAAAATACAACAACTAGAAACACCCTGAAGAGAGAAGGAAATGCTTTTTCCTCCCTAATACTATTTCAGAGCAAATTCACCTGTGTTTTCCTTTCCTTCCTTCCATGTAGAGCGAAAGGGCTTCTTCCAATCATCATGTTTTGTAATTCCCAATGAGGCAGCAATCACTGTTATGCTGACAGAGGCACACAGGGTGGATGAGAGCCTCTTTTGGCTCCCCATGACCATTTTGTAAAACAGTCAGTAAATCCGATTAAAAGTAGTGCTGGAATTGTGAAGCATCCAGTTACTGAAAACATTATAACATCTCCTCACTACAGATCAAGTTTTCTGCTTGTAAGCACATTTCACTGTGGTGATTTGTCCAGACAAACAGCTGAGTTTTTATTTCCATGCAAAATTTTTGCATTTGTCAAAGGTTATGGGGCTTCTTTCTGGATTTGTGGGTTTGGAAGAGCCTGGCCTCTTCTCCTGGGCATTGGCAGTACTGCCAAGGTTTACACTTAGTCTCATTACTTGTACCTCACTCTCGGTGAAGAAGGATTATAGCTGAAGTGGGTGATGCTGATGTGTTTGTTCTTTCAGAAAATACCAGCTTACACAGGCAAAACCTCAAATTACATTCAGGTTCTCATTCTATTACCCATTGCCCCTTTGCTATACCTTTCTGATCTAACTGCAGACTGTAAAAAGCTTTCAGCTGGAGCAACCTTGGCTTAAAAGAAGATCTGGAAGTCTGCAGCTGATACACACAGCTTGGTCTGGAAGAGTACTAAGAAGTATTTTCTTTTTTTTCCATTTTTTCCTTTGTGGTGTTTAGTGGTAATGAAAGTAAGAATACAAGATGCTGTGATAGTCTAGGTTTAATCTGCATATTTTCAGGGTTTCTTGAATAGATTTTTTAAAACACATTTTCCTCTAAAAAACCGGCTTGGATTTCTTTTTGTTCTGAAGCCCACAGAACATCCTGAAGAGATATTTCTTATTTCAGCTTGTACATTGAATTTTTTTATACATAAAAGTAAGTCTTTTTATATTGCCAGAGTTCAAACCTAATGCTGTGTGCCCAGCAGTCATTCTATTCCAAAAAATAACTGTGCTTTTCTTTTGAACTGAGTTTCTGGGTGACTGGTTTTTTTCTGAGGCTGGCCCTCGGAGTACAGCATGCCATCATCTCGCAATGTATTATTCTGCAGAAAGCTTGGGATGGAGTTAAATGTTATGTTGGTCACTGAATTAACCAAGCTTTTCCCAACAATTATTTTCTTCCCCTGGTAATCGCTAGTGACTTTAAAAAAACAAACTATGTTTGGATTCAAAAGACCAGCTCTCAGAGGAGTTAATGTAATGGCTGTGTTGTAGAAGGCCAAGTGTTCTTCCCTAGTTTAGTCCTTGCTTAACTGCTTTCTTCAAAGCCGAGTGTGCTTGGATGTATTCTTTGGTATTTGAATGTTAGGAAATGGAAAATTAAATATAATAATGGAGGAAATTCCCATCTGGGAAATCTGTTGTGTATTCAAAGCACCTTTAGTTGCAAGCTTGCACTTTGTGGCCTTGACGCATATTGTACCTAAAGATCAAGCTTGGATTTGAGCTTTCCCAAGGTTTTTAGTGAGGGGGTGGGAGGCTTGGGAGAGGAATTATTCAGCTTTGCCTAATTCCATTGCTCCCAGTAGTTCTGGTGCCTGGTGCATGGCCAAATGTTCCTCTTCCAAAGGGAACACAGAGCTTGCCTTGGCTCAAGACTCAGGCCCAAGACCATGACTGTCCCTTTGACTCCTGTGCAGAAATTAACACAGCAGTGAGCAAAGGTGCAGAAGGGATGGTCCTCTGCCTTATCTTGTAGATGGTCATCAGAAATGCTTGGTGACTGGCAGGGGGAAATGTATAGTCTGTGGAAAAAGTAGTGGTAGAAGAATTAGGTGAAACTTTCACAAGTGTAAGAAAGTTATTTGGCTCTCTTCTGGCACAGATAAAATAATCTTTGCTGTTCAAAGTGTAAGTCTTACAGAAATCTCAGTGATGTTGTGAGCTGTGTCGGCAGAATTTACGAGCAGCCAAACAAACCCCAAAGATGGTGATGATCTCCTTATGGAAGTGTGGGTCTGGGAGAGCAGCAGCCAAGGAAAGCTTGCAGAAACATCACACAGATTTATTTGAAGAATGAAGCCAAGAGGGAGAAGGAGCACTTAGGGCTCAGCTACTGGCTGGAAGGAGGTGTGGCATCATGAGCAAAGGAAGTGCTTCCTTGATGCTCAGTAGTGCTTATGTATTTTGTAAATAAATGCAAATGTCAGAAAGAGAGGAAATTAGTAGTTGATATAAAATCTGTGTAGTGACAGGGCAACACAAAAGCCTTATCCTTGGCTAATTAACAGGACAGGTAGTAGGGTGCATTTGTAGTACACTCCTCTCAGGAGCCAGGTGCCCAGGAAGCCATCCTGCTTTTCCAGGTTCCTAGATTCTTAGTGTTATGGTCTGTGCCGTGACCAAACCAACTTGAGGCAAAGCTATAGCAGAGCACAACTCACAGCCACGTGTCTGTGGGCCACAAAGAGCTGTGTGCCTGAGGTCATTCAAAAGCAAATTTTTCAGGTAATATTTTACTTCTTACCCCTGTGATGCCATGCAGTACAGAAACAGACCATAATTCAAACTTAAGAAGATGTTAAAATCTTAGCTCTGGCATTTCTTAATATATTATTATTATTATTATTATTATTATTATATTATTATTATATAATCTTTTATGTCACTGATCTGCTGAAAGCCAAAAACTTGTACTTTTCCCTGAGACCACTGTGAGCACGTGCATGTGTTTGAAGCTAATTAACTAATTAAAATGTTTCACAGGAAATGTGTCATTTCAATCTCATGTATAGGAAACTTTTTAAAAAATTGTGCAATTGGTCTTGTTCTGACATCTGTGGTGTTAGTCATGGCTGTGAGCTTTCTGGTGGCATTCAGCAGCCACAAAAGGGCAGTGCAGCTGGAAGGCCAATTTGCAATACAATGTGTGCTTTGCTCTTTCTCGGTCATTCACTTGTGTTCACTTGTGCTGTGTTTGACAGTTTCTTTTCAGAAAATGTCCCTAGAATTTTGCTTTCACATTTGTGTAAATTCCTGTGACATTTGGTGTTACTGGTTCTCCTGCTCTTCAGGTGCTCCATCCCTCTGAGCATCTTTGTGGCCCTCCTCTGGACTCAGTCCAACACATCTTTGCCATGCCTGCAGCTCTAGAACTGCACTCAGTACTCCAGGTGAGATCTCACTTATCTGTATGCAAAAGTTATCCCCTGTTGGTTATTTTGCATGAAAAACTATGTGAAGTTTTCCTTCTCAATTTACATGTAACCACAAGTATCTGTTGATGTAGAAATATTGAGAAAGTTAATTCCTTACTGCAGAGGAGAACTATATCTCTGCAATACCTAAACCTTGCAAAATAATCCATTCGCCTTGTGTGCTAATCCTGCCACTGATTTAAGAAA
This sequence comes from Coloeus monedula, assembly GCF_965178545.1. Lineage (NCBI taxonomy): Eukaryota > Metazoa > Chordata > Aves > Passeriformes > Corvidae > Coloeus > Coloeus monedula. The sequence continues at coordinate 33,517,195 of NC_138782.1, forward strand.
GTGGCCCAGAATACAGCATGTATTCCACAAGCCCTGTGGCAGGGCAGAAGCAGCACAGCAGCCATCTCTGAAGTGAACTGTCTTGCTTGTACTTGCTGCTGCATCTTTGAAACAAATAAAAGCATAGAAGAAAAAAAAAAAGAGACAAATTCGATGGTTAATCAAATTTGTGGGTGTCTATGAGCAACCAGTGTGAAGCTGAAGTAAAAAACATAATGTAATTTTTGGGCATGCTAAGCAAGGCGGTTTTGTAGAGGCACCCAAGCCATTGTAAGTGGCCATGATAAAGTTTTGTGTACAGCGGAGATCACCTAACTTTAACAAAGCCTAATTTGAATTTAGACAGGTACAAGCTAGGATTAGTAGGTTGGTTAGAAGAATGGGATGGATTAAACATTTCCCTGATATAAAAATATCTTGATTTCTATAGCCTGGTTGGCAGATGCTTATAAGGGCATAGGACAACTATTTGTAAATGGATTGGAGGGTGATGCATCAGGGAGGGAAAATTTTTATATAAAAGGATAATATTAGTCCCAGATTGAGTGTTTATTGTCTAGTAGGCCAGAAACTGGAAGGTTCCTTAACACTCATAGAGTGAAGCTCCAAACAGCACTGGAAGGAGAGAGGAGTTTAAATTGTTGGGAGATTGAGCATGATAAACCCAATGGAAGGGATTGTGTAACTAATTTGGAGAATTCCTGAAGATAAGAATCCATGTGTAACTGTTGTGTTCAAAAGGAAACCAGATCGCTGCTTGTACTGTATTTATTTTTTGGTAATCCTGTGCTAAGACTTCTGCCCCTTTCTTGCAGGGATCAGCAGAGATTTGTCCCCCTAACCTATGTAACGAACTTGGTTAAAGAGTTTTCCTGCTTATGAAGGGATCTATGACAGCAGCAGTGCCTTCAGTCTCTCTTTCGCTGCCTTCTGTCTAAGGCTGTTTTGTCTACAGCTGTTTCTTAGGTCCTTATTTGGTTATCAATGCTGGGTAGGTATTGTGTGGAAAGTGGGCACCTGGGCATCTGTTGTGTGATTTCCTGGGACTGCAAGAAGCTTTGCTGCAGGGTCTGTATCCCAGTTCTCCATTCCTGCTAAAGAGAGACTTGCTGATTCCTTTTTCCATCAAAAGGTGTTGGTAATCGAGTAGTGTTCCTCCATCCTCTGTTTATACAGACACTTTGTGTCTTTAAAGGCTATTTATTTTTTTGTTTTGAACATTTCACAGGCACACTGCTGTTTACTCAAGCAAAGGCCTGGAGTACAACTGAGTACTTGTCATGCTGTACTGATTGAATCCAAGTTTGTTTTGCTTCTGTTATTCCTCCTTTCTGGTACATAAAGAAATATCACAGGAGAGAAGCACTCTCTGTATTCCTTGAATATTCCTTGTGCCACCGTGTTTTGGCAGAGCTCTGTATGAAAGAGACATGACAGCAGGAGAGATCCTCCTGCTTAGGTTGTACAGTCAAGGAGAAGTGCTATTTACTTTTTTCCCCTGATGGCTTTGGCACAGGTAAAATAGCTATGAAATTTCAGAGGGTAAGAGTCAACAGTTTACCTTGCTCAATAGTGCATAGTTAATCCCTTTTTTTCTGTAGATTGCTGTTGAAATGCGCTCGCTGTGTAGCCAGCTACTGTGTGTGCTTTAAGCTGAGGAATAAAAACACACTGCCAGCTACAAGGTCTTGTTGCTGTACTTTTCCTTGTGACCTTTAACAAATTCAAACCATTGTTATTGTGCACAGAATCCAGCAAGGCTATAATCACCATTAAAGAGGGTGGTTGGTTTGTGTTTACTTTGGGTTTCACTATTTCAGGGCAGATGGGAAAAATATTTATGGTGAGGGCTTTTTTGGTTGTTTTTGGTTTTTTTGGTTTTTTTTTTTTAGGACAGGAATAATCTTTTCTGTTTACATTTGTGGAGTAAGCACAGCCAGGTCCATGCAGTGACTGGGACTCCTGTGCCACAGTACATGACTATTTGTGTCCTTATTTTTCTCATCCCCCCATCCAACTGACCAGTGGATCAGTGGACAAACAGGTTCCATCTGATTGAGTGAGATGTCTAAGTACTTAGTAACAACTGCAGTAGAAAAAAATTATTTTTCTTCTGAGCTGCAGAAATCGACTTTGCTCACGTCTTGCATCCTACATCCCAACTTTCTGCCAGTTAAAAGAAATAAATAAAATAAATTTTAAAAACCTCTCCAGATTTAACAGTTGCATCTTTTCTGAGGCCCCCACCAGTAGGCTTTTCCCCTTCCTCTGTTTCCTGCCTTTCTTCTCCCTGCATACACACTGTCATCTTCCTCCAAACTTGTGCATGGGCAAAAGGCCGTGCGTGTGATGCCCCGTTCTGAGCACTGTGTCCTCCAAGAACCACCTCAGCAGGAGCTGCTGATTCTCTGTCGCAGCATTTCCCTCCACAGGGAAGTTTGCTGGTGTCTTCTATCATCATGCAAATCTCCTACAGCACTGTAGAAATTTGGAACCTCAGTCCATCTGTCAAATGTGGCTAAAACTGCCCATTGTGTTCAGAAACCATAAGAAAATGCAAAGCTGGACAGACACACCACACAATTGTATAAAACCCATTTAGTTAGCAAAGTAGCCTAAGAAGACTGGATTTCCAGTTGTAATGTGTACAGACAGATATGTATTCCTACCCAGATCATAGAACATTAGCTCTGAAGATGTGCTGTTACATGCATTCTGCAAATGGATAATTGGAGGGGGAGAGGGAGGAAGGAGAGGGATGTTTGTATCATTTCATGGCAGGTAACCATGTCATTCATACCACACCTGGGTGTTTCTGACTTTGTTTCTCACACAAGTGCTAATGAAATATTTTGTGGTTATTAAAAAAAAAAAAAAAAAGAGCTTGGAAACCCAGTATCCAAAGGGTTTCAAAACTTTATTGTATGTGCCAAATATTTCCAGCTGTTATTGCCTTCCACTTATTTCCCACAGCATCTTGGCCTGGGTCTGCTAGTGATCTTTCTTCGTTGATGGCATGAGATGTTAGCTGAGCCAATGTTTATGCTGCTCAGAGAGATACTCCTCAAGCCTTACTTCATTAATGATTTTAAAGCTTGTTAACCTGTTTATCTTCAAAGGATGGAAGCTTTTAATGCTCAATAAAGCGGACAGCATTTATATAGATTTTGATAATGAGTACAATTGGATATCAGACTCCAGTCTGTGTTATAAACTAGGAGTCATCACACATTCTTCAGTTGCTTCTCCCTGAGAGGAGAGAGATTAGGCTGCAAACATGGGTGTCTGGAGCAGCATTACATCTGCTCACTCCAACCCATTGAGAGTTTCTAATGTACAGCTCCTTCAAAAGAAAACAGTTGCTAAGATATTCAATAGTGCAGAATTTGGGGATGGCTTGCTATACCTTCTGTGATCATTCATGGATTGCCTTGTGGCATAGCATAATTTTGTGAATGGTTTAATTAAATTAAATCTAGATCAACAAAGGATATCTTGGATATTGTGGAATCAGCTGCTTTCTATCATGAGACTTTAGAAAGTCCTATAGGCAAAGCAGTTGCAAAATCTGTTTAAATTTTCTTAAATATCAGCCTACTGTGCTTTCTGAAAGACTTGATGTCAAGCTACTTAACTTACTCAAAACTACTGCATGGTTGATCAACTGCACTTTGTTGTTTTGGCTTTGAAGCATTCATTAGAATGGAAGGAAGTTTTTGCTTTTATTTTCCACCATTCACATTGGTGCTGCTTGCATTTTATATTTCTTTCTGTTTTGGCGATGAAAACATCCTGTGTGGTTGTTAATTGTTGTAAACATTTACCTAGCACTTTGCAGTCACTAAAGAATTAATCTCTCTAATGCTGGGTAAGTGTTATGTGTATTTTAGAGCTCCAGAGTGTTGATGAGACATACCTAAAGGCCTTAAATTGTGTCAGTAGTGTAGATGAGGATTTAATTTGAGAACATTACTGTGACTCACTGTAGTTAATGTGCAAGCAGTGTCAGTCTGTGGGTTTGTGTGTGAGCCAGGATTTGCAGTATTACAGAGATTACATCTTTCTTATTGTTCTAAAGCAGCTCTTTCAGGTTGTGTTCATTTTCCTTTGAGAAGTGGATATTTTTGAAAGCTTGCTTCTGTATCACTGAAATGTTAAGTTTAATTGAAAGGAAGTTTGATTTCAGCTAAAGCAAACCATTAACTGTTTCAATATCAGTCCGAGAAGTTAGACTCCAAAAGGTGAAAACCCCCTCTCCTTCTCCCACTGATGGGACACAGACAGACAACCTGTTCTCTCTTCCACCTCCCTGTCTGCAGGGACCTCCAGAACCAGCTTGTGCTGCTGAGCCTCAGAGGGGCTCCCCAGTCTCACACAGCAGAGCTACCAGAGCTGTGGGTAGCACAGCCAGGAGGAATCCCACATCCCATCCTGCGTGTGATAAGGCAGCCTGAGAGTGAATGGACCAGGGCTGAGCAGCACAGGCAGATTCTGCCCTAAAGGCCTCTTTGCACTCTAACTCACAAAGGTATCTCCTGCTTTTTCTGGGAAAATGAGAAAAACACCCTTGTTTTACTCCATGAATGACAGAATGTCCATGCAGAAAAGCTGGCACTTGCTTTGTTACCAGCAGCTCAGAGCACAAGGCGCCACTAAAAGCGCTGGTGCAGCAGAAGGAGCAGCTCATGGGGTATAAGGCTCTTGTATTTCATGTTTGCATTCAACAGCTGTGTTTCTGTTATTTAAGCTTCCTGACCTGGGAATACTAGTGGGTCTACACTCACAGCCTGGACTGTAGCACTTAAGTGTGCATGACTATGGCTGTGGTTTGGTTTGGGGTTTTTTCGCTCCACAGATACACTTTATATTGCTTCACTCTTTCAGAATTTAAGGTAGAACTAAAAATTTGCTGAAAGACATACACAGGGTGGGGAGGGGGAAATAATTTTACAATCACATATTATTTGTTCCTCCCTTTTTCCCTCATCACCATGTCCAGATGTTGCAAGATGAAACGTAGGGCTCAAAAATGTAGAGGTCGGGTTTTGTAGCTGAACACTCATTTAAAAGCCACTTATTCGAGTGAGGCAATGATGCCAACTAGTGGTCAGATCCCTCACAGAGATGAGACTTGGTATTCTAGCAAAGAAAAAAATAGTAAAAATAGATGTAAATCACAACAGCTTTTGTGCCAATCTCACCAGTCAGCTAGGGAAAAGACTGTAAGTGTTCACTTTGTTTAATAGGACATTTCAATTAGGAACATAACAAGTGTATCATTAGGTTAATGACGTGCTGTCCTTGGACTATGCATTAATACACTGCTATGCTTTTCTTTTTTTCCAAAATTAATTCATCCCACTCATGATCTGATCACCTGAGCTAATGGTACCAAAACCAAGGAAAGGAGTATATATTATCTCCATCTTGGTTCACAATAGTATATGGGCTCTTCTTTGCTAAAACAAACGTGCATTTGGGCTTGAATAAGCCACTCTGGCTTCTGTTTTAAAGTCCATGGTTATTCTAATAGCAAGGGATAATCTTCCAACATAATTCAGGACTTTTTTCTTTCCCTTTTTTGGTGCTAGGTTTAAATATCAACATATCAAAGTCAATGAGGTGCTCTGGTGCTCTGCCACAAGTTGCTCTGGTTTTTTTGCCCTTTCTTAAGGAGTCCTTTTGCATCCAGATAGCTAGATTTTGGGATACGTATGTAAATGTTACTGGCTGTAATCTGGATGCCAATATCTAAATTTAATTATCATCTTTATTTATTAAAGACATAAAAGTGTAAAGCAGCTATTTGGAATTTTCATTTCTTTTAGGCTTTTGGGTGTGGTTGTTTGCTTGTGTTTTTAACCCTTTCAAAACTGTGTCCTTCCTATAGTGTTCACCTAGCCCTCAAGTGTTTTAGAAAACTCATGTGCTGATTAACAAGGTGATTTCATTAGATGATGCAGGGAAAGGCAGCAGTTGGGAAGATAACCTCTCTGGGATCTACCCACTGGTTAAAATTATAGTATCTTTTTACACTGCCTCAGCTAGATATTTTCAGAGTCTGCAGTATGCAGGTGCTGTGTCTTCAGAATCTACATCCTGCACATCTCTTGATGTGTCTGATGTTGAGGTGCACTATTCTTTCAATATACAGTATTCTTTTAGACATTCCCTGGAGTTTCTCCTAGAAACTGGCTTGACTACCTACCTACCTGACTCTTGAAAAGCTAGATTTGCATGTGTTATCAGGTACTTATGATTATTAATTTTGCATTCATAGCAATTTTGAGCATACCTATGCCATTCATCATGTTTTATGGTTTCTTCAGAAAATAGTTACAGGTTCTGTGAAGTCAGATAGTTTGTGTATACTTCTCAATCCTTTAAATACAACACCTGTCTTTTATTTTATCCAAAGACAAGCCAGGTTCATTTCTCTGATGCTTAGTGAACTACGGATCAATTCCTTGATCTCATGGGTTTTGCTGCAATGCTGAGATTAGGAGCTCTGATTCGCTTTGAGCTGCACAAAAATGTGGGTCATGCTTAAAGGAAACATCTGGGGGGCTAGTTTTGGTTTGTGCTAGAGCTCCAAATCCTTCTTCCCTTTCTGGCAGGCTTCTGTACACACTGTCCTCTTTCACCATGGAATAACCCAGACAGAAAGCTCCCTTCTCCTTCCTGCAGCATCAGGAGTTGAAGTCTGCTGCCTTTGTCTGTGAGGTTGCCCAGTGCCTGCTTCTGGCACTGCTGAGTGTCAGATTTGTATGAGCATCCTTATCCAATGTGGTGCTTCACCTCTGCTTTCACCTCCCCAACAGGTAAGTACTGACCTTCAATCTTCACAGCACCATATACTCCAAGGCATTCCTGAAGTTTGGGAGGAGTGTGAGGCTGAATCCTGTTCTCTGGCTCCTCTGTATCCCTACAGGGTTTTTGAGTTTCTCAGTCACTGTTCTGACTCCAGGCCCTGGGGTCTTGGTTTTTCTCCTCCTACCTTGCTTGTTCAGTGCTGGAAAACCCAGAGGGGACACTTATATCAGCCACAGTTTGTTCATTTATTTTTTAATCTTGACTACTTCGAAGATCATTTACTAACAACCTTCACAGAAACAGCTTTCTAGTATTACTGCTTAATTTCAAATTGCAAGTTGCTCAGCTATCTCAGACCTGGTTTTTTGCCTTTTCTCCACTTGACTCCAAGCTCCATGGTTTGCATATTGCTTTTATTCTCCACTTCAATTTTATTTAATTTTAGCTCAGAAACATCAAACACTGGCTGCATTTCTGGATATATGTATTTCCTGCTTTCTTGCCCTTTGTAGCCTGAAGGCAGCCTAAGTTCATAATTGAACTACAGGCAAGATGGGAAAAGAGAACTGTTTGTTCCATGAACTCAGCAGCATTAACCATTAACTATGCCTCTGTTTATTTTTAATGAAGAAAGAAGTGGAAAAAGTAATAGCATCTGCCTCCCACCTGTATTGATACATGGCTTTTATGGAGGTGGGAAGCTAGAAAAGAGAGAGAGAAAAATGCCAGCATTGCTTTATGTGGTCTTTTCCACTTGTACTCCTGGAGGAAGGATTCCAAAATTTATTTCCTTCAGCCCAGTTTTTGTCTTTTTCTTTCTTCCTTTTCCCATTACCTTGAATTATCAGCAAGTTTTAAAAGAGGAGGAGGGAACAGAAAGATGAAGCAGTGCTCAATCCACCATTCTGCTCCCCACTGCAGCCTTTCCTCTTCCCTTCCTGGCAGAAGAATGCTGCTCTCTTGCTTTTGGGGTTTTTCAGTTGCTAGGAATTCAAAATATTTGTGGCTTTTTAAAAAATAATTTTGGAAATTGCGTCAGTGCTGAGGCCCTGGGGCTGGAAATGCCAAGTGTTACCTAAGTGGAATACTTGGCAGCCCAGCATGGCACTGTGTGATAGGAGATGAACCTGGAGCAAGAGGAGCCAAGCACCAAGGGTAGAAGGCCCCCAGCTGTTTCTGAGTCAGTCAGGCAGAGGAGCAGTGCCCTGATTGCAGAGCTGGTGGCCGAGCTGAACGTTTGTCCTTCATAAGGAGCAGCCCACACACAGATCTTGGTGGCAGAGGGAAACCAGAGACTAAATGGAGAGGTGAGCAGATGAGGATCAGAAACTCTTGACAGGCAGGAAGCAAAGGGTTTCCTGAAGAAGGACCAAAGTTGAAGGAGACCCAACCAGCCTTAACCTGTCATGCTTCCTCCTTTCAAATCTGCTGCTTGCCACAGGAGTCTGGGCAACTGTAATAACTTTCTTTTTCCCCATCCTGTACAAAACTGCCCCATGTGGTGGGTTCAGAAATGAATGATGAGCAAAGTCAGGAAACAAGAAGACTTGTCATAGGAGTCTGTGGAAAAAGAGCTCCTCACTGTGAAGTTAGTGGAAAAAACCAGAGGAGACGCCCCTCCCTCACACTGGCATAACATGCAACTCCGCGGAGTAACGCACAAACCAAGGGAATCCTGCCATCTCTAGGGAAGGCTTAAGATGTTAAAATTCCTGTTTCCCTTGGCATGTGAAGAAATATTGTTTGTTGTTTTAGAACGAGTATTTCAGTAGTTGCAGCAGAAGAATTTACGAATCTCATGTACAATAATGAGGAGGGCAGTGTCTGTGCAAGTGACATCTATGAGAAGGAATCTGGAGTGTTCAAATATGTCCCATTTGCTGTAAAAATGTAAGTTTGATAGTGCAGTGCTTTTTACAATATATTGTAAATATTATTTAAATTTATAAAATATATTTTATATATGTAAATATATAATGTATCATTTATAATATATCTGGCTGGTTTGTTACTTATTCAGAATTTGGAAGCCTGTTGTCAGTAGAAATGACCCCTCTTCATTGGAGAGGCCCTTTGTTCTCTAAGAAAAGGATTTTATGTTGTCAAGAAATTCTACTCAAGCAGAAGGGAAGTTGTTTTTTTTAACTTTTTTTCCTGTGCCAGGTGTCCTTGCTAACAGCTACACTGCAGTTTCTGCAGTGGTCCGGCTGCTTTGCTCCTTGGCACTGCCTGACATCCTGAGAAACTCTGGGCAGATCTGCCCAAAGGATTAGTCACTTCCAGTGTGAAAAAATGTTCAAGAACATACTCATAAATATTGCTCAGTACCATTTTGCAACAATATACATAAAGGAATTCTCTCGTTGCCATTATAATGTCCTACAACAAGCACTAGGCTGCTGCAGTGCAGTTGTTCATACTTACCTCTGGGGAAATTTTTATGGCCTGTGTTGCAAACTTCTCAAAATCCAAACCAGAAATTTCCATTTTTCATGTAGTTTGGTCCCCAATGGCTTGCCTCATTCTGTTTCCAAGGGTTTGGGGGTCCAGGGCCCCATTTCCTTCCATTCAGAGATAGAACTCGAATGTGATGCATGTAGGACAGCTTGGTCTGTGCTTTTCCAGATGCCATGGAGAACAGAAGTGTAATGCAGACTTGAGGGAGATGGGAGACATACTGCTCTGACCCCTTCTACCTTTTCAGGGATTTGCAGAGGGGAGAGCTGACCTGGCTAAAGTTTTCTGCCCTACTTCTTCCTCTAGGCAAATTCCCTCCTCCACTCTTCTCCTATGATGAATTAGGCTATGGATAAATGTGGCTATCCTACATACTATTCCTCATCTTGCTATTTTCTTCTGACAACAAATTTTTTCTTCTTGACATCTGGAAAGTGCAGACTGAACTTTTGAAATCCTGTATAAAGAAGGAGCTCTGATTTTTTCCTTTTATCCTGCAAGGACAGCAGGGAAGTCTTTGGACTGACCACCCAGCTACAGACAAGGAATATGGCAGATGGGAATATCACCAAAGCTGAGCAGGCAGAACTAAAAAGGCACAGCAGATTTCGTGATCTGAGGCAAGGTGGGAAGGGTTTGCAGGTAGGCGAATGCTCAAAGTAGGGGTCCTGAGAGCCCCAGAAAAACACTCCATGGCATCACATGTCCTAACCCCCTGAGAAACACCTATCTGGATCCTTAGGAATAGTGGGTACAAGTGAAAACCTGCATCACTAAGGTAATAGACATTGCTCTAGTGAGAAATGTGGACTGAGAAAAATCTTCACTTCTTTTTATATTTCTATTTTTAAGGTTTTTTTTCAAAATAACACATGGAAAAACTGAAGTTTTTGTTGCCAAATTCTGTCCTGATATGCACAAACATGACTTTCATTGACCATTTGAGGGACAGCTACGGGCTTCACTGAGCCTAAAAGAAAATTGCATAGGCTTGGAGTAGAAATGATAAGTAACTATGAGGGATTTCAAGAAATTGGTTACCAAGCCAGAAGTACCTGATGAGCAAAAAATGATGTGTTATCTCAAGGCTGGGGTGTGGAATAAATAAAGACACAGTAAAAATATAAATCAGTAGGATCAACACAACATCACACAGCCAAAGAAATAGCAAAATGCTGGGAAAAAATCAACAAAACCAGAGACGTCAGAAAGGCAACAAAAGGTATGAAAAAAAAGGGTTGAAGATTGTGAAGTCAAAGTAGGACATTTATAATTATGTCAGGGACAAAAGGTCTGTCAGAGACTGCTTAAGCCAAGGGGAAGTTGTTCATGGATTCCCTAGATAGTGCTGGGAAACAGAGCAGTTCCTTCACCTCAGCATGCACCAGGAAGAAAAGGGAGAGACCTGCCAGAACCAAAACGACTGTTTTGTAGCCCAAAAATTGGAAAATTCCTGAACACTGTGTCTGCCCAGAACAGCTGACAGAAAAGTATAATGGCTCACCAGGGCTGCCCCAGGGCAGCTGGAATCTTCCTTTACTCCCCCAAAAAGGCAAAGATGGGAAGCAACAACAGGAGGACTGGCAAGAGCCAACTAAAATATCTGTATTGTTCCAGCACAGTACGGGTCAGGGCAGCTCTTTCTTCCCTGTTTCCATGCATCCTGCATGGTGTGTATGAGTTCTGGGATTTTGGGTTTTGTTTTGCCTTTTTTTAGTGTGTGTGTGTGTGTGTGTGTGTTTGATTTGGATTTCATTTTAGTCCTGCTTCTGCTTGCTCTCCTTATGGTCTCTCCTTTGTTTAGGATGTTTACCTGCTCTTATTAAGGCAGCACAGCATGCTCAGAAAATGCCGAACTTCATGCTCAGCCCCAGCATCCCCATTTGTTCAGGCTCTGTGTTTACCCAAAACCTCTGGGGCTCAAATAAACAAGGTGATATTATATTTATAAATAAAACTGTGCATGACTAACTCATGCATCTGATGGCAGAAAATAAGGTGACATTTGAGGTTGCAAAGCTCACAGGCACAAAATGAAAAAGGTTAATGAAATTGCACGGGGCAAGAGAGTTTATTACTACTGCCTCTCCTGAACCATCATCCGTGAAGAACATGGTAACAGAATACTCTGTTTAACCATGGAATAGGTATGGTTCAGGCATGCACAAAGAAAACCTGTGGTTTTTCTGCTTGTGCACAAGCCCTGCTTTGGGGAAAGCACTGGTAGGCACCACACAGAGGCAGTCATTAGCTGTGCTGGGGATGCTGCAGTCACCAGACCCCTCTGGATGGTGAAGGTAAAGCAAAGGCATTAAAGCCTCCATTAGCATGACATCTACAGCACAAGCTTCTGCTCACTGAATACCCTCTCTCTGACCCTGAAGGCTGCTAAATCTGTAAGACACTTAATTGTATGACTTACTGAGAATGTCCACTTTATTTCATAACTGAGCTGGTCTAACTTTAGTTTCTGATTATTAACTCTTCAGTGAGCAAGGCCAATCTCAGAAGAGACTTCTATGATTTCTGAACATCTTTTCCCTGGAAATTAAATCAAGATTCTTCAAGTCTTGCAATCTAAATTGCTGCTCTTTGACACTTGTTTGGCAATTGAGAAGGGCAGGATTCAAAACAGCATCTTAGAGGTGAAAGGCTACATATCCTGTTAGTGGGAAAAATCATCTACAAAAGCAATGGTATTTGTCAAGAGCCTAGAGAAGATCTGACATCAGGAAAAGCCTTTGTGAAGTCCACCACAGTAACAGAAATGTATTCACCTTGATTTAAATCATTCTTTTTACTGTGAAATCTAAAAATGGAGAAAAACAGTGTTATAACTTAAATGCAGGAACTGTCACAAATAACAGTTTATATGAGGAAATGGAAGTGCCACAGGGATTGGGTTCCAGGGCAGACTTGTCTTGTGGAAAGGATATGAAGTTAAGTAATGGTCAAATAAACCAGGGCTTTTGCATTGTTTTTTGTTTTGTTTTCAATATTGCTTAAAAAAAAAAAAAAGATAGTGGCAAAAATGAGAGCAGAAGTAAAGGTCTGACATTCAAGAAATGCTTGCTCGTGGTTAATATACCAAAGAAATTGCTGAACAGTTTATCCCTGTGGAATTATTTCCTCAAGGATGTTCTTAAGATGAGGAAAATATGTGAATTATTGATTACTTTGAATCAAACCTGGAGGAATGCAGGAATGAAAAGCTAATATGAGTGATCCTGTATGATAGGGGACATTTTCTGAATTTTTGCTCTTGAACCATTTCACTTTTAATAGTTACTGGGTTTGTTCTGGTTTTTTTGTTTATTTTTCTTTCCTTGCTCTGCTTTTCTCTTGCAGAACAATAAGAACTCAACTAAATTGCACTCTGGTGAGTATTTCTCCAAAGAAATCTGAACTGTTGTAGTTTAAATGCTGAGGAGCTGGAGAAGAAAAACAAAATGCACCTGTTCCAGTGATACTCAGTTGGTACCAAATGACTCCAAAGTCATTCTGCCACTCTTTTTATTAGGCTCCAGCAGTGGGGAAGTTGAATATGCACGAGATGTCGGGCAATTTGCTGGACTTGCTGTTTTTACTCTGAAATCATGGCCATCCTGCTCCAGTGAACCAAGATGGTCAGAAGTTCCTGGAGCAAATTTCCAAATAAAAGATGCTTTTTTTTGCAACCCGAACAAATGGCAAGAATGTTTCAGCAGAAAACATTCCTTCTACTGTGGTAATTTTGATTACAGTGCGGCCAGAGACCTGCAAATAAGGAGAGGCTCTGTAGGCACAGACTGTATCACTGTGCCCCATGAGGTCAACAAGTAGAACTAAAGTAGAGACAACTAATCCTAAACCTAACCCTACCACAAACCTTAACCCAACCAGAAACATAACTCCAAATTTAAAGCAACCCTAACACTAAACACCAAAAGTAACCCTAACCATAAACCAAACCCCAACACTATCGATACAGCTACTGCTAATCAAAACCCTAACCCTAAATCTAACCCTAATCCTAACCCAACCACAAACACAACCATAATCCTAACCCTAACACTACCCTAAACATAAATCTAACCCTTACCCTAACCCCAACCGCAACATAGAGGTCCCTAACCCTGCACCAAATTCTAATCCTATCCCTAACCTAACCCTAAGCCTAACCCTAAAAAGAGAGAAAAATTGTTCTGGTAAAGCTGCCCATTGAAATCAAGGCTTGCCTTGAATCAAGTAGAGCTATGATTTGAATGAGAAATTTTTCTTTATTTTCTTTTCTTTCCTATGAAAATGCTCCTATTATTTTAAGTAATTTCCTTTGCTCTTTTTTTTTTCACCAAAAATAATCTCATCTTCCATTGAGAAAATACTGAGTTTGTCCCTATATAGAAAAGGAAAACTTCTACAAAATTAGAAGTTTCGTATTTTTTAACTAAGCTTTAGTGCTAGACGTGTTACAGATGTGGACCAGAAAGAGATCCATGTTTGGGTCTTCAAGCTTCTACCTGAATCTTCATCCCAACAGGTAGCTCAGTTAATTTATTAAATGCAGGTATTTTTAAAAGCAGGAATAATGTCATCAGCACAACATGAACTGCCTTTACCTTGCTCCCCTCTTTGACCTCTAGCACTTTCCCTAGGGATGCCTTTATTATATGTAGCATATCCTGAAGAAATGAGCTGAACATGGAAACCTCCACACATTTGACAACGTGTGTGTGGTACAGCAATGCACTGGGACATTCCTTTGCAGGTTTTGGGAGTGCGTTCAAGGAAAAAATCCCCAAGAACTCCCTACTACCCATTTTGTGGTCTCAACAAAGCAACTTGCCTTCCTTACATCTTCTTGAAGCTCGAGAAGGATTTACTCTTTAGCAAGCTCGTATTTTCGGATCTGTGCGACAGAAGGTCCCCATGGTTTTCCCGCACCTGCCCAGCATCAGCAGCAGCCTGACTCCAGCTCTGCTCTGCAGATTCCCGGGAAAAGGACGGGGGAGCCCTGCAAACCAACTCCCAACAACGCCTTTTTGCTACCACCTAGTGGGCATGAAGAGCCTGGGAACACACCCTCGTACAGAGGCGGATGTCAGGAATGGGGAAAGAACGTGCAGAACTGCGTACAGAAACTTCCCGATTTCGATTTGCTGCTCCAGGGCCCTGAGCCTGCATTAACAGACACAGTTATAATGAAGCACCAAGCACCGTCAGGTGGAAGCGGCCTCAGAAGCCTTATGGCCTCGCTAAATGCTGAGGAGGGGACGGGAGGACCAAGGCTGTGGCCAGGGAACGTGGATTTCATTTTTCTTCAATCAGCCGAGACTGGAGAACAAGAAAACAACAACAGGAAAAGGAACTTCACTCGCTTGTGAAGTGAGGCTGAGGTGGTAATATGGCAACTAGAAACAGACCCAGATTGTGATAGGTCTGGAGGTAGGGCACGGGTTCATTTGGCTGTCAAGCCCACAGGTAGCGATGCACTGTAAATGTAACTGTAGTGCAGAAGCCATTCTGTTCAATCTCCTAGGAATATTTCCCAGAATTAAACACAGGCACTGAACTCAGCCAACCATATGAGCCTTAGCATTAGACCTGTACATTCCATGAGGAATACTTGCTAATGTATGTATGTGTATGCAGCGCTAGTGATTTTTAGGTACCAGCTGATGCCTACTGAGAACCTGGTCAGTTCTGTCCTGTTGATTCCCCATTGGTTTTGTTGGTTTATTGCATGTTAACAAATCTGGGAAATGACACAGAGCAAAAGCAATGCTGGGATAATTATGTGTTTGTTCTCCCAGTAAAAATCCTAGTATTTCATGTACACTATCCATATTTACACTGCATTTCTCTCCTGAAAATTTCTTTTGTTCAAGAACATGAATGAGTACTAACACCCAATGTTTTAAAACCATGGCCAGCAGAACAGCTTTTTTTAATGAATACAGAATCTTTCCTAGCACTTCAATTTAAAATGTTGATATTAAAGAAAAAGGACAGAATACTTACTAAATTTCCTCTGAAAAGAAAAAACAGTAGTTGGAAAACCTGAAACTGAACTCTGAAATCCATTTAATGAGACAGACCTTAAATATAAAGGAAGAATTAATCTATTTTCACATGAAGTTTAAAAGTAAAGGATTTTCTTGGTATTGGTCCAGAGTTCCATTGGTCCAGTATCCCACAGCCTGGAGACACACATGCTTTTGTGTAAATCACAATATTATAAATCTAATATATTTCACTCTCTTCATGCGTGTGAAGGAATTAAAAGGAACTATCAGATCAGGTCTACAGCAAATAAGTTGACTTCCATAAATAACACAGATAATGTTCCTGTGAATTTACATTTATTTTAGAACTTACTTAACTCAGAATCAAAACCAAAACCATATGTCCATCACAGAAGGGAAGCAGGAATTAGAGAGAGAGGGAGTATATATTCATTTAATGTAATTCAAATTATATCTCAGTCGCTAATCGTGGAAATAAATCCCTTCAGGCCTCTGTAGTCAATCCACAGCTACATCCTTGGGAGCTCAGTGTCAGAATCACCTGTGTCTGCAGCAGGGAAAAGGGAGATGTAATCCCAATTGTGCAGCTCCCCAGTGTCAGATGTACGAATTAAAGAAGTGAAGATTAAATTAAACCTGTTTGGCTCTTTGGCTCATCAGTCAGAGAGTGGGTTTTAGAAAACATATGTTGAAATTCAGTGTGCATGTGATAAAAAACATGTTTATTGAAAGAAAAGGTGTATTTTGAAAGGTGAATCTTATCTCACATAAGCAGAAGTCATAGATTTAAAATTTCCATTCCTTTTAGATCCCAAAAGAGAAACTAGTCTGAATTGTGGAATACAACAGTCATTTACAAAGGAACAAAATAGAAATAAATCACAAGGCAGTCATAATCTTCCTAATATGAAATAAAAATTACGAACCAAAGATTCTGTCAGCTCTTTCCCAGGCAAGCTAAAACCAGTGAGATTAACAGAGAAATCTTTAAGGTAATCATCTAAAATGACAGCAGAGGGTGCTGTCATTTCTCCTTCGGCTCATGGTGTCATGAGTGAATCTGCAGCTCTCTTGCCCCGAGTTGATATTCTGAGGAATCTTAAAAAAAAAAACCACACTAGATTTTGAAATTCAGAGGAATTTTTCCAGAAGAGAGTTAAAGACCATGAATGGAGGAAGAAAATATACACTGGTACGGATTTAAGGCCAGAATTCAACTTCAAAATGTGAAGGCTCTGCCACAAGCACTTTGATTGTAAAAAAACCAAAAATGTAGATATTTTTTGCCCCTGTCTGTTTATATCTTCTTTAGAAACATAAATGCCAGACCTTTTAATCTGTAAATATTTCTCCCTCATTTATTCATGCCTTATCTGCTACATACTGTTGTCATTACTGGACTGCTCAAACAGAAAAGATAGGATAATACTGTCAAATGTTTGCAATGTCCTGCCTATGAAAGCCACTTAGTCATCCTTTGGAAGAGCCGACAAACGAATGTACTGCATCCTTTCCTGCCCTCCGAGATAAAGAAATGATCTAGAAATGATCCTCAGTCTTTTCTGCCATCTGAAATCTCTACTTAGCCAGTACACACAAAGCATGGTTTTCTTGGGCTTGTTTTTTTCCCCTTCCTTTCATAGCTTGGTTGCTCAGATCATGGCCTATGAGGCCACAATCAGGAGAAATACTGAAACTCAGGTCAAGTTTGACTGCAGAGAGAACCCAGGCAGGAGGTTACACACTGAACTTGCTGCAGTGCTGAGTGTCCCTTAGGGTCAGCACAAAAATGCCAAAACACAGTTTATGCTTTCTAAACCTACCAGAGGCAGGATGAACACTCCACATTCTCTTACTGTGCTGGCACAGTCAGACCTAGTTCTGAGCTTTACTTGCCATAAATTCAGAGACTCAGCCCCATTCCAGGTTGTCTTTACAATCTAATTTATAAGAAGCAATCTTGCTTAGGTATTAATCGTCCTCCTCATGCAATTTATATTATTTTAGAAGGCATAAGGTACAAGATTGGTGAAGCATGCTTACAGTATAATAAATAGAATAAATTGGCTAGGCTTGTCATGGTTAAAAAAAAAAAGTTGCAAAGTTTTTGTTGTTGTGTCAGTTTATTTTTAAGGGAAGTGACACCAAGATCTTTTGTATGAGGCCCACAGGTCTCATGAAGCAGAGAGCAAGGTATGAGCTCAGTTTGGTCCATCAGGAGATGTAATCCCAACCCCAGTGTAGTCCTGGCAAAGTCCTCACTGACTTCAGTGAGGTCAGGTTTTAACACCACAGGGTCACATCATTTCAGGAAAACTGAGGATCTGGTTTGGTGTCTCTGTTTGTTTCAGACCCACCATAGTGTCTCCAGCCTCACCTCTGCTATTCTCACGTGAGTTCCCTTGTTCTTATCTCCTACCTGTGTTCCTCTAGTCCCACATACTGGGCTTTACACCTGGGATATTGAATCTTGGTCTCTTACAAGAGGAGGCTGTTGCTGAGTCTCTGCTTGATGTGGTGCTTCATGTGTGTTTTTTCAGGTCTCACAATCAGACCCAAGCCAGGAAAGTAAGTTCAAGACAAAGGATTTTCCACTTTTTGAGGATGTCAGAGGTAGGCTTTATGTATTGGATTCTGGAGTATTGAACTTGTGATACTTTTGCAAGTCAGGGCTGGCAGTGTGTTTAAATCAAAGATTTATTAATATGTTCCAACAGACCAAGTTTCCTTTGACTAGCTTTCAGCAGTTAGCAAAAGCTGTATGTCTGCAAGTCTCTTGTGGATTCAAGACTTTCTTACATCTTTCTTCTCTTCATATTTTGTTTTATATAGGTTTTTCTTCCAGATCTTTATTCCATTTATTAGAACAAATACTGGCATGAAAAATACTCTCTCTGTAAGCAAGGAACTCTGATTACAAAAGAGTTCTGAACCACTACTGCACTTTTCACACTGGTTGTATCCATTTCGGTTCCTGTGTTTTCTTTACAATCATGAAGATAAATTTGTTGGCATTTTCTTAATAAATTAAAAGTCATCATTTGGGGGTAAGATCCAAAATAGCACATAAGCACCTAGAGCAGAGCTGAAATTTAATTTGACCCTTATACACAGATCAGTTGCAGTCTGGACTCTGACTCGATTCAAAATTACAGTTATTAGATGTGACATAAATAGTGCAGGTACAGTCACCTAAACAGGAGTGAGGGACTGTGGAATTTAAATTGCATGGTTGCAGTCCAAGACAGCCATGCACAAAATCTTGCTCTAGGGATAAGACACTCTTTGTTCTTAGGTGCTTCTGTGTGTCTACAGATGTGCTGCCATACTAACTGAGCAGAGCATCCTCATGACCTATTTTATATGAAATTAATTAGGGATTCTCAAACCACTCGTCCCTAGGGGTGGTAAATTGCTCTGGTACATGGCAAAGATATCTGATAGCTCTGGATTCAGCACAGAGCATTAAAAAATAATCACCACTTCCATTAGAAAATGAATGAGTGCTTGGGGAACTTTGTACTTGTGGTGATGCCCACACTTTGCATGGTGTATCACAGCAGGACCATTTCCTCCATGAACACCATGTTTTTCACAGGTGATTCTGATGATGCCCCAGCCTTGACTTATTACATGGGTGGGATATAAAGCTTACTGCTCCTGCCTTTCTCTCAGGATTCTGAAACCCATAAAAATTCTTTCCATAACTGGAGGAGGAATTTAGGGATTAAGTTCATTACCAGTGTACCCATTTTTCATTTGTGTGTGCCATCCACTAACTTTCAGCGATGAGCCCCAACACAACCTTTGTGTATTACTGAAGGCAGCTTGGAGCTCCAAACTTCTGTTGCAAATGACAATTAGTTATTTTTACTATCCTGTATCAGTTTGGAAAGAAGCAGGTGGTGTATCATATGTTGAAACATCAATTTGGAAAAGCATTTTCCTAGGTCATGCTGAAAGGCTCATTCTCTTGGTGGACTGCCCAGTTTATTCCTGTCATTGAAAAAATTAGAGAAGGCCTTATCCCTAAAGTTTGTCATCTATCAGCTGTGATCTGACTGAACAGTTTCACTCCTGGTGATAAACACCATAAATATTCCAAAATCCAGTGTAGGTGTTAGGGCTAAAAGGAGATAATGAGGAGGAGAAATTTCCAAAAAGAGTAAACTGATAATATTTCCATACAATCCAACAGCTTGCCAGAAGTAATAGTTTGAACTTCTGTTCTATAGATTATGTGGAGATATACATAATCAACTACTTTATTCTAAATAAGCTCATTTCTTTCATTTAGAGCCCAGGAGGAAGAGGAATGCCATGATATCTCCCTCCTTCATCTTGTAATCTGCTGAATAATTTGTGGTAATTCAGAAATAGCTCCAAGCCCTTACACCTGGTATACCTATCTCAGGGGCGCAGTTGAAGTCTGGCCCCTATCTGAACTGTTTATAGGGAAATGATATTTATCAGCAAGAGCCCGAGGTTCCAACCAGCTGGCTGGAATGCACTCTGAAAACTACAATGATACAGCAGCTTCTGGATGATGGTTTGTCCTATCATATAGGGCAGAGGCTTGAAGGCATGAGAAGAGGTTGTTGCAACACCTGTCTGGGCATTCTGCTCCTTTAACAATGAAATCCATCAGTGTTCTTCTGCCTCTTGTGTTTTTGTGGAAGTGGATGTGTAAAACTGGCAGCCAGTGTGAGCATTAATGTTTAAAGTGCATTCTCAATGAAAGGCTTCTGAAGACTTTGTATGTGTAAGAATTTTCTATATTTCAAACTGGACTGGATTAAAGGAAATAGATGTGGAACCAGAACTCAGATCTACAATTGGTTTTAAGATCTTGTCTGACATTCTTTTCACTTCATTTTTGCTGTCTAGGGAAATGCTATTACAGCATCCAGTTACGGACTGTTGTGGCTAAGTGTATACAAACCTAGAATAAAAAATATTCACTCCAAGCCTAAAGAGCTTCCAACTTCACAAAAGTACTTTGACAATTAAGTTACAAAGGTTTTTTTTTTTCCAAAAAAAAGTTTGAGAAGAGAAGACTGATTAAACCCAGCATAATGTTGACAGACAGGAAAGACAAATCAGGCTTCTTTTCATTTAAGTTATGAGGAATATCAAGTGGCAAATGCCTTTTTCCCACCCTAGCTATATGACAAAAGTCAAAAGACAGTATTCTGAACTTCGGATGTTTTAAAACAGTTTTCAAAACTTTGACTTTGGAATCAGATCAAAGTTATGAACATGGCAAAACAATCCCATCTAGAGTGCTCATTGGGTGTTATCTTCCAAAAGCAGTAAAATAGCTCATCTTGCTTTCCTGTTACAATGATTTCAGTAAGTATCTGACATTTACTGCTGACATTGAACTAGTGAGTGATTCTTTTCTCTGTTTTCCCTCAAACAGAAGTTTCTCATTAAATGAAGAGGAACATTTCAGAGTTGTGACAGAAATATTAATAACTCTCCTTTGTCCAATTTGAAATATGTTTCAATATAGAGCCCTTCAGCATATAAAGCAGAAATATAAGTGCTAGGGTCTCAGAACCTTTTAGCATGCACTGCTGAATACACAAATGCACACGTTTCAAAACCACCCAGACACAAAAATTTGCAATTCAGAAACTAAACGAGTTCAATAAAAAGACAGAAAAAATTTTCTTTATGTCTAATGGCAAAGTACCCTGATGCTGCTATTTTAGGAAGGAAAATTAATGACCTTTTTTAACAAAGGAAGCAGCTCTTCTCTGTAGTTTAGAACTGATTAGTAAACGGATATGCAGAAAGCTCTCTATGGAATTAGACAAATATGAATCTGTGCACTTCAATCTATTTTATACATGTTCTGCAAGACCTCAACAACTAGAGCTAATGCTCCCTCAGCTCCATTGAACTAATTAAGCTAGGTCATTATACTAATAATGGGTTGCCCTTCTGTCTGCATTTATGGCACTTAGCAAGTCAGTGTGAGTGTGAACGCTTATCTCATGAAGAAGAGAGCTCGTGACAATGAATTAGATTAATCCATCAAGAGAATTAATGTGACTTGATTACTGTTGATATCTGAAAAAGCTGGCAGACATGAACAGGTATCTGCAGCTGAAGGAAGCAAGCAACAACACTCCAAACCACTGGGCAAGGCCCGAGCCTCTACTACTGGGCAAGGACACTTGGCTAACACCAAGACCTGGTGACAAGCCAGGTACATGCAAAGGGTGCCACAGGATCTGAATGTTGCTATCAATGCTTAGGTTAACTCAGCTGGGTTGGCATTTTGCCACAAATACTGCTAATGCCATCTGTCATGTAAAAATACTTCATCTAATTGGTTTCCACTTCTCTTCCTTCCTTAAGGGGCGTGAAAGAGTGGACATGTTTGAAAATTAATTAGGAAAAACTCTGCAGTGACCACCCCAAAAATAAAAAACCAACTGTACTTTGGGCATGGCTTTGACAGCTTTCTTGTTCTGTCAATTCTTTCACCTCCTTCAGTTTTCTTGCTGATAGAGTGCCATAGACAAAGTTCCTAATGGCTTGGAACCTTAGCTCCTTAAGCTGATGATACTTGGCTGAGAACAGAATGCAATGATTCTTCTCTGTCATAAATATTAAAACACAACAAAAAGTTGATTGCTGGGATAGAGGAAAAGGTTTCAGAATCGCTGAAGTGGAAGTTTATAAAGAACAAAGGTTTTCTTCTTGGCAGAGAGAAATACACATGTGAGCTGCTTTGTATTATGATTTAGTAAGAAACAAATTAAAAAAAAAAAAAATTTAAGGTGATCTTAATGCTGCCTCCTAAAAGTAGAAGGGCAGTTCCAGAACTTCCTTTATAAAGAATGCAGCTTTAGAGATCTATCCATAGCACCCAACATTTTTGATTAATCGTTGGCTAAGGCACAAGGGGAGAAAGACTTGACTCATAGTCTCACACCTACAAACTCACTATATTAAATTTGTTTTTCTCATAGATAGAGAAAGGCATGAAGTGATTCAAGTCCCATAGATGTGTTTTTCAGCCTCTCCATGTCCCCTCTGCCCTCCCAACCACAGGCTGAGGATCCAAAGATTAAGCTTGGTGAACTGCCAAGAACTTTTGTAGGCACTGGAGTAGGGAACAAATTGTTCATATGGTTTGTTAAACAAACAAACAAACAAAATGAAATGTCTATACAAAAGCTGTTGGTTTAAACAGGATATATTGAAGTACTTTAAGACTTTATGGATACAAATTTGTTTAGGTATTTATCTGCAGTGTAACACTCACAGATGAAGTTACTGGAGTGCTCTTAAGCTTCAAAGGCATGATTCATGGCACTCTACTGTGTGTTTCCTAACAATACATGGCAATATAGGTAGCCCTATAAAATAGCCATAAAATAGCTATTTGGATGGATAATAGCAAACACATACTAAACCTGGGAAATCTTGAGTAAAATCTGACAACATGGGAATCGCTGGATGCAGCTTGCAAAGGTGATATTTTACATATTAGTCACATGTAACTATTAGTTTGATTAACGAAGTCTACAGAACAAGAAGCTGTTTCCATGAAAAGTAGAACAACAAGAAAAAAAAATCAAAATAAAATAATGTCCTGTGCAGGCTATCTTAAAACATTTTTGACTGTTATTTCAAAATCAAATTTCCACAAATAAAGAGAAAAATTTTATTCATTGCGGCACTCTCTGCAAAGTCAGGAGGTTAAAATAAAGTCATTTTGAAACCAAGCATAAAATAGGCATTGGAAAAATGATTTAGCTGGGAAAAACCACATTTTTTTCCACATTAAGATAACTTAAGAACACCCAAATTGATTTTTATTAGACTTCTCATATTCACTTCTGAGCTGACACATGCATGAGACATTCAGCCCCAAAGGTCACTTCTGAGAAGGCTGTAAGTAACTGGAAACAGCACTGCAGGATGAAATGATGGCTCATTGCTGACTCTTACTGCTGGAGAGTGATAGATATTTTACTCCTGAGGCTAAGAGACAGAATCTGTAAATAAATTTTTATTTCTTGGCAGTGCTGATAGCTGAAACATGATGTGATAGAGCTAGTTTTCCCAATTTTATTATTTGATTTAAAGCAAATGTGGGATGGATGCTGGCAAGGCCCGTGGGCCTGTGTTGGAGGGAGCCCACCACAGGCTTTTCTGCAGGGCCAGCAGAGGATGGCACAGGGCGAGCCCTGGCTCCTGGCACCACATGATGAATGGCCAAGCCCAGTGCAGTGCCCTCCTCCTCCTGCACGCTGCCCTGCCCCAGCTGCCCAGCACTCTGCTAAAACCTCTGCTCGAAAGCCCAATGCAAATGTCGCTGGTCAGCCTGGCTAGGAACAAGTCATTCCCCGGCCCCAGGCTTTGGTCACTCCACACTTTATTGTCTCCCTCCCCTCTTCTCTTTGGTGCCGACATTAGTCACTAGGATTGCTTAGCCCAGAGAAGAGGAGGCTTGGGGGAGGTTGTAGCCAGGTAGTGGTCAGCCTCTTCTCCCAGGCAGCCAGCGACAGGACAAGAGGATGCAGCTTCAAGCTGTGCCAGAGGAGGTTTAGGTTGGATGGTTGGAGGAATTTCTTCACAGAAGGGCTCACTAGACATTGGAATGGCCTGCCCAGGGAGGTGGTGGAGTCACCATCTCTGGAAGTGTTCAGTAAATGACTGGACACGGCATTTAATGCCATGATCTATTTGACAATTTGGATGTTTGGTCAAGGCTGCACTGTAATTCAGACGCCTTTTCCAACCTGATTAGCTGTGTGAAAACAAAACACGAGAGGCCTCTGGTGAATTACAGCTTTTCTCCAGAGCGAATCGCCGGCTCTGCTCTCCATCCCGGACGGCGAGGATGGGCCGGCCGCCAGCATCGACTCCCCACGCCGGGACCCCAGCCCCGCTCCCAGCGCCCAGCGCCCCGGCCCCGCCTCCTCCCCGCGCCCTCACGGGCCTTGCGCAGGCGCGGCTCGGCCATGGCGGCGGCCGTGGAGCGCCGCCTCGCCCAGTTCCGCGCCGCCGCTCCGCGCCCCGCCGAGCCGCCGGGAAAGGCCGCGGCTCCGGAGGCCGCCGAGGGACCGCGGGCAGCCGCGGTGGGGCCGGGCGGCGCTCAGGTGAGCGCCGAGGCGGGCGGGGCGGGGGCTGCGAGGCCGGCCGGTGCCTGACGCCGCGTCTCCTGCCGCCTCCGCAGGTCCATCCGGGCGCGGCGGCGGCTCCGCTGTGGGCGCGCCCGCTGCTGCTGAAGGTGCTGCTGTGGGCCGTGCTGCTGGCGCTGTTCGCGGAGCTGGAGCTCGGGCTACCCTACTTCGTCCTCTCCCTGCTCTACTGGATGTACGCCGGCACCCGCGGCCCCGCCGAGCGGCGGCCCGGCGAGCTCAGCGCCTACTCCGTCTTCAACCCCGGCTGCGCCGCTATCGCCGGGACGCTGACGGCCGAGCAGCTGGAGCGGGAGCTGCACTACCGGCCCGCCGCGGGCACGTAGCGCCCGGCCCGGCGGGGACCGCGCTGTGCTGGGCCGGGACAGCCGCCGCGCCGGGCCGGACCCGCTGCCGCCGCCCCGAGGAAGGGCCGGGGCTTGGGGGGAGGAAACGGGGTCTGTTCCTATACAAAAAACCGCCTGAGCCTTACTGCTGCCCGGCGCCCCCGGCCGGTCCCGAATAAAGCCCTAGTAAAGCCTGCGCTCTGGTCTCGTTTCCTGGGGCCGGGCAGCTGTTGCGGACGCTGTGGAGCGGCGCCGAGAGGCACGGACTTGTCACAGCTGCGGCTGCCAGCGTGTCAGCTGGAGCTCCCGAGAGCTTTGCCACAGGTCATGGAGCGGCTGCTGTTCGACACCTGCAGTAGAAGGGCCCTCTGCTGCTCTCCCCTGCACCGGCTGGAACCCTCGTTCTGAAGAAGAGACATGAAGCAATAACCCTATACGTAAAATAGGCTGCTGCTTGCGGGTGCAGTGGTGTCTTTCATCTAACCCAAACCTCTCCTTGTAATTTTGCTTCATATTACAGTTTTCACAATTTGTAAGCCAAAAAAGACTTATTCATGGCAGGTGTACTTGTATGATCTACTGCTGTTTTTAGTAGGTACATCACTGCATTAAGCCAGACCTGCCCAGCAAAGTGGTAGTCATCACTGCTCAAAGGATGTAAAAAACACGTGGATGTGGCACTTGAGAACATATTTTAGTGTTGAACATGGTGGTGATGCTATACAGACAGTTGGACTTGATGATCTTAAAGGTCTTTTTCAAGCCATAACAAATTTTATGATTCTATGAAATCATTAAGTCATCATTTTGAAGAGAAACTGCTAGAACTTGTGTCTCTGAGGACAGCGTTGAGAAGAAAAAGTCACAAATTGGTCTTTCAAATACTGTTCCATTATGTCTTTTCTAATTTAACAGTTAAACACATTGTTAAGGCATTACTCACCACAGATTTCGTCATTTGTTGTAGAAACAAAAGAAAGTGGCACTTTGAATTTAACTGGAGTAGTAAGAGAGTAATAGATTAAAGCACATACAGTATGTTAACACTGCTAAGCACGTCTCAGTAGCTCCCCACAGCACTCTCACAGTTTCTGTTGTGGGCTGTTGTAAAAATTCCAAATGCTGCTATTTAAAGGCAAACACAGAATATTGTCATTTGCACATATTCTGTCATCCTCCAGTAAAAACCCCTCAGAGTTTTCACTGTTCTTACTGGTTTCCTTTTGATTTTTTAACATGCTGCATTTTGGATTTTATTAATGAAGGCTCAGCAAGGTCAAAGGCCTCTTGGTAGTGGAGACAGACTTGCACACACAAAGCTTTGTTTCCTTGGAAGAACCACAGACTGGGAATCTTTCCATTCTTAAAAAATATTCTAATTACAGGGTAAGAAGTAGTCAGATGATACTCAAAACACCTGTAAGCAATGGAGTTTTGTGAGTTGAAACTTTATTCACAACAATAAAAATAAACATCAGCATAATGTTTATGGGGAGTTGATAATCTGACATCTTGTACAGTTCAATTCTGTGGGTATTTTTTAAAACAAGGAAATACATGCAAATAAATATTAAATATAAGGTAAGATCCATGAAATTATAAAAATTCATAGCAGCAATGCTGGAAATAAAGTTTTCGCTAACTATAAACTCTAGTTGCATTCTGTCCAGGTGGATTTATAGCCTCTTGTATTTAATGCTTCATGAAACAAGTTACCACAAAAAGTGAGCATGAAGCCAAAAGGCACAAGAAATAAAAATTGACACAGTTCATCTGTTCCAGTGCTTTGTGTTGGTTTGCTTATTTCATGCTATTCAAATAAATGTACATTATACATTTTGAAATAGAGATGGCATGAATAACAAAGGCTTGTAAAAGGTTTTACTGAAGTAGATAAAGTATGATGGAGAAATTGGCATTGAGGCCTTGCTCAATCTCTAAATACATGAATACCGTAATTCTGCTTGGTGGTAATTACTTCCACTGAGTTGTTTTGAGAGGGGATTTTAATAAGTTTGAACAAGCAAGAGCCTAATTAGAGGGGGAAAAAATTTCCTCTGCAACCCTCTACTTGGCTAAGACCTCACTTTCTTACCCTACTTTTCTCTTGTATTCTAACAAAGCAGAAGTCACCAAGATAAGTTAACTGGCATTATTCTTGTGGGCCCAAAGCCCTCAGTTCACAAATGAGTAGGAGGGACAAGAACAGCCTACTAACTCAAATGCACATCAAGCTGTTGAATCTTGTTTGTGACAGCAACTAAGTACAGGTTTGTTACCACACATGGGAGTGCTCTCTATTCCCATGTCTGTCCTCTTTCATTTATTACACACACTTGTTTGTCCAGCACAGCAGTGAGGTAAAACACTTCTGTGACTTCCTACTGTCACAGCAAAACTATCATCGTGCCAACAGCTGCGCAAGCAGCAGAAACTTTTTTTCCCATCTTTGCACACACCTAAGCAGGGCCCAAGAAAACCAGCATCCACTCGTGAATATTAATGAGTGAAATTATTCCCACCAATGTACATTATCCCACAGCTGTAAATTGCATCTGTCACCACGCTGCCCTCTCACCTGCCAGTGACTATCTTCAGTACTTTTTTTCCTGTTCTAAGCACTTCAGGGTAGATGTTAGCTAGAAATAACAAGCATACTCTCTACGCACAGGAAGCTAATTAATTAAATTGTATGACAGCAGTTAACATCTGCATAGACAACTATTGTATTGATGGTCACACAACACAGAAGCTAGTTATTAAATTTACAGAAGAACCTGAAGTGCTTCATTCCAAAGTCAGTTCTGCAACCGATGTTAGGGAGGGAAGGCCTGGAAGAAGCCTGCAGAGAAGCCAGCATGCTGAAGACACATAAGCTGGCCTGAGAACTGTGGTGGATTTCTGCAAACATGTCTTTCTCCCTGGAGCTCAATTACAAGCATCATAGCAGAAGGTGGTAACACATTGTCTCTAATTCAATTCTAACCTTATGATTGCAAAACTAATCCATGCTGTTGGCAATTAGGATTCTAATGCAATGATTAAATAATCCCATGCAAAGCAATCTAGCTTCAGGCAGGAAAGATGCTGAGTTACATCCCAGAATATCCAGTCCACTTTCTTGGCAATAGGGGCTGTGAATGCAAGTGCAAAGAGACTTGAAAATAGGGGGGGGTGTTTCTGCTGAGTAGCTGTAACTGCTATGCCACGGAAGTTGCTTACTTACTACAAGAAATCTGTGAACAGAGAGATTCTCAGAGCTAGTCTCTGGCACTTTGCCTCTGCTGTAAAGGGAGCCCAAGTCAGAGCAGAGTAAAGATGTCTAAAGCTTTTATTAAGTGATGCAATGGACCACCTCCTGCTTCTTAAAGGTACTTCTGCTTTTCCCCAGCAACTCTTGTCACCATCAGGGAGGGAACACACTACACAGTGCAGATGCAGTCACTGCACGAGCCCTTGTTGTTTTAAACAGGCGGAAAAAAGCTCATGGAGTTCAGGATTTTTTGTTTGGAGATGTTGGTTTTGTTTGGGTTTTTTTTGGAATGCGGCTGATGGGAAGCAGCAGGCAGGCAGGCTCTGGAGGATGGCAGCCCACCCCGGGCAGGGGGGCGGGAGCTGTCCTTGGTGCTGAACCCGCGCCCTCTGCAAGGGCCGCCTCCCCCTCCACGTGCGTGGGTACCTTGTGTCACAGGAGAGAAGGACCAAGGCCGGAGGGGAAACAAAAGTCAGTCCACACTGCCAACTACCGGATCTTTTCAATGAGGAGAGGTCTGCTAAGACCAGCAGAGGCCACAAGCTGACTTTTTTCTGTGTGTTTGCATCCGCAAGAAGCAGAGTAAAGCTCAGAAAAGAAATGTTCTCTTGAAACACCAGTCATCATCCCATCCCTGTGAACGCCTCTGTGCCCACCAGGCGGGCAGAATAGCACTGACAATGAAAAGCCTGTGCATGCAGGGGACATTTCCATCCATGTCAACAGAGATAACGTGCACCTATTCCTAGCAGAAGACGTTCCCAGTAGATACTTCATTTTTGTTTTGTTTGGGTTTTTATATTCTTTTTAAGTGAAGGTTAAAGATAGTATTCAGAAGTTTTCCCTACACTACGTGCTGTATATTGATAGACCTTCAGGATGCTGTTCTTCACCTACCCAGAAAAAAACGTTAGCATATTTTCAACTTTGACTTTGGGAAACTCCTGCTACAAAACTGATTCTTCCCTGAAACACAAGTTGTGTCTCACTAAATTATTTTTTTCCTAAAATGGTGATGGCACTTTACCCTATCCCCAGAAAAGTCTGAATGTATTTTTTGGCAATAATCATATTCTATATCCTTGTAATTTAATCAGTCGATCACTCAGCTCGCCCACTCAACAGTAATAAGCCATTGACCCTGTGGTTTCAGACTGGATCAATGCTACGCTTAAGTTTTGGACCCCCGGAGGCCTTGTGCGCAAATAGGAAGAAACTCTTTTAACTTACTTTAGACATGATCAATTTTTCCTCTGATGTGTTGATTACATTAGCAGATTGCTTTCTCTACAACACCTCTGTCCAACAGCCTGCAGGCAATGAGCAGCATATGCTTAAGTTTCTCGCTGGAGATGGCAAACTTAAGCCACTTACTTGGGTATTTAAGGGTTCTCAGGTATATTATACAGTTCATTGTTTCAGTCTGATTCACCTGCAGAAGTCTCAGCTGAATGTGGCCTGACAAGTGGCAGCATAGACACTGCTGCCTACTGTGCCCCCACTACTGATGCTGTTGGCCGGACACTTCAGAGGTTTCATACTGCTGTCTCTCTGGACATACAAATGTTCCAATCTCCAGCGCTCCCAGCTCTTCCGAAACTCCATCTGAACCTAACAGAAGCAAAGAAGGAAACAAAAGGAATGACTGTAGAACTGATCAGCTCTTTAAATGACTCCATCAGAATAAAGCAAGGAAGGATACCACACTACTGAGAAAAACTGGAAGTACCTTAAAGCTGCAATATTATTGCTTCCAATTATCCAATTATCTCATTAATCCATTGTAGGCCATTCCACATTTAAAATAATGATTACATTCATTTTTACTTGTAGAAAAAAAGCTCTTTTATGCACCAGAAAATCTTACCTTCATTATTTTGCTCTAAATTGTATTCACCTCAATACTGATCATACTCTATGCCCTACCAGAACTAACAATTCAGCTGAATTTGCTTATCAGCCATGAAACACCTGAAAAGACTGGCTTCCTGCTCACTATTGCACAACAAGTATTCTTAAGAGTTCTAATTTCTGGTTTGATTTAAACATTAATATGTCCTGGATTATTTTTGTTCTTTGAGTATTTATGTGGGTTCTTTTTATTTCATACAAAACCAAATGTTTATTCAGAATTGAAAACAACAATTAAGCAGATTAAAGACTGTACTTATTCCCCCTTTTTAAACAGCAATTACAGTATCTCATTCCAGATACTAGCTTTTCTTAAAGCAACAATGTATGCTCATCTAGCCACAGGTTCTGGGTTGAACTGTGTAACCTCTGAACTTGTTTGGAAGTTTATCCCAGATTTTGTAACTGCTAAAATGAACAGAATTTAGATTTCCCTGTTCCAAGGGCAAAGTTTTTGCCACTTGACTGAATTAAGAACACCATTAGCTTTTAACACATAAGGCAGAGGACATAAAATTGCACACTTGTTACTCCAGATAAAAGGCAGGAGTGCAACCACAGTAATCAGTTCATTATGGTGTGTACTTCAGCCTGGAAATAAGTTCACTGTATGTGGGTTACTTAAGGGAGCCTTCTCTGGAGAGATGATTTTTCTTTTATTTTAGGATCTTGCACTGACCACCAAGAGACTAAGTAGGTTGATGGCAGTTTCAACACAGGTTTGTCATCATGCCCAGGCTGCTGAAACCTTCATATTCTGAGGGAAACTTCCTAGGAAACAAGCTGCTGTGTGTCTGCTTTCTTTGCTTGTTCTCTGTGAAATACTGAATTTGAGAGGCAGTCCTAAAAAAGGAGCAAAGCTTTAAAAAACTAATTGTCTTCCCCTGGTGGGTACCTCTAGCAGCGCTTTTCAACTCTGGGCTACAGCCCTTGTATTGAACACTGTCCTGGTGGAACCAGCTGCATCTCTGTGTTTCTGAGAATCTGTCAGAATCCAGAATCTGACCTCCACCTCACCTCATGGGTCAGAAGCAAAGATGCTGAGACAGAAGCTTGTATTTTACCATGGTAAAGGGGGGTCTGTTGTGACAAAAGGTGCATAAAGACACCAGAGAAAGACTGTGTGTCTGGGATCGCCTGGCATAGAAGAATGAGGGAGAATGGGCAGCCAAAGGCAGAAATGCAGGAACCATAGTGCCTGCAGGAAAATAATTGACTGTATTACCACTCCAGTATTTGGCATCTTTTGTGGGCATGGAAAACAGTAAGGCAGCACTGGAAAAAAGCTGTTGCAGGCATTTACTGGCAAATCCTGAATGAAAGCATGAATGTAGTGACTGACAGAATAAGTCAATGAGCAATAGAAATAGGTACCTTCAGGTCAGTCAAAGGGAGGAAATGAGTCTTTACTCCAGCTGGACATGTCAGGCTTGAGCTATGATACAGATAGCCTGCAAGATTGAGATAAAGTGCATGGAAGACCTGAACAAAAGACTGCAGGAATCGGTCTGTCTTAGGAACAGATCTGAATGGCGTAATACCAGTTTTCTCTCCACGGGTTAGGAAGAGGAATAGGGAGAAGCTCTGCTGTCTGCGTTGAACTGAGCTTTTGCCTAGATGGCTTTGAATGTATAAGCAAGGGAATACGTTAAGATTTATTTTGCAGAGGCAGTTCCTGAGCACAGAAGCAGATCTACTGATCTTTCAGCAAAATAATTATCCTAGTAACTTCCCTGTGTTGATAAGATTCACCAGAAATAAGCTATACAGGAAAAAGGATACCAAAAACAAAGCTCCCATGATGTGCTGATTTTGCCTGGGGTAGAGCTAATTTTCTTCACAGTAGCTAGTATGGGGCTGTGTTTTGTATTTGTGCTGGAAACAGTGTTGGTAATGCAGAGATGCTTTTGTTATTGCTAGGCAGGGCTTGCACAGTGCCAAGGCCTCTTCTGCTTCTCATCCTACCCTGACAGCTGGCAGGCTGGAAATGTGCAAGAAGCTGGGAAGACACCTCCCTGCCAGTGGGAAGTAGTAAATGAACTGAATTCTCATCTCCATCCCACCAAGAGGGAATGAGCAAGTGGCTGCACAGTGCTGGCTGAGGTTAAACCATGACATGTGAGAAAGGGGAAGAAGAAAAATTTTTATGTAGAGTATTTTAAAAGAGAAAGGGAAGAGGTCAGAGAAGTTGAAAAAGATGGTCATGGAGATTAAAAGTTGGAGAAGACCTCTCACAGAAAGCTGCTGATTGAGCTTTATGCAGCTAATGGGGAAGGAAGTTGACAGTGTGGCAATCAATCTGGAATCTGATTATAAAAGCCTCCTAAATTTTGCCAAAAAAATTTCACCAAATCATAGTGAAAGGAAAGTAGGTCTAAAATGGGATGGAGTGGAGCTGATGGAAGAATTTAATTAATAGCTTCTGTAGAGAATGACAAAAATTAAAAGCAAAAGGGAGGATTGAGCAGTACTTCAAGAACTCAGGAGTCCTGATATCAGGACAGATTCTTTAAAGTAGAAGATAGTGAATCATACTTCCACTGCAATAGCAAGAAGGCAAAAAGGAGAACCAAGACTACAGAGAATGGAACCTGAACCATCCTGAACTAACTGGTGGAAAAAGGCAGCATCTCTGTGGTTTAAAATATTTCTTATAGAAAGCAGTACTAACAGCAGAAAAACCAGTCATATTAAGCCAAGCTCATTTTGCAAAGAACATTGGTGGTAACAATGTTCTTCATGAGACCCTACTGTTGGCTTCAGAGCAAATCCAGAATCTTTCAGGTGAAATAAGACATATTCTATTTTTTTTTCAGAAGTAGATATTAGAAAAGGACATTAATATTGCTTCTATCTTCACTTCTAGTCTTGATCTGGGCACTAGGACTTGCAAAGAATTTTCATTCTGTATGGTTAAGGAAAAAGAGTCAATGAGTCACAGACAAAAATAAAATGTAGACCACACTGCAAACAAGTATAATCTTTGGACACACACAGTGTGTCAGAAGACAGTTTCTCATTTAGTCTAGGAAAGAGTTCTCATATAGTTTATAACAGACTTCACTTAATCAAACTCTTTACGTAGATTTATTTTACGGATGCTGATGACCAGGCTTGACAAAATCCTACGCCTCTCTTTTAACAAGAGTTCGAACAAGCAAAATAATTCATCCTAGATTGTCTGTCAGTGAAGCTGAGCACACTGTGGTTATATTTTATGAACTATATTACAAAGGTAAGAGAATTATAGTAACAAGAGATTTGGAGGATCTCTTAGAAACATAGGTAGGCTATTACACAGTAAGCTCCCTCAAATGAAACAAGCCTGCCTGTTTGAGGCCTTGTAATAAAGTCTGGGTTATGATGTAACTTTGTCCTTATACCATGTGAAGGAAGTTATTGAGCATTACACATGAGAGGCCTGGCTGCAGATGCACAGGGGATGTATAAGCAAATGCCAAGGTGAATCAAAAGAAATACATGATCCACCAGCAGACAGTGCTGCATCTCAGGATTGAAGTACACCTGTAAAGCCATACAAGGAATTTGAAGCAATGTTCTTCCAATTCATGACACGCAGCAAGTGACATTCATTCACAACAGCAAAGCCTGCTGCTACTCACCTCTGATTTTGTAAGCAGTACAATTAACAGATTCACTTCAATAAAATCTTACCCACAAGCTACAAAAGTGAGCTGACTCCTGCAAGGCTTAGTTCAGGATGCCTGCTGCTTTTCTGTTGACTCCAGGCTGGCCATAATGACACAAATAGCACATTTTTCTACTGATTCCAATTCCTCGATGAGGCCTATCTCTCAATAAGTGATCTTGAATTACCATGTCATCGTTAAAAGTAGATTTAGTGTGAGTGTAAAACATACTGATGTGCATTTAATTTAATAATGTACTGCCACATGAGTAGTGTTTGCTTCCCTTACAAACCTGGCTGCTGAATGAATGAATAACAATCACTTAGAAGGTAACATGAGAGTTTCCTGCAATACTGAAACAGAACAATACCCTTTCCCTCTACAGGGCTGGGATTCAGCACAAGCCACAGAAGATGGTACTTGCAGTCAATTAACTCAAAGCCAAAGGTACATTCTTCTGGGCCTGTTGAATTTACCACTGTGAAGTTCAGTTTTAATGAGAGAGTGATAATGTCTTCAAGCAGTTGGGCTACAGGGAAACCAAATGAAACCAAACTGTACAGCAACAGCCACAAGGATTCTCCAACTTCACCAGCCAGCTGAGCTAAGTTCATGTAATAAAATGGGCTCCACTCCCACATTCACAAAAACAAGCAAATAAGAAGCACTATAAAACAGATTAAGAAGAGTAGCTATAATTCTTAATTAAAGAATCCCACCAGTGCAACCTACACAATTGCAAGCAACACTATTTGTGAGATTCCTCGTCTACAAATAGTGATCCTAAATTATGCTACCTGAATTCCCTCCAAACACATTTGTCTGATGAGTTATCCCATGGAGCTGTGCAAGGAAGGATCTGTAAAAAAAATGTCCTGAACAAGGACAATTTAGCAGTTCAAGACCATTTTCAATTTCCTTTTCCTATGGTGTATGCTGATAAGGCAAATTGGAACAAATAGTCTCTCTCTTACCTCATTATTGATGAAACAGTAAAGAATTGCAACCATCAGCCCCTGAAATCAACAAAAACCAGAAGAACAGTGAGCAGAGCAGTTTCCTCACTTTGCCAGACTCACTTGCAGAGGGCTAGAGGCTTCACACTGGCATGTCCATGATAAGACTGAAGGGTGGAGAATCTTTGATCCCTGTCAGCTCTGATGGCAGAGTGGAGGTTTAACCAAACTGTGTCTCAAAGTACATGGTATTAGGAAAAAGGAGTTGCTGTTTTCTTCAATCTGTTATTTTTGTCTAGTGATTTCTTTCCCCTTCTTCCTTACCTGGTTTCAAGTCATAAACGCTTCATAAATGAGCAATTCACAGCAGTCTTAAATACAGCTCTGCGCTTGATAAATGGGGAATGAGTGACTGTGCAGGGAAACTAAAAGAAAAATGATTTCCTTACACAAGGAGACTCATTTGAAATGGCCTTACCTAAGGCAATAGTTAAATAAAAATCACAATAAGCCTATGCCCTCCTCACATGCAGTTACAGCTGGAGACAGCTACCTCTCACAGCACAGATTTTCCAAGGACTATCAAAAACACTGGAGAAAGCACAAAATGTGCTTTCAGCAATGCCATTATACAATTACAGGAAATCACAGACAATTTTCTTATTGCCCTGAGGTGAGCCATAGGAAGTAAATATTAATATGTGGACAGGAATACCAGTTTATTGTAGTCAAGTTGGCTGTTAAAAATTAGTCCTTACACCTTCCTTTCCGCTGTCATAATCCTGTAACATCCAGTGCTAAACTGAGAAATATAAGGAACAGGGAGCATGCAATGAATGAGAGAGAAAGCAGGTCCCCAAATAGCAGTTAAGAAATATCTTATGCCCATGGGCACACTGTGAGTGCTACCTGGAATGAAGCAAAGGAGAGCTCAGTAAAAAGCTTCACGAAGCGCAGCATCCCTCTGGCATGCTCGTCAGTAATAAAGGCAAAGATGACCTCGTGGGTCCCCAGCAGTGGGATCAGAGTCAGCGTAGACTTGGCCAACCTAAGATGACAAAGAAATTAAAGAACACAGTGCCACTGAATAGACCACTGTTGATCCAAATGATCACTGGGAGTCACTGTTCCTGCATTCTGTTTCTGACACAGCTTCAACTTTGGCAAGTCAATGACGCAGGGTCCTCCTCCAGAGGCTGCAGGATGAAAACCTCCTCAAAATGACCTTAGTAAGTTCCCACAAGTTTTAACCTCCCCTACCACTTCACTGCAGACCATTTCTTGGTGAGAGCAAAGCTCTGTATCCAGCTACTGGCTGCATTTCACCTGGAAAATATTCCCAACTCAGTAAGAAACCATGTGCTTTCTTGTACTTGCAATGTCTTTCCCCTGTATTCTTTTCTCCACCTGTAATTGAGAAAGAACCAAAGCCTGCCTTCTTGATGACCTGAAAGACATGATCTATCAATAACTGGAATATTTAAAAAATATCTTGGCAAAGGGAAGAGTACTTGCTACTCCTTCCCACCTCTATGGCGTGTTAAATCCTCTAACCATTGTAACTATCTGTAGCTGCAGAACACTTTGTCAAAGCAATCAAACTGTCTTGAAATGAGTGATGGCAAGTTCAAAGACACAGCTAGCAAAGGATGAAAGACAAACCAACCTGAAATAAATTATTTTTCACCTGTGAGAGAGTTCAAGGTACACAACCACAGGAAAAAATTCACAAGAACGATCCTTAACTCTTTTTAGATAGACATACATGCCAGCCACCTAACAGGTTAGTGAAAGATGCATGAGGATCATGTGGGAGCTTCCTGGGCCACAGAACTTGCCAACATCTCACAGCAATCTGTTTTGAGACAAGTCAGTAGACACAAAATCACTCAGTTAGCAGGGCTGTCAGACCTTTGTAGATCCTGAGGGCTATTGGCTGCTATTCTGAATCATGTAATCACTCAGGTTGGAAGGCGCCTCTGGAAGTCCCTGGCCCAACTCCAGTTCACAGCAGGTTACTCAAGGCTGTGTCCAGCCAAGTTCTGAGTATCTCCAAGGTCCTCCAAAGCCCCTCTGGGCCTCTCCTCCAGCATCAGACCACTCTGACCATTAATTTATTTTCACCTGACATGCAAGTGGAATTTCTCTTGCTGTAACTTGTGACCTCTGCCCTTGTCCTTTCACTGTGACCCTCTGAAAATACTCCATTTTCTCTACAAGTGGGCTTGGAATAAAAGCCTCCAGCTCAGACCTAGGTCCTCATCTTTGTTTTCAACTCTCAAGACACATTAGGATTTCCAAAATTTCATGTGAGGTAAAGAAGGCAGGTAACATACACAGCAACTCTACGCTGATAAAAACACATGAAAATACATGCTGCCTCTAGTTTAGAAGGCTGTAGCATTGAAACACCC
Source organism: Coloeus monedula (assembly GCF_965178545.1). Classification (NCBI taxonomy): domain Eukaryota; kingdom Metazoa; phylum Chordata; class Aves; order Passeriformes; family Corvidae; genus Coloeus; species Coloeus monedula. The sequence goes on from NC_138782.1 coordinate 33,554,147, forward strand.
AGTGTCAAAGTAGCTAAGTCCAGTGCCAGCAGCAGTCCAGCTACCACAGCACATAGCTCTACACTTCAAGAGCTAACTTGTTATTCCTACATTGTTTTTCAGACTGCAATATAACAGTCAAGATGCAGAAATGAAGGATGCAACCATGAATCTTAGCAAGGTGATTAAATAACTGGAAGAATTCAGACACGGATAGACTGAAGCCTGCAAACCAAAAACTGAGTATTTCTGTGATAGCCCTGACATTTCCCTTGAAACATCTCACGCATTTAAGATTAAAAGTTTGTCCCAGTAACTACTGGCAAGAAGAACAAGAAGCAAAACTCAAAATGATCCCACCTCGTCTTCCTTGAAGTGAAAGCTTTTATTTCTACCAATTCATAGTATTTTGTTCAAATTAGAGAAAGATAGGATATTTCAGTTGGGAGGAACCTACGACAACCACCTGTCCAAAACTTAAAGCACGTTCTTGAGGGCACTGTCCAAATGCCTCTTAAACACTGTCAGGCTTGGGGCATTGGCCACCTCCCTAGGAAGTCTGTTCCAGGGTTTTACCATACTCTCAGTAAAGAAATGCTTCCTGATGTGCAGTCTGAACCTCCCCTGGTATAGCTTTGAACCATTCCCACACATCCTATCACTGGATACCAGGGAGAAGAGCTGAGTACCTCCCTCTCCACTTCTACTCCTCAGGGAGTTGTAGAAGGCAATGTGGTCATCCCCGAGAGCCCTTTGCTCCAAACTAGACAAGTCAAAAGTCCTCAGCCACTCCTCACAGGATGTTCCTTCCAGCCCTTACATCAGCTTTGCTGCCCTCCTCTGAGTGATTTCAAGGACTCTAACATTCAGTACTTGCATATGCTGCAAGTATTTTAAAAGTATCTGCTTAATTAATATTCATCCAGTCTAATGGAAGACTAACATGACAGACATCAAGCCTTCTGTTTATAACACAGATGAAATACCTGCCCTGGCTTCCCTGAGGCTTTTCTGTGGACTCACTGTCCAAGCAGTTACACCCATGTGTGACACCACACCTGTCCATTACTCAGGGGCTGTGATCTTTAACCACCTTTGTCAACACATTCTGTTCATGTATGTCCTTGGCTGCTTTTATTCTGAGGAGCACAAAAAGTGTCAGACCACCTTATGACATACCTGCATTTTATGTCAGTTTTGCACATCAAATTAGCCTGCAGTTTGGAGATGATGATGCATATAACTCTGATGAAGATGAGGAAATTTACCTGGAGAAGTGAAAAAAGAATTTGTATCACCACCAATAAACACATGGGCGTAAGTACTCAAAAAGGCTGGTTTGTGTATGCATGTGTAGTCTCTGTGCATCCTGCTATGCAGCAGCTGCAGAATTTACTACAGAACTCAACTCCTTGCTAAGGAACTGTGGTCTAAATACATACTGTGAATGCACAAGCCACCCTTGAAAACACAGGCACTTCATTACACAAAGCAGGGGACCCTACTTACTCTCTGGGGAGTGAGACACATTAAAGGTGTGGGCTGGCCCATTTGCCTTGTCTGGAGGTCTGAGCCTGATACAGTCTTGTGCCTGCAGAACAGGGCATTTCTACACAATGCCACAAATTTTGTGGCTCTTTCGTAGCCCAGTACCTGAGATAGTATCGTTGGTCTCCCTGAACTACCTTTCACACCTTCTGTTCATGGAGAGTTAACAGCGCTGCTGCACCATGCTGTTCTGTTATCATGTCCTGCCACTACAACATCACAGCATGTGGCCAAATTAAAGAAACAAAATGCTAGTCTGGAATTTCAGTGACAGAAACCAACTTGGTTTCATAACATCACATCTCTGAATGAAAATGTCAACAGCCTCAAAGGTTATTAGCCTTTGGACATGCACAATGGCCACGTGTGCATCTTTGTACCATATTGTGCTGTTCTCAGGGACACAGCATGTGTCTCAGACTCACCCCGATGGCGATGAGAATGGGCAGTCTGATGATCAGCCAGTAATTCATGTTATAGTTTCTGGTCCAGCAACTAGAAAGAGGACAAAAAGGAGATGAAGAAAAAGTTTCAGTACATTACTAAAATCTCTCGCTTTTCATTCTGTTCCAGCAATGCAGATGGAAAACAATATTAAGGACTAGATCCTAGGAAAGCACATCATGCTGACATGGAAACAGATGCATCTGCTTCTTAGAAACACTGAATGCTTTGTACTATTGCAGCTATCATAATCCAACTGGACACTATTCACTGGCCTTTCTTGCCCACTAATGGCTAGCTCTCCTCCACAATTTGCTATGAATTCTCATCCATTAATTGTGAAGATTCACTCCATTAAAACCAAGGTCAAATTTGTCATTTGGCTGAAAGGAGAAGGGGGGAAATCTGTTTGAGTCTGATCTTCCTGCTGTCATTCCTAGCCTCCTTGTCCTGCACTGTTTTTTATTATTAGTCTCCAATGTCAGATCATCTTATTAATTGCTTGTTAGCTCATTATCCCATTACTTACCATCATTATTCTCATATCAGTACTGAGATCAGTCATCTATTTTATCTGTCCTTATTTTCAAAAAGGAGTTACTAATTTCAACCAGGGGAAAGCAACTGCATCTTCAAACACCAGCTCCTTCACTGCATATGCACAAGGTTTCAGGCCCACAGGGAGTTAAAAAATTATAAGCAAGTAACATCAAAAACAGGAGCAGCAGTTCCTAACTTTTGCTGACCTAAGCCCTCTGCCAAGTGAGTAGCATGCTGCAGCAATATAATACTTCATTTTCCACATGAGTCTCATTTTGGCTTTTAAATTCCTGTCTCTTTGAGCAATATGGGAGAAAAATGACAAGAAAAGTCATGGCAGCCCCAGTTCGGGATCACTGGCTTGAAGTGACTCTTACACTGAGGGTTTGTACATCTAGTTCCTTTTGGTCCCCCAGTGGCCACAGCCAGCCACCACCACTGCCTGATGGGCCCTGTCTGTGCACAATGGCCCAGGTGTTAGGGCAGTGCTCATGTGCCACTTCACTTGCTGCTGCAGTGACAGCATTCTTAATATTTCTATAAAATAACTTTGTTAGCCTCCTGCTCAGCATTACTCAAAAGCAACAGTCACCAGGAAAGCCAGCAAGTTTCTCAGCTACACAGACTGTGAAACAAACCACGAAACACAGCACTACATAAAACAGAGGTTCCTTCCCAAAAAAAGCTTTCTCTTCATCTCCAAATCTGTTCTGCCAAAACATACATATGCACAATTTTCCCTAAGGCTTTGTAACAGGCCTATGAAAGATCAGCATGGGTGATGCTGGTGCAGCTGAAACCCTCCCCAGCCTTGTAATGGGACAGTCTAAGAGAAAAGAGCAAACCATGCAGCACGTGGGAGGGATCCATGCTACAACCAGACACCCACAGGTGCTCAGGTACTGGAGAGGAAAGTGTAGCAGCTTGGTGTGGCAATTCCACGTTCCCTTGCAGGGACTGCCAGTCTGAGGAGGGCTGGGGATTTCATTTTTCTTTCAATTTCAGTTTAATGCATACAAAAAGCATATTATTGCCACCAGCAGCTCTACAGCCTCCAATTCAATTGTATTTAGGTATCGGAGAAAAAAGGCATGCAGACTGTGTGCAGTCAGTGTACCTGAGCCAGAATGTGAGTAACAGAACTTCTTAATTGGTACACATGACTGGGAGCCAGCTTCATGGAGCCTTTGAAATTAATTTTAATTGAACACCTCAAGATTGATGGGCTAACAGGCGTGGCTGGAAGTGGAGTTCTGATTTTCTCACTAGCAGCAGTAGATGCAGACGCAATTAAAAAACTTATTTGTAATAACAGAGGCTGAGAAACATTCTTAACATTAACCCACATTTCTGTGTGGGTTAATCTACTTCCTGTGGCACAAATCAATTTTAGCTACCTTTAAATTTATACAAGTATGTGCAATAAAAAAAACATTACAGGTCAATTAAGGTGTCATGACTATTGAAGCATCCAGAAAATAAAATCGGTAGATCTCTATGTGATTTCTTGCCCATCTGTGCTTTCTGTGATTGCCACACTGATAAATACACCAATATCTATTGTGCTTGGGATCTAGCCCTACAGTTTGCCCAGCACCACTTAGAAGATGCTTGGCAACTAATAGCCTCAGAGCCATGAATGGAGAGTTTGTCCCACGAAAAAAATGCTACTGAGATGTTTCAGCCTTTGCTTATCAATCCAGTATTCCCCTTCTAAAAGTGAAAACACTGAATTTTCACCTTGAATTGCTACAGCTGAATGGAAAAAAAAAGGACTGAAGGCTGACTGTTTTGCTCACAAACTTAATTGCAGACAGAAGCAAAAATGTGTAAGCATCAGGTTTTTAGGCACAGTCTAAGAACAAGAGCTTGCCTTTAATTGTATTTGTAATCTAGACAAAATATTTTTCAATAGCTTACTTTTGAAAACAGTAATTGCATGCTAAAGGAGTTTATACTTGCACATGTAAGGAAAGAAGAAGCCAGTGTACAACCAAGTCTTGCAGGCTTCAGTCCTTTATTCCAATTGCTATGTTCACAGGACTGCCTCAAATTCCCAGCCCTGACCACATTTATTTCCAGTTATTTTTCACAGCTAGGGAAGTAGTTAAATCACAAATGAAATTTACAGCCTGCTGCATGGTGACAGAGCTATGGCAAACAGCATGAAAGATACCCCTGGCTGCTCCAGCAAATGCCTGCCCAAGGCACAGAAATCGTGCCTTTCAGAGCAGCTGCTGCATGTGGTTATTTATTGCTGTATTTTACAAATATTTAGACAAGATTTAGAAAATTCAATAATGTGCAAAATTGCCCCTTTTAAGGTCTGCTTGAAGGCAGTGAGTGACAGTTTTCCTTAACAGAAAACATAAATCAGCTCTGAGCACCACATAATGTGAGCGGCTCAGCATGAGCACTTTGAATACATTTTCTACATCAGTAGGAAGATATGCCCATGCAACGTCGCCTGTTTGGAGGCTGCATGGTCTTTACACCTATTCTGATAATGTCAAAAAAACTTGCAGTACATCAGTACAGCCACAATCTTGCTACAGAATATCATCAAGTCAGCCTTGAAAAGGAAATTCAAAAAATCCTAGCATTGCTTAAGCCAGAAAAGGCCGCTTTGACTGAACTGGTTCAGTACTATGAGGAACACACACAAAAAAGCTGGTTCTTAATACTCACAAACACCAGAAAACAGTCTGGGGGTAGCTTTGACTAAACTGAATTTTCACATTGCAGCATCTCTCCAGCAATGATTCTGCCTGGGAGAAAAAAGAAAAGAAAAGGAAAAAAAAATCCTCTACAAAAGTGCTGGCTGGATAGTTTGGAAACTAAGTAAGAGGAAAACCCATTAAATAATAAGTTAATAATAAAAATGAAAGAGCATAAATTTATTTCTTTCATCACAAAGAAAGCTACCCAAATATTTCTAGGCAGCCACTGTTTCTAAAAAGAAGAAGCCACTTTCCTCCTTTTTGTTTGTTTTTTTTAAATCAAAAAAACCCCAACAAACTACAATGCTATTTGGTATATAAAGCATATACCAAGGTAATTTTTTTTCTGAACAGCCACCATGGTAAAAATGGACAAAAAGTATTTGGTGTTCTACAGCAGTCTCATGCGTGACATAGTTGACTCCAGCAAGACTAACATAAGCAGACAGAGAATGAGCCTTTATTTTAAGAAAATCTAAATAATGGGAGCTTAAACAAGAAAAGGCAATCACTTCTCTGCTGCTAGGCATAGGCTAATCACTACAAATCGCAGGCAGAATCCTGTGGGAGGTTGCTGCCTTCCTCTGAAACAACTGTAAAGGCTATTGCCAAAGGCACAGTATCAGGAATGGTCTTGGTTGGGTATGATGACTTCTATTGTTGATACTGTAAGTACAGAAAAACAAAACATACCTTTCCTTGACCTGCAAAAGAATAGATTCATTCAGACATGCAGAAAATTCTGATAGAAAAAAACATATGCTCCTTTCTGAAATGTTATGCAAGACCTTCAGACAAAACAGAAGCAATTATGTGATGTTTCAGCACATTGCCAAAGCAAACCACACTGAACAGAAAGCAAACAATGACCTGCTGGTGCACACATACAGCACAAATGAGATAGCGATAAAAATCAGAACGAAACCAACCCCTCATCTTCATAAAGGTACTTGACAGTTCCCCAGAGGATAACAAACAGCATTGGCACACCTGAAAAGAGAGGAGACAAGGCTGACATTGACACTGAGACTGGAAAAAGCAGAGAGGAGAACAACTCCCCCTGCCTCCCCCATAATGATGAGCAACATAATTAGTGGGTGTCAGGGTTGCAGCTCCTATCCAACACAGATGGCCATGAACAGAACTAGTGGGCTCCCACCCTGTTCCCAACAGGCGTGAAAAATGAACAACACAACTGCCCCATAACAGGCATTCACCACTTATTCTGTGGATATTTTCACAGAGGGGCCAAGGGAATTTAATTTCTGGAAGCTCTACTAGCCTCTGTACTCATGCTAGAGAGGGGTGCAGTGTGCTCTGACCAAAACCTTTGTGTCCATATTTCTGCCTGTGGGTCACCCACTGTAGTCAAGCAGGACCAAGCTCAGGCTGTCTGTTGGTGTCGAGGCTGGAGCACACCCAGCCCCACAAGCCCCCCATGGCAGAGGGAATGTGGGCACACCCACATGTGTACTCCCCACCCATAGAAGTCCCAGTTCTGGCTATGGTACTGGCGTGGACTTGACTGGCTGCAGCAAAGACAGCAGACAAAGCTGTGGCAGTGAGGAGAGGCTTGGCCCTACCCTCACCTGTCAGTGCATGGGCTACAGCTGGTCAGTTCAGCTGGGGTGTAAAGGGCAGAGAGACAAGCCAAGTAAGCTAGCACTCATTACCTGCTTTACAGTGTCAAAGGCTCTCTAATTAATTTCTTTCATTTATGAAGAGCCTAGATCACAAAAGTAGTTTTGAAGTTCATCTACCAACCAATACTCAGTACAGAGAATGTTAAAAAAGCGCACAAGGAAGAAAAGCAGGTTGTGACTCAAAAGGCAGGATGAGGAATTTGTTCCAGAGGATAGACCAAGATGGTCTAATTCATCCTTGGACAGTGTCTGATGCTGCATGTGCATTGTACAGAAAGAGCAACATTTAGTGTACTTTGTTACTTTATTCTTAAGAACCAGTAAAGCAAGGGACCGTAAGAACATCAGGCTGCAGCAGTTAAGTTCTGCACAGGGCAAATCCACAGTTCATGGCAGCAGAAGCCACAGGGAAACTGGTGATCTCCCGCAGTCTGAACACCTCAAGCAGTATCGTTTCTGGGTTTTATCAGTAAAAAACCTTCTCTTTTGTTGTACTGTAGAATTTCTCTGCTATCAGAACAGCTAAATACTACAGACACAGAATAACAATATTCTCCTTAATCAGTTAATAATAAAAAAAAGAGAGAATAAAGAGCAGCAAGGAAAGAATACCAGTAATTAGAATAATAGCAAAGATAATGAATTGAGTAGAGATTACTTGGGCAAATAGCTACCATGTTCCATGGATGTGTTTGATACTGAGAATACCCAGTATTTTGGGAGCAAAGTTACCAAAAAACTCTATGCTGCCTTGACAGTAATATGAAGAGAATAAGAACAGGCTCATTGCACACCACTTCCAAACCAAATGAGACTTTGATTCACAAAAACAAATTATAGTTTGAATCATTCCTTTCTTGATTTTGCTAAGCATTTAGACATCTTAATATGAAACCTACAGGATAAGATATGAACACTGAGAGCACAAAGGCTGTATGTCTGTGGATATATCATTTGATAGATCAAGTGATAACAATAATGATTTGTAGGTTATCTCTGTCTTCTGGATACATCAGAAATCTCTCCATGTTGAATCAAATTACTTAACATTTGAATTGAGAATGTATTATTAACACTGTATTTCAAAAGAGCCTAACTAGAGGGAGGCTGGTATAATAGAATTGCATCAGCTATACAAATATTATACAAATTAATAGCACATATAAAACAACTTGTTCAACATTCTCTGCCCACTCCCACTTGTGATGCACACCACTGGTGTCTTGGTATTGCAGCACCATCAGTCACACTATTTTCCATGCTGGCAATGCACATTTTAGTCTGAGACAACAAGACTTAACAGTGCAATACACACATGAGTTTGCACTGATGTTCAAACCTTACTACATGGATACCACCTGACATCTACCAAATTCACAAAGCCTGGTCCTGAGAAATGGGTGGCTCTGGAGACTGTCTGGGACACAGTCCCAGCAAATGGGAATACATGCAGCTTGCCAAAGCCCTAGTGAAGATCTGAAGAGGAGACTGCCCCAAGAACATTCCCTAATTCACTTCAAGCTTGTAGAAGCCATTCCATAACAGCATACGAGCAAGTTTGAAGCATCTCTGCAATAGCTGCAGTTTGCAAGGATCACTGAGACTCTCCAATGACTAATTAACAATCTTGATATCTAATTAGCCTATATAAATGCATATATAATTCTGGCTACTTCACTCGGTCAAAATTCTGTCTGGTTTGAGCAGACAGTGGACATAAACCATGTACAACTCCTCGAATAAACACCACAGATGACTATGTTTCATTAACAGAATCAGTGCTGTATTCCAGTCATGGAACAACACTTTTGATGCATTTGAGTTCCAGTCCCGCCCTTCTTTCTCCTACGGCTGTTATTCGAAGTATATCAGATATCCAAGAAAAAAACTGCACTCATTTATAACATGCATTTATTTAAGGTGTAGGCTGAACTCTTTCTGGTTTTGCTTTTTTGTCATACAGAAAGCTCTGAGATTGATCTTCTCCTAGATGAACTGACCAGAGAAAGGTCTCTGAATTCTGGAAATGGTAGTATCTACTTTTTCTTCTGTACTGCATCACTCTGAAGATGCCAGAAACTGCAACAGCCTGCTCATGATAAACTCTGCAAAGTTATTCTTGCAGGCTGATAGCTGACCCAAAATCTTTGAACACTACATGGTGATTATGAAATCTGTCAAGTGTACCAGGAAATAAGCGTGCTGACAGCTCAGCTAATAAAGTTCAACTTCAAATGACTGGGCATCTGAATTATAGGCTGCAATAATAATACATATTATGGATTATGAGAAAGTAATGGAACTGCCAAATCAACATCTTAACACACCAATGCATAAATAAGCAGCATGACCTACTTAGTTTCACTCTAGCTTATATATTCTACACCTGGCCAGATGTCTCCACAGTAAGAAAAAAAAAGTTGGAAAACCAGTCATTTTTCAGAATGACCAAAGGATGGGGTAGGTAAGAGAACGAAATTTTGAGAAAATCTGCACAGGCTGATGTTTTCAGAATACTCCACTATCCCTAACGAGAGGGGCAAGAAATTCCTGGGGCTGCTAATGGAAGTTACCATGTGCTGATAGCAGCTTGTCTCTTCATCTAACGGGTCTGAGATGTTTTGGTAATAAAACAGAAAAGCTCAGGTGTGTTCTGGAACCCACGAAGTCCCCGTTACCATGAGAGGTGTCAGCAGGTGGTGCTATTCCATGCCATCTTCTTTCCCTTACCTCCACGTGCAAGCAAGTTTCCATTCCATTCCATTCAGACACACTGTATTTGCAGCTTTGCATTGTACCTCTCTTTACACAGAGGCAATTTCAGGGAAGGCATGAGGAGCAAGAGAGGCTCCCCTCATCCTCACATCTCTAATCGGCAATTTACTTCTTCCTGAAGTAAATTTGTCTCTGTAGGACCAAAGCACTGCCATCCTGCTGAAACACTTAAAGAAGGACATACTCTGAACACAGCATTTTAGGACTGTTTTCAGTAACTCAGCTGTAACCTGATATCCCTTGTTTCCACATGTGGTAAGTTCAACCTCTTAGACAATCAGGCACACAAACCAGTAGGACACTACTGCTGTCAGAACAATTCCATTCCTCTTTCAGAAAGCATCCAAGAAACTTTGACTTGATCAACTGATTGATGAATGAATGCAAGAATGATGTGATGAGGAACTGAAAGAAATGAAAAACAAATATTAGTAGATTTACAAAGAGTAAAAGCACTAAAGATGTGAGAAGAAAAGATGGAACATTGTTTTTCTTCTGAAGTAAGGAAAAACACAAAAGAGTTGAATCTAGAAGACAGAGTGAAGACAATTAAGTGGAATTCCTGACATGTACTTCCTACCAAGATCAGTCTGGATACAAAATCTATTTTTACATCCTTCTCTGAAACACAGTTTTCATTTGAAAACAGAAAAGAAGGTCAGTGCAACGAATGCATCCTTTGCTACAGTGAGCTCATACTGGGCTTCTAAAAGAAGGTTTCTTACTGGCTCTGTTCCAGTCAGATCTTCCTTGCAATCAGGATGTAGATTTTGATGCCCTAGCCAGGATTCCTGCTTTTAATAGCTTCATTCCTCGAAGTATCCTTCCTTAGAGCAACTTTGGATTGCCAAAGCTTAGAAGGAAGCAGATTATTTATTTTTATGGCAATTTTCCTGCTGCAAGTGCAACTAGGTGTAAAACTGCCACAGCAGCACAGAGAATAGTTAGCTGTTTATTTGCATTTTCTTCTTAGCCTTGAGTGCTGAAAATGTTCTCCTGTCATTCTTCCCGTCTGGATGTCACTCAGAGTCACTGTGGGATGTTCCTGTTTCCCCCTTCTTCCCTCCTCCCTACTCCTAAATGTGAACAGGTCCCTTTTCCACTAAAATCTGCTGATACAGCAGCATTACAGTACAAACTGCTCTTCTCCAGAGACTACTTAGTACAGCACTGATAGCTGAGAGTCAAAGTCAGGCTCAGCAACTCCTCCCTTGGGCTCAGACATGATGAACGCTGGGTTGGTGTCCTGGACACTGACTCAGACCAGTCTGCACATAGTGAGAAACAAACAAAACAAAAAAGTAATGATCCTGATCCCTGTAGTTAGGTTGGGCGTTTTCACCCCCTTCTTACAAATGTGTTTTCTTCTCTCTAGAAAGTGAGATCCATGGGCAAGGATTTCTCAAGGAAGCACCAGGTACCAACAGTATGCAGCAACAGATTCTCTTTTCTGCAAGCATAAACAACTATGTGAATCAACATCTGTTTTAGCTGCTGTTGTGCTGACCCCCAGAGTGAAGGAAGCCTCTCACCTACCTGCTTGTCCATTAGCCTATTAAAAATTTGGGGGGTTTGATGCTGCTAAGTGGTTTTGCCTTTTTTTTCCTCCAACAGCATTGAAAATGGACTATACAATTGTTTTTGTAGTAAGATATGTGGAACTTAAGGTTGACACAAATGTATGAAAGTCTGCTTTGACAAAGAAATAGAAGACATAAGCAGGACATATCCAACATTAAATGAAATAGGAAAAATGCAACACTGCCATCTCAAAGTCTAGTATGGCATGAAATCTCAGCAAGGAAGTGGCCATTAGGAATACAGTTACCTCACAAGTAATAGGGAAGGTTTATAGAATCCTATCAATATACATGATGTCAGTATAAATGACTCCCAATTTATGAAACTATATTAGTTTCCATAGGTCTATCAAGATTTTATAACTTCTAGGTGTTGTTAAGTACAGTAACATAAGATAAACAGACTTTTACCTTTATAAACACTTCAAAAGCGAAGAGTAATTGCTCATTTGGACTCAAAATAAATGGACTACTGTCTAATAACTGACTTTAGAACTGACCTAATATTATCATATAGCAAAAATGTATTTGGAATATCTTGGAACAATTGGTCTACTGTGGGATGAATATGACAGAGAAGGAAATGAGAACCTTTAGTCATAGGCTTGCCAAGCCTGGGAAGAGGGCTTTAAACTAAAGTTGCTAGGGACGGGGATCCTTAATCTACCCCACTCCTACCAGTTGGATGATAGTGCCAGTACCTGCTATGATCTCATTGGCATTACAGAGACATGGTGGGATAGCTCCTCACTGGTGTGTTGGAACAGAATGCCACAGGCTCTTCAGGAAGGCCAGGCAAGGGAGAGCAGGAGGGCATTTCACCATGAACATCAATGGCAGCAGGAATGCATGGAGTTCCACCTGGGGATGGATGAGGAGCTGACTAGGAGCTTATGGGTCAGGATTAAAGGGAGGACAGGCACAAGTGACATTATAGGGGGAGTCTCTCGTGGGCTGCCTGAGCAGGAAGCCCTTCTGTGGCCAGACAGGAGCAGCCTCGCAGCGACAAACCCTGATCCTCCTGGGGGACTTCAACCACTCTGATACCTGCTGGAGGGACAACACAGCAGGGCATAAGAAATACCAGAGTTTCCTGGATCACACTGATGATAATTTCCTTCTCCAAGTGACAGAGAAGCCAGTGAGGAGAGGTGCCATGCTGGACCTTGTTCTCACCAACAAGGAGGAGCTGGTGGGGAATGTGAAGCTCAAGGGCAGCCTTAGCTGCAGTCACCATGAGATGGTGGAATTCAAGATCCTTAGGGCAGTGAGGAGGGTGCACATCAAGCTCAGTACCCTGGAATTCAGGAGAGCAGACTCTGGTATGTCTGAGTGCTCACAGACTTCATTTATAATTGTAAGAAATAACAACATGAAGTGACTATGTTTTTGAGCAATTCAAGTATAAAATTTTTATACGTAAATATTCATCAAATGATGAGAAATGAACAAGTTAAAAAATTATCTTGTAAGAAGACAACTCATTAATAGAACAAAGGGTCAGAGCATCAAACCAGCTCCAACAAACAAATAAATATTTTATTTTTGTTCCACTTTTTTTTTTACAGTTGATTAATTATTTCAAAGAGAAGAACACTCTCAGTTCAAACAGGAACTGTCTCTCTTTGAAGCCTCAGCTTACACTGAGGCTATCACGCAGCTCAAAAATCAAATTAAATAAAAATCTTCTGAGCATTGCCTACAGCAGAAAGTCACCTGGTGAGGGACTTGAGCACCCAAAAAATGGAATCACCAATGAAGAAGCAGAAAGAAAGGGAAAAATCTTGGTATCTTCCCCCCAGTAAGAGATGAAAGTGTTATCTGGTGTAACTAATCTGGGAGCACTGAAATAGCAGATGCTTCTCCATTTGAAGGTGGAGAATCATTGGCAAGGTTTGCACATACAGACACATATGGAAGAGCAAGAAACTGTACAGATAACAACTGAATGGCATGGACGGAGCTTTTCTAGAAAGCTTGGATGAAACCCATATATCTAGTACCAAGTTCTTGCATTGCTGCTCATTTCCACAAACTCATCCAGAAATTCAATATACAAGAGTAAAACAAGCTTTGTAAAGGAAGAACAAAACCAAAATAATTATCACCTGTTTCTGCCTTCTTTTGCAGGAGACAAACTCTAAATAAAAGTGATTCAGACCAAAAGCAGCCTAACCCTTTCTTACAAAAGAACACGATCCCCTCAGGATTTGACTAGATATAATTTTGTTCTAATTTCTTTTCCATTTCCTTTCATGACCTCAGTCAGTGCTTCAGGATACCTCCCTCTCCCCCTTTTTTTAAATTGAATTGAGGGTCTGATTAAAATATATATAGTTCAAATGTTATACAAAATGGTGCTGCTTTTGCTGCATGCCCAAGATAAAAGAATATGGAAGATATAGAACTTTAAATAAAACTCCAGGAGGAAACTGCTATTATTTGCATTTATATATTTAATCCTATCAATATGTCCAAAAGCCTTTCCTCCTTATATATCGATTTTCAGTAGAATTGGGTAATTTACAGTAAGACATTTATATGCCTTTTTCCAGTGAACTAATTTGCTAAAATAGTCACAAATGAAATCCATAAAGAGAGGAGGAGAGTCAAAGCAATTTAAATGTTCAAATGAGCATCTGTGAAGGCACTTGTAGTATTTACTTGGATTTACTTTCATCTTTCCAAAAGTCGCCTGATTCCACCAAAAGGGGAGGGTAGTGAAGAGGAAGGGAGAGAATGCAATAAAAGTACATGCAAGATCACTCCAAAACTAGGATTCATCCCAAACTGTAATGTATTTTCAGGTGAGCTGTACAGTGAAAGAAAGCTTTAGCATTTCTACAGAAGGTGACCTTTGCTCAACCAACTGATTTCAGGGCATCAGAGTCCTTGATTTCAAGCACACACATGCCCATGGCACATGCACCCTGACCATTTTTTTCCCAGAAAATCCCTATTTGACCTGCACTGCCCACTTAGCCAACCTGACAACTCCCAGCTAGCACCCCCTTGTTCATCAGCCCCTTTGCATCACCCTGCCTCATGCTGCCACCATTCCTCTACTGTTATCCTTGCCCAGATGCAAAGCATCATTGCTATTTTGCACCACAAGTAGGTAACATGTCTTTAAAAGCAATGGGAAACTTTCAGGAGATGAAGCAGGGCAGCCCAGAAAACTCCACACCCAGCTGGAACCACCCACACATAATTTGTTCTGGGAAGCTGATGTCCTACAGGAAAAGTAGTTTGCCACTGGTTTGGTGAGTTTCTGCAGTGTCCCACAGCCTCTGTGCCATAAGCATCCAGGAGCTGTGAGCACACCCTCCAGCTCAAACAAGGTAAGGGACTGGGAACAAAAAGGGAATGCAGAGTGCAGGACTTAAGTTGGGCAGCACTAGGACAGACACACGACTTTTCCTGTTATACATCTGCCAGTGCAGCCACAGGCGGACAAATGGAAAAAGCAACTCACCCCAGCCAATGCAGAGATAAAGGCGGAAAATCCTCTGCTCAGAGAAGACCGAAAGTACCAGCAGTGTGTACAGGTACATGCCTTCCACCAGCAGCCAGTAGTAGTTTGCAGCCACACAATACTGCATCATCACAAACACCAAACGGCAGCTGAGTGATTCCTGTGATGGAACAAAGCACAGCCCAAATTAATGCAACAGAGACTGAGAATCAAAATATATTAACCCAAAAGACTGGTTCTCTTTCCTACTCTTGCTGCTCAAAAAAAAGCTTGCTAAACTAATCATGTATTTTATTACTGAAGGGGCAGAAGCCAGTATTAGGTGCTATACACAACAGACAGATGCTTTCAACAGCATTACTCCTTTAAAAAAAATAAGTACATGTTCTGTATTTTCTCCTCAATAAGCAATGTATTATATTTTGAAAAGCACAAATACAGATGAAAGAACAAGTGAAAGGTACTCTATCAACCACAGTCAGTGAATCTTTCCCTTTCCTTGATACTCTATTCTGCAGTTGAGCATTTCTCTATTAAAAAGAAAAGAGTGGATGCCATAGGGTTGACTATTTGCCAAAGCAAAGGATATTTTCATAGGACAGCAGTGTTGCCCAGTGCACCCCATTTAAGTGCAAATTCTCTCATTGCTGATAAATTACAGAGGTGATCAGCAGGGCTTTAGATAAGTATGAAAACCAATTACCTAATTAATATATCCATCAGACCTGATGAAACCACTTTGAGTAAACCGTGTGTAAAATCATAAAGTCTATGCTTTTTGGAAAGAAGAAATGACTGACAATCCAATACAAATATTTCCAAACCATTTAAGATGTGTTTTACAATGCTATTTTCTGGCAACCGATACATTGCAGAGGAGAAAAAAAAAAATCAACCATCATATGAGATTGACTAAGTCGTTTTAGCACTTCTGCCTTAGGCAGTGTCAGAAAAGGATGGGTACTAAGGATGCATCAGGAGAGCTTCCCTTTACAGCTCCCACCCTGTACTGCAGCAGCAAATGCCATACCCATGTTTTAGAATTACAAGGGCTATACAGATAATAAAGCTACCTTTCTTCGAGGATTCAAGTGCATTTTGCATTCCAAATCCAAATGGGGAAGGGCACACTTTCATCATATTTACAAAAGAGTTGTATATCCTCTCTCATCAATTAGAAGTATTAATTAGCCTGTTCCTCCAAAGCTTTTCCAAACGCTTTCAAATTTTCATTTTAATCAGATGCTTCCTTTTTTTCCTGTCACCAAGAGATTATATAGAGATGACCAAGAACAACCAACTTATCTGGTCATTAGACCAGATGGACAGCTCTATCACAAAAAGGTGCTGGCTTAGGAAAATAAATGCCCTCTTGTCACTGCTAGAAAGAAATGAAACTTCAGCACAGGAAGAAGATTCAGGCATTGGTGTATGTATATATATAGATGTGTGTACATATATATATATATATATTATATATATATATATATATATATATTTATTTTCTTGTTCCTCTGTCTAGTGGGGGCAAACTTCCCACAGGTAGAGAAACATGTCATGCCATCAGCTGAAGAATTAAGTTCATGACCTCTGTCATGCAAACACACCACAGTAATGACTCCAATATCCTGAGAAAGGCCACAGTGTCTGCCCTTACCTGGAAGGCTATAAGTCCTTCCCACTGGTACTCTTGTGTGGCTGTGCTGTACATCCACTTCACCACTGAGTCTTTAATGAAAACAGATATAGCCCGGAGGATAAAAGAGGTGAAGAGGTTCAGGTGAATGTAATTCCTTGTGCAATGTAGATGTCTGTAAAAATAAAAATCTAGTCATGATCCACTACCTACATAAAAGATGCAACATCTCACACAGGACTGAGAAAGGAACAACAGGCCCTGTAGGAAATCAGAAGGCACCAGAGGAAAACCCCGTAACTTGAGAATGGCTGTAGGGATTTCAAACTGTCTTTGGGAGGAAAATACTATCAAGGAAAACACATTCAAAACTTCAGCCCACAAAGCCAATGTTTGGGGAAAGGAAGAAGATAGGCGTGTTAAGAAAAAAATATTTCAAAAGCTTATAAAATGTAAAAATAAAGTCATTTTCAGAAGACTTATACGAAAGGACTAAAAAAGTCAAGTTCTGCATAATGCTGAAGCTAATTGCTTCGAATTGACCCCAGTGTCACTGCACAAGTTTACCTTGGCAAAGCTCAGGACTGGTATGCAGTGCAGCTTCTGGCTGTGCTCAAACCCACAATGAAAAAACATCCACCTGCAAATTACCCCTTGACAACAAGAGAAAAATCTGTATTCGAACTGCCTCCTGGGAAAATTATACATACTTTCTGTAGAAGTAAAAGGAACAGATTTTTCACCCCTGCATTAAGAATTGAAAACAAAAAAACCAAAGAAAAAAATCCTCTTGAACTTCAGCAGCCAACTGCAAAGACAATAAAATTGCTACTTGTCAAAAAAAGCATGTTAAGGGATAGCAAAAGTAACTGCAGTCATGTAAATGGCATCCAGTTGCAGAGTGCTGCCAATAGCTTACCAGCCTTATTCACAAACATTTTTCTTCCAGCTCTGCAAGGGTACACACTTTACTTCAAAGGAAGATACTTTGAGAATGACTTTTAATATGCTAAAAGATAGATGTAACATATAGTAATCAGCAATTATTCCAGTAAAAGTTTCAGTGAATGTATACTTTAAATGTCTGGTTTTTACAGCTCTATAAATAATTTTGGTAGAAAAATTGACCTGGTCTGAAAGTTAGAGGTTTGCACTGAAGAACAATTTGTTTTTCAAAGGTCAGATAGAATTTTTTGTAGTTTTTTGGGACTTTTAAGTCACAATTTATTTCAAAACTTACCTATTATTAATATTTGTTTTCCTTCAACTCAAAATTCATTTGCTGCTACCCTTCAGAACTGCTACACATTTCAATCTGACTGAAAGAGTTATGTAAATTAGGCAATTGAAGAAAATAGGTTGCAAGTAGTTACTGAGTATTTTTGCCACAGGCAATGCAAGTTATTCAAATTGTTTGAGTCATGAAGTTATGGGCCTAATTCAGCTGAAATTACAGATTTTCCTTCCATTTCTTCTGGAGGATGCCAAATAGGACTCTAGAGAGAAACTGTTTCCTCTGTAGTATCATCTTTAAAGACAAATATAAAGGTTATTCTGTAGTCTAAGAACTTAAAGAGGCCCATCAGTATTTGCATGCCATTGAATTAGATTTTGATCCCCATTTGTTGAGGCTGAGCAGCTCTGGGGAGAAGAGCAGAGATTCCA
This sequence comes from Coloeus monedula, assembly GCF_965178545.1. Lineage (NCBI taxonomy): Eukaryota > Metazoa > Chordata > Aves > Passeriformes > Corvidae > Coloeus > Coloeus monedula. The sequence goes on from NC_138782.1 coordinate 33,572,152, forward strand.
GCCAGAATCCAGAAACTGCATTTCACATAGGGGTAGGTCTCGTGTTTCATGCAATCCAGGACCAAGTTGCCTCCTGGTAAACAACTTAGACAGGAGAACACAAAATGGATTGATGGCATAGTTTTAACAAGACTCTTGGTACCTCTAACACAACCCTGGAACCTCATTTTCAAAATGAGAAGCACACACTTGCGTACACTTCTCCAGTCCCTGCTTCACAGCTGAAGCAAAAAATGCTGAAGCATCACCCCACAAAAGTCAGGGCATCCAAATTCCCTCTCTCCTACCAGCCCTTGGTGACAAACTTGCTCTTTGTTCCCTGCCAGAAAACATCCTTTCTTCCTTCATTCAAAAAGTATATGGTTGTGCTCTGTGACCTTTACATTTGGGCCGCTAAGATTACTCAAGAAGTGTCATTGATGGGTGAAATGAGGAGAAAACAGTTATCCTGGGAGACATTTGGAGACTTCAAGACCATCTGGTGTTTTTTCAGAAAGGTCCCAAAGTAGCACAGGTACAACACATACAAATCATAATTATCAAATGGCATTCACAGAGGGTGAGCATGTCTCTGGATTTCTGCAGTCATTTTAAAACTTCCTTGATATTGCCCACCTATGCTTCTCCACTGGAAGGAGAAGGGATAATACAGTGCTAAAACGTATGGTACAATATGAAGGCTTGCATCATTTTAGTTTTGGAAATTGGAAGTTAAAAGGCATGACTGACCTTTTTAAATGCATAAGGGAAGAAAGGAAAGGGACTGCCTTCCTGAAAGTGTAGCACAGGCACCAGAGCAAATGATCAACTGGCAATGATAATTCTTCAGTCAGGGAAGGAAGTTTCTCAAGGATCAGAGCACTTAAAGGTCCTGACTTGATTTCAAATAAGAGTACCAGGAGATGGAAGACTACACTCTTTTAGGAGGCAGCCTCATCAGTACATAAGAGGGATGGGATCTGGCTGTAGAGAGAAGCAAGGAGCAGGACTTCGTAGCAGAGGGACGTCCTTCCCACAACAGAACAGGATCTCATCTTTGTGTTTTCTAAGTATCAGCCTCCTGTGTTCAGCACCCCCAAACTGAAGGAAAATCTGGCTGGAGTCACAACATGTCTTGCATTTACAGAGTAAAAAATAAAGACCCCTATTAGAATCCAAAGTTGTGTTTTGGTCTGGTTGGGGCTTTTTTATTTTATTTATTTTTTTAACCAAACACACACAGTGTATTTTTGGCATGTGCAACCAAGAGCATCTGAATTTTCAAATGCTCCATTGCATTTGTTGGTGCAAACCAGGATGAACTCAGTATGTCACTATGGCCAGCTGACAGCAATTTATTTCACATAAATTCTTCAAGTTTCAAATTAGACTCTCTTCCATATTGTGAAAGAAATAAGAATTTCTGAAAGTTCTCCAAAAATGAAAATTGTGTCAAAAATACATTTCTGCACACCTGGCATGTGAGGGCTGGGATAAAGGCCAGACTGAGATTTATGCTCTGTGTAACTCCAAGCAAGGCAAGGTGAAAATTGTTCTCCTAAATGTCCTTGCCCTTCTCAGACTTGTGCCTCATCTGCAAGGTGACACCATGGAGGAATGCTTGCATCTCTCTTTTACCACCTCTCCCAGTGGAAATTTCATTGAACTAAAAGCTAGCCTAACAAAATATTCCAACTAATAAAAAGTACCTGTTCCACATGTTCATATGGGTAACTGCAAAAATTTGGCCATTTTACTTGCATTTTGAGAAGGAATTATTTTAGGAAGGAACACAGAAGTGACAAGAGATAGAGAAATAATGAGGTGATGAAAGGAGGGAAAAAAACCCCCAAATGTTTCTGTCAAAGTCTGATACTGTCATATAGAAAAACATAAAACCTTTACTCCACTCTCTTCAAAGCTTCACCAGTTACCTGAATCCAAGAAGAATGGCAGTTGCTATTACAAGGGCAGAGAAGGAAAGAGCATATCCAATGGTGTATATGATGGACAAATTCAGGAGCTGTTCTTCTGGTGCATCCTGAAAGCATAGAAAGAAGAAAAGAAAAACAAGAAAGTGGAGGGGGAAAAGAGAGAGGTCATGGCCTTCAGTTCTTTTCTCCCAGCTACTTTCTAACTTTCTTAATGACAACCAGAAATCATTCTCCTACTTTCAAGTTTAAATGCACATATCAAATCAGTCTTCCACTTTCCATATGCTCTAAAGAAATAAAAATTTAATCTTAATTCCTCAGCTGCTCCCAGGTGTTCCCTCAAATAGTTGAGTTTTGCAGCCTAGCTAGAAAAATAGATAATCTGACATTATTTCATAACAAAGCTCTAGAGATATGAAATATCACACAAGCAAGTCTTAAAACAGATGGCAGGAAGCAAAGACACAACTCAGACCTGCAGTAAAAACAGCAGACCTAATCTTTTCAGACTTGAGCACTTCAAGCAAGTCTCCTTACTGCAGTAATGAGGGGAGTGCTCATGTATACTTAGAAATGCAACAAGCCAGGTCCTATTTGATGATGTGGAGGCAAAGCATGCCTTGCATACACACAGCTAAACCCTCTTCTGCCCCCCAAATAATCTGTCTTCTGCCTCAACTATGCAACCTCCTGGGAACAAATCACAGCTCAACAGCATCTCATGACCTGGGTATTGCAGCACTGCTTGAGAGGGAGCGACCTGGGGCAGACCAGAGCAGTGGGGGCTCTCATCAGATTCACTAAAACATGACTACTGAGATCCTTGCCTGAAAATTCTGGCCAAAATCCTTATAGAGAAGAGAATTACTTGAAAAGGTACAGGCAGCTCTGAATAACACACCCTTACTGCTCAGGCTCCAAGGCACATTCATATTCACTGTTCTAGTTCATCTCTAAGCATGTATCTTTGTCTAAATGGACTCAGGGATTTTATTTCCCTTCTCCAAGCTGCTAACTCTGCAATTGACTCCTGAGACCTGTGCTGTACAAAGGAACACATTCCTTGTACTTCATAAATTAGATACAGTTATTGAGATGTACTTTGCACAGCCAGGAGGATTTAAGGTGAACATACAGGCTGTACCTCAGAGATGTGCTAGGATAATGCTTTAAAGGGAATCCTATGAAAGCTGCCTTATGAAAAGGAAAATCTCTTCAGTATCAAAGTTTAGGCAAACTACTAAAACCTGACAATTTAAAACACGTACACAGATGAAAATGACATCATACACCTAAATTTATAAAGATTCACTACCAAGCACTTTGGAATTTTAATTACATTTGTAATAGAACACATGACAAACTTATAAAAACAACTTATTGTTCTCGCATGCCAGATGCATAAGCCAAAGTCACTATGGGGCTCTATATACATTAGCTGAAAAACCAAACAGGGCTGTTCACATTTCAGGGAGTGACACCATGTACACAGGGTTTCAGAAACCAGATAAGTTCATATAAAAGTGGAGGCAGGTGCCAAAGGAATAAGTGTTACCATTAGGTATCTCACTCCTTGGCATGTCCCAACACAGCTCTGGAAGAAATCATAATGGCCAGCAAGGATAAGTGAAACGACCAGGCTTACACATGGCATTAACACACTGTGCTCTGCTGGTATAGCACAGAACACAAAAGGGACAAGGAATACAGCTTTAAGTCAAAGGAAAAGGCTAAAATTCAAGTATTTGGAGAAAAATATCTTTTCCAATCTCCTCCTAGTCTGCAGCCATTTATTCCTTCTGAAGAATGAGGCACTGAGCAATGGGAACTACAGAGGGCATAGATCCTGCAGCTCTTGGGACTTTCATAAACTTGAACTGTTTTATCTAGGTAATGCACTAGTTCCCAGTACCCCAGGATAGAGAGAGTGCACTCAATTTCTGTAAGGAAAAGCATCGCCCTTGGAGGTTCACAGTAGTAGTGGTATCACGTGTCATGGGAACGCACACAGTGCAGCGGCTGACGCCAATGGCTGTCAAAAATCCTCTGAAAATCCCTATGCTCTCCTTCATTTGGTGCCAGGCATCTCAGCTCCCTGCAGAGTAAAAAGCACAAGGGCAAGAAAATAACACTGACAAGCCTAATTCTATTGCCCACGGAAAATGAAGGTATAAAGACAAAAAAAAGCCAAAGAAAAAAAAAAAAAGGCAGGGATTGCCCCATGCCCAAAGGTGAAAAAGCAAATATCCTTCAGTTCAGTTCATCTTAATCACCTTAATAGCTGCTAACAAGACAGAGAGAGCAAATGGTCACTATTATAATGATGTGACAATGGAAAAAAGGCAAAGGAATAACATTAGGTCACTCCTGCAGTTGAGCCCCTTGCTCTGCACTGCAGCTGGGATGACCCGAGTCACTTCTCTTGGCTCTCACGTACATTTAAATGTGCTCTTGTCTACCTTCCATGTTCCCTTTGTTGAAGGGGAGAGACCTGATGTCCCTTACCATTAGGCACACTCAGGTGAGTCAGTGAGGATTACTTCAACAGGACAAAAATCCATGGGCACCAACAATTATTTTTTTTCCTCTCTTCTGCTTTGCCCTAAGCAACAGCTGCAAGATGGGAGGAAAATGGGAAAAACACTTACCTGGTCAGAGGGCTCACACTCAGACAGGTTTCTCCAGGGCAGGGTCGAATTCTCCTTCAGCAGCCAGGTCCCCTCCAAGGTGCAGAAGCGGTACACCTGCCCATGCAGCACTGCCAGGAGCAAAATGAGACACGGGGTCAGCAGGAGGAGAGCCCTCAACCAAGGGGCAAGGCTCACAGAGTGGTCTGCATCTCTGTGCAACGCTCCTTCCTCACCCATCGCTCTCCTGGCTGGAGGGGGAACTGGCAGCATGGCAGGGCAAGTGCTGCACCAGCTCCCTGACTGCCCCCAACATTCTGCTGCTTGTCCTCAGGGCCCCAGAGCAGCTACCAAGGCATCAGGTGGCTCCAGGACATGCTCCAGGACAGTCACTGACCATTCCACAGTAACAAGAGACTGAAATAATTGCTGCTATCCTTGTGTGGATTTTGTAACGTGCATAAACTCCAGCTCGGTGAAATACTAGATTTTGAGACATGCAAATTCTGGGAACGTTAAGCTTCAGTGATAGATTTTACATAGAAAAGAAGCTGCACAAAGACTAAACACACCTTTTCTTTTCTGAATCATGCAGATCCAGAGAAACCTCAGAACAGGAATGCTAACAGAAGCTTCCCAAGATGTAATTTCTTACACAAACATCTGTGCTACAAAACAAAGCCATAAATCTTTTCCTAAACTACCCATGTACTCTTTGTATTCCTTCTGTCTACATGTTTGAATAACAAAATCAGCAATAAATTAACTGGAGCAGTTAGCTACTTGATCTTGTAAAAGTAAGTACATTGAAATGGTCCATAGTAAAATCACATCAGAATGAAGCACCAAAACAAAAAATGCAAAGGGAAAGGAGCACTCAGTCCACGTACGAAAAGAAACTCCCTCTCTAGTGCCTGGAGTTCTGGGGAAATCTAACAACTTAGTTGTGTACACAAGCAACCTGCAAGTGTCCTTGTAGTACAGTAACAGTGTGAGCTGCTTTGCAAAGGAAGTTTCTAACTAATCACATTTTTGAGCCAGTAAACTGACCTATTTTATATAATGAAGCTACCCCTCAAAAAGCAATGCTGGGTCAATCCCTCAGCCAGGGCTAGCCTCTACCCAGGCAATGTTTGGAAAAACACACTTACACAAATGTTCTGAGGTATAAGAAGCTAAGTTAACCTTGCCTGCTGCAACTTCCTCCTGTTGTCAGCTCCCTTATTACTGCAAACTAGAACTCATCAGAATTTGGCATTTCTGTTCAGTGGGAAAATTTTAAAACTTATTTGAAATTCTAACGTCCCAGTAGGTTATTTACACATTAGTTGACAACTGCTAATCTGTTTGATAATTGCCAGCAGCAGACAACTAGTAGGTTCTTTAAGTGATGAATGATTTAATAAAACAATACAGACATTAATATTCTAATGAGACATTTTTAATGAGTATGCTAAATGGTAACTGATAATGGCTCTGGTAGGCACAGCCTATTTGCTTTTGTAATTGTTATCCTGAATATACCAGTAAGACATAATACAAAGATGATATAAAAATTAAGTTATGCTTGGTGGAGGTTTTTTCTTACTATTAAGGGTATCTATTTACATATGTTCACATGAAAACAGGAGGAGAGGTTAGGTACAGCACCTGCAACACATACACTCACAGCCACTAACTGTACCCACTCTCCTGGTGACGCCGCCAGTGACAACCACTTCCTTAGGTCAGGGTATTGCTATGATGTTGCTCAAGGGTAATACAGCTTATTTAGGAACACCAGGAATAAAAGAAAGACTAGGGAAAACGTGGGTCCTCTCAGGAAGGATAGGGGAGACCTGGCTGCACAGGACACTGAGAAGGCTGTGAGGTACTCAATGGCTTTTTTGCTTCAGCCTGGAGAAGAAAAGGCTCCAGGGACACCCTGCAGCAGCCTCCCAGAACCTGAAGGGGCTACAAGAGAGCTGAAGAGGGACTTTCCACAAGGGCGTGTAGTGAAAGGACAAGGGGGAATGGCCTTAAGCTCAAGGAATGCAGATTTAGATTAGAAATTCTTTACTATAAAGGTGGTGAGGCACTGCAACAGGTTATGCTGAGAGGCTGAGGAGACGACATCCTTGGAAGAGCTCAGGACCAGGCTGGATGGGACTTTGAGCAGCCTGGCCTAGTGGAAGATGTCCCAGCCCAGGGCAAGGTGGCTGGAACTAGATGATCTTTAAGGTCCCTCCCAACCCAACCATTCTATGATTCCATGACAATATTAAGGCTCTCACACCTGATGGAGAGCAGCATGTAGGAAAACATCATTTTTCCTCCATCCCCCTCTCAGGATTAGTGGTCACAATTTGAAGTAAGGCATTCAAAACACCTATGCAAAAGCAGCCCTAGGAATCAGGAATCAGTAAATATTGCATATTTGGAGCCAATGAACTTGAAATCCAGGAGTTTTAAAGTCCAGAGGGTCATAGGACTAGGAAATTCAGTCTGACTGCCATTAGATGAGCTATAACCAAGCATTATAAGATGAAGTTATTATGATGAATAATCTCAGAAAACAAGAAATTTGACTATATTCCTGAATTAAAAAAAAAAAAAAAAGAAAGACCTGCTAAAGGAGAATTAATTAAAAAAGAAGCAAGCAAAAAATCCCCAAACCCCAACATTATTTCACATCTTCTGAAACTCTTTGTGAATTCCCCTCCTCTGCCAGTATTTCTTAGTGGCAAGGTCTAATTGGGATGAATGCTTAGCTTCAGTATACTTATTCTCTCTCCCAATCATCATGACACATTTTAATTTTCTTTTTATTGATAACACTTTTTAAATAATGAGGAAAACCTATTGTATGCTGAAGTCTGGCATATATTAGAGAATTGAAAGGTTTATTGTAAATGAAACATGGAATTTGCCATCAGACAGAAAAACAAGGCAATTCATTTAGATATGAAGAAAAAATAATGTAATGCTATTACACTAGACAGGAATATTCCTGCCACATCTAGGAGTCACAAGCACTCAAACTGGATGGCTCTTACAGACTTCTAGGTAGTCACATGCCAGCTGTGTCAGGTTGTCATAGCCTCACTGACTGCCAAAATAGTGGTGATCAGTGCAGGACTCAGAGGCAACTGAAGACCAGCTGGGCTATCTGTACCCAGGAAGAGCCTTAAAATGTAAAAGAATAATCAAACAAGTTCCAAATAGATGAAACTGCACATCACAATGTGAGAGCATAAACACCTGGTTCTGTGGATTAACTTATTAGCCAAAATGCTTAAGAGGTAGAAAATGTTAAAAAAAAGAAAACTTCCACTTTGAGGCACCATTGAGATTCTGGTTGATACACGAAACAATGCTCATGAAAGAGCTGAGAGATTACAGAAAGCAGGACATGAAAATAACACAGGGGTTGATGCACTGCAGGCAGCTGGTTACTCTCAGAAATGTGGAAACAAGTCCCACTGTTGTGGAAGTGGATTGCTTTCAGTAATGTGTCAGACTCCCCATTACCCAGCACAGCATCACTCTGTGGAGCTGCAAAGGGCTCAGAAATGGATGAACACCACACACATGAGACCCTTCATGCCCTGCAGCTGGGCCCATCCAGCAGCAGCACCATGCAGGACCCAGGGGTGCGGATACCTTTGAGCGCTGTGTGATCCGTCACAGAAGCTGCCCAGAGGAGATGCCAAGAGCCACAGTGCCAAGAGCCCAGGCTTCACACAGCATGACCACGGAAAGGTGCGCCTTTGAAACAGAACCCTCCCAAACTGCATCAACCTGCAGTCATTCCTACTTTCTCCATCTCCTCGAAGCAGCAGGCAAACAGCCTCCATCCACTCATCCTCTGGGCAACAGGCTTGGTCACAGGCAGCCACCTGCTGCTGCCCAAATACAGCCAAGGCTGTTAATGACTGATAGCTCAGGAGAGGTATCACCTGAACTCAATGCTCTTCCCCAGTCTTGCCTCACTAAAAGGGACGGAACAAAGCTTCTACACCAGAAACTCTGCTCTGGTGTTTCTCCCAAATAACCCATAAAGCACTGGAGACTTTAGATCATCTTTTCATTTACTAAATTCTCATCTGTGCTTGCTGAAAGCAGTTCCAACTAAGTTCAAGGAATCCACTAGCTTTTAATCAGGAATGTTTTGACTCAAGAATTGCAAGTGTCTCACCATTCTTACTGTTCAGAGTAAAGCATGTGGTTTGCATTAAAGCTACCTAAAAGTATGTTAAAACAACTTTTTCATATGTACATTTTATGGCTCCCTCTCTGCACAGCTGGTCATGGCTTAAGATGGCAGAGGTTTTCAACCTTCTAAAACAGATAAAGGGATAGTATACATACACATTCTGTCTTTGCTGAGGGCCTGGTCCAAAGCTCACCGTGAACCTCATTTCCTTCAACTTTCATGTGATGCCATTACTGAAAAGAAATTCAGTTATTAATAGACACTGAGGCAAACTAACTGTGACATGCTCAGAGGTGGCCTGTATGCCATGACAGAAAGAAGGCACCCACACAGCCTCCCCTGCAACTGCTGAGCAATTTCAGCTTCTTGCTTGCAGGTGGTTTACTCAGAGGCAATTCACATTTGTCCATGCCTGAATTCTGAAAAGTGACTCAGGCCCTCTTACCTTTAATGCAGTCAAAAACACCAAGCATACAATGATCAGCTTCAGTTCTAATGGACCAGAATGACAAAGAGTATTTTTTTGAAGGTTCGAGGTTGTTGTTGCCTCCTTGCTATCCTGCAATACCTTTTTCCTGTCCTGTTACATTTTCTGTTTCCATATAGTCAATGCTTCAGATCATTCCACTATGTTCTAGAATTGGCTATCATCCTCTGCAAATAAACAAACAAATCCACACCCAGTGCACAGGGAATCTGATTTTATTTGCTTTTTAAGTTAAGTGCAAAAAGTTGCAAAACAGCAGCTCAATCGCACAAGTTTATTTGAACAGTGTCAATCACACCTCATTAGAATTAAATGTTAAAACATGGACTGATGCCCAAAACTCAGTCTCTGTAAGCTGACAAAAGGTAGAGTCAGCACTGAAGCTAGTAACATCTATCCAGTGAACCTGTAAATCAAATCAAATTCCAGAAGAAGATGAATACTTTTATGTAGGGAGAGCATGGGCAAAAAGCTCACAAACTCTTCCTTATTAGCCCCACTTTTACTAGAAATAAAAGCAAATTGAATGACTTCTCTGTTTGAAACAGGCAACCTCATCTGCATTTTACAACATCAGGGTGTCCAGGTCAGTGTGACATTACTCACCCAACTGTCCCTGAGGATAAACTGGAACATTATTCATTGTAAAAATAAATTACAGCATTTCCTAGCCAATCAATTCTATTCAGGCAGAGAGATGAGAGAATGAGAAGAACAAGAGACTGCAGTTTTGTCTGTCTGCTCTGTGTCACACATTACAGACCTCTCCTCTGTTAACATCTGTTCTCTACTTCCAGCAGGGGGATTGTTTTGGAAAAGGTAACAATCTTCTCCATAAAGCAGGGACTCTGCAGTATGAGAGCATCACAACAGCCCTCAAGGCAGACTGGCTTGTTCCTGAAATGAGCAACCTGGCCTTTGATGGGGATAACAATTTATCAGAAATTAGGAGGTTGCACCCTCATCAGCAGCTCTGTTCTGTCACTTGCTGTGACTTGGGCAATGCTCTCCTGAAAGGATTCGCTCTCGGCTGTAAAAGCTGCTGCTAAGTCTCACTCAGCCCCAACCCTGGTGCTGCTTATTGCAAAGGCATCCTAAACCCAGGACTCATTCCTTGGAGCATGCAGCTAAAAACATGACACGAGGGAACAGCCTGATTCTGAAGCCTGCAGGGAGCTGGAAGAGCCCCAGCCTGCACCACTGTCCAAGAATCACACTTATCAAGGTGCTCCTTTGTGCTGGGCTTACCACCACATCATCTGAAATTATATTATCTCAACAGGCAGTTTAACTACAGGTACCTTATTCAGTATTCTCTCCCACCATTCCTCTTCCCTCATAATGTATTAGTTATCTCAACTCCTCTGCTTTTGTAATAACAAAAAAACAAAACAAAACAAAAGCCTGTGCTTGCCTAGCTGGATCTTCCTTTGTACCATGTAAAGGTAGCTGTTAGGTGGGTGCAAACTCATGTCTGTCTCTTGGTAGGAGTGTGAATGCATTTACTTTTATTTTCCTCTTGTCACTCTTCTTCCTTGCAGTGTTTTGGGGTTTTTTTTAATTGGAAAAGGCTGGGCAAATTCTTGGCTTTTTCAAGCTAGGAGCTAGTGATAGGGAACATTCACAATAGGGATGTTTGAGTCTGTTTCCCCACTTCTCACCCAAACAATATACACTACTGAAAATTATTCTCTTCCTGCAGCAAGAACATGAAGTGACCACTTGGCATGACCTTATGCAGACCTAACAGATACCTTCACATGGTGCAAGGGAAGATCCAGCTAAACACAGGCCATGCCACAGGCTGCACAGCCCCCCGCCTGTCCCAGAAATCCTCAGTGCCTGCATCCTCTGCTGTGCTACCAAAAGCACAAAGTCACAGACACTGCAGATGGAGATGATGCTGTGTGGCATCACCCAAGGGATGTTGCCTGCATATATATAAATTCTTACTTAAAAACATTCCTTTTGAAATTACATTAATACAACAACACTGAAGATTCAAGAATTAGGAAGTGTTAAGCTAAAGCTACTTACATGAGTTTGAGTTCCACCCAGTAACATTGTTTCTAAATACACAGCCATACTTTTTTTTTCCCCAACAGAATCCATGGTTTTATTCAGGACACAGAATAGAGTGAGATAATTTAATGGGAAATTATTCATGCCAAGCCATTTTAAGCAGACTGAATAAAGTCTATATCAAATACAGCATCTTCTTATTTGTGTGGTCCATTCAAAGACCACCAACAATTCAGCTCCCCAATGAACACTAAAGGCTATTATCGCATATGCATAAAGAGATGATCCAAAAAATAAGGACCATATTTTAGTAACATAATAAAGTCACATTTATACAAAAAGAAAATTATGCAGCCACAAAATTTGTTCTGAATGGGCATATTCAGTTCTCCTAGAGCAGAGATCATCCTTGCCAGCTCTGCAATATCCTGCCTCACTCAACACAAACTTCCTCAGTTAATGAGGCAATGATCCTGCAAAGAAGAGTCCCCTTTACTACACCTCACATGCAAATCCATTCTCATAGCAAAGGAATAAGGTCTGTGGAAAAAAAAATAATCTCAGAATATAGCTTCATAATTAAAAATTGCTTGCATAATGGTGGCCAATAAAGGTTATGCAAGCAAAGAAGACTGTGCCAAATCACAAAGTATTCCTTAAATCACAAACTTATACACCACTGGGTATGAGTTAGTATCTCAAAAATTAAAAGAGCTTTCTGAAAAACAATATTGTTTTTAACAGAGCATTACGCTAAAAGGAGCTATACCCTCCAAGCCTTTAATTTGAGGAACTTGTATTAAGAAAAGGCTGCATTAACTACACTAGACCACACTGACACCTAACATAACTTTTTGAAATGAGCTTAAAAAAAAATCATAAAAGTGCACGCATGCATGTGTGCATCAGGTTTAATAAAGTGTGTTTATGAACTATATAAAATATGTGAATTAATGCAATAAAAGAAGGCAGCTTATAAAAAACAAGTATTTATGAATGGCACAGCTTTGTCAACATTTGGTAAGATACCAAAAACACCATTAAAAGTTTTGCTCAGAATAAATAGAAGTGGGTTGGAATAAATTTATTGCAACAACAAACGTGATTGGAAGTTTAATGCAAAATAAACTTCTAAAAATGGAGCTAAGAAAGAGGTTTTGTGGTTTTAAGTTATTGGATCAGTTAATGTAATTAATAGAAGCCATTCTGTTAGAGGATATTAAAATGATGCAAAAAAAATATGCAGTAAAAAGTTCTCTTAGAAGTCTGCAAACTAAGGTCTTCCCAGGGTAGACAAAGGGATCTATTTTACTATGTCTATATTCCAAGGCCTTAAAAAAATCAAAAAACAACCCCAAAAACAAGCTAAAAGGAAAGGAAAAATACTAGACAAATCACTAGCATAATGCTTGCTGAGCTAAAGCAAGAGAAAAAAAAAAACTTTGAGAAAAAACAACAGATAACTAGTATGTTACATATGCGCAGCCAGGAGGAAGAGGGAAGTGCACATGCAAATAAACACTGGTTGGTTGATGCAGTTTCTGAGCAAAACAAGAAGCTCCAGAACATGGAGGCTAAAATAAATGCCAGGCACTGCAAGCAAACTGCCAGTCTTTGGCAACAGGGAAATTAGTGGTATTTGGTTATCTGCGAAAACAATGGTATAAAAAAACCACTGATTAAATAATGCTAAATTTATCATCTCTTGCAAGATATTTATAAAGACAATCCAAAAAATCCTAAACAATAGGAAGCTTTCAGCTTCTGCTAAACAGATCATAAAAATTAACTCAAACTATCTGACTTCATTTAGTGCTAACTATAATTCCACAAGTATTAGCCACTATCTACAGAAAGTAAAGAATGTGGATACTTGAAAGCAGAACAAATAAAATTAAGCATCTCATGCATTTCGAAGACTGAAGACACATCATTCTTCTCTCCCCTAACTGCATTGCCCTCCTTGGTTCTCCTCTTCAGGTTAATTCCTTCAACCCTTCCTGCTGCTGCAATGTTTAGTTCTATGCTGCTTCTATGCTTATACCTTCCCACTGTTGACCCCCCCTTTCCCTTTCACCCCACACTTTCCTATTTCTCTCAGCTCCTACTCAGGCTTGCCGTTTTCCAAAACCACTGTATTTAAAACGGCAACCTAACTCCAGCCTCTCAAATCTCCTTTCTTGCCAGTTTATTCCTCAGCATTCCTCATCATCACTCAAAGCTCCTCCAGCTCCAGCCAAGCAGCGAAGAGGGGCAAAATCAACAAAGAACATCTGCTCTCAGATCTGGACCTCCTGCAGCCGACAAGGCCACAAGAAGCCCTGCTCAGCCCATGCACCAAAAGCACGTCTGGCCCCAAAAGTCATGTGCTTCAGGAGAAAGGAACATCGCTCCACAGTGATATGGCCTCTGGAGAATGTAGGTACAAACAAGCACTCATAAGGAATTCATCCCCACAAGTAGCAAGAGACATATCATCAGTACCACAGGAGCCACCACCTTTTCTGTCAATAGTGACCAGAGGCCACTAAAGATGCAGTTATGTCTGGATTTACTTTCCCTTTACAAAGTCAATCTTTACACCAATCTCAATGACTCTTACCCTCCAACCCAAAGCTGATCGGAAAATCGGGCTCTCTTACACCCTTAAATGGGTAATTTTCCCCCCGTTCTCAATTCCATTTTCATTTCTGCTCAATTTTCATTGCTTGAAAGGTATTTGGATGAACATAAAATTCCTTCAACTTAAACTTCTCTTTTCCTGCCAAGGAGCAATCCTTCCCTTGAATATTCACTGCCAATGGTACCTCGCATTTAAAAATACTTAGAGAGGCCCACTGTCATTCATCAGCCTCACCAATGCAATGTTTTCCACATTTTACCCATGCTTTCACTCTGTTTAAAGGAATTGTTCGTGCCCTGCTTCATTAAGCTCCAGGACCGTTACCAGGCAGTTTTTGCATGTGTAAGTCATTTTTTTGTCTTCAGAAGAAATATGCCGATGAGCACTTGATCCTTTTCTTGCCTACTTCATTTCTGCTCATTCCATTTGTCAAAAAGCAAGTCAGAACCAGAAAGTCATATGAGTCTGAGCAGGCATCAACCGGCATTATTATTGTCATCAAACAAGTCATGTACCCACATTCTCTCATAAACATTGCCCAGAAAAGCTTTATTCTTATTCAAAGAAAAATTAAAGTGATGTCTGGGAATCCTAACAGCTAACATTTGGAGCATGTTTGAGGAGGATTAGACACTTTCAAAATTCATAGCAGGGACCTGGGTCTCTCAGGGAAAATCTAGTCTATGACAGAAAACTGTCGAGGGGAAAGTTACCAATAAAACATGCAAGTAGGAAAGGATAATACCACTAAACAAATAAAAACTGTGTGCATGATTAAGAAGTGCAATCCTTGTAAAGATTAGTGTATTTTCACGTTACAGTTGCATTTGTGAAATGGCATGAAAGGGAGGATATTCTATAATTAGACTACTTATATTCAGACACCTTTTCACTCAGTCCACATTTTTTTGCATGACTACTCTGTCAAATGAAAATATTATAAAAAATTTAAACGCAGACCTACTAACTTCAAGAGGCAAAGACTGAGTTGCCTTTACATAAAGCATTTACTTATATATATATATATATATATATATATAGGTATATATGTAGATTGGTTCATATCTTCACCCAAAAATTAACTGAGGGTATTGAAGAAAAAGAAGTAACCTTTAAGATCACTGTCACACCAAAAGTGTATCTGTTATGTGAGAGGACACACGTAAGGTGGATGTGAGAGGAGCCTTTCCCAACACCCAAGGTGAAGTGCCAGGAATTCCTGAAAAGGGGAGGAAGAAGTGAGCCATTTGGGCAAGTTGCTCTCCACCTATGCTGTTTTAAGATCAGGCATTCGTGTCTTCTCACATCTTCTGGGACTTGGGGGGAAAAAACCCCAAACAATCAGTATTTTACTAATTAGCAACATTTAAGTGAGCTGAAAGCTAATAACCTGTTTTCAACAAGGCATTTAATTATGTAGCACACACAAGCACTATTGTTTATTCAGACCCTTAATTAGCTCAGTTTACTCCTTGTCCACAACAATGAAAAACTGCAAGTTCTTAGGTGTAAGTAACCTGAAGAAAGGTTTGAGGTCCCTCTGTTTATGAGTGCACTGGTACAGAAAACAAATAAAAGCAAGTAGATAATCACTTCAGTTATGCCAATGTGTAATGAGAGCCTAGATGAAGTCTAAGATAATTGTTGAGTTCAAACATATCTAGGTACCTCCTAGACTAGCATGGGCAAGGCACAGAGGCAGTCCAGCTCTTCCTGGCAGCTGGGTGTAATGGTGTTCATTTCTCACTGAAAGGCACTACTCATGGCCAGATCAGCCGAAGAAAACTTCTCAAGCACACACAGAATGAGGCTCAGCTATGTCTTTTCTGAGGTGTGCCTTGACATCCTTGACAGTGCATTTCAAGGAATTACTTTAAACAAAAACATGATACAGTTATAACTAAAAAATTTCTGGAAAACATGCAGTCCTGCCAACTGCTCTAACTCCCACAGACACAGCAAGCCGATATCCTACAGCAAGCTTGGCCAGCATTAATACTATGCCAAGCAGTGAAAAAACCTTAACTCTTCCTAGAAGGTCTCAGGTGACCAGATCTATACTGGACATATGAACATCATGCTCCCATCACACATATGTGCATTTCAGTGTCGGGCCATATGCAAAGTTTCCTGTTCTATAACACACCTGATGTATTTCGGTTGCAGCAGGAGAGGAAGCAGAGCAGAGAGCTTTTCACTGTCCCTACAGAAAGCCACATCTCAGCCCAGCTGGAAGGTCATAAACCCCTGCGCTATCATATGCACCTCAATCTGAAGTTAGCCAGCAGCTCATTTAAACAGATGTTCCTTTTGTTTAAGCAAAATTGATAAAACTGAGAATGGCATTGCCACATGGCCCAAAATAAATGCATGTTAATATCTATCCGTTAATGATTTTAAAAATTATTTCGGCCAACAGTCCCTATATCTACCCTTGAGATGAGCAACATATGTTTGAGAGTTCTCTGGTACACTACCAGATGGAGACTGACAAACAGAGGCAGAGGTGAACTTGAGAGACTAAGATTTTTTTTATTATTACTTTAAGCAAACTGAAATTGCCAATTAGCTTGAGACAGCTTTTGGTGCAAGGAAGTATAAATTCTGAATTGCTTACAGGTTAGCAAATGCAAAGAAACATATTTTGCACTGAGAAAGGTCACACCCCTTTTCAGCATTATGGAGAGCTTTCTGGAAGCTTGGTTTTATTAAAGCAAAGAAGGGAAGAAATTTAATAAGTGTCTAATAATCTTCAGAGTATCCAATATTTGAAGTGAAATTTATTTCTTGCACGCAAAAAGACAAGCAGGTACTTTAACTGTACACTCACGTAGCCATCTGCTGCCTCGGTTTTAAAAGGCTACCTCAAACTGCGAAGCTGGATGATTAAACAAAAAGTGAGAGAGATTAAATCAGACAAGGTTTAACTTGGTCCCTTGAACCAAATGTTCCTGCCGTGAATATAACTTCAAAAACTGTCTGAAGGAAAACTCTCACAGAAATGCCTGCTTCCTCAGCCCTAGGGTTTTCCACAGAGCCCTCTAGAAAGCAACATAGTTTCTTTTGGTCTGCTTTGCACAAGCAACATTAGACCTTCACTGCCACAGCACTGCTATCCACAGGAGGTTTCACAAACAAAAACACCTTTTTTCTCCTGTTTCTGTTTTTTGCTGGTACTATGGCACTCTGTCCCCAAGCTCCCTTCTGCTCTGAGTGTGAACAGTGCGCAAACACAGGCAACTCAGGGAAAGGGAAGAGGACCAGGACACTGGATTTAATCCCGCAGCACAGCAGATGCATGAACAACAGCCCTGAATGACCATGTTTGATAGTAAGGGGCTGAGGGTGGTACTAAACCACATTTAAGAGAAGATTAGCTGCAGAAGCTTTTCCCATGGTCCAGCTACCTCAGCAGCAATGACACAAAATCCTGCTGAGGCAGAAGTGTACATATAATTCTCACCTGGGTCACGGTATGGCAGGCCACAGACCCAAAGCACTCGTGGCAGGCAACACCTTGACAAACACAACCAGGTTCTGTTTCCTTTCTCAGCCCTTCTCCTTGGTGGGCACAACAATCACAGACAGACTTAGCTTGGGAACAGATGGATTCATTTCAACACTTTTGGTTCTCCTGCTTGTGTAGCAGGGAATAAAATCTGCAATATTTCTGTATATGATACCCTTACTATTGTGTAAGTATAAGTACAGCTTTTGGGAAAAGAAAGGCACCACACAAGAAGGAAGGTATTAGTTCATGATTTAAACAGCACCCAGGACTAACTTAGACACTAATGCTGGGTGAGGACTGTGCAGACAATTTCCATGACCTCTGCTGAACCACAGTAAGGTTTGCCTGAATCTCATAACCCTAGGGAAATTGCTTTAAACAAGCATAAAATCTCATTGTCAAACTGCTAACGTCTGGTACTTGGCAGTTCCAAGATAATGCCCCACTTCCACTCCAAGCCTTGTGCAGAGCCCACACCTACCTAAAGACACATCAGGAAAAGAAGTTCCGCTACCAGAGAGAAAATGAAGAGTGCTGGAAAGAGGGTCTCAAATGTAGGTTACAACAGGGGGAAATGAGACAGATCTGACCTGGATGTATCCTTGCAACTGAAGGTACTCTGGAGCAGCAACCCAGTCTGATTCTGCACTTCCACACCCCATGTGAAGTGAAGCTCATACAATTCCTGTGACTGGGCAAAATTATTGTGTAAAGGATTGTTGTGGTGCCAGATATCTCCACAATTTAATCAGACTGACCCCATCTCTAGTAGCCAGAGGCAGCCACAAGGTTACTATCAGAGGTCATCTGGTATTACTGCTGGGTTATTCTGCCACCAGAGAGACTTTCAGGTCTCTCACGTCACAGGCTGGAAACCAGTGTTGTTTCCAGGGGTCCCCAGGCTGTACTTTGCCTGATGATCTGGGAGAACAAAGGAGCAGGTGTCACCATTGCAACACATAACATCATAAAGAGAGGATAATACAGATAATAAAGTGAATTACAGGAGACAAGTGATTCAACCAAAAGTGAATAACAATGGAAATTATTAGGTAAAGAAAACTATTTCAGACTAGGAGAAAGGTAGATTTAGAGACCATAGGGAACTACAAAGCACTGAGGCCTCATGGACAACATCAATTAAGGCATACAAGACATTTGGCCCTTTACCTGGCACAAGAAACATTACAATTTAATGAGACCTTGGTAGTGCAGAAGTCCTCCAAAGGCTCATGTATGGTTGTACTGGAAGGTTTCATGGTAGTACAGACAAATCATCAGGTCTTATGCCTCCCTCCAGGACTGAAAATAATCCAAGGCACTCCTGGGGTACAGCTTCTGGCTTAGTTTCCTCCAAAGAAACAGACACCAAAGCTGCTCAAACGAAGTCAGTCACGGCAAGCAGCACAATCAGGGATTGCTTCAAAATTCACTACCATGCCATAGCAAGATACCAACACAGATACTGGCATCAAACTAATTCAGGTGTCAGACCCCTCAAAATTAGAGACAG
The DNA here is from genome assembly GCF_965178545.1 of Coloeus monedula. Lineage (NCBI taxonomy): Eukaryota > Metazoa > Chordata > Aves > Passeriformes > Corvidae > Coloeus > Coloeus monedula. The sequence goes on from NC_138782.1 coordinate 33,591,043, forward strand.
GTCCTAAACTGAAACAAAAGCATTCAAATATTTCAGATTTTGAATGGAGATCTGAGCAACAGCCACATCTGTGTTGATGCAAGTCTGCAGCCAGCCTTGGTGCAGCCCAGTGCATACAGGAGCAACTGATGTGGCAACTGCTCACATAACTCTTGTCTGAAACTGGTACCTCTGGAAGGTTTTTTTAATTAAAAAGGATTTAGTGCTATTAAACAATAAAATATCAGAACCCCAGAGGAGGCATAATTGCAAGATGAATTGCGCAGCTCCACAGTTTCCAAATCCACATGGTGTTACTGGCAGCTGGCCTTCAATTAGAAGAAGGTAACAAGAAAAAGTACACAGCCAGTGACAGTGAGGCAAGGTGCCCGTTGTCCCTTAAAGGAGCCCCTACTGCTCCCCTCAGAGCTTCTGCGCTGGCTGGGCTTGGAGACAGCTATGGCCCTAGAACTTACCATAACCTCTCTGACTACAATGTGGAAAGTAAGGTGTGCAAAGCTCACCTGGTGTAACTTCAATGCTATCATAACCTGAGTGGTCTTCGCATACAGGAGCAAAAGCTTCAACTCCGTCAGCCAGAAGTATATAAAATTTGCCTTCAACAAGCTCTGGCTGTGGTCCAGGATCTGTACTGGCAACTTTGCAGAACAAATCTATTTAACAATAACCTCCCTCCTGCTACTTCAGCATCTCCCCACAAAGACCTGCCCACAGTGGGAGCTGCATAAGAACAAATAAAAGCCAAACAGAGGTAGAGTGAAATAGCTCATACAGATCTGAAAAACTTCTATAGTTTGTTCTTTCAAAGATGTATAAGCAGGCCAAAAAAGCTTTGCTTTGGTTTGGGTTTTTTGGTGGGGGGGGGTAAGGAAGCAAGGCATGCAAAAGTAAAGCATGTGCTTGTTTTGATAGTCCAGATATTTCACTTAGTATTTTCGAAGCATTTCAAAATAACACTTGAAAACCAAGAAATCTACATAAAGAGAAAATTTCCCTACAGAGTCCTGAACAGAATACTTTGTTTGACCAAAATTAGATTCCCTTCCACGTTCCATTTGCCCCAATGATCCTGTTTCTTGCTGTCAAGAAGCAAGAAAGAGCTCCCTCACTACATGCACAAAGCTATTTTATATGGCACCAAAGGGACACAGATGACTTTATGAACTCCTGCCATGTAGTTACAGCCCAGCAGTGTCTGGGCTCCTCATTTGCTAGGATACCAACCCCTGCACTGTGCTGTGGACGCATTTGCCACCTATTTCTCATTCACTGACAATGACTTAACCTGCACTGAAGCAGAGGCTACTCTAAACTTCAGCTGCTTTGGCTTTAAGTGGGATACCGATTACTCAGATACCCATAATAATCTTATTTCATAATTTTCTGTTAAGAAAATAATATAATGACCAGCATACTTGAAGCAGATGAATACTAACACAGCTGCAATCACATCAATCAGGAAACTGATCTACATGAAAGAAGAAAAAAAAAAAAAAAAAAGACAGACTCAAAGGAATGAGGAGAAACCCCCACATTTCAGTTGGGTGAAATTCCCAATCTAGTTTGCTGCGTAACTACAGATGAAAAAAAGACTGCAGTGCAGTGCCACTGAAGAAAGATAAGATAACCCAACCTTCAGGGCACATCTCAAAAGAGCACTCAAAAATGAATACAACTATTTCAGTGCAACCTATAATAAAAGAATTCCTGTGACAATTCAGGTTTAATTTACTTGCCTGTCACAAAAAAAGTCTGCAGCAGTACAGGCATACATGGTTTCCAGCATAAAATCTTGGTCTAATGTTGTGATCTTTCTTCTATTCAATTACCATGAACATATTCCCAGCCCTCCAAGTCCATCCTTGCAGACAGTATGCCAATACAGACTTTTGCAGGGATGCTGACACACCTGCTAGGTAACACAACAAAAAGAAGTCTCAGCCTCAGCATTTCTAAAGAGATCTGACATGAGTGGGACAGTATTGATTGTCTCTGCTGTACTTTATAGGCTACCTTTGCAAGCAGCATTTTCAAAAAGGGATGAAGATGATGTTGCAACCACAAGGGATGTGATCCTGTAAGAAAAAAAATCTTGCAAATGCACCTATTCCTTAGCATCAAAGACCGGTAGGCCCATGCTCTGTGGATTTGTCTTGTGAAAGGTTGCTCTTGAGTCTCTGTATGCACACGAGTCTGAATAGGCATACAGCACTGAACACCAGATGAACTCTCAAGTTTCTCAATGAACAGATTCCTATCTCCCTGCAGTTGCTCATGTACCCTGAGATAAATGAGCAATCCAAAGACCCAGAGAAAGCACTATTGCTGAACCGTGTCCACAATGCAGACAGGGACTCAGAAGCTGCCACACTGAACGAGTAAGAAGGAAGTCACACCTCAGTGAGCAGCTCTGTGGCATCACGCAGGGACAAGAACTGACTGACATCATGTGCAGTTAGACTAGTGCCACAGCACATACCTGCTGAGCATGTAAAAAGTTCTTCATACCACTTTCAGCCTGCCACTCTGCTAGGCAACCTGCTGGGCCACATCTGCTGCTGAGATATGCAGAAGGGCAGGCTCAAGACTGACAGCCACCAGGACAAGAGTGGTACACAAACAGTAAAAGCTATTAAAGCATAGTTTGCAAAACCTGTAATTCCCCAAGGAAAGCTCCAGCTTTCCAAACATTTACCATGCAAATTCTCCCCATCTCATACTCTGACTGAGAGCAACAGAAATTTGTACTACCTGACAATAATTGGTTATCAAAACTTATCATCCTATAAAAAAATTAACAGAAACAGAGAATCACAAAACAGTCAACATTGGAATGAGACTCTGGATATTTCCTAATACAGCAAGGAACTAGGGCAAGTTGTTCATGTCTAGTCAGGCTGTGACCATCTTCAAGGACAGAAACTCCAGAACATCTCTGGGTCACCTGTCCTAGGTATTTGACCAACCTCACAGTAAAATAATTATGTTTAAAGGAAATTTTATGTATTTCAATATGTGAACATACACATTGGTAAGATTTCCCCTGAGGCCTTCTCTTCTCCAGGCTGAAGAATACCAGCTTTCTCAGTCTCACCTCATAAGAGAGACGCTCACATCCCTCAATAAACTTCAAGGTCATTTGCTGGACTCGTTCAAGTAAGTCCATGTCTCTCTCATACTGGGGAGCCCAGAACTGGACAAAGCACTCCAGATGTGTCACACCCCCTAGAGTAGGGGGGAAGGATCATCCTTTTGAGCTGTCAATGATGCTTTTCCTAATACAACCCAGGAAGCCATTGGTGGGTGTCCTTTGCCTCAAGGGCCTCAGGCAGGGCTTGGAGTGAGTGCTTTGATGCTGGGCAAGCGCTGTTGTGAAGAAAGTCACCTCCAACCCAGTCAGACTAAGTTTCATCTCCACCCCTTATTTCATGCTATGTGTATTATGCCCAGGTCCCACGTTATGCAATACATTTAAGTAATCTTTGCTTGTCCCATCCCTTTTCTTTGTCATTCCTAATATCCCCTCATACCAACACTTACAACATGTTCTCCATACTTACACCATACACTTAGCACCCATCAATCAGAATTATATATTATCATTAACTAATATCCTCTGCCCTTTTACAGAGGCCAAAGCCAATTCTCCACACTACTGTAGCTGGCTAATAAACTCTTTCATTTAGACCTCAAAGCATAGAAAGGTGTTCACAAAGAACAAGCTGTATAAGTCACTGGTTTGAAGGACAGAATGCTAGACAAAGTGAACTAATACACCTTGCCTTCAAGTGTACATGCACTTAAGGGTGTAAAATCTAAAGGTGACATTCAGTCCTTCATAGAAGAAGTCTTTACAACCAATGACAATGCCTTCATCTCACAGCATTCTGAGAAATAAATTTATCCCAGGAAGCAGCACAAAACACTTTCATTTTAGACTTTTTTGTCTGTATCTTCTACAGGATGACGTACCAGTTACCTTTGTTACTTTTATCTCAGTTTTCCAACTAAGCCATTATCACTATTAGATAGCCTTCAGCAAGCACACAGAGCTAAGTTATTAACAGTCACCACTATCCAAGCAGCAAAACCAGATGAGAGCAAAAACCATCCAAACTAAATGCAACCTTTAAGAAGTCTGTTCTCTCATTTTCATCTTCTCCTGCTAAACAGAGATAAAGAATGTATCATACTAATATCCATCCCTACTTTTGTGTTACACAGCACTGACTGCACTCACGGCCATTTAAGCCAATCTTGTCCTTGCTAAGACCGTGCAAGGAAAATAGGATTGGTTTAACGCTGTGCCTCTAAGAAAGACTCTTACCTGCATTAGCCCAGGGAAGATACCAGGGGCAGCTGACATTCACATAGGTGCCAGGCAGTCCGTCTGGCCAGCAGGCATAATCATCAAACGTTCTGTTGCAGAACTTGCCTTCTGCAGAGAGAGGGAAGGGAGGGTCATGAAGGAAAAGACTGAAGAGCAGAATGTAAGAGGAAATACAGACACAAGCATTTAAGCTCTGATGTGGAATTATATGACATTTATTTATCCAAAAGAGATAAACTTCACACAGGAAACTGTTGTTTCAGGGAGGAAGTAAGGAACAGATTAGGGTCTTACACTGAATCGACAAGAAAGTAATGGATTGGTATTAATTTACCTATCTTTTCTTTTTTACACCCTTACTTGTCCCAGTTTAATTTAAAATCATTTTTGCTATGAACACTAAAGAAAGTAATTCTTCAGAATGGTTCAAAGTCATGCAGCTGGAAAGTCTACTATAATATATAGGTCCACCAATGAAATACCCACACACAACCATAACTGCATTACAGCTTAATCAACATGAGAATACTTCAACTTTAGTTTCATTAAACTGTCATTCTTAGAGGGCAGCACTCAACTGCTCAACAGAATAATGCAGCAGAGGGAGATGGATGTATCCGTGCCACTGTCATCAGCTACTGCTCTCACTCTGACATAATAATGTAGTTAAGACAAGGAATATTAACAGTTTTGAAATAATTCTTCACAGGCACAACCTTAGACCCATCTTCAGTGTGTCACAAAAGCACTGAAGCAGAGGAGAGGTTGCATGGTATCCAATTGTGAGCATCACTGACAAATCACCACTTGTCCTCTAAACACCATGATGCTGGCACATCACAGATGCTCTCAGCACGTTACAGCAGCTCAAATGCTAAGACAAGCTACATTCTCTTTCTCCTTAAGTTGCATGCTTTTTTTCCAAAGCCATTTCAGCATTTTACAATGCTGAAAATAATTTATACCAACTTTACAACCCACAAACTCCTAGTTCAATGTGAACAGCATGGTCCCAGATTTCCTAACACCTTGACCCCTAAACAAGTTTCAGGTCTATTACATTAGTGGCTGTTTGATATGGTACAGCTACCACTTGCCACTCCGTAACACTCTGGACCTAAGGACAAACATCTTTACAATGAAATTGCTCCATAAAATGCTTCCTCTAGCAGAGGGAAGAGTCCCACAGAGAGCAGGCAGGAGCAAATGGGATAAAGAAGCAATGGACCAGAAAGAAGTATTTTCAAGTTCATAATCACTCCCTTGCTACTGTTATCATGCATTTTAAAAATTAATACATCCTATCCCTACCAAACCAGCTTACCTGCCACAATGGGGGGTGTCTCATACAAGTATTTCTGGCACTGGAGCTGATACTCCTTCCATTTTTGCACAACCTCAGAGAGGGATCCATCTGAACTCTGAAAGAGAAATCACAAGTCTCAGACATTTCAGGGATTTAAACTGTAGCGTTTTTCATGCAGAACGAGTAGGTGAGTGTGAAAATGACTACAAAAAGCCAGAACAGCACTGCTTATCACAAAGGGTACAAGATGATGCTATGTATTTGCCTAATTTCAACCAAAAAAATCCCCTTCTACTTGCACCATGAGAAAACAAAAACCCCACAAACTATACTGTGCCCTTACTGAAACCCAAACTGAGCTAGCCTTGCTCTCTTTAACATGCCCCAGTTGTGTGATTTATTATCTCATGAAAAGACAGGGACAGCAGTAAGTCCTTTATTAGTAGAGGTTTTCTTTCCAACAGAAGTATTTCTGCTTTCCCATAAATGAAAACAAGGTAATTCACTGTATTCAGTGGATATTGCCCAAGCATTCTTCCAAAATGTGGATGAAAGCTTTTCCATTTTATTTTTTCTTTGATGCTTTTCCCTGCATCCTGCATATTTTTCCCAAAATTGCAGAAAGATGTGGAACCTCCTTTTTGCACATTTTGACAGGCTGCAGGTTCCACCATCAGCTACCCCAAGTAGTGAGGGGGCAGTGGAAAAGTACGTACAAACTTCATCTGAGGACAAAGGAAATTAGCTGTTATTAGAATGAGCAGCTAACTCAGGGCTGGCTGCTCACTCAACCCTAGCAGATGTCCTACCTGGCTCACAGATCCAGCTTTACTCGCTGCATTTGAGTAGAGACATTACTCCTCCTCCCCCCCTCTTTGTATTTGTATACACCAAATTTAAACATCCGGATTAGGGGGCTGTAAGTCATCAACAATGCAGGTAACTCAGCCTTCTTGTTCCAGAGAAAGGCCCATGGATGTCTTAGACATACAATCAACAGTATGAACCTAATGGTACAACACACTAATGCTGCTGAGTGGAAGGAAGTTCATTTAATCCCAGATATCAATCAGTTTATTTAGTGAAGCATGAGGGTAAATAATCCTTCCATTTTACCCTCCCAGCTTCAACTGCTAATTTTTGTTTTCCACTTGTGCTTCTAAACCTTTTTCAGATGGTTAGAATAAAACTAGAGTATGGGAAGAATTATTTTAAAATGAAGAAGTAATTTTAAAACTCTACTGCATTTCAAGAAAGTCAAACTGAACCCTGTCCACTACAACCAGTATGACTAAAATTTAGACACCAATGCAATCACCTTGGTATAAAAGAGCAGAACAGACCAGACCTCTCAAGTCCTCTTCTTTTGTATTCTTCCCATTAAAAACTGTTTGAAAAGAAATAAACCAAGCACTATATGCATAATGCTTCTGCCTGGATTAGCCCACTACATTTAACTACAAATATGGTCTTGCATATGCAATGAAAAGTACAACATTTAGTAAATACCTGTGTTGTGTTTCAAGAGTAAGTACCTATTACTTAACTTGTAGCTAGGGCGGCTTCACCGCCGTAATTTTAGAAGAATTTAGTCAGGTCCCCCTGAAGTCAAAACAAGCACAAGCCTGTGGATCTTGGTAACTCTGACCCTGTTTGCCTGATTTAAATCACCTTATCTATGCCAATAAATGCTGCAAAGTCTGTCTATTGTAAAACAAATGGATTCTACTGAATGTATCTATGGAAAAACAAACCCATAGCATAGTGACCTATGCTCAACATACCTGAAGGGGAAAGAAAACATCACCTGAATTAGGTCTACAGGTGTGTGTAGAGAAACAGATCATCAGTAACTAAAATGCCATTTACATATCCACGTAGGCTGAGTAAGGATAGATGACCTAAATACAGGGAGAGAAACAGTTTTCAAACTTAAGTTTCTCTCAGGCCATCTTTGCGAAGTGACTTTTAGGTTATGTATCTTTTAGAATCAGAGAATCATTTAAAGGTCTTCATTTTACAAGGGTGGTAAATTGAAGTTACACAAGACTGTTTCACTATCCTCTCATCACCAGGTTAACAGTCTAATAAAGGAATTAAAAGGAACATTTCCAGGATGAACTCTTAAATTACAATTCAGTACAATTTCAGAAGTTACTAAACATCACGCATCTTCCCAAAAAGTAACTATTGATCAAGCATGTGGATGACTACATCAAGTTAATCCAAATTCAGCTTTTAAAATCATTATAAGATACAGATGCATATAGAGTTTCACTTAGAAACAAGACTCTACCTTTTAAAATATCTTGAGAATATCCTAAAACAGCTTGCACTAAAAAAATTAGCTCTTTTGGAGTCAGGAAGCTTTAAAGTAATTTTTCTAAAACAAGCTTTCATCTACAGCTTTCATGAATGCAGGAACAACCAGCTTTAACTACAGCTTAAAAGCAAGCCTCTATCCCATAATTTAATGAAAGTAAAAGCATTCTACTTATACTGGTTTTTCACAATGTGAGAAGACAACTCTAAGAAAGAGATTAGCAAACTGTAAGAGTGAAATAATGAGACATGCCTTTCTGTGGAGATGACCTATTTGGTAGACAGTTTTCTATTATCTACAGTGTGTTGCAATAAGACAATCAAATATAAATTCTAAGACAATCTAATTTGTTCTCTCTATGCAACAGTTCACTGTGGTTCAGCTAAATACTGTGGTTTGTTATCAGACAAATTGACTTAAACCTGATTTTAACATATGCTAATTCCTATTTCTCAGAGCTTATGGCCCACATGAACAAGAATCACAAGTTACACAGTGCCACAGATTCACCATGTAAGTAGTTACTCAAATATGAGATACTGTCTTTTCTTGGGAAGTTATTTAATTCCTTCTGCAACAAAGCACTAAATGAAAGTATAAAAGGCCAAGGTTCCTGGGTCAGCTCCTAAAATTTGGAGCAAATGGAAAACATATAGCTTCATTAAACTCAGAACTATATTTTCATTGTTGAAAGCATCTAGTTGTGGGTTTACTCTGGGGACTTTTCCTCTTATATTCAACAATGGGTGCAAAAATAGCAGCAGTTTTGCTGTGGTGAAAATATATCACAGAAGCTTAGCAGAGGAGAAGATGGAAACACAGCTGACTGGTTACGGGGGAAAAGTCAAAGACATGAATGGATGAAAGATGTTAAGGAGGTGAGTGACAATGCAGTCTGAAGAGCATGAAACAAATGCAGAAAAATTAGGACAATCAAGAGGACAGGACAGGAGACTCTCAGTGCATGCATACAATTAAGTACAATTAGTCTCTAGTAAGCACACTCTAAGTTAGCATATTGAACAGTCTGAAGACAGAATTCCTTACAAATCCTTAACACCTTCATAGGAAAGCCCCTTTCTACAGCCATCATTTGTCTTCATAGGCCCTACTGTAAAAGTAAGCATTTTAATCACTTTTCAACATCTTTGAAACTATTCCTGCTGAAATGAAAACCAGAATCCACACAGATACAAGGTGATCAATGCCACAAAAGCAATATTCTAATATAGTGAAATCTGAGCACACAGGGTCTAAAGCCTCCAGGCAAAATGTACCACGAAATGGCATTAAAGTGGACGGGAGAGTTCTCAGAGCTTCAGAGGCAACTGGTGACTCCTGGGATTATCTTCTCTCTTCTCCCACCACCACATATAAGGTCTCACATGCAATAGAGTGAGAAATTCCTCCTTCTATTTGTATTTCTTTTGCCTTTGCTTGTCTATTTTTAAACAGGAACACTCTTGTTACAACTCTTTCATGTTTTTAATATTTCAGGATAACAAGCAAGACTTTGCCTTGCTGCTAAAGGCTCACATGTAATGTTACAATTACTGGGACCTCCAAATTGCTAATCTTAATCTTCAAAAGCAAAAGATAAGCAACCTGGCATTGAGCAACAGCTTGGCATGGCCTTGGTGTTCTTCCCTTGGGTAGTAATGCTGGCATTTCTACCTTGTGAGAGGAGGATTTAGATTATATTTACTGCCTTTTAGCTCAGAAGGGCACTAGTGAATTGCTTTTAAACTTCACTGCCCTTTTTGAAATGCCCAAAGCAACACATTATTTCAAGGCTATTCTGCTCAGGAGCAGCACAGCAACTAAGTCCAAGATAGGTGAAGACTACACACTACCAGCCTTATGCTCCTTCTGACTCATAACATTCTTTCACATATAATACACATCTTATTAAATCATCCTTTATGTAACATAAGCTACAGGTCTGCATCAATACATCAGTGCAGAGCAGAGCAGAGCAGGACAATCCCCTCCCTTGCCTGGCTGGGGATGCTGTGCCTGCTGCACCCCAGGACATGCTTGGCCCTCCTGGCTGCCAGGGCACTGCTGACTCATGTCCAACTTTCCATCAACCAGAACCCATGGCATTGCTTTCCTCAGTCTGTCCATACTTCCAGGGTTGCCTCATTTCAGGTGCAGAATTTGGCACTTTCCCTTGTTGAACTTCATATGGTTGGTGATTGCCCAGCCCTCTCATTTGTCACGGTCTCTGCAGGGCCTCTGTCCAAACAACAGCTCCTCCTAGTTTTCTACCATCTGCAAACTTGCTTAGTATCCCTTTCAGTCCTGTGTCTAAGCTGTTTATGAAGATGCTGAAGAGCAACGGGCCAAGGATGGGGCCCTGTGGAACCCCTCTAGTGACAGGTCCCCAGTCTGATGTCAATTCATTCCCTGTAACCCTTTGTGCCTGACCTGTGAGCTAGTTGCTCACCCATCACATGATGTGTTTATCCAGCTGTGTGCTCAAACTTTTGTGCAAAACGATCTGTGAGAGATGAGATCAAAAGCTTCACTGAAATCCAAAAGGGTTACATCAACTTTCCCTTGATCGACCAGGTGGGTAACCTGGTCATAAAAGGAAATCTGATTTACTGGTGCAGCCTCACCTTGAGTATTGTGTGCAGTTTAGGTCACCACGATATAAGAAAGACGTTAAACTATTGGAGAGCATCCAAAGGGCTGTGATGATGGTGAAGGGCCTTGAGGGGAAGCCGTGTGAGGAGCAGCTGAGGTCACTGGGTCTGTTCAGCCTGGAGGAGACTGAGAGGAGACCTCATTGCAGTTACAGCTTCCTCATGAGGAGAAGAGGAAGGGCAGGCACTGATCTCTGCTCTGTAGTGACCAGCAACAGGACCCAAGGGAATGGCCTGAAGTTGGGTCAGGGAGGGTTAGGTTGGATATGAGGAAAAGGCTCTTCACCCAGAGGGTGGTGGGGCACTGGAACAGGCTCCCCAGGGAAATGGACACAGCACCAGCCTGGCAGAGTTCAGGGAGTGTTCGGGCAATACTCTCGGGCACGTGGTATCATTCTTGGGATAATGCTGTGCAGGGCCAGGAGCTGGACTCAATGATCCTTGTGGGTCCCTTCCAACTCAGCTTATTCTGTGATTCTGTGAATAAAAGTCAACACAGTGGTCACCTAATATGTTTATTGAATTCATAGCACAGACATAAGCTTGAATTTACAGTTTTGTCCTAAAATCACAGCCCAAATGGCACAGAACACAACACTACCACCCCACAAAGATTTGCTGGAATCCAATATCATCTTGCATTTATTGGGATGTTCAAGAAAGAATCATTTCCAGGTTTCAAGCTTAGATGAATTCATTTGTTTGGGGCTTAAGTATAGCCACCCTCCTGAAAGTGCTTTCCCATGCAGCAAGATGCTTCAGCTTGCCACAAGAGCATTCTGGGAGAAGAAATTTAAAAACAGAGGCTGTAGCACAGCAGAACTCTGCAACAGCACTAACTGTTCACAGAACAAATTTATCTCCCCCTGAAATTTGTCATCACATTTCTCCAATTCTAACTTGAAGTAAATATGAAAGCACATGACTGGAAGGATGCTGTTACTATACCCCCAAGCCCATCAGTCAAGATCAAGATTCAGTTTGTCTGGTATTACTACAAACTTGTCAAGCTGCTCCAACCACTTGTTTCTAAGAACAGTTATGTTTCCTCAGCTGTTGCAAAAAATAAAAATCCAAACTAAACACTAAGCCAAAACACCCAGTACTGAACTTGGTATTAACAGAGTCCTTTGAATCACTGTTCACCCCATGATAAAAAAATTCTGTCGAGGATCAGTCCTTCAAGTACAATGCTTCTGGAAGACCAAAAATACATTCTGGAAGGGTGTTAGTGTGGGAGAAGGCTTTATTGTTCAACCCTCACTCTCCCAAAGAGATGATATTCAACCCAATTTTATAACTATTTAGTTCAACTTCCGTGTAATAAGTTAATCTAAATCCACTACATGCAACATCTCACAGTTCAGTTACTCTCCTTTAAGAACTGAAGCTATGCCAAAGAAGAAGGTACATGAAAAAAAATTATGTCTCTACTATAGATAATTCAAAAGTGGTATCATTAAAGGCACCCTTTTACAGAGATCATAAATTAGATCACACTTTAGGACTGACATTCCCTAGATTTCTGTATTTATCACATTCTCTTGCCACATTACGTTGCCCAGTATCAAGTTTAATGTACTCATTTGACATTATGCAACACTAAGTGACCCTCTGAGATAAAGTCATTACTCTCAATCCCTTCTGTAGGGCTGCTTGACTGATCAGATGATACAATATTAATTATGCTTCCCAACTCATATTTTACAAGATACTTCGTCAGTGGTTGGATCACTTTGTACAAATTCCACACCCTTCAGAAAAAAACAAATAGGATCAAAACAACATATCATTCAGAGGGAAGCCAGCTTCTAGGAGCTTTTCCTGTAAATACTTCTGTTCCCTAGTTACTAATGACCAATTATTTCAGAAGCTCAAGAGCGCCAGAAAAAGAAACCTTTCAGCATCCTCCCTGCTAGTGAAATGCAACAAATGAGCTTCCTCAAAAGGAGCTACCAAATTCAGGGAGAAACTCCCTGGTGACACCTGCCAGCTGTTCTTGCTCTCAGGCTGCAGCAGCTTAGTACTCACAACTCCTTCAAGAAAAACAAAAAGGTTCAGGACTTCGATAAAGGCAAATCTTGAGAACAGTGTTTCACTGTCTGTCCAAGCATGGAAACCTCTCTGTTCTGTCACTCACTTCAAGTTTCATGACATTAAGCTTTGGAACTCAAAGCTGCAAGAGGAAGCTCTCATCAGACACACACGATCAATGCACAGAAAAGACATTCCTCCGTCTGCCTCTTCAGAGCTGCTCAGCCCAAATTTCTTTTTCTTTTTGTGCTGTTTGTTGCTGTTGTTCTGGTTTTTTTTAAACCAGTGGCTGAATCGCAGCATTACCCTCTCTCTCTCAGTTGAAAATAACCAGTGCACCACATGGTCCCTCATGGCCTGCCTGCCCTCATTCCTTTTTCTTTTTCCTTTTACACACCTGCACAGCTTCAGAAGAAAGGTTTGGCTGGGCTCAATTCCACAGCAGCCTATACCAGCACCTATAAGCGCATTTATCACTACCACCCCGTTCCCCTCTCCCACCCCCTCCATTCTTAAGATGTGTTCTTACTAGATCAAGGAAAAAAGAATAAGCACAGGCATCTCCTAAAGGTCCGGAAATGCAGAATGCTTCTGCACAGAATCTCAGATAAGGCATTTTAAAGAACAAAACCAAAACTGATTTGAGGCGTATTCCTGTTTCTTCGTTCTTCTGCACAGGGAGCTCCCAGTTCAGCTGACTGATTGTTCCACAAATCATTCCAAATACATAAACTGTCTGACCAGGCAGGAGAGTTCAGCCCTAACCACAAGGATTTCCATTCCAGGACCAAACACTCCAGGTCTGTCCTGGGATCTTTCACTTGTGCTTTGAAAATAACCAGTTTTCCCAACCCTGAAATTTTTGTTTTGACAAGGTGCATCTCAATGAGAAAAATATCTCTTGGCCCCTATCATTTTCTGGATCGAGACATTATTTGGCATTCAGAGACACAGATGTCAAAGCAAACTTACAAAGACCTAAATCAACTTGCATAGTATACAGTTTCAAAATAAAGGGAATAAAGAAAAGCGTAATATTTCAGCATGCTACAAAATTTAGCATCATCTAGAAACATAAATAAATAAAACCAAACTCCTGTAGGTCAAGTATGATAGTCTGAAAATGTGGTGCAAACCTCTGTTCATAGGGTTCAAGTTTCTAATATTTCTGTCTCCAGTGATGGACAGACCTAAGACAAGAACAGTTACCCACAGAGTTTTTCTGTCCCATGCAGAACTTTCCCAGCCTGGAAAGATTTTTGTCCTTGGTGACTGTAGGACTCGTGAATCCTTATGCTCACTGTTGAAGCAGGTACACATTTAGATTGGCAGCTGCTGTTACCAGAAAATGTTACCTTCATTACAATGTCTTTCATCCTTTCTGGTCAGTGTTCCTGTCAAGGATGTACTACATGAGCCACTCAAAAATGCCAGAAGAAAACTACTGAGCAACCACGCAGAGGGACAGAAGAAAAATGCAAAATTCAGAAGCAACTATAACTCACAAGTTCTTGGAGAGAAGAACTCAGTCCAACAATTTTAGTGGGACACAGCATACAGCACTCATGAGAATTACGTTATCATACAAGGAGATTTTACTGTGCATTGCAAATCTAGACATACACTTCTGAAGTGCTCTTTAGCAGAGGACTTTTATTGATGCAGTTGTACAACAGAGCAAGCACAACATAATAGCTGAAAATGTATTTTTAGACAGATACACAAGGTATAGCTCTGGAAACATTAAGGAATGAACAAAGGCAAAGCTGAGAACACTGCAGGAGCAGCAGAAGCTACAAAGCTGATGATGAGAACAGCACTTCATATCTACCCTTACAGATTTAGAAACAAAATTCAGCCTAGGCTACTGGAAGAGCAACTCATCATTTCATTAAAAATTGTGTAGTAACACAGAATCATAGGATGGTTTGGGTTAAAAGACATTTAAAGATCATCTAGTTCTAATACCCCTGCTATGGTCAGGGACATCTTTCACAAGATCAGGTTGCTCAGAGCTCGATCTAACCTGGCCTTGAACACTTCCAGGGATGGGACATGCACAACTTCTTTGAGCAATCTGTTCCAGTGGTTCACCACAATAATGCTCATACAAAGTAATTTTTTCTATCTAAAATCATTTTACCCTCCTTTAGTTTAAAACCACTACCCCTTGTCCCATGACACTACAAGCCCTGGTAAAAAGTCTCTCTCCACCTTTCTTATAAGCCCCATTTAAGTATTGAAAGGCCACCATAAGGTCTCCTCAGAGCCTTCTCTCCTCTGGGCTGAACTATCTGAGTGCTCTCAGCCTTTCTTTGTAGAAGTCTCAGATCACTTCCACAGCCCTCTTCCAGACCCAGTCTAATAGGTCTATTTCTTTTATTTATTGGGGGACCTCACAGCTGGATGCAGCATTCCAGGTGGGATGTCACAGGAACAGCAGAGGGAGACCCCCTTCCCTCACCCTGCTGGCCACAGTTTTGGATGCAGCCCAGGATACAGCTGGGTTTCTGGGCTGTGAGGGCACACTGCCAGCTCATGTCCAGCTTCTCATATACCAGCACCCTCGAGTCCTTACCTGCAAGGCTGCTCTTGATCCATTCTCCACCAAGCCTGCGTGGATACTGATGATTCTCCTGATCCTGGTGCAGGACTTTGCACTTGGCCTTGTTGAACATGGGCCCACTTCTCAAGCCTGTCAAGGTCCCTCTGGATGGCACCCCTTCCCTCCAGTGAATCCACTGTACCACTCAGCTTAGTGTCACCTGCAAACTTGCCAAGAGTGCACTCAATCCCACTACCATCTATTAATAAAGACATTTAAAAGCACTGGTCCCAGTACAGACACCTGAGGGACATCACAATCATGTACTATCAAATGGAACAGAGGGAAAATGAGGGATATATATGGTTAAAAAAAGCTGAGGAGGTTTAGGGTGGAATTCAAATGCCTGATCATAGGTACCTATAGTTCCCTTCACCATAGATGTGTCCCTTGTGTTGTCTCCTGCCACACCTACAGACAGGTACAGGCTTCCCCTGTATCCTACATCACATCCATTAGTCCCATACAGGGTCTTGAATACTGTAGAAGTTTTGAGCAGCTCTATATGCCTACATTTGGACAACTGACTCATCTCTAAGCTGCTCAAGCAAAACAAACTAAAGAACATCTGTCAAAGCTGGACTTCTGGCCCCTCTTGCAGAGGTTTAAAATGCATTTAGTTAAGCTGTTCCTTAGGACATACTGAACCCAGCACATTTAAAAGGATCTTTATCTTATGCTTATAACTGATTGGTTTCTCTGTACCCCAGTAATTGCCCGGTCCCAGAGCTGGATGAGCAGAGGGACACACTGAGCTGGCAGTTCCACAGAGCCATGGAATTGCAACACTTGAGTTTTCAAGTAAAAAAAAAAAAGTTACCACCAGAAAAAAAAAATCACCACCAAAAAAAATATCTAAGATTAATCTTCCTCACAACCTCAGGGACTGAATGAGCATCACTTCATTGTAAATAATCTGTATTTTCACTAGGCAGGAAAAACTCTAAATCTTTTCACTTTCCATACCAAAACATCCCAAAAGAGTTAAGCTCCCCCAGCTTTTCAAATGACTATTTAACAGTCACTCTTCTTAAAGACCTGTGGTGCAGAGTGTAGCTATTTTTTCCAAGATCACAAATCCTGTAGCAATGTAAGCCTGGTCATCAGTTTGTCATACCATCACTGCAATCCCTGCAATAAGCTCAACAAGAAGAAAAAACAAACAACCAAATAAATCAGACAAATTAACCTTCACAAACCTTTTTCTCTCTGAAAGCATTCCCATCTACACTTATTTGTAAACAAACTTAGCTCTCCGGTTAAAAAAATACTCAACAGAAAAACAATCACCACAAAGCTATTTTAAAAACAACACCACACACAAACCCAAAAACTGCTCTATATAATTTCATGGGTTCTGCATCTACTATCGTTTAGAGATTGCCAGAGTAGAATGCAATCAAATCTGTATTGCTTTTAGGTCCTAGTTGAGGGTAGTAGTTTATTCCGATTTTAACAAACGCAAATTAAGTCCCTCAGCAGCTCATTGTCACACTGGCTCAAGGTTCACTGTCCCATTATCTGCCGTGTGCCTCGTCCCTGCCAAGGCAGTTATATGTAGCACCTTCACAAATTGCCAGCGCTTTCATCAATAGTTATGACACATTTGAGGGCAGAGCATACAGAGAAGTTCTGCCAGCAAAGCTCACCAGACGTCATCTGTTTGCCTTCCAAATCCTAAAAAGTAGAAGTGCTTGACAAATTTATCCAGAAGAGATTTACTTCCCAGTTTTCCTGCAATCCCTCTGAGCCAGGGAAGCTGACTACAGAAGTACAGACAGGTCAAGTTGAATCACAGACTTTCCTTACTCTAGGACTGCAAACCAACTTATGAACCACCCTATTGCTACAGGAATCAGCTCAGGTCTTTCCTCAAATCTGCTGCATTAACCTTGCATATCAAATATTCAAATACTAATATGCAGTCCTTCTTGTGCAGTCAGTGCCAGGATCTCTGGCTACAGCTGAATCAGTAGCAAAGGATCTATGCATTAGCTTTGCAAGGCAACCCCACAAGCTACAATGTTTCTGTCCCCAAACAGTAACAGAAGAGAGGAACTCAGACGCAAGATCTAACTTCTATTTTTTTAAAAGTTTATCCCTACCCCATCTTCAGGCCACTTCTAGCAGGCTTTGATCTTCATGAGTTGGGATCTCATTACATTATTTTCTCAATACACAGGCAATCAGTGTATTCTCCTCATTCACTATCCTCACCAGCCCCGGGGCTGGACCTTACTTCTTTACTTCAGTCAGATAGCTTGAAAAACAGTCATAACTCTCCACAGAAATCAGCCTGCCTCCACCTCATTCCTTCTTTCCTTCCCTTACTCTCAGAGGTATATGCAGCTAAAGAGGACTGTGGTTTAAGCTACAGAAGTGAACTGCAATTGTGTTAATGTTAAAGCTGACGGGACTTCCACTTCTTGCCCCTTTTCCTTGGGGACACTTTCAAAATAAAGGGGAAGGCGAGCAACAGAGGAAGATTGCTGTTCAAGCTGTAAGCACACTTGTTTTCAGAAAGCAAGAGACAGGATAAAGCCCAACGGAGAAGCAACTTAGTAAAGCAAGCAAAGAAAAACATGCAGGGAGCTTCAAGTAAGCTATCCAGCCTGGACAAACGGAAACACAAGAGAGAGCTGCCCCTCCAATCAAGTCTCCAAATTATTCATTTTGCGGAAGGTAAAGTTGTGCACAAAGCTTCCCCTCCCCTCAGCTCCAATTTTAAAAGCACTGAGGGAAGCAGTGACCATGCAGTAATAAAGCTGAAAATGGATAGGTCACTTAAAGGAATTACACTCATTCCATGTTAGTACTTTCACAGCTACATATTTCCCCACCAGACATTAACCTTAAATCAAGCAGCACTTGTAGGAACAGAATACATTCCCAGAGAAGATGCTAGAGAAAAAACTGAGGAACTTAAATAGCAGAGGCTTGGCTTGACAGGTATTTTCAGAAGAAAAGTTTTCTTTCTGAGTGAACCTGCTCTGCAAAAGACTTACGTTTTCATGTCAGCTCATCCTTAAAATGTACTTTTGAAGCACTGATAGCATAACTATCAGTATTTAAAGCAGTATAAACCAGCACCACTGCTGAAAGCAGTGTTTTCTCTGTCCCCAGAGAAAGGTGGTGATTTTCTCCCCCATGCCTCACTCCCCTCTTCTCCTTATGCCTTATGATGCACTCATACCATCAGCAACCGCAAGCCCAACAGCCTTACTCTCAGAGGTAAAATTAAGCAGGAAAAATATTTGACAGGCTAAGTGTTGCTGTGAAGCAGAGACAAATGCAGCACAGCTCACAGGGAGACATAAGAATACTCTTAATTTTCCACCATCTTAGAATTGAGTAGTAAGTAAAATCCTGGATAGCATATAAACTGAATTACCAATATCAAAATGTTAAGCTAGGAGTCAAATGTATTAAAATGTATTAAAAGAAGCAAAGACTTGAGGACTTCAACAACAGTCCCCCTAAATTTTCCTCATCTACACTCCCTCCACACAGGTCATGATTTTTCATCTTTTGCAACCATGGTGACCTTGAGGCCAAAGGACTCACATGATAAACTCATCAACTTCCCACACAGCACCTTCTGGAGCCTCACAACAATTGCTGCATCCACCTCACACATGCCAGCTTGGCCAGAAAACACCATTCTGAAACAGATCTAATCTTGATTTGAAGACCCCAAGTGACCAAAAATCCACTGCACACTTAGGCAAGCTGCTACTGTGGTTGATCACCCTCAGTATTGAAGTCTTCACTTATTTTGAGTCTGAGTTAAATTAACCATGCAAATGACTTTGCTTAAGAGCAACTACCTTGGAAAACATGAAGTATGTCACAATAATTTTAATTAATAAGATCGAGCTGAAGTAATTAAAATTGTATCTGCCTAAATTTTCCCACAGTAACAGGTTGGTTAATATTTATGAGGTTAGATCATTTTTCAGTCTTTTCACAATACTGGTGGATGAGTATCAGATTAAAAGGTTAAGAAGTACAGAGAGAAACTGAATTTTTCAAAGACTGTTACCATTAGGTACTGCCACACTGTTGTGGAGCCCTGCAAAGGAGAGTCCAGGCTCCTCCACCCCACTGCCATTAAGTTGGTTTCTGATAAAGAAGCCAGTAGTCCCTTAGCCTCAGATTATGCAGACTTGTTAGAGAGTTTTATCTTCATTAGCATTTTTGAAACTGTTGGTTTGTACTTGTTGCCATCACCTTCCTTACCTTTTCATTTTACATAATTGCTGGAGTTATTTCAGCCACCATTTCCATTTCCTACAAGAACGGTTTAAGTTCTAAGAAGACACCTGCAGAGCTGGGGGTATTGGGGACACTATCAGCATCACTATGACCTCAAAGTTATAAGTATTTGTGCTTTTTGTATGGTAGTTTTTTTCCTTTCATGCCATTTTTACTCTTTCAGCTTTGCAGCTGCAGATGGTAGCTTACTTTTTTTTTTTACTTTTCCAGTTAGAAGGAATGAATTGGGTAAACAAGTCAAAATCTGTAGATGGAAGTGCTGCAGTATCAGGGCTATAGATCACATCTGCTTCTAGAGATTGATAAAAGCTTTCATGCCTGAACACCTTGCCCAAAAAAACACACCTTCTCCTTGCAGCTACTAAAGAAGCACACTGCTGTACTACAGACAACAGTCCCTTTTCCACCTCAAGCATCTTTTCTGCTTTAGCATTGTAGATTATGAGGGCAGAAAGTTCACTGAAACACTTAGATTTAAAATAGGTAAATAAGCCACTGTATGTGAAGTTTCTGCTCAAACACCACTACATAAGTAAAAACACTTATTACCCAGGTAGAATTAGAAATACTAAGTGGAAAAGAAGGAAAGGTCAGGTCCAAAAACAGGCTGGAAACAGCAGAAACGAAAAACCTTGTGTTCTAAACAACCTGCAGGAACAGCTTCGGTTCAGGTCACTTAGACCTCCTCCTTTACAGCAACCAAGATTTATTCAGATGCAGTGAGTAAGTCCTTGTGCATGCAAACATCCTGCAACATCCTCCATACAACAGTCTCCAATTATTAAAATGAGCAAGTTGGAAAATCATGAAGTTAAATCTTGTACAATTCTTGTCTCCAAAATGATTCAGCTATGCTGAGTGTTTTAAAAAGGAGGGGAAAGAATAGACAAAAGAACATTTTTATTAGTTTTTCAAAACCAAAAGAAGCACAAATGTTCATCACTACAATTTAGTGAGGCTCCAGGTGAGCCCAAATATCTCTGTAGGCTAACCACTATATAAAAAGCAGGGGGGAACTTCCTAAAAATCTCCATCTTAACTGGAGTTGTTCAGTAGTATCCATTTCATGGAATTCAAGGGAGGAAACAACACAGCCAAAAAAGGCAGCAACTCACTACATGGAGGACAGGAAGACAACACTGGCCAGAGCTGGGACATGCTCCCTGGAGGGGCCCATTAGATGAGCAGCTTGGGCAAGCGGACAAACACACAGCAGACAGGCCAGCTTGTCTGCTTTGTTTCTACCAGAACTTTTAATGGAAAGGACACTAACCCACAGAACATTTCTCTTGTCAGATTACTTGGACCAGAAATGGTCAAAAACTTAAGAAGGCGCCAGAGCGGAGGAAAAGACAGATGAGAGGGAAAAGGCGGCTAAAGAGAAAATGATTTAATCAAGACCAAGGGAGGTTGACACTTTCCATTCCCAACTGTTCAAATAGTTTATTTTCCAGTTTGGATCATAAAACTAAATAAAAGATAAGCATTGCAAAATAAGCACAAAGCATTTAAGTCACAACGGTAGTGGAAGTTGAATATTTCCATGTCGGCTGCCTGTCATCTCATACTTGACAGTGTTCCAAGCTTGCCACAAATTTGCTGTGAAATTATCTTCTCATTTCCCAGTGACATAGTCTGCTGCTCATGCTGTCTTTCACGTAATACCTTTCTTCTGTGCTGATCCCAGCTGTCCATTGAGCAGGATACAGATACTTTGGACAACATAATATATCTGTTTTTTCCACAACTTGGTTTTGCTCCAAATATCTCCAGCATGACAAAAATAGGAGAAAGAGGGAAGAACAAGAAGAGCTATAAATTAAAAACAAACCAAAAAAACTCCAGAGGCCATAAAGTAGCATCAACATAAAGACTGCCATCTCAGATGCAATTTGGGGACAAGAGAAAATATTTGGAATTTAGAATTTTTATCCAAGTTTTTTCTAGCACACTAACTGGAAATTCAGTTTCTGCTTGCTCAGTCAGTACAAAGGCTCTCTCCTTCCCCATACAGTACAGGCATATTCATGAATTACTCAAACACGTGAATTTTCTTTAAAGCTTTACTTAAGCATTATGCCAAGCAGCTCAGCCATAATGGCAAAGCTATGATTACAGAGAACTGTAAGCCTTTCTGTTGAAGAAAAACTATAGATTATTTTCAAAGACAACAGGGGAAAGACAACACAGCAAAGCTTAAAGCCAAGCTGTGAACCAAGCTGCTGAACCTCAGAACTCTACATGCAATGGGCAATACAAAAGATAGACATGAAAGAAACTAATTATTGAAAGCTTAAGCAAGTAGAAAGTTAACCTCATGAACCATAAATGTTGTTTACATTAGCTTTGTTCTCCCAGTATTACAGCCTTCAAGCTCCCTCAGTAGTATGTGTAGCATACTACTTGACAGCTTGGTTTGTTATTAAGTGCCTGGCTCTGAAGAAGAGTATAGTGTTTAATAGTACAAGTAGTCTCACTGATGAAGATGTCTCCTGTGCAGCTGTAACCCCTTCTCCACCAGCAATCAATTATACAGGAACTGAGAGCATTTTCAGACAAACACCATCCTTCAACCTTGACTCAATATAAAAAGCAGTTCATCCTCTACTGCTTTCTGTAGCTATTAGAGATATTTCCGAGGCACCCATCATAGTAGTATTCAAACACTCAGACTTGGTGAACTAAGTGGAGGAAAGCACTACCACTCCTTCCCCATAACAGGCACTTGGAAGGGGTCATCTTACCAAATGGATTATAGCCACATACACATTTTTAAAAGCAAGAGTGACAACAGCTCCTACTTCCTATGCAAAAGGTAAGGCAACACTGCAATTCATTTCCCTACTCAATAATTAATATGTAAACCCACAGGAATGTTACTCACCTGACTCAATCTCCCCAAAATGAAGAGAGCAAGATAATTTTAAGTATGTCCACACAAGACAGTAAAAGAAAGAAGGAAACACTTCCCCAAGGCCCAAATCTGGCCATTTCTCATCATCTATGAGCTACAAGATGTTCCACCAGGCTTGATGAGGGGCCACAAAGACATTTAACACAGATCTTGTGACACCTCTTCTTCTTTTCTCACCTAACTATTCCATTTTCTGGTTCTGGAAGAAAGCCTTTATTTGAAAGCACAAACACCGTGTGAGCTAAAAAGAAAATTCAACAAAGAACAACAGCTTGTGAGCAAGCCACAAGTTAAGAGTTTCGCAGACTCCTTGTCTCCAACAACCACTGTTTGGATGGCACCTCTCCCTTGATTGCTCAGACTAACCACAACTACCACAGCAACAAGATGGACAGCTTGCTACCCACATTCTCCTCTTTCCTTTCCCATGTAAGGAAGTTTGAGTCCTATCCCCAAAGAGGGCCACAACTACTTTCTGTAGCTGAAAGCACGTACTTCCCACCCATCCTGACACAGAAATTAAACTTCTGTTGAAAAACAATTTATTCTGACCAGGTTTTCAAAGAGTTTCCCTACAATATACCATACACACCCCTCAAAACAAAACAAACAACAAAAATCCCCACCCCAAAACACCTCTCTATCATCCTCCTAGGAGGAGGAAGAGCCTCCTGGAAGATCACAGTAAAGGTCCAAAGAAGAGACTGCTGTTCAAATTTGGAAAGTCTGTGACACCCTTCTGCAAAAACCAAGCAGAAGTAGTCAAAGCTGCATTAACTCAAGGCTTCTTTTACAGAAAATTAAGTCTGCTAATGTAACAGCTTCCTCTAGACTTAATATGTAGGGGAAGAAATTAATCCACGTACTCATTTGCCCATTTCCTTACTCAATGTTTAATTGCTGGTGTGATCATGTAAAGGTCTATTTGAGTCCAATCCAAGGTGATTATAAGTCTACTGTACAGAGACTTACTAGATCTTTTCACCTCAAAAAAGCTTGGATTGGTGAAATACCACAGTAAATTCAGTTTATAGCTAATTAAGACGGATGAACAATGGCAGAGTGCAAAAGAAGCCAGGAGCAATGAGCAAGACAAAAGCTTTGTTCAACCATTAGAGGATGTCCAACCACTCATTTAGCATAAGCAGCAAGTAGGAAAACAGATCAGGAAATAAAGAGCTCTGGCTGCTCAATGACCCATTGGCATTGATGTTACCTTGCCACACAAATAAGTGGCCCTGCTTCAGCAAGGATGCTGAACCGATTACCTCCAGAGGTTCCTTCTGACCTCAGCCATTCTGCGGTTCCAATGGCATTTAGGTATCAAAACAAGTAAGAAATCAAGAAATGCAGTTTCCAACTCCAGCTTTGTTTCCTGCAATTTAAAACCATCGCTACTATTGCAAGGCCATTAAGAGTTCAAACTATTAAGCTAACATTCCTTTATCATTACATCTTATTAGTAATAAAATCAGTTTTATTCTACAAAGCTTTAATAGCCTCATTCATTACCACCAGGTGTCTTAATCCCCAAAGAGCAATGAACAAATAGAGAGCATACTGGATAGTTATAGAATAATTATTTGACAATTTTCTTCTAGTAGAAGTTTCTCCTCTAACTATAGTTAATTAAAAGATAAAATTGCTGCCCCTTGGAAGCCCATAGAGAGCAAAGCTGAGTGCAACTGAATGCAGGTTTTTCAAGTTTCCTGTGTCAACCTCTACTCAATTCAACTAATAAACAGGATTGCCAAGATCTAGGCTCAAAGCACATCTATCACAACAATGAATGTGTTGGAACTTCATTTTCTGAAATACTGTTTGAACAGGATGTTTCTGCCTACCTTTATATCTGAAAGGCA
This sequence comes from Coloeus monedula, assembly GCF_965178545.1. NCBI lineage: Eukaryota > Metazoa > Chordata > Aves > Passeriformes > Corvidae > Coloeus > Coloeus monedula. Next base: position 33,615,343 of record NC_138782.1, read on the forward strand.
TCCATGCCATCTGTGATGCTCTGTAGTTCATTTAGAGAGATCATACATATTAAGGATTTAGGGCTTTTTGAAAGAAGTCCACTACAAACACATCTTAATTTATTTGATGTGCAATTTATAATAGTGTCATTGTAAACAGCACATAATAGTATTCTGTGTTCTCTTTTTCCCAGAGTGTACTCTGCCTGCGGTGTCACTGAGTTTAAAAGGAATGGGATCTTTTTGTTATTCTTAGAGTGATGCATTTCAAATGGTACTTGAAGAATCTGTATTCATTAAGAAACAGTAATGAAAAGGGCAGTATATTAGAGCATCACAGCATCTGACAAAAGCAAATACCAACTGCTATTTTAAATAATTTAGACCAAATACTACACCTTTAATTTTCCCATCCCAAGGGATAAAAACTAAAAGCTTCGTACAGCAGAACATTTTTATTTGGGAGGAACAGGACTGAAGGAGGAAGATGGAGATTGACCTGATTATCATTGATCTAGTCATACATAGCTGTGTATTTTATTTGTAATCCATCCACAGCTGTACCAATATCCTTTTGGAGGTGACTTAGGAGAAGTGTAAGTGCTTTACCGAGTCTGGCTCCTTCCACAACAGCAGTAGCACCTCTGGTGATTTTGGGGCATAGGGGACAGGCTGTTAGCCTCCTAGATATTGATGTTCTCCTCACACTTCATGATTACCATTCAATTTCACATACCAAAATAGAGTGAAGAATTCAAGCACTGATGCTTATGTTCTGTACAGACCTCTTCAGGCCAACAATCAGTCTGTAGGGAAGTCACAACCAGCCATAAAGGCAACACGTTTCTGGGCTTTGCAAACATGACAGGTACTTTGCTCTGCCACCCCATTCCAGGTCTCAAGGTGCTGACTCTGAGCCTGAACAACACGAAGATCACATTGGGATGAGTAAATTAGTAATTTCATAAAGTAGTAGTTGAATAGAACATTCTGTAACCTATAAACCAAGCCTTTTGAGTTTCCTGGTTCCCCCCTCCAATTAGACAAAGTAAGACACCTGATACTTCTCAGCACTTCAGTACACCCAACCCTTTCTGCACATCAAAATGACTTACAGCAGCTCTTCAGTAGCTTCTGTACAACACTTCAGACATGTCAGAGGAGAAACAAAGTTATCAATTTCCATCTTGAAGAAAATCTATGAAGAGGCTACTGCATTGCCAGGAACCTGTACATGTCAGGAAATTAATCTGTGGAAGAGGATTGCAGATACCAGGCAGGCCAGTCTCTCCCAGAAGATTTGACAGGTAACAAGTACTACTTTTTCACACCACAGCTTAGCAGTTAAATTAAGCCTATTCTTCAGAATTTCTACTAGGCACCTGCAAAAGTCAAACACTAGACCAGAAGCATCACCCAAAGGGAGCAAGTCTTCTGCCATTACTTCACCTGCAATAGTTCAGAGATAGTCTCCTTTACAGGAGAGAGCAAAAACACCTTCTGGGTTGCTGACAACACACATGGCACACTGTGCCTAGGATTTATCTTCCACTCAATAAAAATCTAGGAAAGAAACAAGTATCACAGAAGGCTACTAGACAAAAGTCAAGAGAAAGTTATTCTAATGTCTCCAAACCTTCTCCAGAGTTGGGACTTTAGAGATGAACTGCAGCACAGAACACAATATTAAGCCACATCCACCAAGGCTCCTGCTAATATGGACATCAAATGTTTTCCTGTATGCTTTGTGCATACATGACCTCAAACATAACAAGTGAGTTAAAAAGCAGTGTCTCCATCTAACTGAGCCCAAATCCTTCGTCCTTTCCTCTCTCCATTAAAAGTTGACTGTGTCATCTTGAAAAACATTAAAGACTTGCTAAGATCTTTGCAGCTGCAGGAACATACTTCACCCCCTCACCTACTATTCTCCTAATGCCTTATTTAGTTACAGCAAACTTCAAATTTAAAGAGATGCTCAAGAATGCCTTGGAAGTTCAGTTCTGTTTTAGAGTGATTTTCAAGCGGTTTTTTTGTTTGCTTGGAGTTTTTTTTTTAAGGTGGTCACAGGTTTTGACACCCATCAGAGATAGTAAGGTAATTCTCTGATTTACTTGCTCTAAGAGATTCTTAGAGAACTGTGGCCCCATTGCTACAGCTGAGAAATCACCTACTTTTCATCTGTCCTTTATGTCCCCCAGTCACATCCTATACTGTCATAAAGTCCAATTACACTCATTTTGTGAGGGCTTCTTTCAGATGTCCAAGGAAGACTGAATTGCTAAAAGATGAGCATATGCAAAATTTGACTCAGTCTGGTTACATGAGAAACTCTCTGAAACTCAGTTGCAAAAAAGTTGAGCTGCAATTAAACAACTGGAATGTGCTTTGAGAAAAAAAAAATTTCAGCTTTCACAATGAAATAATACATAAGGATGAATATAGCATCCAGGAGATGTTGGTCACAACAGGAGCAATGCTGATACCTATGGAGCAGAATGGGAGTAGGAATATTAGCAAAGGGAAGAATACAACAGTTGTTTCCTATAACACATAGAAGTTTGCTGTTAGCAGAATTCAGAGGAAGATTAATGCTACGTATCATGAAATAACCTGAGACTGGTTTTTTGAGGTGCAATCCACACATTTCATCAGAATGACTGTTGTACATCTCCCTTGAGTGCTTGGTGGACATCAGGGTAAAGCTTGGTTATAGCATCTCTTCCTCAGCTTGCTTCAGGACATACATCATGCTCACAGGTAGCTGGACCACCTTCAAAGCACCAGAGAAATACCCACCATAAGCAGAGCCAGAGCAGCCAGAAGGCAGGCCTGAGCTTCTTACCTGCATTTGGCTTGTCCACATCTAAGACCAAGTCTCAGCCTACTCACGCTGCCACAAACACAGGCTCTGGTATAAGAGAACAGTTCCATACACTTCTGCCAGGCACCAGAGACATACTCAACACAAAACTCAGTGGTCACCATTCTTCCCATTTAGAGAAGGATTTCTAGGACAGCACTGCTCTCCCTCAGGCTGCTCACACAAGTGTTTTGTTTTACCTGATGCCAGGCCTTTCAGTGTGATTCAGCTTTCAGACTGATGTACTGAGGAGCACCAGAACTCCAGATGTCAGAGGAGTGACCAAAGCATCCTAGTCAGAAATGAAAGTCTTAAAAAGAGCAAGACTTCAGAGATTGTCCTATGCAGGATATATATACACCCCACATCCCCCTTCCTGTTTGCCCTAACTCATTAAATCTAACAAAGAGACTGCTTCATGGGGAGAAGGGACAGCTGGGGAGGCAAGGGAGAAGGAAAGCAGCAGTGCAGTTTTACAGAAAGGAGAGAGAAAAATCAGCCTGAACAAGGGTAAGAGGCACAAGTGGGTGAGCAGATATGCCCCAATTACAACAAATTTAGATGACATGCTAACTCATGTTCACTTGTCCTCTAAGGAAGAGAGAGCCAGAAGGTAGTGAAGAAGGCAGGACACCAAAAGAGTCATAAGCTTCTCAGTTGTGCTCCAAGGGTTCATAGTTTCACACATGCAAAAAGGTTCTTCTCCAAAGATCACAACTCTTTAGCTGATTCCAAGGCACAAAGAGAAAGCAAGTGCCTTTTCCTGAACTTATCCCACAATGCAACAGAGAGCACACAGGAAAAGCAACAGAGCAAGGAAATGGGTAATAAAAAAAACCCCAACAGCTAAAACAGTATCTATCAATAATAGAATGCAAGTTTCAAATATTGTCCCAAAGTCATCAAAGCAGGCACTGAGAGTGGCAGGGCATGTGCACAAGTGGGACAAGGCAAGGACAGAGCAGGTGAATGCAGCTGAGCTCAATGAACAGATGACCGAAAGACAAAAATATGGTAATTGAAAAAGCCAGCATAAAACAATTGAGGAAAAAGATGGTGAGAAGGTGAACTAACAATGAAATGCAATCAATTGCAAGAAACATAGCAGACAATACAACACTACATTAAGACAGCAATCTATTAACAATCAATTATAGTGAAACAGCAATAAGATGTAGTCAGTAAAACGACCAGTTGAAGGAAATATTCTTATTCACGTCTAAACTACAATTTCCTCTACAAAGTTACCATATTTTTGATTGTTCATTCGATTAAATTAAGCCCCTGTCTTCTCTATACAAGAACTACAGTATTTATGATACTAAGAAGCCATATTTGACCTTGAGGCTGGGGCTGCTCACAAGGTTTCATGTAAACATTTAGGAAAGAGCTGTTCATGGTATCATGGCCACACTTAGGCAACCTGGATCGATTCATTTACATACATCAGAGGCAGTGGCAGTTGTCTGTTTCTTTAAGAAGACGAGACCATAAAGATTAATGGGAGGACAACTGGTAGAATCCAATCATGTTCTCCTCCACAAAGATGTGCCACACTGTATCCCTGGAACACTGTCTGCAAGGCTTGCTGAAGTCCCAATAAAACTGCAGGGAGTTTCCTTTTGCACAGGTCCATATCCCGGGCAGTAAGAGTAGAGTCATCTACTTTCCTCCAGCAGTGGAAGGGGTGGAGTTTTCATGTTTATAAACTACAAATCATGATGGTGCTACAACTTTTTCTGGAGATTCTCCTCCTGCCTGTGAAGATCGACACGTATTTCCTAAGCTCCTCCACATTCACATCAAGGCAAGTGATCACTGGAATGCAGCAATCATATCCCCAGCGTAGCTGAAATTCAAAACCACCAGTTTCCAACACTGAACAAAAAGAGGCATCAAAGAACAGTATTCAGCCACCACCACCAAACTTTTTTCCCCACCCATCATAAATTTAAATTAGCTGCATATTAAACTATGACATTTGAAGGAGTTACCTTCTATTTGGCAAGCTAGAGATCCCTAGATACTGTTTACCCTATCCCTTTTCTAATGGGAAGCATTGGATGCAAGCAGTAAACTTGATATTTTTTCAGTAGCTAGGTTAGGAAGTTTTATTTAATGAAATGAGTTCCTGCCCAATGTTTTAATTCGGGCTCACAAGAAAACAACATTGTAGAGCTTAAATAAAAGGTCTTTTATCTACTAGGCTGACAATTTCTTTTCCCCCACAAAACACAGACATACCTGCTATTGTGTACACTTACTTTTGTTAAGACACAAACTAATAGAACTGATGTGCTGCACAAGGAAACCTGAGCAGGCAGCCTTGGTGGCAGTACATACACTGGTTTATCACAGAAATGAAAAAGCTGTTAATGAAAGAAGATGGTAACAGCTTTCATTTCCCTACACCACTGCAGAAGGAGACAATCATTTTTGAAAAGGACTATTTCCAAGTTAAAAACTAGTGAAGGCCCTGTGATTTCAGAGGTAACAGCTCCTCCTCATGTGTCCTCTCAAGTAACTGGCAGTCAATCAATTAGGCAAATTAAAGCCCTATTTATACAGGCTAGCAGAAACCAGATGTGATACAATGCCTTTAAAAATGTGACAGCCAGCAGACAACTGTTTATGTTCTGTGTATCAGGCCCAGTTTCACTGAAATTTATCTCAGCTATAGAGTCACAACTTTTGGAGTGTGGGAGTTTTAGCTTTACAAAGCTCTATCACTTCCATCTCCATTCCACTTTGAGAATACAAGTTCTTCTCACAAAGGAGAGCTACATGTGCTTGTAAACCATAATATCTGTCCTTCCATGCCCAACTGTATCTGTCTACACTTTTCCTCAAATACTTTTGTCCAAATTCTCAGACTGTCTCCTAGTCTGGGGGGCAAGGCAGTAGTGGTGGAGTGGTCTGTGTGTGGAATGGTGGTGGTGCAGTAATGGCAATAGAAATAGGGGGAAGGATTTAAGAGCTGTTTCACTAACTTAAAACTTTCCTGGAACAGACATCAGAGCTTTTAAACAATGCCAAGGGCCAAGTCACTGTTCTGTTGTGTGAAATACAGTGCTTTCCTTTGGCCCTTGGAGATCACAGAATCATGGAATGGCCTGGGTTGGAAGAGATTTTAAAGACCACCTAGTTCCACCCCCTCTGTCATGGGCAGGGACACCTACACTAGACCAGGCTGCTCAGAGCCCCATCTAACTTGGCCTTGAGCACACACAGGGATGGGGCATCTACTTCTCTGGGCCCGTTCCAGTGCCTCAACACCGTCACAGTAAAGAATTTCTTCCTATCATCTAATCTAAACCTAATCTCTTTCAGTTTGAAGCCATTCCCACTGATCCTCTCACTACACACCCTTGTCCTAGGCTCCTTAAGCCTGATATGTCATGTGTCATCCCCACCTCCCATCAGTATAGTTACTTTTGGGATATCCTAAGTACCTTTTTAGTTTGTGTAATCAGATTTGCTATGTTAGGCCATCTGGCTTTATAGCACACACACTGTCCCTAGCTTTATAAAGTTTCCAGAAAATTAGAGTTGTTTCTAAACAAAACAAACAAAGATCCCCACATTATTTTATGAATACATAAAGGTTTTAGTCACTTAGACAGCAATTTAATCTGCATTGAATTAAATAATACAATCATCTAATTTAAGTTTTATACTAGAATAATATAGTAATGAACTCAAATAGCTTACAAATATTAAGTTTTTAAGAATCTGACCATATTCCTGGGAAAGCAGCCCATTACCTAGAAGCCAGCCAAGTATCCTTGAATAATAACTACAGCAAGATGGCACAGTGTCAGACCTCGTCCACCCTTTCCTCCACTGCTTTCTATGCCTCAGCCAGTATATGCTGATGAGAGTGGTCTAGCATATTTTGACTTTCAGAGTGCGGGCAACAAAAAACAACCAAAAAACAGTTCTGTGAAGCTTTTGGGAGCAGAAAAGGGAGAAAAGGAGTAACTCAGAACCTCCAGCCAACCTACTAATGGAGGGATTTTTACCCAGGTGAAGATACAGCTAATCAAGATGCAGTCCAACTCACCATCTTTGCTTCTGCAAGGAGTCACTAGTTTCCAGGTGCACTTTTCTTCTTGTTTTTCAGCCAAGCTCTATCTACAGTCATTTTCCCACCCTAATGACTTCTAAAGAACACAGACCTACAAGACAGTGGTAGTCAGGAACCATAGTTCAGTTTTCTCAGCATTAGGGCATGTAACAGAACACAAGAAGTCAAAATAGGCATTGTTCTGCAAGCCTGGGCTGGGGCACACAAACACTCTTGGGACCTCCATACCCTCAAGAGCAGAGTACAGCACACTAACAAGGCATTCAAAACCACCCCCCTCACACTGCATCTTTTCCTCAAAGCTTATCAGGATTCAAAACTAGCCCTCCTGGAGACAAATACCTGATCCTATACACCCACAGTTAAAGAAGCAGATGCTGCATGCAGAACAAGAAAGCAGCCACAGCAGGCTTCAGAAGGGTGAGCAAGTAGCAGTAACTAAATCTACATGTCCCTAACACCTGCAGCCTAACAAAGTCATGCTGTTGATCTGGAGAACAGCTGGCTGCTGTATCTAAATAAGCCTGAGTAACACAATAGTAGCTGAGAGCACCAGTAACACACATACCCACGCACCAACACTGATACTTACATGAGTGCTTTCCTATTCCCATACCAGAGCACTTCAGAAATAAGAGGTGAGGAGAGCAAAATATCTATAGCCTTTCCACTGAATTCATTGTTTCTGCCTCTACCCAGACCACCTCTATTATTCCCATTTAGCCTGTGAAACAAAAGCAGGGGTAGTTTGAAGAACGGGACCCCCCAAATCAAAACTGTGGCACAGCTCTTTTCTGCTCTTCACTGACACTTAAACTAGGTCTTCAAGATTATCTTATCAAACCTTTGAGCAAAACTAATACATAGAAAAGCAGGGTCTGAAATCCAAATCCAAGAGATGGCTGGATGGCAGGGAACCAGTGGTCAGTTGTCTGTCAGCTCGCTCAGCAGCAGGGCATCACTGCTCAAGGCCAAACAGGGAAAGGACACAAGCTTGTCATTAGTAATGAGATTCTGCAATGCAGCCATGTGCTACCAGCTCTTGGTCATTTTACTACCCTCAATGCTGTAAGGAAGATCCAGACCTAGGAATTACCCATCACCCTGCATTTAAGATGATGGCATGTGGGCAGCACCACCTCAGATAAAAACTCCTAAAATTTTTCTTCCTTCTATGTACGTTCTCAGCTTTCTCTTCTCCCTCTTCCCTTCCTCACTTGTTTGAGAGGGCAAGGGGAGAGAGGGAATGTCAAAGTAAAACACTAGTCACAGCACCAACAAAATTCTTCTTCCCTCAACTTTGTATCGCAATTCTGCCTTCCTCTCACATCTGTCTTTCACAGATTTTATTACCTGCTATTGCCTGTGCAGTGCTATTTTCAGTTTCCTTTAAATATCACCTTTAACACTACTCTAAACTGAATGTGAGAGAAGAATTCAGATAGCAAAGTCTCATACTTTTGTACACTTATGACTGAGCAGAGTACTTTGTACAGTTTCTCAGCATACAACAAGCACAATCATTGCTCTAGAGAAGTTGTCAGATAAGACCCTCTAGTGTCAGAAAAGGCTACGAAAGTACTAGTTTTATTGTATGAATGAAGTTATAGCATTGAGGCCATGGAAGCCTCTTTTCTTCTCACCTGCTTCCAGTTCTTCATCCAGCTAAAGGAGGCCCCTTGGCACAGAAATGTACTTCACTTTGATTCTCTACTGCTGGCAGCCCCATCATTAGTTTGCTCTGTGGTCCAAGCTCAAGCAGCTCAGTGATCTATCCTGCCAAATACCAAACACCTCCACAGATGGAGGCTCCCCAGTTTCAGCGGTTGATCATCTTAATAATGAAGAGATTTTCCTAACTGGAATGTTCCCTAGAGTAAATTGTGCCTGTTGCACCTTTCCTTAAGGGCCTGAGGTAGACAGCAAGTAAAACAAACCCACCAAGAAAACCAACATGTCAGACGACCCTACAGGCTTAGACCCAGCTGGGTATTAAACAGATCCTCTTAGTGCTGTATTATAGAAATCTGTAACCCCAAAAGCATTTAGCAACTGCAAAGAAACTTGACAGTGTATTTGGTCCATCATCAGATACACTGTCCTTTCCTTGACCTCTGCAGCCCACAATGCCAGCTTTGAGCCTGTCCTTGCTCTCCCTACAGCAGTAGACTCCGGCAGCCACCCCAACACTGTAACCTCCACCCCTCCGCATCAGTCTCTCTTGTCTGTCCCCAGTCCACCAAACCAGACAGCCTTCTCTGTCCATCATCCTTTCTCTGACCCTTTCCCTTTTCCCCATCACTTCACCTTGCTCTTCACACAGATTATATCTTGCCTTCCCACCCTCACACTGTGTCACAGCCGACCCTACAATCCCCCGCCAGGACCCTGCTCTGCTTTTCCCACGGCACTACATTTGTTTGCCATAACAGACACGCGTGTTATTTCCTGTGGGTGCCGGGGGGGAGCATTACCTCGAGGGCAATGCCCCCGCAGTAGCAGCGTCTCCGCTTCTTTCCTCCACTCTTTCGCCCTCAGCCCACACCCGCCCGCCGAGGCCGCCGGCGGGGCCGCACGCCTCATACGCGGGACCCGCGCGCCGAGACTTCTCCGCGCTCCAACCCCGCCGGCCCCGGCGGCCGCCGCTTGTGCCGCAAGTGTTGGCGTGAGCGCCCAAAAAGTAACGGGTTTAAACTTCTGACTTCTCTTCGAGGCGCGCCCGGACCCGCGGCTACGGGAGAACCGCAGCGGAGCGCAGCCCCCGCGGGATCTCCTCAGGGCGCCCGGCCGGGCCGGGGCGGCACCGCGCAGCCCCCGCGCTCAGCGCAGCCACTCACCCGCCTCACCGGGAGGGACCTTCCCGCGGCCGCCAGCAGCAGGAGAGCGAAGCCGAGCGGCGAGGAGGGCATGTCCGGGGGCGGCCCCCATGCGCGGGGGCCCGGCGAGGCTCCGGCTCTCCGCGGAGGCTCCGCGGCGGGCACAGCAGAGCGGCGGCGGACGCGCCGGGGGCTCCGGCGGCCGCTTTTGTAGCGGCGGCGAAGGCGGGGAGGGGCTGGCCCAGGTACAGCCCGGCCCGGCCCGGCCCCGCCCGGCGGGGATGAGGAGCTGCCGCGGGTGGCGGTCGCTCCACGGGCGGGTGTCGGGAGGGGAAGGGAAAGAAAAAGCCGAGGAAGCGCCTCTGTGATCCCGGCCCCCCACCTTTTCAACTTCTTATTTTCGTCTGTTTTACTCTGAATCTGTTCAGGCTTGGGCATCTTGGTGACCTTCATGCTGTTCATGACGTCCAAGTTTTATTAGGTTTAATAATTGTGAATGCAATTATCCATTTATAACGTGAATTTGCAGAGCTGCACGCAGAGCAGATCAGAGCTTGCTTTCTAAGTTCAAGACGGGCACAGGTCAGTCCCGGCAGTAGTATGATGTGTAAATGTGGATGATTTAGAATACTAATTTTCCCAGCAAAAGAAGACTCTGAAACTGCTTTGTGCTAGATTCATATTACTGTTCTTATTTATTCACTTTGCACTGACTAGGAGAACTAAACATTCACTAAAGCACCTGTATTTGGTGACATTCTACACCAGAATCTGGAAGCCATGAGAGCTAGAAGGAAAGCTCAAAACTGAAGCAGGAAGTGGGGAAAATATTTCACATTGGTCAGTTAGATGCAGCTAGAATGTAAAAAAGTTAATAGCTTAAATATTAATGGTATGTATTAATTTCAAATACAACACAGCATCAGTATGATGTTTTGGAAATGTAACTAGTTAGAGCATCGATGCTGTGAGATCATTAAATTCCTCAGTGTGAATTGTCAGGGCAGCACTTACATCTCAACAGCTATCTCCAGACAGAAAGAATCTGTCATGGTGGTTTGGTTGACTGAAGGCTGAAAAGATATTTCCTTCATCTTTTCTAAAATGAGAGAAAAAAATGATTTAAAAAAAAAAAAAAGTTACTACCTTCAGGCCAGGCAACAGAAACCTTTAAATAAAGAGAAAGAAAACTCTTCCAGCTGGATAGCACCACCAGCCTTAGCATGGTGTGCCTATTTCACATACCAATCTTTACTGCTCTCTATTGTTTCTGCACCAGGCTTAATTAATTAAGTTTTCCAGTTAAGACTTCTGCTCCTGAGATGATTCCCAGCACCGGTGTGCAGCAGAGGGCCAGCTGCTTTTACCAGACCTTAGTGGGCCCATGCCTCCATTGAAAAGCCTCATCAGGGCTACGACGGTGACGAATACCCTGTAGGAAGCAGGAATTTTACTTTGGAGAATAACTCTGCTTTCTGGAAATAATCAAAGGTAATTCAGGCATGATGACATCATACCAAGGGATGATCACCAAGCAGCCAGGCAAGGACTAGGGCTTAACTATCACAGCCTACACTGGGTACCCTCTATGTTATCTTTGCAGATGGAGATCTGCATGACTGACAGCAAGAAAGGTTGAGTTGGCTGAAGGAAGAGATGCTGTGGAGATAGAATGGCTGTTGTTTAGGCTCTAACAGACACACAGAATGGAGAAAAATTGTATAACCAGAACTCTGAAGGACACCATGGCCAAAAAAGCCACTTTTGCCCCTTATTAAGGGACATTTAAATATTAGCAGGCAAACTGCATATGCTATTAAGCTCAATGAAGTACATGCTACCACATACATGACTATATTACTCAGTTCCCCCCTTAGATCATGCTATACAGGAGGAGAAGGGGTATAAGATTGGGTTGTATAAAGCAGGGTAGAAATGTCACCTAGTTAGGAAGAAGGCCCACAAGGACCTTGGAGACAGTTGATGGGCTACTGTCTTCTCTCTTCTCCCTCTTCCCAAGCAAGGATGCCTTTTTCGGTAAGCTTCTGCATACAATTATTATTATTGTTATTATTATATCCCTATTGCATCAAGTGCATTTATCAACCTCAATTCGGAATCTGTATTTCTGTTGCTTCACTAAACCACAGTGTTTGTGGATCTGTGGTTGTACAAGTTCCTATTGACCACAACCAGACCTACAGTGTTGAAACTGCAGTATTTGTGAATCTGTGCTCATGGAAGTACCTATTAAACACGACCAGCCTTAATGCCAAGTTGGTTATAATCAGAAATCAATCCCAACTGCACCCAGACCCTCTGATCTCCGAGGACCAGCTGGAGCACAAGGGAGTTTATTTTCTTGCCAAAGTTCTATAATTCTAACAAAACACATACACCAGTGTTATCTATATGAATAGAGGAAAAAAACAAAGTGGATCAGAGTAAACTCTGAACAGGTGCATTTTCACTGTACCCATTAGGAAGCTGTTCTCAAATCTCACAAGACTAAAGAAATCCCGTTGACTTAAATGCCTGTATTAAAAGACAGGTCATTTTCCTAGAGATGGAAGAGTATTTATTCAATAAATTCAAATCTTTTTTGTGAGGAAATACTGTTGAAAGTTGTCTCTCAAACCTGGGTCTGTTGGATTTTTGTTATATTTATTCATGTTTTTAGTAATATTACAATTTAACTTGATCTCTTATCAGTGATTATGCAAGAAAAGAACAGTTTGAAAGTAGCCAAGTGAATCCTTAAAATGACACTACCCAAATTTGAAAGGAGCTGGGATCCTTTCAGTTTAAAAAATACAATGCAAGGAGTTTATGAAGCTTTGTTCAACTTCAGAATTTTGTTTGCTGAGGCAAGCACTTCTTTTTCTGTAGCTGAAGGACTGCAGATGCTATTTAAAATGCAGGACTTTGTAACTGCTCTTGTTCCCTTACCTTCCAGCTGGACCAGACCTCTCATGTATTAAGGAGGAGCTGCCTTGCAGTTACACTGCAACACAGGGATTATCACACTTCTATGACCATTAAAGCATTCTTAATGCAATTGACTATGTTTTGAGGACAAAACTGCACTGTGAAAAAGTTCAGTGTCTCTTTCAGTAATCTCCCCTGATAATCTCTTTCTGTGGAGATGGCATAAACGTAACTGCAGGCAAGAAACAAAGCCATCACAAGGGTTTGGGCTCTCTGCTATCTGAAAATTACCACCACTGAACTTATGTATGCAGAAAGTAACATCCCTGTCCCACGAGAGACTGAATGCTTTGTCTCTGAAACTGTGAGAAAAGATCCTCCAAGCTCAATAAAAGCTAAAGTGTCTGAGCTGGGAACTAGCACCTATGAAGTAACTCAAATCACTTAAAATTTTTAAATAACGTGCTTAGGAAAGAAGAAGAATTTCAGTGTTCAATCCTTGAGTTTGAATGGTGTTTGTAGAGTTGTAACTCATATCAATACCTTCTTAACTGAAATAAAAGTTTATCTAAGCTGAATCCTTCTGTAGGCCTCCTGGGGAAAAAAAAAAAGGTGGCTTTGAGCAGGATTATGGAAATGAGAGTTAAAAACATATAAGGTATGACTGTAATTACAGCACAGTGGTGTTTAAAAAGAACATTTAGTCTTGGAGCTATATATACTTCAATATCTTTGGAGAAACTATAGTATATGAATTGCACCTTGAAATCTGAACTTCAGGTTAATTTATACTTCTGAACAATACTCAAAATTGTCTTATTTTGAATCAGAACATGACTACTGCAAATACTTACGTGACAGATCAATGTAAAAAACTGCTAAATGTTTTTAAAGGGCATTAGGAAGCAGGAGAATTTCTTCTGGTTGCTGGCCATGATACACATTTTGCATTAAATTTCAGTAATTTTAATTTAGTGCTTTTAAATACTAATTGTTCTGTTACTTAAGTTACCTGCCCACGTGCAGGACAATGTGCTCAGCTCATGAAATGTCTCCTGGTGGCTCTGCAGGGCTGGAATGCAGGGGTTGAAATCAACCAGGTTTCCCTAATTGTAGATGCAGACTCTGAATGAATGAACGTAATCTGTTGCTCACTTATTTTCTTATTTTTCCAGATATAAGGGCCTGGTTGTAGGTAATGGAGAGCTCCATTTTTCAGCCGTCAGACAGTATGGCTTGTACACTTTGGGTGATACATTTCTTGATGAAAACAAAGAAATAAATGCTTTTTTTTTTTTTTAACTGAAGTTTTGTAAACTACATAATGAACTGAAATAGTTGTATCTACTTTTGGAGTCTAACTGCTTTGTGGAATTTATTCTGTGTAATGATTGTATGGAGGGAATGATTTAGATAGGTATTTAATTTCAATACAATACAGTTCTCTGTCTTATAAAGAAGAAAATGATTTAAATATTTCCCTTAAAATGTTGTTGAAAAATTCATATGACTGTTATTTTGTGAATATGATCCAGTGATTCCTATATTTAAAAATCTTAGAATTATAGAAATGTCAAATCTAGTTGCAGTTTTGTAATATAACAGAAAATAACTTTTTTATTACAGTTTGAATTTCTTACCAGAATCCCCAACTCCTATTTAAAATTTCCTTATTAAAAACCCCTGTTCAAAAAGCTTTGTTAAGAATTGTATTTTGGACTATGGAAGGCTACTTGGCTGAACTAATGGAAAGAAAGGATGGTAAGAAATTCTGAGCAAAGAATTCAATTTCTCTCCTCATTTTTTACAAGAACATAGGAAGCAATGACTCACAGAACAAAGGAAAAAAAGGTAAGTCTACTTATTAAGTAAAATTGACTGAAATACTACTCTCCCATCTCCCTCTTCGGTTGTGGTAGCTTTTTTCCCGTGAGGAAATTATTTGGAAATCCCTCCATTCAATGTTTTCCCACCAAGGGAAACCTCAGTACAGAAGAGGAAAACCGTGTTGTACATTTTGATACACATCTTGTGCAATGGTCTGATACTGGTCTTTTCCAAAGAGACAGAGAGAACTTCTGTCTACTCTGCTGCTAGATGCTTCATAGGTAGGACCTGTATGCCCTCAGTAAAATGCTTCCCAAATGCTGAGACAAGCATCTGGTTACTTGTCTGCAGTATCTAACGGTTTTTTGAGAAAAATATCCATTGAAGAGGGACAGGATGTGTCTCTTGAGAAAAAAAATTTTATAGTCTAGCATTTTGTGTCAAAATATTCCCCGCATGAATGAGTGAGACTGGGAACCTGTGTCTTGGATTTCCCATGCGTTATCATGGCTGTGACTAATTAAGTTCTCTAGATTGTAATTATAATGGTTTAATAGTTTTCGTTTACATGGCCATTTGCATTACAGCAGTTTGACTTTTCGTCAAACTACTCCTCAGTAAGAAGGAGATCACAAGCTGCTAATCACAATGTCCTTGAGGCTGTTGCTTGTCACATCGTAAACATCCCCGTAAAAAGAGAGCGTGACCCTAACCATCCTTCATTTCCACTGCTACAGCAGCCTGCCCACAGGTCATCTGAAGCTGCAGGGACAAAGGGCAGGTGCCTGTTTAATGAAGCTCTGTGAATTAAAATGTCTGTAAGGCATGATCATTCTGTCTCTGAGTGTCTGTTCACAGAAATCCAACTTTGGTGGTTAGCCAGCAGACTTTGAGAAATTAATATTTGGGATTTTAATCAGCTGACCCCTTGAACAACCACTTGACTAATCAGAATATCAAACATAAACATGTAAACACTGGTAGGAGGAACTACTGAGCAGTGAATCTATGCAGAAAGCTGCAGACAGTTTACCTGCTAACACATCCTGCTATGACAGCTTGGGAAAATGAAGCGTAAGGTGAATTGAAGGAGTCAGCCGGCTGATATTGTAAGACATTTGAAGTTGTAGATCCACAGAAAAGTCCAGGAGTTGGGACAGGGGTGGGGAAAAGGTAAGGAGTCAGAGAGGAAATTCACTAACTTTAGGTGTGTCACTTTGTCTTGGAAATAATAAAAGGTAGTGTTTTGCTAATATCCAGAAGGTGGAATCACATCTCCGTGGAGCTGAATGAGACTTAGGAGGAAAATACTGATAACTGTACGCTAATTAAATGTTGGTACTGATATTAAGGCTGAATATTGGATGAGATCTCAATATTTATGAAAAATGCTAAAATAATTTTGATGAAAACTAAACCTCACAGGAATGCCATGAAGACTATCTTGCTTCATAATAAAGCAAGATTAAAAAATAAGGCAAATTTTAAGATCTAAAAGCAAGATAAGAATTAAAGTCCTAAAAATTTAACTTTTTAACTGGCAGAATGCAACCACTAATCCTTTTTGACATCTGGGAATGTGAAGATAGTGGAAATTGGATAATTTGGGTTTTGTATTCCTGGATATTCCTTAATTACTAGTCATCTAACTAACTAATACCTTGGTTGAGTCATTCCTTTATTAAATAGTCGATGCAGGAAGTCAGAGACTGTTCAGATGTCCCCAATGATGTTATCATTATGTATTTACATCAAATAAATTAGAAATTGTAATGGAAATAAAGAGGAATATAAATAAGTCAGATATGTTAGCAGTGCCTTATTTACCCTTCCTAATATCTGCTGTATAAGAATCACATGGTATTTCTGCTTTCAAAGTCATCTTCCGGATTTGACCTTTATCATGGACCATTGCTAAGTTAAAAAACAGTTTTCCTGAATTTCTAAGAGTTAGTATATGCATGGCTCTTGGTGCTCTGAAGGCAGTACCAATCACTAGAAAAGGCATGGGGTTTTGGATTTTATAAAACTAGCCTTACGTCAGGAATATTCTGCTTGTGTGATGCAGATACAAGTACCAAATCTTACAAAATTTGGTGAAGTATTTGTGATGTATAGGAGTATAAATAATAGCAGTGGCTTCTGAAGAAATCTGAATGAGAGACTAGCCACAGCAATCCAGTTATACCCAAATATTCAAAAATCAGCAGAAACATCAAGATACTTAGAACTGCAGCTTGCACATTCCAAACATTTGATTTTCAGTATTTGTGTCAATAGAAATACACTTATATGCTTCTGCCAGGTGTTCTTCCAGACTAATAAAAATAATGAATTAGTTTAAATATTAAGGATATGGTTAGTGAATGAAGTTACTGAATAAGAAAACAGTAGGTCTTTCCATAAACTATGAATATTCTGAAAAAATTTTAGTTAGAACTGACCAGAACCTAGAGGCAGAAACAGAGGGTGTAGATGAAGAAAATGATTCTATGGAATTAACAGATCTTTCAAGTTAAAACTTAGCTGAAATGTTACCTTCTTGGAACAAGCTCATTTCGGTCAGTGGTTTTGTGAGATTTAGAAACCTGACCAGAAAATCCTCCCCTTCCTGCCATTCGCAAGTTCTTTCCATAGTTTTTATTAATTCTTAGCCATTGTCACATAAAACCTCATCACATAGCCAAGCTCCAGGCTTCTCATGAATCATCACCTAGGAAGAAAAAGTTCTGTGAAAAGTATCTTGATGTACCAGCAAATCAATGACTCTCAATTAATGTGTCAGTTCTAAAACAGCAGGAAAGAGTAGAAGTACCTTCCCTCGTCTACTGGCTTGAGTTACCTCTGAAAATCAGAGTAAATGAGCAGGAAGATTCTTTTGGGTGACAGTTCCACCACGTGAGGGAAGAAAAATACACATTGGGGAGGCACCCTCTAAGCTAATTCTGGACATGGTCTTCTTTACATTCTCAAACACAGACCTTCATGACTTAGGTCTTTTCTCATAGAGAATACTTACATGCCATCTTTCAAGTACTTGTCTTGTTTTGATCATCTGTTAAATATTTGTGTTTTGCTGACATGGTGTTCCTTTCTTTGTCAGTTTAGGCACCACAATACTGTCTCACAACTTGAACCGCAGTAACTTGAGTGGCAAATAAGCATTAAAAAGTTCAGAGAGTAACTTTTTTTAGTTACTTTAAAGAAACACAACAAACTGTGTTAATTTAGGAATTTGAATGCTTATTACAATATCCTGGAGGTATAGAGCTTTCCTGGGAGTGAAAAGTCTTGAATTGGGATCTTGAGTTCCTATAGATTATGACAGCTGGGAGGAATGTTCAAGTAATTAACTGCACCTCTTCAAATGTTTGAAGAGCTGGCTGTAAACAAATTAAGTGTAAGAATACTATCCTACATATGACCAGGACATGAAAATACTTCATAAATATTCTTGAAACTTGCAGAGACAAAAAAAGAGCCTTCTGAATACATAGTAGATTGTTGTTGTCACAAAACATAGATTACTTCCATAAATTACCTGGAAAGCTCTATGAAGATTAACATTCACTGTAACCTGAAAGTAGTGAGCTAATGCATGGTATTGAGGAAAGAGAATGGAACAAACCCCTAGACAGCTCAGAGAAGATGGGAAATGGGAATTGGACTCTGACAAACAAGAAAGAGATGCTCTCAAGAAGCTGATGCGATATACTGAGGAAGTGTACTTACAGCTTTTTACTGGCTAGGCTTGCAGTTTCGATGCCTTAGAAAGCCTCGGGCAGCCTAGAGAGGTAGCACGGGCAATCCAGCATTTCAGTAGCTCTAAAAGTGGCAAATAGTAGCTGCAAAGCTGATACCACCAGCAGAAGCAAAGAGGGAGAAATACAGCTCTTAGCCTGCTTAATTTCCTGCAATTAGAAGCTTTCAAAAGAAACAGAAGCACACAGATGTTCGCAGGAAGCGTTGCAAAGCTAAAGAGGATGGGCCCCCTCTTGGGTCCTTCTTTTATTTGGAGAAGGGGAAAGGGGAGGACTGGGGGCGGACCCGGGGTGAGCGGCCAATCAGACACTGCTAAAGAGTCTGAGTTACATTTGGTTCTGCCCGTGCTTGGAACAAAGGAGTTCAGAGCACATGGCAGAGGCAAGTGTCTTGGGGAGGGGGAGGGGAAGCTCAGAACAGGCAGCAACAATATGTAATATAGTTGAGATAACAATATACTGTTCATCTCTGCTCTTGGTATTATACTGAATGGAATAAAATCATCATCAGTGTAAGTTGTGTAACTCAGCACATTAATTTGCACTTTCCTTGCTATTTTCCCATAAAGGCTTTCACTTGTAAATGTGACAGTGTACATCTCCACCTGTGGAGGCATTCAAGGTTACATATAGTTTCTCCATTGTAATTAAGCTGAAAGGCTAGACCAGGAAAAAAACTTGTAGGAGTGAATACATGTATTTCTTGTGCTGTTTTTTGGATATGACCTGTTTTCCCCTCTGCCCCCACAGTGAGTATATTGGGCGTGCACAAGAACATGGGAGGGGCAAAAGCCAGGGCAACGACCCAACCTGTCCAAAGGGATATTCCATAAACATGATGTCGTGTTCAGCACCAAAGACTTCAGGAAAGGAGTAGGATGGGGAAAATCTGTTCTCACTGAATCTGTCTTACCAAGTAACCATTATGTGTGCTAAGACTCTTCCCAGAAAGTGGCTAAACATCTGCCTGTCAGTGGGAAGCAGTAAATAAATTCCTTAATTCAATTTTCTTCTGTGTGCATCTTTGCTTCACTTATTAAACTGTCTTCGTCTTGGCCCCCTTGTTTTCAGCTTCTAATCTTGCAACTCTTTGTCCCATTGTGCTTGGGCAGGGTGGGAGAAGCAACTGAGTACTTAGCTGCTTGTCAACCCACCACAAGTTCTATCATCAATATTGTGATTACTTGGAGAAAAATCTCTTGCAATTGAAAAGTCAGATTTTTTCCCCCCTTTTTTTGCAGATGTAGTTCTGTGGTACAACTTCTGAAAATACACAAAAACTGTAAAAGTTATCCAACACCAGCGGGTTTCTTGTATTTGAATCTAAGTAAATCTATAGAGGACAGAGAAGAAATGTTTTACTTAATTGCATTTGGAGATCTCACTTTCTGTTGCTCTGATCATGATCTCATGCTGTTGTGTCTATGTACTGTTATTTCCTGCATGCCACAGATGTTCTGCAAGAGGATATCCTGGGATGGTGACCTCCAACAGAAAGCCATAGGACTAACTCAAGGAAAGGCCTTCTGTCATCCTAACAGATGCTTGGGACTTTGTCAAGTAGTAGCTTCACTTTGCCACAGCAGATGCATTTGAACACTATTGAATGGCAAAAGGAAAAACATGCTCCAGTCATGGGGTGTAAGTGAAAAACTGTGTTGCCAAATAAAAGTATCTAAAGGAAGAAATGTTTTGGAGATTATTAAAGAGATAGTGTAGACTGCATATCTTGTTTAGTATTACATGAACAGAATTAGTTTAATACTAATTATGTCCGGAAAACTCATGGTTAAGATATTCCTGGGTATCATCACAGAATAATGCTGTGACAGTCATTTCAAGGATTGCAACCCACACTTTAGAGAAAAAATGAAATGCATAAAAAATAATTGTACTTGTAAATAATCTGGTTCTCTAATTTAAAAAACATCCATATTTATAGTAGTTGGAACTGTTCTACTTCAGTTCCCACACAGCTAAACTGGACAGAGAACATACCGGTCTCTGTCGGATATTCCTGTCACAAACATTCCTGGTGTAGTTTTGCTTAATCTAGATCATTTAACAAGAACAAGTGAGCTCTGAGAAAGGCCAGGAAAAAATATGGATCAAATATATTTTTCTGTCATATCATTTCCTGCAGACTCAAAGAAAGTAATGTGTGTATAATGCAGACTCTAGGAATCTAAATTTGTATCTAGGAGATTTTAAATTTCGTTATCATATGTCACTGAAACACAAGCTAAAAGTTGTACGTGTGAAAGAATGTGAAAAAGCGAAGTTTTTCCTTTTAAAATAACATTTTATTTGACATTAATTGTATTATTAAAGCAAATACTCATTTAAAGTAATATAATGCATATGTCAAAGACTACAAGCAATGAGCTTACTTGGAAAGATTTACTTTAAAACTATAAACAAACAGCCAAGGCAAACTGAATTTACTGAAAGCAGAGAAAAAAATCAGTAAGCCAAGACTGCAAAGCAATTTCTAGTATAATGACAAGTAGCCACCAAATAAAGCGCAGTAGAAGAATTACACATGTAGTTTGTTACATGTGCCACATATTTCTCTTCTGCCGTGGGAGGAAAAACAGCTTACTTGATGTCACAGAGAAGAGCCACTCCTCTCAGAATCCAGTGGTCTGGAGACTTTGCTGTCTTTAAATAGACCTCTGTAATAAAGTTCAAATCTGTCCTCATGGGCTTCTTATAAAGAGGACAAACATAGAGCTTGGGATCCCTAGGTCTGCTTGAATCAACAGCAAACATATGGAGCACAGGCAGCTGGACAAAAAGGATCTTTGGTGTAGACTCAACGAGTATGCTTCTTCGTTTGTCCCAGCCTGCACCTTCCAGGTAGAGCCCATAGATATATACTCCTTCCTGTGTGCAGGGAAAGCAGATACATCACAACATATAGAACATAATAATTGTCTTACACCATTAAAAGTCAAGTATGTTTTATAGTAAAAAGTATCTGACACTGAATCTCTTCAAACTATTTCATTTTATACTATAATATAATCCTTTTTCAGAAGATAATGCTACTGAAATGGAGGGCAACAAAAGTCGTTCAATAAAGTCTATATACTACAAAGTTTCATGTAAAGTTTACTATAAATTCCAAAAATTAACAGGTGGTACAATGAAAGAGTTCTTTCAATTAAACATTTTTCTAACTGAACAAATTAAAATCTTCATACTTAGTATTTGGCTTCTATGCTGAGCAAAAACATTAAGGTGAAGACAATAGTAACTTTTTCCTCTATCAATCCAAAGTAACTCAGTGATGCATGATATAAACTAAATACCAAAATTAATACTGAAACATCTTTGCATGTCATACATACAGAAGGAGATGATGTGATTTCTTCTCTGGTTAGCTTTAGCACATCATTATGTATTGCAACTTTATCTAAAGCCCAGTCTTTATGTGCTCGAGTTGCTTCTTGTTTCATTGCCGTCAGGAATCCTTGAGAAATTAAGCCAGACATTTAGTATTTATCTCACATGGTAAAATAAAATCTTGCTCAGTTATTAGCATGGTTCTGCTCTGAACTTGTAGACAGATAATCAGAGTTCTGTTGAAAATGAGCATCCTGATTAATGATAGCAAACTTTTCTTTGGGACCAAAATAGGAACAAATGACAAAAGTGGCATAGTGTGCATCACACCAAGAAAAATATTTTTAAATGGCATGTACTTTTCTATTAAATTTCTCTGTTAAGAAATATTTGTTCAGGACACTGACTTACAAATTATTGTAAGGCAATCAACTACAGGATCCATGATAAAGGTGTCTTTCAAGAAAGAATTTCAAAGCAAACATTGTGTGAGCTGATATTTGTGTAAAGGCAACTTAGCTAAAAGGTGGGAGTATTTTAAATGAACAAAGTAGAATGAATTTCATTGATGGAAAACAGAAAACACGTGTCTGAGCATGATAATAAAATAACTATGTAAGTGTGGGGAATGTAGTTAATGCAGTACCTATGAAGAATGAAAAATACATGTTTTGTTAGGGGGAAAAACGGCAGTCCTAGATAGAAATGAAGGTAGAGGATGGCATAACTGAGAAGCAAGTTAGGTGATTTTTTGAGTATTGTTTTGAACAGACTTAACAGAGGTTTGAAATAAAAAAGGTTTGTGATGCAGAGAGCTGAATAGTTTAAGCACAGATGACTGAGCAGAAAAGAGGTTTGAATGTGTTATGAAGGAAAAAGCTACAAAACCAGAAACGCTAGTAGCAAATACCTGGTTGTTTCTGTGTCAGAAGATAACAGTGAAGTCACCAAAAACTCGATATCTGCTATTTTATGCTACTAGATGAAGAACTACTTGGAACTGTCATAGAGATTGAGACGAAGAATAGAGAACTGCATACTTAAGAGAGAAGGTCCTGGTGAACAGTGTTACAAATATAGTGTAATATTATGAATATACTCACCTCACCCCTACCCACAGCACATATTTTGCACTTAGAAACCTCTCCCTACCTGCAGGACTACCTTTTATTTTTTTTTTGGAACACAGAGTTTGGAGCAATAAGTTCAAGACCATCTGTGTCTCAGGTTTGTTGCCTATTAGGCTAGATGTTTTCTTTTGTTGAGACAATGTGGTCCGTTATCTTCTTTTACAACACTGTAGGTGGTGTGCTCTTGAATCACCAGAGATCAATATGCTTTTCAGCTGTGCCACTTAGGATACAAATGGAATGATGTTTTGACTGGCATCCCAATACCATCTTTTAATAATAAATTGGATGTGCTCCAGGCACCTCAACTCTTTCTGAGAGTGACTCTAAAAAAAACTTCTGTGTTAGTACTTTTTACAGTCCTGGCCATAGGAAGGCCAGTAAGAACAAAAGCATCACAAAGCAAAGGTAACTCATATAACATTCAAGAATTTCAGAGGTTAAGCCTAATTAAAACAAAAAACACCTCAAAGCTATCAGACAGAAGTTTCTTAGGAGAATTTTGTACAGGTAGTTGTGGAGGCTAAGGGAGATTCTCCTATGAACACACACCTAATAAGGTAATGGGGTTTTTTACTTATGGAGGTGGTTAAATTTTTTTTTCTTTCCTCTAAATGATAAAAATATCAATCTATTAACAGATAATGATAGATAATGTTTACTTGTACTTCACAGCACATCTTTGATGAATTTGAAGAAACTATTCATTAAATAACCTGTGAAATGGATATGCCGTGAAAACTCAATGTTGATAATTCTCTGTGAAAGATAACTGCTATAAATTCTGGTACAGTTGCACATTCACAGAATCATAGAACAGTCCATGTTGGAAGTGACATGGGAAGTTCACCTGGCCCAACCTTTCATGGGAAAGGGAGACTAGATGAGATTATCTAGCACTGTCCAATTACATCTTGAAAACCTCCAGAAATGGGGACTCTACCATGTTTCTGATGAGAGTGTTCCAGTGAGTGGTTGCTCTTACTGTACTGTTATAAGTAATTTTGTTGCTCCTGTAACATCTTTCTCTAGATTAAAGCTCTTCCATACTTGCAACTTACAGTTTGGAATGAGTTAAACAGTTTCAAACCACAGAAAAAAAATATTTTCTTTAAAAGCTGTATCATTATCATTAAGTATACTTTCTTTAGAAGCTGTATAATATCATGCTACAATATGTCAACAAGATAAATTATTTTATTTATTAACTATATGTTTTCCTTCTTGTAATATAAAAACTGTTTTTATGGGTCAGACTAAAAGATCATAGAACCGTAGAATCACATAGAATGGTTTAGGTTGAAAGGGACCAAAAAATCCTCAAGTTCCAACTCCCCTGCCATGGGCAGGGTCACAAAAAAAAACCCCAAATGTAGAATTAGAGAACTCCACTAGACCAAGTCCAATCCAACCTGGCCTTAGACACTGCCAGGAATGGGGCACCCACACTTCTTTGGGCAATCTGTTCCAATGTCTCAACCCCTCACGGTAAAGAATTTCTTCATTATATCAATTCTAAACCTACCCATTTTCAGTTTAAGTCCATCCTCCCTATCACAAATGCTGTTGTGAAAAATCCCTGTCCAGCTCTCTTGTAGCCCCCTCTAGGTACTGGAAGGTGCTATAAAGGTCACCCCCAGAGCCTCTTCCCCCAGGCTGAACTCTCTCTTCCTGCCTTCACAAGAGAGGTGCTCCAGCCCACTGATCATCTTCGTGGTCCTTCTCTGCACTCACTCCAGCGGATTCCACATCCTTTCTATGGGGGCCCCAGAGCTGGACGCAGCATTCCAGGTGGGCTCTCACCAGAACAGAGCAGAGGGGCAGAATCCCCTCCCTCACCCTGTTGGCCATGCTCTGTTGGATGCAGGCCAGGCTGCAGTTGGCCTTCTGGGCTGTGAGTGCACATTGAACCCATTTGTCGTCTTGGCTTCTGTGACACACTCTGGCTGTATAACCATTACATTATTATTCAATACATTACTACTCAAGTCTTTTCAGCAACCTTACCTTGGGGATTAAAGAATCCAGTTATCCAAAACACCTTTGGTCTCCCTTGGAATATCCAAGTGGATAACTGAGCATTTCTATCCAAAAGCTCAGTAAACCAGAAGCCAAGTGTGGAAGAATCCCAAGATACTCTTCTCCACACTTGAGGGATTCGAGCATCATACATGTTATCAAGTGCGTCTCTTAAATTCTGAAGGAATTAAATAATATTCAAAGTAAATCAATCAGTGTAATAGTTTAAAGCACAATATTCCATATGAAGTAAATATACTTTACTTGCCTCACTCATAACAATAGTTCCCTCTATGGCTAATTTCAGATCATTCAAACTGGTGCGGACAACTGTGATCACCTTCTGCATGCGGTCAATTTCTTGACGAAGAAAAATATTCATAGAGTTAAGTGCTCCCATTTTAACTAAACGAGCCTTTACCTAAAATATAAAAGCACAGAAGGAATTTAGTTAAGTCTAAATTGTTGAAATGCTGTTGTAGTATACAATATCATAACTTTCTGTGTGTTCAGAAAAGTAAGTATTAGATTTTTATATTATTCAACTAACATCCCCTTACAACTGTTGCAGGTTTTTTTTTTTTTTTTTTTGTCTGATACTTTTACTCATGATTCTGCTAGAACAGGGCTTCACCCAGAAGGCCCAGGAGACTGCTATCACAAAATGTTGACTGATTTTTTTCTGTTTTCACAAGTAGCTTTGGAAGTCCAAGCATAGTCTCCATGACATATCTCCATGACCAATTTAGATGTCTTGATTTTAAATAAAAAATCTTCACACCAATTCATGCTGGTAGCAGTAATGTTGTTGGTTGCTTACTTGAATCTACTACTAGCTATATGATCTTTCATACAATTCAATGTTTCTTTTTTGGAATGTGTAATGTGAAAACTCAACTGAGAGAACAGTAAGACAAAACTAAGATTAGCTTGCCTCATGAGGGACATAATCTGGAGGAAGTTTCTCTAGCATATCTTCAGCTGAACGGTAAACGACTGATTCACGAGTTTCTCCAGATCCTCCTCCACTTTCTTTAGGCTGGATGTTGGTGATAGTATCTAAAACATCAGCTGATGTATTTCTTTGGTATCTGAGAGGATGAGAAATATGTTATCAATTATATAGGATTTTTTAATAGCTAATGATCACTTTGTAGAACACACAAAAACCAGTGTGTCATCAAGTCAAATCAAAACCCACACAAAACAGTTTTCCTTTGCATACCACACCAACCGTAATACACTGATCATGAACATTTGGTTTACCATGGTTTTAAAGAATATGGACTTCCCTCTTCCCTGTTATACACTTGCTGTGTTTCTAATTCAGGGATAAGAAGGAGGTCTGCAAGCTGAGATTGTGAGATGGCAGAAAAACCGCCTAGGGATCCTGAGGAAAAGGAAGGAAATAGCATATTCCTGATAAGACCCTTCAAAGAACTATTTGTTGGGAAGAAGCAACAAAAGTTTTGTAACAAGGAAGAATATTTGCCTCATTTAATTGCTTCTTAAAAGTGTAATGCAGAAGCAGGAAAAGGTGGAGATATAACTCTGCAAGCTGCCCCTTTATTAATTAGCAAATTCATTCTGCTTTGAGGTATTTCAGGATTAATGAAAAGGGCTGCTAGATTTACAGCACTGCCGGTTAAAAACTTCTATTCCATTGTGAAGCATGGGCAATGCTAATGTAAACTTATGTTCTGAGTCAATACAAAAATGTGAATTAAATTTGTTTGGCATTGGATAATGAAAGATAGTAGACCACGTCAGTCCTTCAACACAAGAATTACAGGAGTATTTTTGTTACAGTGCTATCCAGTGGCATAGAGCTATGAGGGGAAATAAGAAAGAAAGCCTGGAGTACTGAAGTGTTGGCAATGCCTACTTTTACCTTATGGAATCAGCTACACAAGGAACATACATAATGAGTGATGTAGGACATGCATTCTTACTGATTCAAAGCACAGTTTTGCATGTCAGTTTTACTTTTCAACTTTCATATGATACCCATCTCCTTCTATTACTTTGTCATGCATAATTACATAAGACATGAAACCAAGGATAGAATGTGCGAACTCCCAGAGCACCTAAAGATGCTTTGGATATGGTATCATAATACTAGAGAATCTAGATACTATACCATTTCAACAAAAATTTTTTTGTGAATGCAATTATAAAGACTATAAATCAGAAAAATAGAAGAAATACTACTGGGAGTTTGCTTCTCAGAGGATATAATTTCTTCTGAAAGTAGGCATGATGGGGGCTTTCACGGTTTTTCATAACCCTTGACTTTAGACTCAAAACTCTCAAGCGTTTTTTCAATTTATGGCCCCATTAAAATAATGAAAGATTTATTCAAGACTATGTATAAGCATAAAAGATAAAATTTCTCTTGGACTCATGGCTTCATTGGTAATTTGGATGACATAGTGGTGGTTGTAACCTTTACTTTGTGTCTTGCTGATTTAACAAGTAGTGATAAGAGAGATGTGAACCTTCCTCTTCACACTGTAAGCACCATCATTCCAATACTGCTGCAGACTATTTTATGTAGAAGGTATAGGTTCCCTGATTATTACACCAATTTAATTATAATAAATCACAGAATTTAGAAAATGGTCTTTCTAAATCTAAAAAAAATTTTAAAAATTTAAAAATAAGGCAATATGCAGAGTTTGGGGAAAAGGACAGAAGGACTTGAAGGACTTTTGAAAAATAACATCAAAGGAACAGAATCAAGTGTTAGTGATATTCCTTTCCTCAATGACACAAGCTAGGAATCTTCTGAAGAGCAGAAATTATGTGAATCCTGTATAAATAACAATTACTGTTTGAACAAGACTTTTTTGTAAATAAAAATAGAAAAGACAAAAAGATGTATCTTGATCTTTACATTAAAATGATTTTCCAGTGTGGAAGTTAGATTGAAATACCAAGAAGAAATTTCATTCACATACCACTGGGGCATATTCAACATAAAAACCACTCTGAAAAAAAAAAAAAAAAAACCAAACACAAACCTTTCTGGGCTTTGGAAAACCTGACTTTCCTTTAGGTTGCAAATAAAATGAAGTATAGATGCAAACAATAACAATAAAAAGATGGCAGAGGTCTGTAAAGGAAGCACCGTGCTCCTGAGAAGAGACTCAGTTGCACGTGATGGGTTGACCCTCATCACATGTAGATATCTATGTGTAGATGTCTCCGTAACAGGCTTTTGTCTAGATTGCCCAATTCAGCTCATGTATTTTAGATGTCTGCTTTGTGGTCAGAGAAATTGCACTTTACAAGGATCTATTTTTCTTTACTACTGTTAAGGAAGTCTAGAGTAACCATAAAGGAAGCTACAGCAACATTAAATGAAACTCATTTATAGTGTCAGTGTTGCCTGAAAGTATGTAAGATAAAGCACTCAATACCTATTTATATATTGTTTTCCCCTGAAGCAGTTTTGTGAATTGTGTCATAAGAAGAAAAAAGATAATTAATTTTGTATAGATTTTGATTTACTCCAAAAAGGCATTATTAAGAGTGTTTTCTAAAAAGTTTGGAGGTAACAGACTACCATTATTTGATAGCTGGAATCTGTGGCATCAGGGATTTTCTGTACTGGAAGTTAAAACTAAGAAAAAATGGATGTGATAGAAACATTGCCTCAGCTTTGTGTAGAAAACAGCAATATCTATTGCAGCACCATGTTCAAAACCCTACATTCACCAGCCTGCAATAGCTTAACAAAAATTCAGCTACATTTAAGGCTTCAGTAGGGAACCATTTGGGAAGGGGGGTTTGGCAGAAGATTGTCAGAATATTTGTTTCCTGCTCAGGTACCTGTTAACTGTGTGGCTTTTTCAGAGCCTGTGATTCATACAGCAGGTTGAAATCATTCTCAATGACTTCAGGTGTTAATCCTAAATGAAAGCATTGAAATTCATTGAAGCCTTATAATTGGAACCAACAGATCGAGCTTTTGGCCAAACTGTAAAACTGTCACAGCAAATTAGTGAAAGATAAGATTTTTCTTGTCCTCAGTAACATGGAGAGGTCTTGGCTCTCTCAGGGTTTCAATTCTAGCAGTTAGCCTTCTGCATACCCTGAGACGACTTGATAAGATATTATAGGGAGAATTTGAATACAACTTTTATACTGTATGGGCTGCTAATCCATTTGGTCTGTGCATCAAAGATGAAATTCAGACACAGTAGCTGTGCATAGTTGCCTAAAACAGACTGTGATAAAGCACGGCAAAAAGCCTGAAGCTGTTGAACATTTCCCCCAAACTCTAAAGAAATACCTACAAGGCAAAATCTACCAGAAAGAAAAAAAAAAAAAAGGCCTAAAGTAGCAAGAATATGCTGAGGTACCAAGTGGAAGAAAAACTGAGCACTAAGAGAAATCAAAGAGCTGTTCTTACTCACTAAAGCTCCCTGAACACTGTTAGTCTCAAGTTTCCTCCTATAAATTAGCTCTCCTACAAGCCTCACTTTGGATCTAAAGCATGTCTCTCTTCAAGACTTTGTTTAGTTCTCTGTTAAATCTTGGCTCTTCTTTCTTCTTTAATCATTTCTGGAGGGGAGGTCTTGCAAGCATCTGAGAATGACTTGAAACAGAATCTACTCTTAGATTCTCTTCTTCACAAGCATATATTAACAGTGGTATGTGCTAGGCAGAGTTGACAATAAAACTGTGTACTCATCTCACAGCATGCTTAGAATACAGGCCTCTTGACATGTATCAGCCTCTCAACTTTGAGACTGAAAAATTGTGGGAAATTATTGTTTAATCCAAAAATGTTGGAAGACGTTAGGTTTTCACAGCAACTCAGCATTTGAATAACGTGTGTTTTATTTAAAAGAGCTATGTGAAGAAACAATGAATGTGGAATGTGGACATACTGCATATGAAAATGCAATAATTAATGGCAGAATTATTAAGAACTTCAGTGAAAAAAATACTATTACGTTCATATCCTTTCACAGGGCATATAATATTAGAAGGAAATAAAGGGCGAGCTGTTACACAGATTATTTGGAATGAAAGAGTGAATTGAGTCAAAGATAAAATTTTAGATGGAACTAGTACTTGGTGCAGTTGAAAAGCCTCTTTTAAATAATGGGAATGGCAGGACTGATGGCAACATAAGTTTGTAGTTGCATCCAAAGGCATGCTTGTAAACCAAATGACAATCCAGAGAATCATTTAACAGCTAGGCACAGAAAAATAAACTGCTTGAAACAGAAGGCAAATACTAGAAACTTTCTTTAGTTGAACTGTATAGAACCACCTATCACATGCTCATATAAGTTTCATAATGCTTTCAATTTAAAAAAGTAACATCATGAGGAGTAAGTAATGAGTTCCAACTGCCTTAAAAGGACATGTAAAATGTAGCTGAAGATAACTGCATTTATAACAATGTACATACACAGAAAGTGTTCCACTTCAGCAGTGAAATTCACATGAATCCTAGGTTTCCTATGAAAAATATACTTTACTTAAACATTTGATAGGGATTTGTTTCCAAATGCTAGAAGAAACATTCTCTGTTTTCAATATGTTGGGATCTACTTACGTAATATCAGCATTGGGATGGAGACCGAACACCTCTGGGCTGTCCATGGCAGGGAGTAACTGGATGTAGTCGAAGTACTGTTCCAGGGTTTTGCAAACTGGAATTTTATACCCAGTGTAAAAGCAGAAAGCACTGTCAAACATATTTTCATTAAACCATACCTGTGAAAAGTCCATGGGGAAAAAAAAGGTCAGCAATTATTTTGCTACTTGAGGGCTTTTTAATCTCCTTTTTACTCTTGGAGAATTAGGGTTCTTGTTTCAGATACTACATCTAATTTTAATTTAATACAACAGTAAATCATTAAGAATTATGTCTACTAAGTTTGACTTCCAGCTAAGTCTTTTTAAGCTTCTGCTCCTCACCAAAGAGGAACCAAGGGGAAGAAGCTCAATGCCAAAGAATGATGTTTTGAAAAATACATTTTACTTTGAAAAGTTTTGTAAACTGGTGAAATGCATATTCAGCAGAAAGGCCTTCTGATTTCTGTATTGCAGCTGCCAATAAAAATGACAAATAACTGTATTTGCAAGGTCTCCTACCCTTGCAAAGCAATTAAGAAGACGCTTATCATAGTCATCTGTGACTCGGCCTCCATACTGTACTTCTCCAATCATGTAGCGTACTGTGTTCCACGATATCCCCTGGATACAAGTAAAGTAAATGAAAGACTATAGTTATTATATGTAAGAAGAAGATGGTAATTTCAATATAATCTGAAGCTCATAATATTCTGAAATGTAAAATGAAAAAATCATATAACAATAATACTTTATTTCTAATGTATTTACTGAGCTCAACTCTGTAATTTTATAGAAGAGCTGGGCTTGATCCTGCTATTATAATATAGAATCACAGGATCATTTAGGTTGGAAAAGACCTTTAAGATCATGAAGTCCAATCTTTGACCAAACACCAATTTAGACCATGGCACTTAGAGCCATGTCCAGCTCTTTCTTGAACACCTACAGGCACAGTGACTCCACAGCCTTCCTGGGCTGTCCATTCCAATGCTTGACAACCCTTTCCTCCTGCTGTCCAACCTAAACCTCCTCTGGCACAGCCTGAGGCTGTGTCCTCTTGTCCTGTCGCTGGCTGCCTGGGAGAAGAGGCCGATCCCCACCTGGCTGCAGCCTCCTTTCAGAGAGTTGCAGAGAGCAATAAGGTCACCCCTGAGCCTTCTCTTCTCCAGGCTAAACACCCCCAGCTCCCTCAGCCAGTCCTCATAGGACTTGCTCTCTAGAAGCAATATCTCATTATATATAAGATATAATATGTATATATATAATATATTTCATTATTACTTGTTTGACCTGAAATCACTCACAGCTGCTATTGCCTCTCTTCTTACTCCCCATTCCACTCTCCCCACCCCACCCCTTCTCCCTGTTTCTCATCTTTCTCTCTTGGCTGAGTGCTGCTTCATAAGGAATGGCTACTTCCTGCTAGGTAGTAGAAGACCAAATGGTAGCTGTAGAGAAGTCTGATTGGCTCTGTGAAACTCGTCAAATATTTTATCTCCCTTTCCAAAACAGGTAACATACAGACTTACGAATTTTAGATATAGTAGTGAAAAAGAAAAACAAATTTTAAGGTTCTTAACAACTGTGTATTTTTACATGCGTAACAGCACATAAAATATTTCAGCTTGATTTTCTTGCAGAGAACCTCAACCTTTGATCATTGGAAGTGGCACTAAATGAATAGCAATGAGTAAATTATGATAAATAGTAACATGAGGGAAAAAAAATGCTGCTGCCATACAAAGCATTTAAATGTACTGTATACAGACTTCAGTATTCACCTTCTTGATGTCAATCCTTTTTAGGTGATTTTGTATAAACTGAACACTGGCTGTAAAGTCTGCTGAGTTAAATTCATAGGGAATATTCCAACCCAAAGGTCCAAACTTGCGTCGCTCCTTAAGAATAAAATTAAAACCAAGTATATTTATGAAATAACTTTTTTCTGTAATAAATTTCAATAATAACAATACCAGTGGAGTAAAGAATGGAACTAGAGAAGAAAGGTAGCCTAGGAAATGGCTGTGTGCCTCATACACATCAATAATACAGCTAAGTTATACTGTGAAGGATAAATATTTATAGAAAAAGCAACAAAATCATTTATTAGTAACTTTACTAATCAATTCACAAGTCACAGGTTTTCAATGCCTCACTTCCGTGTGGATAATGAGATTTTTGTACTAATTAATTAATTATTTTAGAATTGCACAGTTTTTCATTTCTTTTTACATATACTGTCGACTAATGACAGTTTCAAATTTTCAAACGCCTATATTTATGATCCATTTTCCAACGGGTTCTATGTTGCCACTTTCATCTTATTGTTTTAATTTTTTTTTTTAATGTACATTTTTCAAAATTCACAACTTTATTTTAAGGTTGCTACCATTACATTATTCAAATTTATTATTGCATACCTATTTGGAAATAAAGTGATAACAGTTGTAGTAACAGAAAAATAGTTAACTATGAAAGTAAGTGAATATATATTCTGTAGCCCAAACACTTCAAACATCCAGCACTATTAGATTTCTCACAAACTTGTTAATGCCACCTCAGTTAAATTGCTCAATGATTTCTTTTTCAGAATGTAGAACAAATTAATTCAAGAAGTTAAGAACTAAGTTGCTGAATAGTGCCGACATTTATCAAATGCATAAATTACAGTCTAAATTCAACTAAGTGACATAAATATAACAAATTTATCAGATTTTATATTACCAGGTCAGCAATGACTGACAGTCTTTGACACCTGAAGTAACATTTAGGCACCCGAGCTACAATATTTAAAAAGAACTAGAATTGAAAAAAACCCCCACCTTTTATTTTTCAAAATCAATTATTGTCTATAAGCAGATGAGACAGAATTAAACAATAATACCATACAGAAAGGTGTAATGGTTTCCTGACAGGTTTTTTTAATTGCTTCTTAAGCTATATTTATCATAATGATCTTGTCACCAAAGGATATTAAGAATTGGTCAGTTTAAAGGCAGGACAATGTATATATTGCTTGTTGGTTGGCAATTCATAAATAAAATTTCTTAGTAGATGAATAGCTGTAATAGTTTTTAAAAATACTGACGGGTTGAATAAGCATAGATCATCTAGTTCCACAAGAACAGTATAATCCTGAGGCAATACACAGAACAACTTTTTCACTGTTTAAAAAGGGTAGAAGAAGGAAAATAATGCAGAATGCTGTATCTTAACAGGGAACATCAACAAATTGTCCTTCTCTCACCAACTGCCTACACCAAAAATACAAGCTGCTCAGTAGAACCTAAGGCTTAAGCAGTGTTTTATAACTATTTTGAACTCCTTGGTGAAAAGAAGGTGCAGTCAGAGAGCTCAAATTATTAGTATCTATTGTGATCTCAAAACTTATTTATCTTTAAGTACAAAGTATAGATATCATCGTTCTCATGCTGGAATTAATGTAGAAAACACATTGAAACAGATAAGAATTTTATTTAATTTTGGCCATCTAGAAAATAGCTACTCCAAGTTAGTCATCTGGATTGCCTTTAAAATCAATGGGCAGAAAGAGTGACATATATCTCTAGAAAAATATTCACTCAGATAAAAACAGCTGTGACAGATAAGCTGTTTTTCTGTTTCAGCAGGCTTATCTATTTCTATTGACCACAGAGAGAAATTTTTCCCTTATACCCAATGACTAATTTTCAATCAGCTGAAGTTAGATAAGAAAAAATGCCCATCATATGAAAATTGTTTAAAAGCTATTTAAAAAAAAAGATATAATAATGAACCTTGAAATATAGATTATAGAAATTAAAGCTTTAGTCCTGCAGCGTGACGCTATGATAAATATCAGAATGTGTTTGTGCAGGAACCTGTATTAAAGTGACTACATATATTACAACACTATTTGCCTTTTAAGAAATACCTGAACAGTAGAATGCAGGAATGCTACAGTGTAAAGCAAAGGTTTCCACATAGGCAGGTTGCTAACATTTAAGAGATCCTGACTAATTCCAGAAAACGTTCTTTTCAGTCCAGCACGTATACCTTGTGGAGGTTCATTTGTGAACTTTATAGCAATCTGTCACAAGAAAAACATAGAGCAATTGGATTTGTTTACTGAAACAAAAAATAGCAACATATGAAAATGTCACAACTATTGGTTATAAATAAAATGTAAATAACTGAAGACTTGTAGAAATAAAGTTGATATGCACTTAAACTGCAAAAAAGGAGTACACAAAATCATAGACTAGTTTGAGTTGGAAAGGACCTTTTAAAGGCCATCTAGTTGAATCCCCCTGCAATGATCACTGACATCTTCAAATAGATCAGGGTGCTCAGAGTCCTGTCCAACTTGACCTTGAATCTTTCCAGGGATGGAGCATTCACCACCTTTCTGGGTGCCACCTGTTCCAGTACCTCACCACCCTCATTGTAAAAAACTTATTTCTTGTATCTAATCCAAATAAACCTTCTTCAGTTTAAAACCAGAACCCCTTGCCCTGTTGCAGCAGGCCATACTAAAATGTCTGTCCTCATCTTTCCTATGGGCCCCTTCAAGTACTGCGAGGCTGCAATAAGGTCTTCCCAAAGCCTTCTCTTCTGCAGTCATACTAGATTAAGCCACGAAGGGTTTTGAACATAGACCTTTAATTTCTGTTGGTTAAAACCATCACTGACACTTGGCCATGGATCTAAAAATTTTCATCAATGACGTAGAAGTAGTCACCATGCTTTTCAGAAGGCATATGCTTTTATATCCCTGGTTCAATGACTGAATGATGGAAGAGAAGCATCCAGTATAAATGACAAGATAAGTGTTGTATTGCTGTTTCCAGAATTTCAGAGTAGATACAAAGAAATCTCACTTCTCCTCTGGTCAGATCTTTGTGATCACAGTGGCTACTCTGGACTCTGTGCCTGTCTACAATAGCAAATTAGATTCACGAGAGAATATTCCTGAGCACTCTGGGTCAGCAGGCCTTGAGTCCACATTTGTGGTAGTAAATTGCCACAGCCCCTTAGAATTCAGCCCCCTAGTTTCATGCAAACTGCCTAATGGGAAGAGTGGCTACACAATTTGAATTTTCAAACCATACCTGCAAATTATTTGGAGAAGTGCTAGTTAGCACAGGTTTGCACATCAGAGAATGTTGTAAGTACTTATCCCTATGGGCTATTGCATTCCAGTGCTGGATAATGCTCATGGGACAATTTATAAGTTCAGACACAGACTGGCCTTACCAGAATCTCTGTTCCTCGAGATAATTGCAAATGCTGGAGGAACCCAAATAAAAATAAAGGGGTTTTTTCTCTCCAACTGTAAGTAATTGTCTGTCTGGCTTGGGTGACATGGTAGCACGCACAGAAAGGAGAGTAAATGCCAGACAGCCCATGAACACACTGTCTTGTGTTCCTGTTACTGTTGGACTGAATTGGAACACTGGAAAATCAGCATTTCCACTTTTCAAAGGTTATCCTGTTCAGTTTTTGATGAACATTCTATATTTAAAAAAGCAAAGCAAATTGTTCTCTTTTCTACTGAGAAGGGGCTTTCGTTTGTCAATTATTCATGTTCTGGAATCCCTGAATATGTTAACATTTTAACAGGTAATGTGACACTATAGAGTGGGAAATCACATGTGAAATATTTGTGATAAATGCAGTGAAGATTCGTCTAGCAATCCGCTGAGTTCTCTTGTCTCACTTTGAACAAACTGTGTGTCTATATACCTCACTATTCATAAACACCTTGTAGATGCAGGATGACTTCATTTTCTGTTGAGAGAATATAAGAGTCCATACAGCTAGCTTTCCATACAAAGACCATGGTGATGGATGATTCTCAGTTCTGAAGGTTGTCTCTAGACTCTTTCAAGACAGGAGTCCTTCCCCCCTTCACATGCTAGATGTCAGGTGAGGTATCTTTTTATTCAGAGAGAATGAGAACCAATAAGGAGACCTTCACTGATTTTTAGAGGAAAGGGAACACAGAATTGTCAGCACACAGCTATTACAGTAGATACTAAAGTAGCATTATGACTCACTGTGGGAGTGCTGGGAACCATCATCAGTGACTTAAGTGCACTTCCTAAGAGTTTAGGCAATTTTCCTGGTCTTAAAAAGAAGTGTATCCTTGATATCTATAGAACAACCATTTATAGTTTATGCAAAGAAATCGGGTAGATGATGTTCTCTGAGATGTGCTATCCATGTGTTTTCTGTCCCATTTATACTTCATTTATTTATTACAGGGGGATTTGGAATCTTTCTCTGGAAGAGCTTTTGTGGGCATTAATCTGTTCACAAGGCATCTAGTTGGGCAAAAAGGGATACAAGTAAAACCAAACAGTTTTTATTGTAGTGTTTCTGTGTACAGAATTCGTATGAACTCACACAAACATAATGCATCATCAAGAACTTCCAGTTACTGGTAAGTAACCTCCCTGTCTGAAGTGATATTTACATTGTGAAGCAAGTCCATTTTTTTCTTGGGTTTTGGGGTTTTTCCCTCCATTTATTTCGCTGCCATTTACATGATTAATTTGAATAATTTTCATTAAGTACCTGAATCAAATATTTGAACAAACCTGTAACAGTGTAATTGGGAATTTAGGATGTTGTTCAGTAGTTATCCAAACTCGAAATGTGTCATTCTGGATCTCAGCAGTAAGAATTGTCTCCAGTAGTTCATCCATGAAATCCAGTCCGAGGTGACAGTTCTGAAGTAACACCCAGCCTCCCTACATAAGGATATCAACTATTATCATATAAAATTTAGAACAAGTTGTTCTTAATGCTAAAGCCAACTGTCTATATAAGACTCAAATTTGATTTTCCATGTAATTTTTTTTAACTTTTTTTCTGATCCTGAATATATATTCTCATTTGATATTATAGGATATTGGCACAGATAATGCAAATAAACATGAGTTAGTGCAAAAGTTATTTCCACATTCTCTTGTTCTCAACGAAAATAACATGAAAATAACATAACCAGACTCAATATTGTAAGTAAAGTATCAGTGCTATCTAGTGGCAAAAAGTAGCTCCTGTACTACTCTCCCAGCAAAACACCAGTAATAAACCATCCTATCATCAGATCCAAAAGAATGTGAGTGGAAAAGTAACATCTGAAATTTAAGGAATACGTATTTTTTAAAACTGATTTGTTAATTACATAATCTAAAGTAAGTGTAAAGAGGTGGTAATAAGACTCTAAAAGTTTTTTAACTCCAATTAGTTTATCTGCAATACAGGCATTTGCATGAAATTCAACCTCCACTTATTTTGATCCTATTCATCTCTCAAATTGCATGAAAGCTCTCGTTTGATTATTGTCTCTCTAAACTTCTGCTTGTGAATTTAAATTCAATCAGCTTTTGTAGCATCACTGTAGAAGCCCGATGAATTAGAAGCCTGATATTAAAATGAGACATTATTTAATCAGTTCTAAACAGTGATGGACAGTGGATTTCATTACAGCTTGTAATTTCATTTCAACAATTCTGTTTTAGCTCATTTAAAAAGAAATCAGTAACTGTTAGTGAAAAGATATAACTGAAATATTTATGGTGACTGGATGCATATTAAAAAAAATATTAAATGAATGGGGTTTTTTTCCTTCTTTTCTGGGGATCAACTTTTTTGAGAGAGATTTTTAATCAATTTTGTACATTTCCAAATGAATTAGACTTAGTTTTTGAAAATTATCTTCCTGTAACACAGCACAGCAGTTTTAATCATATTATATACTCCTGGCCAGAGGTACAAAAAAAACCAAGTAGGTATTTGTCTTCATATTCACTAATTCTGTTTTGTAGTTTCAAATCTCATGTTTACATGTTCCTCCCTTCACAAAATGTGTACAGCACTAAGGCATGCAGTTGAGAAATTGTTACTAGTAGCTCTGCTGAAGTGCTTCAAATTAAGGGCAGAAAGGAAGGGATGCTCCAGTTTTCACCATTGCAATGAACTGGGAGTTGATAGTGACCCTTCTAGACATACAAACAAAGAAATATCAGATGTATGTGTGCATTTGCACCTAATAAAATTTGTCATTTGCTATAAAGAGATTTCTTTCTTTTCTTTTTCCAAAGTGGTGTACATCTATACTCCAATACTAACGTTCTGTTCTCTATTAGCAGAGATATTCGAGCCCTCCAAAATACAGGTATATGATTAATTCCCCATATTTTGAGTTCACAGGCTACTAAGGCTGTATGTCTTCAATTGCAAGACTGTCCACAACTCCTTGAAGTGTCCAGCTGAGCAGAAGGTACCACCTTTGCACTGTAACTTTTACATTGTATTTGGGGTTTTGATTACTATCTCTCTATAGCTACTACTTAGGTTTTTCATGTTTTTACTGTTGCAGAATATCATCTGCCATAACAAAATACACTAAAACATTTAAAGAAAAATTCTTGTATATTGTTTAGAAATTCTTAGACATGCTTGGGACACAAAGCCAAAGGGCTGACAATTAAAGCAATGATGAAGAGAAGCCAAGTGCTGGTGAGTAAGAGGTCCTGTCACTAGCAGAATTGTAAGGAAAATGTGAAACAGTATTGGGAGCAAGCACATCCTTCTGTATCGACAACTTTAAGCTATGTGTGCACTCACCAGTTTATCTAGTAGAAGATAGGAATCATCTAGGTATCTCTTAAAGGAGAGGAGATTAAGAAGAAATTCCAATAAAGAGGTGGGATCTGCATGACAGATCCAGGACCCAATGTCCTTTTACCCTTGATTAACAGTACCGTGGTAAGTCAGGAATGTGCTGATTTTGGAAAACTGCTCAGTAGCACTGCTGCCAGAAGTATTGACTTGGACTCCACATGTATATCCCACAGGGGAATGTTTTTAAACTCAGGCATTCAAAAAGACATGTTCAGCCTGAGATATGCCTGATAGCAGGATGAAAATGCAAAATATTAGAGACTGCATGCTAAAGAGGTGTAAAAGGACACCCAAACAGACAACCAACTTATATCGCAATGTTTTTCTCCCACCTGCTCCATCGACACCTCTATGAGTTTGCGTGCATGAACCTCTTGTCCTTGGCCCATAGAGATGGTCCTACATTCTATAACATATTTGAAAATTTAAGATTAATGAACTTACATTATTGAGAAAAAGTAAGAATTTCAATTCAGTCCAAAAAGCAGTGATATAAATACAGCGCAATGAAATAAACCTAATGCAAAAGTATATACTTATGAAAGCAGAATCTCTTCACCATCATATTATGCTACTATGTATACATTTTCTAAACACTGACATTTTGTGTAACAACATTGAAATACAAATACACAATACTTACAGATGTTAAAAACTGACTGTCACGACTGTGAATATGAATTTGTGCCAAATTTTAACAATGCCAGAGCATTTGAAATATGAACAGAGATTTTACTCTAAGTGTACTTAAACACAATGCAAAGATGTAAAACTGCACTTATGAACATACTAATGTGACTAATGTCAAGAATATATGTATCTACTCTCAACACAATCTGTATTCACACTTTTTCAAAACTTCCATATAATGTGGAACTGAAGTCCAGAATATACAAACATAGATCTTGAAGCTATTTTCTGTAACGAAGTAATCTTCTAAACACATTACTGATTTTTACATTACCTGCAGTTAAAACAAGAAAACATTATTGTCACCATAACAGAATTTAAAAACAAGAATTGTTTCACAAGGACTTAAAAAGTTATCATCACAGGGAAGGATGATAACAATTTATTAAAAAAAAGACCTGAATTACTGTCCAACTTCATACAGAATGGTTCTTGGCATACTGTCTTCT
This sequence comes from Coloeus monedula, assembly GCF_965178545.1. Classification (NCBI taxonomy): domain Eukaryota; kingdom Metazoa; phylum Chordata; class Aves; order Passeriformes; family Corvidae; genus Coloeus; species Coloeus monedula. The sequence continues at coordinate 33,655,511 of NC_138782.1, forward strand.
ATTTAAAATATTATGTTATCTCTAAGATGATGTTTCAGGAAAAAAAGAATTTAAGAAATACTTCTCAGAAAAAAATATCTCTGAAATTACTTACACTGCCCCTCTGTATCTTAACATATGACAATGAATAATTACTTTCATACCCAAATTAAGCTTCCTGGACAAGGAATCAATCTGGTCAGTTGGGTCTGATCCCATAGACAAGAAACAGATGAGAGGTGTTCGCATGTCACTTTCTTCCCAAGTTTTTCTTAAATTCAAAATAACTGGCTCTGTATATTTCTCATGCAAGGAACTTGCAATATATTTCCTGGCTTGGGAAAGCGTTCGGTCTGGACACCAAGACCTAGAAATTAAAATACACACAAAGATATAAATTCACTGCCTCTTCCTCCAAGATCAGACTTAAATTAGAATTTCTGTTTTTATCAAATAGAGGGATTTTTATTTAATCATAATACATATATATATGTATACATACACAGACATTTATATATATGCTTGTAGGTTTGTCTTTACAGATATAACAGGCAGAGCAGATGGTCATCCCTCTACTTAGGACTGTTTGATACTTTCCAGTTGCTTGCAATTTTGCCTTAACTGTTTGCATTGGAATCTTCTGTTCTAGGCATCTTTATTAGGTTGGGACATGTTTCATTTTAAACACAACTTTTGTATTTGAGAACACAAAGAGGGAAATGTAAGATGGTTTTTGCCCTTTAGTAAAACTCTGCAGATGATTCACTGGGTCTGTTACTCTTTTAGGGTACAAACTCAACTCTTTTGCACTGGATTGCATTTGTGTTGGTGATGAGTGTTTTTACCACAGAAAAACAAACAAACAACTACTTCTGGATAAAATTTATTACTTTGAAAATCTTCAATTTTTGAAGATTATTTAAATGCTTAGGACTTAGATGCTCCCCTCCCTCTTAGGGTGTAGAGCATTTAACAATGTGGTATTTCCATCAGATTCTAGCTTTTCTTACTGCACAGGTTGAATCTGCTCCAAAGACAAATCACGGTCTAGTAAAATAATATTGCTGGGTTTTTTCATAGTATCTCTGATTTATTTGTTACAGCAGTTGGAAAGTATACAATGAAAGGAGGAAGATATGATCTCATGCATAAGGCAGATGAATGCTTCTTTGGGGAAATCCATTTAATCCCAAGATCTCAGAGATCTTATATGATGCAAAAGATATAATTTATAGCACACTTTTCACATGGGGTTTTGAATACCGGTTTTGCATTTTCAGAATCTCTCTTCTTTTAGAATTTTTTTTTAATACTTGTTTAAAGCTATTCAAAATAGTTAATTTTAAAAGAAATCTTAAAAAATTGAAAACTATCTGGTTTATTCTAATTTTTCATGGGCTTCTCAAAGAAGGATGCAATATGGTTCCCAGTTTCCATTTGTGATGATGTAAAAGCAAAGCTTTAAAAAATATTTTCTATAAATACCTTTAGATGGCAGAGGATAGCTCTGAAGTAAGTGAATAAAAACACATTTCATGTGAGTGAATTGATATTTAATGTCATCCAGAGATAACTAAAATTACACTATTATGCTAATAGCATATTGATAGGTTGAGACACGTCGTGTTGCAACTGTGTAAGTTCCCAAAATTTCTGAAGATGCTCACCTGATGAGTAAAAGCTTGCGAAAGGTGTCGAGTGAATCACTGTATCCATTAGGTATAATTTCTTCCTCAGGGGCATCTTTATCAAACCAGTTTTTCCATTGCTTATCACTTCCAGCTATCTAAATTTATTACATTAACACACAGATAAATATATTCCAGCTGCAGTAAAATCCCCTTGCAAATGGAGCTTTTGATGAGAGGCTGTTATTATATTAGGGTATATTACAAGTAACATTGCCTATAGCATTTAAGACATATGCCATATGAATCGCTATTAAAATATTACAAAAAATATTAATTCAATTGTTGCAATTAGTGTTAAGATGCAGGCTCTCAAGCCAGTTAGCTATCTATGCATTCCCCTCCCAAACACATGCAGCTACTTAAGAAAAATCAGTAATTAGCAGAAGGATTCTATACTACAAGAGGAACATACTGTGAGTGATTAATTAATTCCTTTTGATCACAGAGTATGAAGAGGACCAGAAAAATCTCTCCAAATACAGTCTAGCCAGACAATGAATCACAAACTGAAAGTATAAGATTCTAGTAAGCCTTTGGCTTGAGAAAGAATAAATCTGACCACAAATATGATCACAATTTTAGGCACCTCTTAGAACCCATGACCTAATAGGACAAGGAACACCAGTGGACAGAACATAGTGAAAATGCAATTGAGCCTTTAATGCCATGACTGAGAAGGGTCAGCTACTGCAATATTCTCAGATCACTGGGAACAGAACAAGGAATGCACTGATAAAGGTTTAAAGCAGAAGATGTCTATGTTAAACTAGGCATCTGAGACTTATTTTTTTAGAGGAGAAAAAAAAATTTAAACTAGCAAGAAAAAAAGAAAAGCACAGGAAACATCTTGAGAACTGGGCATATAATTCTCAGTCCTTTTTTGTCACTTTAAATAATTTTCTATTTTTATCTAAATGAATAATGATACAGTTGTATTTAATACAATGAGTCAAGTAGAACAGCATTTCTAATGGATGAATATAAGTATTAAAAAGATGTTTTTACCATATTTGCATTTTTAACTGATATCCTAGTTGGCACCCTCCCATATTCCATTTCTATCTATTACTAAAATCATTTTAATTGTCACTTTTTAACTTGCAACTACATGACAAAAGTAAGACAGTTCTAAAAAATTAATTTAAAAAAGAGGGCTTTTGTGGTAACATGGTCACCTAACTATTTTGGAGTCTAAAATTTTATTTGCACACATTCTAGAAAAGCCCTGGTGAAAGGACTTTTCTAGGAATAAGGTTCTGGTGCCCTAACAACCCAAAGTGAACAACCTAACTAAAGCTTCTCCAAATTTCTCCTAACTTAATATATCCTATTTTGATACCTCCAGAAACCAAAAACTGGAAGAATTGGGCTGGTATGTACCCTGATCTTGCCTTGATACAGAGTTGGGAAACAGCCAGGACCATTTCCAGGTGACTATCTAGCTAAAATATCAGCTGCCCTTCAGGGCAATAAATGGACTTGGCTGGCCAATGCCGTAACAGCGAGGAGAGCTTAGTGTCCTGGCTATCAGCCTGATTAACTAGGAGTGCTTAGGTACAAGGAATGCTTAGGGAGTGGTTTAACTACACTAAAAAAAGAAAAACTTACCAAACTGAACATGTCACAAGCTTATGTGCCTATAAGTTCACGCATGTCTCAATAAAACAATGCATTTATAGCTAGCTCATCGTATCTGAATAGCATGTTAACCTTGGAATGGAAATGAGTGTGTAAAAACAAGCAGCAAATCATTCACTTGTGAAAAACCCCAGACTCAAGACAGAAGACAACATTGTAACTTAAAACCTGACACTCGGATTAATTTTATGAGCCTTTTTGATACCTCTACCTTTTTATCCTCTTGCTCTTTTATTGACTTCCTTTTTCCTTTGCTCCTGTTACTTCTCTCCTTTTTCTACCTGAATTACTATAGTATCAAATACCAGAAAGCAGATAAATAAACATACCCCCATTCATGCTACCTATTTGTTTGTCTCTATGATGTTATTCTGTATTTTTGTGGAAACAGAATTATGACGACAAAACTGGTTGTTAACATTTAAAAGATAATTAGCAAATATCACCTGTTCCAAAATTTCTTCAAACTGTGGAAGTTTGTTCAACTCCACTAGATTCAGCCATATCATGTCAAGAATCCAGCGACATGGTTTGGGTGGGCAAGCTTGTAGATCCAAAGCTGCACCTCCTGTGGATAAAAACATTCTGATGAAATATACATGATATTCCAGGGGTCAAGAAATAATTGGTATTTCTTTTTAAATTATCTATTTTGACCTAAGTCATTTTCTCTGGGATACTAACTGTACTCTTGTGTATTTAAGATTTATTTCATACCAAAGGATAACTTAAGTCTTATAATGGCCTTCTCACAGGTGTGGGAAGGCTACTATTGGGTCTCCTCTAAGGTTTCCCTTTGCCAAGCTGAACAAGCCCAGTTCCCACAGAACCGTTGGAAGAAACCATGTAGATAAAGAAACAACACTTTGAAATGGTGTAAAAGTTAAATAGGTTGAATTAGCTCTACACATAACACAATTTTTAAAGCTTACCTCTAATGAGAGTTTGGAACTCTCTGTTTTCCACATGTCCTCTCTCAATATCAATTTTTAAAGCCAGGAGGAGGGTAAAGAGGAATTTGTGGTTTTCATGCAGGCCCCTAACAGAATATGCGTGAATTTCAAATGTAAGATGTTCAATAATATTTGAGATTCTTTTCTGAGCCACAGGAGACTTCTTAGACCTAAATCATGAAAACAAAGCACAAAGAAAACACACGTTAATAACAGCAAATACATTGGAAAGGCAAACATCTGAATAGTAGGAAAAATTATTGTCTTCCTACCTGGCTATGGATTGATCAAATAGCTTCAAGAACTGAGCCAGTGAAGTTTGATACATATTATTGACCATGCTCATTGCTGTAAGAAGGAAATAAAGAATGCTTCCACGTGTAGCAACAGGTCGATATTCCTCCTGAGCAGTGTTAATCTTCACTTCAGTTTCTGCTGCCACAGACAACTTTACAGCTATTTCAGCAGCTGTTTGCTTAGTTGTTTGCAGGACACCAATTAAGGATTCATCGTCCACTAGTGAACCTAAAAAGCAAATACTGGATGTTTGTAACAATATTTTTGTAACAATATTTTCACTTCGTATGTATAGAAAAAACAAAAGGCCAAATTACAGGAATTATTTATTAAAAAATTGAAATGATTTACTGAATAACAGAAAGCTTTTGAAATAGAGACCAAACAGGATATGTAATACTAAAAATTATTTTTACATCAAGCATTTTTAAGCAAATGCATTCAAAAGATGTCAAACGTACTTATACCAACAGCATTGCAACATGTACTAGAGAAGTCACCTATCTTATGCCCATAACATACATAGTCAATAAAATACTTAAATTATTTTGAAGTCTATTCAGTGGCACATTCAAAGTAAAAAAGACTTAGGGTCCTAAGGGAAATGGTCACTCAACAATATTCATGAATCTCCAGCAGTTACTCATTGATTTTCTGTTACCAGTTTCTGAACTGATCATGTTCAGGCTCATAACGTCCTGCAGAAAAGTTCCAACACAATGTTAAGCCAGGTCATTCTAATTTACATTTTCGGTGGGTTAAAGATTTGCCCGTGGTCAGATACCTTGTCTCATCTGACAGAAAGTGCTCAAAAAATGGATTTATTTCACAAAACTTGTTTAGGTGTTAAACTTAAGTGTCTGGATATAGTGGCATGCTATAGCACCAAATCCCTCATAGTCTTCATACTCCTACCATTGTATATTCTCTTACTGCATCTTAAATGGATAAATCAGTTTCTGTATGGAAAGGATCTAGTGCGAATCATATTATCTACCTAATCTGATTAACACTTTGATACCTTTGGTTGCACTTAGTTTGTAAAGAAGATTGTCTTCCAGTTCTTTCATCTTCCTCTTATTAGAAGTTACATCTTCCATGAGTTTAATTCGTTCTGCCTCTAGCTCCTGTTGAAAAACAAGAAATTGGCATGACACTTTATGGGTTGCAACCATAAGGGATATTTAAAATTCAGTTGCTGATTCTTCAAGCTCATGAATTGTGATTGAAGATACAGGTGAAGAGCTGGATCCAGTCATGAAATGTGCATTTTACTTTTCTTGGTATCTAAAGTGTGTTTTTAATAACAAATTTTTTTTTAAGCAGTGTTTATTGAGTATCTTATGATGTATCTTGTCAATGTCAAATCCTGGTGCTTAATTGTTTGTGCTGTACTGACAGTCATATATATTTTAAGAGCCTCCCAATATATTTTTGTTATTTGGAAATGTCTATACTGAATATGAATATAATTTTAGAAAATGGTTAACGTCTTTTTTCCATTTGAACTTTTTTTTTCTACATACCAAAACCAATTAAATGGAAGAAAAATTACATATCACTATGGTTTATGTGTACTGTTAACTTACCTGTTTTTCAGTAAGTATTACTCTTCTCAGTAACTGATTCTCAAGTCCTTTCATTGTAACAGTAAAATCGATAATTGATGTTTTGGCATTAATTTCAGGTGTGAAAGCAGGATTAGGTAGCTTTGTAGTAATGTACAATCTAAATGAATTCATCACATCTACTTCCTTATCACCAACTTTCACCTGTGGATTAAGTAAAAATAGTATTAAACAGAGGAAAAAGAGCTTTATTAAACTCAGTAGTATTGACCGAAAAAAAAATTACAGTATTTGAAATGCCAGAGAGAGGAAATTTATTTCTCAATTCAAATTTGTCATGAAAATAAAAGTTAATGACCAAGTGTAGAAGTTAGAGTATGTTATAAAAGTAGCATTTCCCTCCAGCTAAATATAGGGGTTACTTCCACTTTGGATTTTGATTAACAGCTTCAGAATCATTCTATTTCTAATCACACTTCAAATGAAGAGGTGGTAGAAGCTGCTGACCTTTGTAGAAATCATCATTCTCTTATGTCCAAGAAAAAAGGAATTATGTGATCCAACAATGGAACAGAAATTAGTGGATATACATTTTATCTTCATTAAGACTACACAGGTTTCAAAGAATCTTTCCAAAGAAATTAAAAATATATTCCAAGTTTTCCAAAGAAATTTTTACAGAATTAACATATTCCAAAACAGCTGTCTAACTCAAAAGCTGCATGGGCACAAGGAAATCTGATCACTGTATATCGTAGTATGAATCATGGAATTGTTGGTGTTGGTAGAGACCTTAAAGATCATCTTGTTCCAACCCCACTGCCATGGGGCAGTGTGGGGCATATGAGGCTCTAACATATGAGTCTCCAAGGTGCCTTCAAATACCTGGCTTACAAAGGAGTAGGACGAAACCACTCCCTTAAATGTATTTGCACTGCTTGAAAATCAAGAGAGAGAATTTTAAGCATTTAATCAGATAAGCATAATTGGTTCCAGTTTGGAATCTTCAGTAATAACTCTGGTAGTTAAACACTATTTTAGACTCGTCAACTTACTACACAGCTGAGGCTCTGTCTCCTATATTTTATTAGTTTAGTTTGATTATTTGCACTTCTCTACTGAATACAAAGTTTACCTGATTCAGCAGGCGTTTGTAACAATGGTAAAATGATGTTTGTCACTAGGCTAACTACTTACTACACTTATTTTGTTTGATTACTAACCTTAAAAGCAGATCCAGATTTTATGAAATTTTTTTCTAATACATTATCAAGGACTGGATCCAACTCTTCATCTATATCTTCAATCAGGAGTGATCGTCCCAGTGAAAGACTATCTTCTAGGTGTTGTCGGAAATACTTGTCATTTAGAGTTGTTACCTCAAAAAGTAAATTATAAATTGGTGTAAGGACAAAGCATTTCCTCAAAGTCTTACATGAAAACCACAGATCTAACCATCTGAACTTTTTTGTTGTTTTTGTTAGTTGCATTTTAAAGAAGGTGCTATAAATGTTGACCATGCAGCAATTTACGCAGAAATACTTCTGTGTGTACCATGAAAAGTACCATAAAAAGGTGAATTAAAAGGTTGGCTGTAATTGAATCCTCAGAACTTCCTTATCAGAGGAATAATGTACTAAATAAAGCTGGTACCGCTTATTGCGTATTAAAGATGGTACATATATTTTAGAAATCAGAGGCACCTAGCCTTTAATTTTCTGTTCTATGTCCTAGAAGGACTAGATTTTCTAATTTTAGCTTTGACATGCAGAGAAATTCTTTCTGGAAATCTGAACTCAGTCTTAAAAATGAATCGCTGCTACAATATTATGAATTCAGATTGATAGTTCGTGAAATGGGATTCCTAAGATATGAAATTATTAAAAAGCATGTATAAACTAGCAAGCTATATAATTAACTAATGCTAAACCCTCCAAAATTTATTGATATTCAGGACATATGAGTTTTCTCAACATTCAGCTGAGTTTTAAAATGTAGATTCCTTTTGCCATGCCACATCATTTGGGAAAAAACAATTTTTGATGCAAATGGTGACACATTAACATCTTTGTATTATATTTCATGAGCAGACATTTTACCCTATTGGCTTAAGCTATAAAAGAGCTGTGAATATTGCAGTAATGTTAGGATATGCAAATTTTTCTTGGGTTTGCTTCAGCTGGTTTTCTTCAACTTCCTTTTGTAGTGACAACCTCATTATGAATACCCTCTCAGGTCCTAAATTATGGACTGCAACAGTTGAGGCACTTTGCCTATGCTTTCAGAGCTGTAACTTATCCTGTGATTATCTGTAATGTTACTAATGGTTGCCCAATTTACTCTCCTTTAGTAATATCATATTATACTCTTTTGCTTTACTTATCACCTCTTTGTCCTCTTTTGTGTAGGGAACATACTCACCCATCTTGAACAAAAGGTTACTTCCTTCTCTTTTATGCTTTTTGCTAGAGTTCATACAAGTTAGATAGTCTTTTCCAAGCCCTTGAGTGGGATTTACAGCTGTTGTCAAGTTTCCTGCTGATGCATCTACATGATTGTCAGTTTCCACACATGTTAAAGTTATCTCATATCACACTGACTCAACTGCAACCCCCTTCTAAAGCAATAATGTTTGAAGGAGTATAATAGAGCACACCATTCCTTTAAGACACTGTTTACCTGTAATTCATTATCCTGTTCTTTATTTTTAATCCACTCTTTTCCTTGAGTCTGTGGGTCTACCAAAAGTGGGTATCTTGATGCCTTAGTGACAATGATACCATTCTGAATTGAGAGGTGATCTCCAGGCAGTCCTTGAAGATTCCACTCACTAATCTAAAGAACAAATTTTTTATAAAAAGAGATTAAGAAAAAAGTTAGTTTGGAATAAATTACTGCTGGAATTATTCTTCAATTAACATTGTTCTAAGAAGAACCATGGACATCAAAGGGAATGCATATCTGAACCTGATAAAGAATTATTAATGCAGATATGAAGATATTTCTGGAATTTTATTTTTATGGGTGTTCTTAACTACATAGAATCATTAAAAGTGTATTTTAAAGTGTAAGGATATCACAAGACAGCTTGGCAGACAAATTAAACATTGGGGACAATTAAGTGAAGACCAGGCTAAGAGAGTTTTTGGGAAATAATATTTATTGAAGGAAAATTGAAGATTCTGTCATTGCCCTCACTTTGATTTCTTATACATTCACATTGAATAAAAGGAGTGTATGTATTCTTTTCTAAATTATGACCAAACCCACTGTTTTTAAAGTGCCCTGGTTTAGGCTGAAAGAGAGTTCAATTTCTTCTTAGTAGATGGTACATTGCTGTGTTTTTCTGATTTAGTATGAGAATAATGTTGGTACAATGATGTTTTGGCTGCTGCTCAGTAGCGCTTACCCTAAGTCAAGGATTTTTCAGTGTCCTGTGCTCTGCCACTGAGGATCTGCACAAAAATCTGGGAGGGAGCATGGCCAGGACAGCTGACCTGAGCTGGTCACAGGGATATTCCATACCATAGAATGCCATGCCCACTACATAAACTGGGGGAGTTACTCAGAAGAGGGTTGGGAATTGACTGGGTATTGGTCAGCAGGCAGTGAGAAATTCTATTGTGCATCACTTGTTTCTCTCGGGCTATGTTACTATTAATTATTATTATTATTATTATTATTATTATTATTAGCAGCAGCAGCAGCAGCAGCAGCATTATTGATATATATATTTAATTATTAAATTGTTCTTGTCTCAACCCAAGTGGTTTATCTTTTCTTTCCAATTTGATTTTCCACCACGGGGGAGGGTGGGTGGAGTAGGGGTGTGAACAAGTCGCTGTGGGGTACTTAGTTGTTGATTGAGGTTAAACCATAACAAGCAGGTATGTGATCTATAGCTGTGGTTTCTCAAAATAACCTACTTGACAGTGGTCTTACTGGCAACTGTGTAATTGCAGAATATATCATTGGTTATAATACATAACCTGCTTATCTATCTAACCATTCCTCAATACTTATATTTAGTGGAAATTGCCAAGAGCATTTGGAAATCACAGAACTACACAGCACAGCAATATTTGGAGTATTGGGGATTATAGTTCTTCTCTAAGCACGCATGATGCTGGCTAACAGTCATAGAAGATGCTAATGAAAATTCAAATTAAACCCTCCAAGCAGCAAGAACTTACTGTTGGTTGATCTACCAACATAGAAATCAGGTTCAAATCATCAGAAAAGGGGATTTTATGAGCTCTCAACTCTGTTTCCCATAAGTCTTTAAGCAAAAGGTTCCTGAAGTCTTGATTAAAAGGTCCACAGTATGAAAGAAAGCCTGTGCAGAGCAGTATATCTCCCACAAGTCTAGAAAAGGAAGAAATATTATCATTAAAAGGCGATGCACAATTTCAATTTCTAATGACTTAGACAAACAGCTTTTGAAACATAACTAGATTTTTAAAAAATGTGTTATGTTTCCAAAGCATTTTTGTGGCAAAACTTAAAAGTAGTATTTTATGAAAACGCTGTCTTCACCCCTACAAAACAACAAAGCCCTGATGACAACTGTTCCTTCTTTCCTAACTGCAGCAAGAAAATGGTGTGTTTCTTAAAAATACATCTGCAATACAATATTTATCAAAGATACAAGCCTAGTTCTATTGAAGAGAGTAGAGCTCACCAGAAATGCCCAATTTCCCCATAGGAAATTTGTGGTAACATGAGTGTTCTACAAAAGCTGAGCTTATCTGAAGGTTTCACTTCCCCAGTGACAGCAGAACAAGGTGCACTATTAGGGGGGCTGGAGAAGCAGCTGTAATACAGGCACAAACCAGCACTACTAAAAATCTCTTTGGAAGCTAATTCCAAAATCAGAGGTATTGCTCTTAACTGAAATACTAGCACTCAGCACCCATGTATTCCTACTTATAGGAGGAAAATTCAAATTTCAGGATAGTTCATTTGATTGCCTTACTATATTAAGATTTCCAGGAAGAAAATTAAGTACGATGATTAAAGCTGCTAAATTGCTTACCAACACTTCAGTTTTTACATGCATTTTCTTTTTTGTTTTTCTGTAATGAATTTGATACCTTTTAATCTGAGATTTAAATTCCTTGCTTTGCTGAGTCCACCTAACTTTCTCTCCACTCAGTCCATCTATAAGCGTAGAGGCTGCTTGCATCTTTCTTTTGCATGTTTCTGCATCATTTTCTAAGTCCTAAAATTGAAAAAAATCCTACTTATTTTAATCATAGAATGCAAAAATGTATAATAAATGTATATTTATTATAACTATTTTATTTATTTAAATCTCATTCTTGAGGACTCTTAAGGGCATCTATTTTCTGATATGTTCCTATTCACAGAAAGAAAGGAATAGGAGAGAATATAGACTTAAATCTCTTATTTTTACACCTGAATCTCATCCATGTTATTCAACGTAGCAGGGAAGTGTGTGTTTGCAGCAAATACTAATTGCATGAAAATATTTTACAAGCATTTTTCCTAAGACTAAAATACTTATATCTCACCATTTTCTCCTTCATTGCTGCATCAAACTTTGCCTGAACTTTATCCAGTTCAGCTTGCTTTTCATCTAATTCTGCCTGAGCCTTTTCTTTTTCTGCATTAGCTATTTTCAGACGACCTTCCTGTTTTGCCAGGTTAGCCTGCAAAGAGAAAAAATATTAAAAGTACAATCATATAAGATTTTAATATAATTCAGTGAACTATTTAAGCCTGCTTAGCTGGTAATCATGAGACAATAATACACCAAAATAACTTTTACATAAATATCAAAAACATTTAAGCTGAAAACTGTATCACATATATACTGAAGATAGGATCTTTTTTTTGTTCAATAACAATCCGGTACCTAAAGTTCTACTATATATTGTTAACTTTCTTCCTTCAAAAAAAAAAAAATTACATTTCAAGAAGCTGGTTAAGGAAGTAAGGTTTCTGATCTGTACATATTGATTAGACTAGAGGAACAATCACTCTATCTTCTTACTTGACTATATATTTTGACTACATGTAATTTCCTCTCTTACCAGTGCATTTTGTAAGTTCTTTATCATCTAACAATATTGCTTTTACCTGCTAGAAAATGATCCTAAAACAGTGAAACTTCCTACTGCTGCTAAAATGATATTTATGGCGAACACAGGAAATTAATTAAATTTTAAAAAATAATTCATCTGTATTACTGTTGCTTCTGAAAATAACATTTCTAACACTGACAAAAATATGAAAAAAATTGGGATTTCCATGTGCTCACCCCTTTTACTATTTTTTCTTTTTTAGTGTGCTACATTTAAGGATTAAATACTTGGTTTAGAACCAAAAATCACTGCCTTTGAGTTTCATAAACCTGAAAAAGAACACCCACACTAAAGCAAAAATTTACTCTTAAAAATTTTTTCCTTATTTTGCTTCCTACTATTGCAACGTATCTACTTTATTGATGTGAGCTCTGAAGCTCTTTAGAAAGCCAATACTTAGGTAAGATGTCAGTCCTCCACTGCCTCTAAGTTACCAGGGGAAAGCAAAGAACCTAAAATAGCTGCAAACCTCTGTTTGCAAGACCCTTTAGAGAAGGAATGAAGATCCTGGTACAACATTTTGAAAATGATTGTAAAGTAATTATAACATAATAAAAACGAAGACTAAAAACACCTTTGCCTATACACAGGAAACCAGATCACACAAATTGAATCTAAGCTAAATTTTTTCTTCTGTGTTCTCTCTAGAATCAAGAAGAAAATAGGGTTTTTTCTGCTTCTACCATCTTTAGCCACTAAAGTCTCAGGCAATTATGTCTGACTAAAGATACATACATACATACATATATATATATGTAGGATCCTATTAAACTAATGGTAAGCAAAGACAAAGCAAGAGATGATGTATTACCTTAAGAGGCAAGACTTCTCTGTTAACACCATAAAATACCACCATGGCTTGTGTCCAAGAGAGGAGTCCTGCCACGTTGCCACACACCTTTTTACCGTGTTGCAGTGTATAGTCTTCCATTTCAAAGTAAGGCTGGACTAATTCTACTGTCTCATCATTGATTGTATCCCTAGCAAAGTTCCTTAGGTTGTTCAAGAATGGGCCACTCATAAGCTACAAAAAACAACACACGAGTTACTTACACATTTTACATTCAAAGTCTTGTTCATAGGTCACTGTTAAAAAGTTTTCCTAAAATTCTTCTGTAAACAGAGTTAATTAATATAGTTAATGTTATAAGTGTGCTATTCAGTTGTAACTCCTCGCACACACCTTCTATTATTTTGAAGTTTTAACCAATTATACTCCAGTAACTACGTTCAAAAATTACTGATGTACTTTCCATCTTCTATATTCCTGTGTTGTCATTTTAAAAGCATTTAAGAAGCATCATTTAATTAAAAAAAACTAACCAAAATAAAGACTCAGCGATATATATGTAACTTAAAAAAATGCCTATGCATTTGTGAAATGTGATCTAAATTCTGAAAAGCGAAATCATTGGGTTTAACTTTTTCTAACAAATATTTAGCATTCTAAAGGCAATTCATGGAATAACTGCTTATCTCATTTTATTATGTCAGTGGAAAATAAAAAGTTTTGATGATTTTTTTTTTCACTGTAAAAGCCTAAATAAAAAGTATTTTAGATACTCTTTGTATCTAATATACATATATTTTCATCATTTGCATGAAAAAAATATTGAGGCACTAATATTGGCGTATTAATACATTACTAGAGGTAGAGAACAGAATTTAAAGAATGGCAGGAGAAGGCATGAAAATCAATGTGTATCCTGAGAGAAGATCAAAGTCCAGAGGGACAAGATGGCTGGCTGACCAAGGAATTTGGGCCAGGAGTATTGAAACACAGAATGGGTAAAGATACTCTTAGTCATTCAATTAATCTGTCAAACAAACAAGGAGCCTGAGAGGCTCAGAAAAGGCCATTTAAATGTGAACTTACAAGTTCCCAAAGAGAAAGAGAGCTTTCCCAGAATGTCTTTATCTCATGTATGGTTGACATGACTCGTATGATTTCTTTATTTGCCATCAGGCCTTGTGCCAGGAACAGGGCAAGGAAACTCTAAAGCTTCTGCTGCAAAAGTATCTAAGCAATTCACCTACTATTTCTACCAGTTAGACACAGCATATAGGTACAGTTTATCTCAAAACAATATGTGTGCCTTTTAATAAAACTCTGTCGTGTTTTGGGCAACCAGCATCGTAAGTTCTCTGATAAGCAAATTGCTATTGCTGATGTTTAAGAAACACTGTTTGAAAACTCTGCTTACTTTTAATGACTCTCCCCATGATGGCTTGCAGCAAGGCTTTTCTGGATCCAGGGTCACTTGATCCAGTTTCTTTTGAAATAGTAGCAGACAACAGTCCATGATTCTCATAATCAGGTGAGGAGGTTTTGCGAGTTTTCTAACAGTAGCAATATCCTCTGGTCTGATGGTCTGTTTGAAGAAAGATGTAATAAAAACCTGCATCAATACCATTACTCTATTTTCCCATTAAATATATTGATTTTAATGTTTGTTTGTAATACTTTTCCCTGAGATACATTTGTATTACATACATACCAAAAAAGTGAGAAACTTGGCCTAATTAATAAATTTCATAGTTTCATGAAACTTTGGTAATTTCTATGAACATTAGACAAGAATCTTCCCAATATTAAAGACATCATTCAAAAATCAAATTGACATACAACAGCATTAACTTGATTTGTCAGTCTAAGTGTTTAAAGAAAACTTTATTGTAAAATTGTATAGGACTTAACTACGAGCAGTTTGCTTGATAAAACAGTATTTCAGATTTTTAGCAGTTAAGTATCATTGTTTATTCTGAGATGGATTTAGCTATTTTTGTTCAGTTTTAAGTTATTGTAGACACAAGATACCATTTTTAACTTCATTTTCTAGTAGCATCACCATCACTGACACTCTGCTTAGTTCAACAACCATTACAAAATTAATAAAGAATTAAAAATTACAAAACTAACAGTTATTTGTGTCTTAAAATACACACATACCACTACCTGCCTAGAAGGAGTAGTTATGGATACATTGCAGAAACCATTTTCTAAGTCCACACATTTTGTAAGTGAATTTTGTGACCATTTTTGGAAGTTTCATTCATCTCATGATCTAAATGTCAGTGTAAGAGCAAACAATGCTCCTTTTTTTTGCTTTTGCCACTCAAAAACTTCTGTCACATAAATTCTGATAACTGAAATGGAAGGCCTTACATTATTGATTTCTGATTTCAGAGTTTTTACTGTTTAATTGTTTAGAGCAGAATAATGAAATTATGTAGCATAGTTTTGCCTCCAGATTTCTGAACCCTGATTCTGATTGCCTTAAATCCCCCTTGTTTCCTGTTTCTCTTAAAACTAAAAGCATGGGGTTTTTTGGTGAAGGAAGAGATAGATTTTTGCTTGTCTTAAAAGGCAGGTATGACTACTTAAGTTGGAATTTAAAACATTCTGTTAGCACAAGAAGTATTCTCTTTGATTCAGAATAACAGATATCCTAAAGGCATCTGTAGCTTTTGGAAAGATCTACACATTCATAATGATCAAGTATTGGGATGGAAGGAAAAAAAAAAAATACAAAATAGTCCCTATGTGTTTAAGGTAAAATGTGAGTCCTTGAGTAGTCATGAGAGATATGGCCACCAACAGTGAGGGGCTGGTGACAGCAGTCAAAACCAAGAGGCAACTTTGTGTTGGTGGCTCTGGCCTCTCACAGGTGATGCAAATAATACTAATAAAAATTTAAGACTTTTATTCACTTTCAGAGCTTCTTCTGCTTCTTCTAGTGCTGGTTTAGCCGCCTCCAGTTTTCTTTCCGCTTCCTGTTTTTCTATATCGATTGCATCTACAATTCTTTGTGCTTTATCTTTCACACCCTGGACTTCAAGTTTTATTTTAGTTGCAGCTTCAGCACTTTCTTTGACTTCTTCTAATACCTGGAATTGGTAATAAACACATAAAATCTGTAAATCAAAATGGTGGAACAAGTGATTATGAGACACAAGATAAAACAGGTATGTAACAGCTATTAAATATATAAATTTAACCCTAACTATAGCTAACTATATAGAGCATCATATAACTATTGAATAAAAATTAGACATGAGAAGTTTAATTTCATCCCTTTCTGTCATATATTTCTCTCTTACAAGATTAAAGGCCTCGAAGAATGCAGGCAGTCCCTTAGTCATCACCAGCCAAAAGTTGACTCTCCAGTGTATATTAAATATGCACTATCAGAGCATTATGGTATCTTTCAGAAAACAGAATGCCTATATTGATCCATTCCCTTGCATACCTTTCCACACAGTCATTTTGGAAACCCGATTTCTACTAGACCGCCAATCTCATGAATACACAGATACCTTGTTAATGTAGAAGACAAAATCTGAAACTGCACTGAGATGAAAATTTTTCTAAAGAATTTTGAAATAGAAAAGTCCCATTATGATGTTAACCTCTTATCTGCTAGTAAGTGCACATATAAGCCCAAATTTAATAATGTCAATTAAGCACAAACAAAAAAAAACCTATGTAAAAAAATGAAATCTGAAATCTGATTCTTATCTGAGTGGGTAAGAAATGGGAGAAGAACAAGGAAAGCACTCAACCTCTGCTGCACTCTAAAGTGCCTCACTTTCAGAAGCAAATGCTGAATCAACATGCTAGAGAGAGAGTAAAACCTCATTTTAGACAATGAGGCAAATTTTTGCAAATTATGAGAAAATTCTGTAATAGCATTTTTAAAGTTACTGTAGACATGTATATTCCAGTGCTGTTTCACACTCACTTTATCTGCCTTAACAGATGTCACAGCCAGCTCCTTCTCCTTAATAGCCAAGTCCTTAGAGAGTTTAGCAACAGATTCACTGGCTTCCATCAGCTTGGACAGACCTATTAAGTAAAAGATAAAATTCAGATATATAGAAACTTTTTTTTCCCCTAGGTAGATTATACAATCTAAGTCCAGATCTCTCAAGCTCTGTACCTTGTGTTCTCATTCAATTTTATGTAAAGGAGAGAAAGTGGGGGTAAGCAGCCATACTATCATGACTGTGCCTACTATTCACTTTTCATGGATATAAATAATTCCATGAGACTCAAAATTATTAAAAATAAGCCTAATTTTTCAAAAGAAAACAAAAAAAAGGAGTTATGTCAAGTATATGTTACATCATAAAGTCATGAGGCAATCAGAAATTCCAAATGATGCTTCATTGTGTCATTACGTGAAGAAGTTACTTAATGATCCATGACTGCCTTCTAAAAGGGAGTTCTTTCCAGAAAAATTTGGGAAGAAGTGGAGTCAAAAGTGAACCTAAAGATCACATCTAGATTATGACCTTCAGCTCCTACATACTGGGTTTAGCCTTTTTTTTTTCCTGGTGACAGAGAGGGCGAAAAAGCACCTATGTGCTGAGGGCCAGTCCCATCATAGCTCTTCTGAGTGCTGAAGAAACCACGCAGAGAGACCACTCAGCCTAACAGCTCATGGGATCATAGTATCACAGAATATGCTGAGTTGGAAGGGACTTATCAGGATGATCTAGTCCAACTCCAGGCCCTGCACAGGACACCCCAAGAATCACACCACGTGCCTGAGAGCATCCAGAAAGAGATGAACTTGTTCCCTGTATAGTTATTATCTATTCAGTCTGTCCCATGCATCCATGGATTCTTTTTTTCTCTTCTCTCTTGCCCATAGACTTGAGCACAGATATTTTGGCCATTCCTGAGCTCCCCATTGCATTCTGAAGCCTCTCCAGACTCTTTCTTCTTCATCACTGAATCTTTAAATCCTACAAGTTCCCTGGAAGTAATTCCTCCAATTGCCTTCTCTCCCTAAGGGCTTGAGTCAGCACACCCTTGCAGCTACACATTTGATGTGTGATGTTTCTCTGTGACAGCTCTCCAATTTTCTGCTATCACATTGCAAACAGAAAAGCATTCTCTCCCAGCACAGCTCTTGTTCTGACACAGCTGCCTCATGATTAGGTAGCTGCCATTCTACAGAACCACAGAATCATCAAGGTTGGAAGAAATCTTCATTATCTAGTTACACCACCAATCCAGCATCTTCAACCCAGAAGCCACAAAAGGGAAAACTATACCCTTTGCTGCTTTACTTTTCCCTCCTACAAGCCTAAAGTGTGAAGAAGGAAAGATGGACAAAAAGATAGGAATATGCAGATCAAAAAGAATTGAAGAATTTAATTATAAACGAGAAACCTTTATAGCTTATTCAGGTCCCCTGCACACTTCCAACAAGATATATTACAGCAGTACCATCTGTGCAAGTGAAACTAATTAGAATATTTTCTAACTGGCATTTGTATTGCCCTTAAGCTGAAAGACATGGTTTTCTAAGCATCAGTGATATAAAGATGCTGCAGTAGAACATATCCATGCACATGTTCACCAGTACACAATCATTTTGTTTAGCAGAACATGCAAGGAACTTGTAATAACATGTCAGAGGCAATGAAAATCTATATATGAAATTTTATTGACAGTGCTGAACCTGCTTATGTTACTACTTCTGAATTATTTTTGGAAATAGAAAAACTGTAGAAAGAATATCAAGAAAACCTAAGCCAATCCCACCATCTTGAATCGTCGAGGTTCTCAGACTTTATCCCCATCTCAAAGTGGACTGAGGCTAAGTTCTGATTTCAAGAACTGGCAACAGATCCACAGAGCAACACTTAAGCAGTTTGCAAATATTGAGGATCACGTACTCCTCTACAGTTCACTCTAATTCAGCAAAGAGTTTATGAGTAAAACAGCTACACATTCTTATTCTAGTCTTTCCTCCATGTGAAGGGTATCAGTTCTACTATTAATCATTGTCTAAGTGCCACATTCTTTACCTTTGTATGAAAAATCTTATCATGTAGCATTCTTTATTCTATTGAATCAGTATGCAATATCTTTTCTGATAAAGACCAGGTTCACTAAGGCATTCAGTTGACTTTAGAGATTTACAAAAGCACATCTAGATTCAAACTGGAGAAAACTGGAAATACCAGAAAACTGGTATTCTGAAACAATTCAGTACTAATGCCAAAAATTAGGCAATTTCAAACAGATATCCAAAATATGTCTGAAGAACATTTCAACCATACTTTTCTGTATTTCAGATTCATAGCTATAAAATGACCCCAAGTAACAACTACTCATTCTACAGCAGAAATCCAAAATAAATCACCTGTGAAGCACGCAGATTGCACGGTGAGAATTTCCATAGACAAGTCCAGAAGTAAGTTAATAACTGTTTAGAATTACCTCTCTCTGGACCAGTAAATCAGATACTACCTCTGTCCATTTTCAGGTTCCACTTTCTATTACGAATTCTGATTTGCACGTATTAAAGTTTAATACTATGCTGAGCTGAATAGTTAAGCTGGTAGCTTCTTTGAGGTATTTTTACAAGAGAGTCATTGTGAGGTTGTGATTGGGGAAGTGTCTGGTAGAAGTCCTCATATGCTACCACTTTTGGACTGTGATCCCCTAGAACTGATTATAAGTGATCACTGGAAAAGAAGTCTAAAATTAAAAACATAGATCATTTGAGACCATACTTGGAATGTATTTGCTTACCAGTTTGCATACGTTCAGCTTGTTCATTAATACTATCTAACTTCTCAGCATAAACTTCCTTGTAGCCATTGATGAAAGAGAGATAGGATTTAGGTGTTACGTAAGCTCGTCTTCGATACCTAAACCAAAGCGTAGTGGCAACATCAACTTCACAAGTATTTTTGATATATACAGCTATTTCATCACTTCCAAAAAAAAGATAAAATTCTATAACTCAAGTCTTTATTCATTCAAAATCAGATTGCTTCATGATGCAAACCCTTATTTTAGATACATTGTTTTTATCCACATAGACAATATTGAAGACTATTGAAGAGTGGGAATGAAGACAAAGAATTTGCAATATAATAGCAATTATTTTTCATAGCCTTAGGATATAATGGTATAGCAGGTTTATTTTTTATTAGCCTTAAAATACATTTATTGATACATATAACACGAGTTCAGAAAACACTATCAGTAGCAACATTTTTGGGATTACTTATTGCCTTTGTAGAAAATATTACCTTTGGAAATAATTCTCACAGCATTCTGAAACTATATCATGAAAGAGACCCATGGTTTCTACTACTTCTGTTTTAACTGCTGGAGCACAGACCATATTAAATTCTGAAAGAAAATAGTTGGACACAGCCACGAGAGCTTCCCTGGGCCATCGACTGAACCAATCCATGGTGCACCCTGATATCAGACCAGGAAATTTCAAAGAACGTGCACGGAACTTCTCACCAACCTGAAGAGAGAATCACTGTTTGTTAGCAATATAAGGTCAATGAAAGTGTTTAATTGGTATAAACAACTAAATAGTCTATTTTCTTCTTGATAATTTTCTGCTTAGAACACAATTTTTTTTCTCTTCAAATAGAGTTTTGCTAAATTTCTAACATTCAATATTCATGAAATTTGAAGAAAGAAGTTCATTACAAATATATATGGTTTTAATATTTTGAAGCATCAAATAATATATTTTAACTACCAGTAGAATACTCTTTTCCAGTAACAAGCAAGAATTTCACAAAAATACATCCACTGATGTGTATTAGGGAAGGATATGTGGGAGCAAAAAAATAAAACCACTTAAAACTTGTAAGAAATTATTTAATTTTTAAGTATTTTGCTGTTAAGTTCTCACAGCTGTACTATTACTTTTATTACCTCAGCAATTGCAATTAGACTTCAGTAATCTTTTTATGCATCTTGAACTTCCTTAAAAATACAAAACTTGAATAATTCTCTTACACCATACAGGCAAGTTTGCTAATGGAAGAGAGGAAAACAGATATGTAGAAAAAACTTACTGGAGAAAAGCAGAGGACAACATGCAAGTTCTTCTTTGCTCGACTTAAAAAGTACTCATAAAGATTATCAAAGGTAGGAGGATGCCGAGGAAGCTCTTTTTTCATCACAGGTATTAATGCTTGGGTGATTTCATCCAATTCATCCCGAGCAAATAGATTAGAAATCTTTTTATGAAATAAAAATCGATAATTAATTGCATGGATGTAATTGTTACAGACTTTATGAATGATTGCCTGTTTACATCTGTATCTCTCCCTCTCTCTGCATACACACAGTTTAGACTAAAAACCACAGGTTTAGACTTATGAAACTCCATTGAAAAGTAAGAAGTCTAACTCTGGAAGAGCACAGAACTTGACTGGCAACCAAATCATCATTTAAAAAAAGGCTACTGAAATACTAACCACAGCTCCTTTTATATTCTTCTGCCTTACACTGAAATAAAGAAACTACATATTCAGAGCCCTCCTTATTTAAAAAGTTGAAATATTTTAATCATTATTGACTCTACAATGTACTACCAAAATAAATAAAGTAGTGAGAAAAGCACCCTGCTTCTAAAGCACATTGCCTGTCAGGCTGAGACCCTTACCTCTCCTGAAGACAGCAGATTATTTACATATTCCAAAAATGACTCCTCTTTTATCTCATTATCAGTGAAAATAAAGGTGATGCCTTGTCCTTCCTGTCCAGCTGTTCTATATAACTCTTTTAAATCTTCTGACAGATTGGTTACATTATAGGATCTAGGAGAAATAAGGAACATTACCTGTTAATTCAGAACAACTCAGAATACCACTCTCCTTGGATTATAGTGTTTTATAAATGACATTGCAAACATCCTTTGTAAATACACATATTTTGGTGCAGGAATAGCTAACACATGGTCTACCTTTTCCAAGTCAAAATAATTCCAATGTCGTGTACAAACCAGATAAGAGTGTATTGTTTTCAATATTTTTCAAATGGTGACAGAATGAAAATAAAGAAGAAGAAAAAAGGGAGAAAAATCTGTGGCCATGTAAAGACAAAGCAATACCATGAACGTGATTTATATATTTCTTGCATTTCTTACCTGGTTAAAGTGATCTGAAATATTTTATAGCCAGCAATGAAGGAGGCTAACTTTGCAAGACTTTGTTTTCCAGAACCACCAACTCCAACAAGTAAAGCATTTCCATATGCTGTCCGAATAATCCGGGAAATCTATAAAGGAAATAATAAAGAAAAATATCACTAATATTTAAATATTAGTTAACAAAAGTAAAAATCTATTATGCTTTACACTTAATTTACTATAATACAATGTAAAAATTATTAAAAGGATACTTGCAGAAAATTTTTCCTCTGAAGAACACTTGCAAATTCTTTGGGAATTTAGTGCAGCTAATGAAGAAGCTGCGTATAAGAATACAGGATGGTTATAATCAGTTACACATAGGATTTAAATACATGAAAGGGGACATTCTGAGCTCCAGTTTATGTTGAAGGCACCATCCTGAATGTGTTTAAAAATATCAATAAAAAAACTTCAGCTAGAAGAACAAACACCACATTCCTAATTTTAGGAGTCTGAAAGATTTGAACACAGTTAAACTATCCTTTAACATTATCTTCTATTCTACCTACTTTCAACATTTCCTTTGTGATCGTTTTCTTACCAAGTCTCCCAGATACTAAAGTAGAATTACAAATTTACTATTCTATTGCTTCTTGACACATCTTCTTTGGGTTTATGATACATTAGTGCACTATTACTTTTAAGGTTTTATGTTTTATTTTGGTACACATGTAAATTATGCACAAAATGCGAAAGATTGGCATCTACATCAAGTCTTTGAAATACATTCATTTTTATCTGTTATAAAATTTTAGCTTACTGCACACTTCCCTCTGAGCCTATCCAGATAACTATATTTAAAAAGTCTAAATATGAAATTATGAGGGTGACTAGATTAATTGTCACTTTAGGTAGTAAAAAGGATCCCTGCTGTCTCTAATTGCATATTGAGGATATTCTGGCTAAAACTTGCCAATAAAAATGGAATGTCAGAGATTTTCAAGGTCTTCTGAAATTCACCTAGTGTCATGTGAACTATATTTAAAAAGAAATTTGTTTACTTCTGTTTAAATGCAAAGCAAAGAAACATTTACTTCATTTGAGGTCAACTAGAGAAGAACAAAACACCTTCTTCTGTTTTTGTTTCACTGCAACTTCTGTGCGTCTTTCAGTAATCAGACCAGTCAAATCCAGTCAAAGCAATTCCTGAGATAACACTCCTGAAACCTGAGACACAAATCTCATACTTTGCCTTTATTTCACCCCCATGAATTAGATTTTGACTTCAGATGAATTCTCTTATATATTCCTTTCTGAATAGGAGAACAAATGACTGTTAGTTGAAATCTACACACTACCCTAAATTCAACCCTACACACTGATTCTATTGCAGCCCTAATTTATATTTCTTTTCACATCTCTCATCCAATCAGATCCTACCTCATGTTGTTTTGGTCCCCTGTCAGGTACAGATACATTTGAAGTGTTCTCTGAACTCTAAACAATTAAAAATAATTTCATATACGCATTATAAATGTCTTTATTTATGGGCTCACCTTTCCTATCGAGGAAAATCTTCATCCATGTGAATACATAGAAGTTTAAACGGATATTTAAATAAGGAATTTATTATAAAACATGCAAACAAGTAAAATGACTGTCGCTCTTCGCTAGTTCTTGAAAATTACCAGGCAAAGATGGCAAAGCAGTTTGGGGGTAAGAAAAGCTTTTCACAATGTACCCTCTAAGAAAAGCTTGCCTGAGTAAGGAACACTGTTGCAACAGCTAAAGTAATAAAAAAATAGCAATACCAAACCTTAATAAGATGCGTCATTGCATCCTTGAAAAACACCAAATCAAGAAATGACCCTCTAATATTTTCATTGTATTGTCCCTGATACGCCCGCAATTTTTTGCAAAGAAATTCATAGTTTGGAACCTGAAAAAAAAAAAAAAAAAAAAAAAAAAAAAATCCATAACAACACTAGTATGGCTCTTCAGAATTTTAAAACTGTACTGATATTTTTACACAAATTTCATTTTTATGTGTTGGCCATGTGCAATGATATTATCTTGCCAATTCACCATAATTATTTTAGTTGTGTTCAAGCAAAATTTTTTTGCTAGTGGTGGGGAAAAAAAAAAAGAAGCAAGGAGAACAGGAACAAATAAACCACATTTATATGTCATTATTAAATCTAACATCATTAAAATGATCTATTGCATGCTAACCAGGAAAATCTAGATATATTTTCACCAAAAAAATGTGATAGCTATTCAAAAAAATTTCTGTATTATATGACTTCAGCAATATAACATACTTAATAATTAAAGGAAAATTTAAGTGCCTAGTATTTTATGTGTAAAATGAAATACCTCCTCATAAACTTTTGGTGCTTGAAGCTCAGTGTCTTCTGGTTCTTCACCAGTTGCTTCAGGCTCATCCCGTAAAAAATCTACAAAATAGGGTTCAGCTTGGAGAACTTCGCTTAAATCTGCCTCCACATATTCCTCAATTGTTTTATCAATAGTTTTTTCAAACCAGGCTGTATCTTCGGGTGTATTAAACCTAAAACCCATAAATTAGTACAACTTTCAAAATATTTTTCTAGTTATATAGAGAGAAAGCAGGTAATTAAATACTAAGCAAAAAACCAAAACAAAAAGACATAGCTTGAAACATTTTAAAGAAAAATACATATTAGACAATACATACTACACAGCAGTCACAAAAACAGATTAGGCAACATTCACAGAAATCAAATGCTTCCATACTTTAATAGTCAGTGACATAAAATACAAAACAAAATAATTTGATTTTCCAACTTTCACCTAAAACAAGAAAACAACAGACCATTTAATTTTCCAGATGAGAAAGGATGAAAAAGAGTGAATGTTTTCCCAAATAACCATTGCTAAGTGAGCCTTATCATCTTTCAGCCTGCAGGAGAACAGTGTAATTTATGGTATCGTAGCACTGGCTATGAAACTGCAATGAGACAAGTAAAAGGAAGGTAATATATGCCACTACAACCTGACTCCATTCTCAGCACCTCTTGCACCAAAACCCAGAATTAGCAGAGAGGAATATGCCTTGGAGTTGAGGGGACTAATGAAAGTCTGGAAACAGATACTAGTGACTACATTTCATTGTGTAAACAGCTTTATCTGCTTCCCTTAACAGGTTCAATCTGATTTTAACACAGATTAGACCTTTGACTATTGTGCTTATCTGTGGCTGTGATTATCTGTGAAGCAATGAAGAATGCTACTTAGGAGTAACTGGCAAACATAAAAGACAAGAACCACCTCGTCCACAGAAAAAGCTAATTCAAACTGTGAATGTAAAGTACAGAAAAAAAGAATTCCCATATATTTACTTCTTTTTGTTTTCAGTGATACAACTGAGAGGAAAGTAGAATGAACGTGAAGAAGCCCAGTGCTCTGAGTTTTCAAATAAGACAAGCTATACTGAAGAACTGTTATAGAGACAGCCTAGATATGCATTATATACTTCACTATTGTTGGAGGTTTTTAGTAATGACATTATAATATTAACCACTAGGAAATCTAAAATCAGCATGGGAGCAGGGACTGCATGACTACACTCTCTCTCTCCCCCTTTCCAGTATATAACATATCTGTAAAAATACAAATCTTCCATGCATTTTTAGATTTACCACAACAAATTAAAAAATTATATGAACATATGAATAAATGCCAGTGATATTGCTACCAACTTTGAAATGGAAAATAATACACTGTATGATTCTGTATGATACTTCTGCATTAGTGGGTCGGATCCAAGCTTTAAATTAAAATTAAACATTTCCCCCCATCTTATAGCAACAGCACTCTGTTGCACATGTAAATGTATAGACATGAATTTTAGCCAATGTGTAAGTTTGTATAATATATGGTAGCTCAGACAGTTAGAAATATCAGCACTGCTAATATTTGGCAGTGAATGGGCATTCTCCGATTACAGAGAAATAACTTTTTAAGTCAGCAGAAAAGTCTGGCCTTTATTTTTATATTCTTGGCAGCTGATGAATAAGGTTTCCTTTTACATTTCCTGCATGCATTTTCTGAACTCAGCATCTGTATCTTAGGAGAGGAAAAAGTGAGCAAGATTATGGTTCGTCTGGGATACTGAAACTGGTAATAACAGCAATCGTCCTTGGCTCTTAACTCAAGTTTGTTAATGCACCTTCTGGGGAAAAAAGAGATGAGCTCTGTCAGCTGACAGAGCTCTCCTGAAAGAAAATGAGGCATTCTAGAAGATACAGGCAGGGATGGTAAACAAAACTTTTTGACAATGGTCTATATTTTGTTTGGAGTTTTTCTTAACATTTACATGAAATGGAGGGCAGTTGTTTTATCCACCAGTTTTGGCAGTGTGCAATTCATCTCAAAGTTTTTTATATTGAGGGTTTTTTCTGTTTCTACTGACTATATGCCAAAGTCCACATATCAGCATATACTTAGGAGTATTTCCCTTTGTCCTTCTTATAGTTCAAAAACAGAGATGGAACTCCTTATCTTTCTTCTATATCTCTTTCCTTTATGTTGACAAATTAATTGAATAATACAATTAAGGCTGACTGCTTGAATACAATGTAATTATTATATTATTAATCTTGCCTGCTACCATGCCAAGTCATCTACTCCAGATTGCATTTATGTAGACAACATCTTAAAACAGATAAATTCCATCTGAAAGTTTTGCAGCTATGTTGAATACTGAGAACATTCTGGTCATGGCCAGTAATGCCTGATGACTTTTCAATTCAAAACCTCTTAGGTGTAACTAAAAGCAAAAGCACTCTAAAATGCCCTCTTGTGTCCACGGCAAAATATTTGTCATTCCTTTCACTTTGTGATAGCTTTATAAAGTCAATGAAGCGTAAGAAAATCCACATAAATGTTTCCAGGAGTCAATATTAAAATTTAATGCTTTAAGTATAAAACATTACTTTATAAAAATTATGAAGGCCATTCCTCAGGGCATCAGAGTGAGAAAAAACTGTATTAACTATAACTACTCACAGTAGTAGTGGGTATGTGTCAGGTTTTTAGTGGCAGCTATAGTGCTACATCTAAAATTTCACAAGAAATTCAAACACAATGAACAGAAAAATAATACTGATCTCCAAGACATACAGGTTATAGCTATATCTGTCTTATGAATATTTTGAAAGAGATTTATAGGAAATGGGCCAATTTTTGTCATAAGCATACAATCCTGTTTGTTTCTGTAAGGAGAGCAAAGCAATTTTAAATTATCCTATGTGTATAAATTTAGGACACCATAAAGTTCTCTTTTCTACAGCGGAATTGGCTGAGTGCAGCCAAAGGGGAAAAAAAAGTAGGTTGCAATATGTAATATGTTCATATTTTGATGTTTTCCATCCAGTTACTGGGTTAATCTATGAGGACATAGCATGATATTTGTTGGAATAATACCCCAATGCAGACTGCATGTAAAATAAGATAAAATTTTTCATATTGGCCTAATAAGTTTTATCATATTTATAAGTTTTACAGATGTATGTGCATAAATGAAGTAAATGGCTAAACCTACTAAATATAAAATGCTATAATTATTATACCTGTCAGCAATTACTCTGGTACATTCATGTTTAAAAAGTCTTAGAAGGACAGTGATGGTTTTGCATTCTTCTGCGTTTATAGTTAACATTCCTTGCCAAATTCTAGAAAGGTCTCGAAGGTTGAAGATGTAGTGGAATTTTGATGGTGTAGGTAACATCTTTGCCTAAAGAAAAATACTGTTAATATTCAAAATCACTAACATCTAGAAAGAATCAGTACCAATAAAATTTATAACTTTATCATTAATAACACATATAAAACATAAAAATAACAAAAATACTAATTTTCACACATAACACTGTGGGAAAACTCTTTATAAGAAATCACCAAGAGTATCTAATTTTTTGAAAGCAGGATATATCTCTAAATGTGAAACGCCAAGACTTACAACATGTAATTGTTTCACATGTTGCTCTGGCTTTATAAATTAAAAATTATAATTTGCAAAGAATTTCACTCCCTGTTCCGGAGCTATGGAGATTAAAGCTTTGGGTAACATGAATTAACTTATAGGAATGAGTGGGCTGGTATTTCCATTCATCTGTCCTGTATACTGAAATCTGATATTTTCCAGATTTCATCTCCAAAACGTTGTAGAGCCCATCTTTCTTTGTTTTCTTATCTCTTTTTTTGTTGTTGTTTTTTTTGTTTGGTTGGGTTTTTTTTGGGGGGGTGGGGGGGGAGAGAGGTGGTATTTTTGTTTTTTGGGGTGGTTTGTTTTTTATTTGGGGTTTTCTTATAGGTACAATCTTAGGGAATAGTTGCCTAAATTAAACTAATAGTCACTCTATTCAGAGATAAAACCTTCCCTGAATTTATACCTTTGTCCGCTGCCACAATATTCTACCTGTTGAGACCAATTTTTCCACTAGGTCACATACTTCAGGGTTGAATTCTCTACAGGGATGAAAGTATCCACAGGCAATTATACCTGAAAATATAAAATGCAATAAACAACTAATCTAAGGTTGTAGGATACAATAGGGTAGGTTGTGAGCAAGACAAATAGGTGCTCATTTAAAACATTAACTGATAAAATATAATTTTAAATTACAGATGGAATTATTTTTCTCTGCTGTCTGTGGCTTTTCTGACTTGGTATAGAAACATTGGGCAGTAAGGGCTGGCTTTCTACCATATCCTGTATTGACAGAGCTACCAGAATTGAGAAATTTAGCGAGAGTGCACTTCAGAGAGTGCAGAGGTGGAATGTTAACCTACATAGAAACAGCAGTAGTCATAGTCTTCCAGGAGATGTCATTACTTTATTAATATTTGTTTGCTGTTGCAAAATGATTAGAGGATCAGGGACATGGATCATTGATAAAGGGAACAAATCAATAACTGTACAAGCAAAAGCTTGCAAGCAAAGGCCTTTATGAGAAAAAACCTCCATGAGAAAGCACCTGTGTGAGAAACAGGCCTGAGAACAAAAAGGGAGTTTTGAGGATGTGCAGCTGTGCAGATAAGATGTACTGACCAGGAGAAGGGAGGGTGAACTCTGAATTCTTTAATCATAACATAACTGTAGAAGCTTGCCAATGTAGTCTAATTATGTAGAAGCAGAAATGCGCTTTGATAAGTTTTAAGCCAATTAAGAGTTAACAAGCTCGTATACTATATAAGTGCCTCTGGATTGCTAATAGACAGAGCTTGCTTCATCAATCACATTGGTTGTCTGCAATGTCTTCCCCCGCCGAAGTCATCGAACTTTTTCAACAGTTTGCCTTAATATTTATTAAAAGACAAGCATTTAAAGGGTTTCATTTCTCTTCCACAGCACTGTTTTTGCTGTACCACAGCTTCAGTTGTTTTACTGGAAGAACGCTGAATTGCGTTATGAAAGTGAGAAAGAGAGCATACTTTTATAAATTTTAAGTCCATTATGAAAGGAAATAGATTATACTAAAACAAGAGAAAAAGGTACCAAAAATTTTGTCGATGGATGCATTGGATGGCAATGTACAGTTGAATACACAAAACTGCCTTTTCAAACGCTGGGGAATATCATTGCGGCCTCCTCCAGGATGTATCATTGCTGCTATTATTTGTACATCTACAATTGTGAGGAAGTCTCCAGGTTTATCCAAGCTGTACATTCCTCTCATTTCCATCATCTGACGGACAATTTCATTTGTTATCTGTAAATTTATTAAAGTTGTACAAATTAGAAATTTATGCAAGAAAAGAAGAAAATACACCATGATAATTTAACTTCCTTTTGTAATTCTATTAATCCATAGAGAGGTACTGTCACCTTAACCTAAAAACAGATTAATCTACATTCCTTTGTCACATGGAAAATCTTGGTTTATGTGATTTTAAATGGCAGGAAAGTAGTTTCAGAGCTCTACTGCCATATAATATCAAGAAAATGTGTTTGTATTCTTTTGAACTAAACAAAATTAAAGCAATAAACTAGGGGAAAAAAAATTTTGTTTCTTATTTTGTTGCTGGACAATCAGCTACAGTTGTTCAAATTACACTTTTCAGTTTGCTCTTGGGCCTCCTTTGAAGCAAAACCACTGATTCTTTTTTGTTTATTTTGGAAAGGTTATTCACTCTACATTCCACTCTACAGCTCCAGAGTTTGCCCCACAGCAACTGCTCCAACGATATTCAGCTAGCCTTATGTATGTGCTCACATACCCCACCAAAACCAACATGATATGTAGCACCAATCACAAAGCATTATCCCATTAAAAATATTTCAGCCATGTCTTGGGGCCATAATGTGAGACCTAGTGGAGGCCTTGAATTTTTCACATCCTTTATTTCTCTCTCCAAGGCATCGTACTTTCACTTGGCAGAAATTTCTTTATTGGTGCTCTCAGATAAATGTCAATCTTGAAATCGATAATATGCTACTTTTTACTTACTTAGTGCTGATTTTTGTTTAGTCTTACAAAAATAAGGAAGTGGAGATTATGTAAAATATGACATCACTATATTACATCTCATCAGAAAATCTAATTTACTCTCTTTTTTGTGTGTGTACCATAATTAGAAAGCATTTCCAATAATTAAGAGTCAATTAAAATATTTAAGGAGTCCACTGATTCCCATGTGTGTATATATAGAAAAAGCACTTTTTAAGAGTAAGTAGTAATCAAAAAAGTTTACCTGATCTCCCCATTCATTGATAAATGGCATATTGATATCATCAATAAAAACCGTCATCTTTCTGCCCCCAGGAGGTCCATAAGTACTTCCAACACGTTTGTCCACATAACTCTCCATTGTCCTCTAGAAAAGTAAAGAGAGATCTCATTTTATATCTAAAGCAACAATATTTAAAATGCATTGTTGAAAAACCTGCTGAAGCACTAAGCCAATGATTCCATCTTTTTGTTAGCAGTTTCATCTTTAATTCTAATATTAAGGGACCTGATTCCTAAGGAATCCAACTCCTGTTCTGCAACCTGCCTCTGGATACTAGAGAACTTTTTAAAAAGTTTCCAAACTTAGAACTTAATCTTTCATTATCAGCATTATAATTCCCCTAACTAATATCAATTGTTTAATATTAGCAATACAACTAGAGAACACACAGAGGCAACTTAGAATCCTTTTGATATGATTTCCCAGATGTCTTGTGAGTGATGCAATGCAGAATTTTAATATTTTTGTGGCAAGAAAGAGGATGCAATAGACAAGTAACACTGAAATATAACTGAAATGTTTCTTCAGAGTTCTACAGCTCTACAGTCTTTCTAAAGATACATAAACAATGACAGAAAAAAACCACCTTACAAGATGGTACCAGATGTTTTCCTTGGACAAGTAATGTTTTCTCTCTAAAAGCACAATTGCTATCCTATATGAGTAATGTAGCATGTGCTGTCATAAAGATAAAAGTATTAGTAGTATTTTTGAAACAGAAAATAGATACGTTTTGTCCAAACATATGTTTTTGTTGCATTTTTACAACAGGATATTAATGAGTATTTTAAGATACAGACTGAGAATATGTGAATAAGGTCAAAAAGAGAAACTGCTAAGTGATTACATAAGAAATCAAGAATTTTGTAGCACATCTAATGAGTCTAAAATCACACAATCTTTCAAATATCCTCAGAATGCTGAATCAAAATGAAAAAAAAATAATATCTTGAGTGTAACTTTTTTAAGTGATTAGAAGCATTTAATCTGTTTCTGCTCCATCTCTCCATTGGAAACCAGCAGAGTGAACCATGTCTTGAGCTAACTCGCTGCTAAGAGAGGCCCTCTTCTGAGGTGCTACAGGATTGCAGCAGACAAGACACACCAAGGTCCTCTCACACACCCTCTGTACCAGAGAGAAGCAAGCCTGGGATGTGTTTTCAAGACATTACTGTTCTCAGGACCCATAATACGCTTGGTGAAGGACACTGGAATGAGATACTGACTGTTCAATAAGCCTTGCATGCATGAAAGGATGGCTGCCTTATTCTGTCTCATTTTGACACAAACTACGACTGACACCTTATACATAAGAATACCTGGTGGGAAAAATCCAGCAGGCATTCTGGGAGTCTGGAATTTTTTTAAATGTAGGAGTATAATCCATTATTTTTCACCATTTTCTTAACATTTATATTAACTTCTTAGAAAATATGCCTGATTTCAGAATGGAGTTTGTAAGACCTATTCCACAAATAGATTTTTCAATCAAGAAATATTCCAGAATGAATTATTTTTCCTACCAGAGCTTTTTCACCATGAATTCATTGCATTGAATTGGTAATGAAGCCAATTCAACTTAAAGAATCACATCCTAGCAAATTAGTAATAACAAATCATAACACAGTGTTATAAAATATCCTTTCAATCACTTGAGAAATCTATGTACAGCATTTTTTTCTATTTATATCGATTTTTACCAGTTACATTGGGAAAGAGAACTTTCTACAAAGTTGTCATGCTAAAGGTCTTTAAAGATTGAATTTCTGATGATGTAGTAACTCCTGAGCTGGGGAAAAATACAATTATCTGTAAGTTGAAATCTGTTCTTTATTTAACAAAAATTAAAATTAACGCTATATACTAAAGAATCAGGAAAAAAAACAAAGTATTACCCAAAATCCAAAAAGAAAATCAAAGGTCTTCAGTAAAAAAATTGATTCTTAGAATTCCATGATGAAAAACCACACAGCAATCATGAATATATGTATCTCTATGTGAGTGGCTATATTTTATTATGGTCTGCAAAAACTACTTTTAATAGAATTTTCTGAAGTGTTGAAGTGAATTAGAGGAAAAAGATCTTTAGAATTTAAGTCTAAATCACTTATCATCAGAATTAAGTACCCTTTATACACTTAGCAAGGAAATGGTATGCAAGATATTTAAAATCTATACTTTTACCTGAAACATAAATGGTTCTGTGGCAGATGAAAAGTTCAGACTTTTTGACAAATGCTCTTCTGGGTCATATTTCTTCATATATCCCTTAATCATGACTGTCTTTGCAGTCCCCTGTTCTCCTATAAGCAAAACAGCCTGTAACAGATATTTAAATCACGTAAGTAATATCAAAACTTATATCTATATATGCGTAACAGACTTATTTTTGAGAAAAGAATAGTTTCTGTGTCTATTTTTAAATGATACATTCTTCTGATAGGTTTTTCCTGTGTCTCCATATGCACTGAAACCATGTTTTTTCTTCCCACATGGATCCTCCAAGAAAATTTTTTGCAGAGTTAAAGGAGAAAGGAAGAAGCAACAGTGTGACAGAGGATTTTCTTCCAGTTGCCTGATTACTTCCAGTTTCCAACACATCCACTGCAACAGTCTCCTTTAGTGGATGACCCTAAGAAGGCTTCTTGTAAATTCCTTCCTTTATATTTTAAAATTTTTTTCATGCACAGAAATAATTACAGAGGATCCATGTTAAGAAAATAAAAATAAAACAACATAATGATGCACGTGGGAAGCAATGACTAGAGACAGAGAAGATGAAGAATGATTGTGAAATACAGTTACTTTTTAAGTAGTTTTAAAATTATTTCATATGGTAGGTATATACTTAAATAAGTAATCCAGTACTTACTTTCTTTTGTTTTGCAATCGTGTCTATCAAAAACTGAGTTCTGGTATTATCAACATTTGGAACCAGAATAGATGCATAGTCTGGGACATGATCTGTTGGATAAACAAATTCCTGAACTCTTTTACTCCAGTGCTCCCAGTTACCTGAAAAGACAAAAAAAAAAAAAAAAGTGGAAAGTGCCATGATATTCAGATCATGTCCAACATTTCATTAATAAAATAATTTTTAAAAATAGACATTATAGGTATAATACTACAAAGTATAAAAAGGGATATATTTTCTCAAATCCAGCTAAAAAATGCACATAACAAAGGACATTCTTTGTCATGACCTGTAATTAGTCTACAGTCCTACTAAATATAGACATATTTCTTAAATTTATATATACTTATCTAAACAAAAACACAAAAGAATGTTTACCTAGAAACTCATTCTCACACTGCTGGTGAAAAATTACAGAACATGAGAATATGGATTGCATATGTGTACACTAAATCAATGCTGCTGGCAAAAAAAAAAGAAGTGAATTTGGATATGAGAGAAATTAATTTCTTCAGAAGAGAACATACTCTGTCATAACAGTAAGTTTTTTGTGACATTGGTTGTGTGTGCTAGTTAAACTAAAAAATTTGTTCTGGAAAATAGCACACTATTCAAAATATCAAGAATCACAATATCTCACTATTCTTACAATTCTATAACCTTTCAGACTTATAACCAATTATTAGACATGAGTAATAATTACTAAGCAAAATTAAAATCAGATTTTTATTCCTTTAATAATAATTACCAGCTGTAAGAAAATTAAACATAAAATAACACTAAGTTAGACTAAACCAGCCTAAGCACAAATTATCTAAAAATTGTGGGCAGGCTAAATTAATAGAAAAGTAATTTGTAAGAAAGAAATTAAAACAAAAAAAAATAAGAAAATGTTAGCAGTGGGTGCTCTATCTCTTGTCTCTGACCTACACAGATGTGCTGGTACTACACTGTCAAACAACTCATATGATTGTATAATAAGGACTAAAGGAGTAACAGAGTTTTAAAATTACAGTATCAAAAGCAATATTGGTTCTTTTTCTTACCGTGTTTACTAACATAAAACTCATACATCGTTTGATTGGTGCCAGGGGAGATTTTTGGTAAGTCTAATTTATTATCATGAGCTCTGATGAAGGCTTCAAGTTTATCTCGACTGTCCAGCTCCAGAAGGGCACCTAAACTCCACATTATTGCAAAGCTGAACAATTTTTGCAGATTCTGTGTAGGTGATACACCACGTTCTTCCTTCAAAGGAATCAAGCCCTCCAGAAGATTAATAGACTGAAAATATTTTAAAATATGCATTTAGAAAATATTACATAATCACTTTTTATTAACCTATATATGTATGCACATGCATTATTTACATGTATTCAAAATTTAAATCAATACAGATTACAAAAAATCCCCAAACATAAAATTTAGAACTACAAACCAAAAAAAATTTATTAAAGATAGCTATATAAAACTGGACAAAATTTTCAAAATTACTTAGGCAATTTGATCAAAGGCAATTATCGTTTTAAGTTATGCCTACATAAGAAATATAATTTATGAGCTAGGGGAACAAAACAGCTTTTTAAGGGACTTTATAATATTCGGAACTCCAAGAGTAGGTGAAGCATAGCCATTTCTTTCTGGTTTTAAGCATGGAAGAATTTTCAGCATGCATCTGATGCATTTATCTCAATTATGGCCAATTTATGTATCTATCACATAAACTTCTATTTTTTTTTGTTTTTAAAAAATAGATTAAACTATTCTATTATGTGATTGCTTCACTCTGTTTCTAAGGAACTAGAGTCCAGATTCTAGAAAAATAGTAACTTGCTATCTACAATTCTGTGATGCTGCTTATGCATTCAGATGTTTGACTGTTTTAGGTAACCCCATTTTACTCCCCTTCTATACAGTGTCCAGCTTATTGTTTCAAAATACATCTTTTTAACAGTGAAACAGATTTTCAGCCAGCTCTTGGAATTAGTACTCCTTATGCTGTCTTGCATCTCATACTTGGGGTGGGAAGTAATACTTCTAATGCTTGCCCAGCATCTCGTTTGCAATAGTGACCAAAAGTGGAGAAGAGTAAAAGCAAAAAATCTCTCTTGGCCTGTGGTGGTGCTGGGGTAGCACTTCCTGTTGGTACCCTCATGGGCTTGTGACTTTCTGAACAATGCACACTTTTTCTGGTTTTATAATCCTATGTGGTTTTTTCCACCCTGAAAATACCAAGAATGGTCTTAAGCCTACATAAACTTTTATTGCCTATTACAACCTTTGGCAAGATGTCCCATAGGTCTGCTATTCACGGCATTGAACAGTTTGTTTTCTTCCTGTGTGAACTCCTTCATGCTTATCTTCACTGAATTTCATTTGCCATTTTATTACCTATTTATTCAGTCTCATAAAGTCTGTCTACAGTTCTTCATGGTTAGTTGTTTCGTCCTTAATACCCTGAATAATCTACTATCATCAATAAATTTCTTCACCTAAAACTTTTCCAAATTGTTTATGAACATTTTGAACAGCACTGATCCCAGCAAAGGTGCCTCAGGATCACTGATAACCTCTGTCCTTCCTAAGAACTGATAATCCAGTCACACATTTCCTATCTTCCAATAAGTTGTTTATCTAGAAATGAATCTCCTATCTTCTGCTATGACTATTTAGCATCCATGTAAATCCCTGGTAAAGAACGATGCCAAGCACCTTTGATCCTTCATCCTTCATGCTGACTTTATCAATCAGATCTACTTTAGCTACAAGTTTACTGAATTTTCCAATAGGCTCATAAGGCAGGATAACTCTAAACAAAAAACTGGTGTTGACTCTCCCAAGATAAATTGTATTTGTCTACCTAATGAAGTGGGCCAGAGGATGCATAAAGAGTTAGAAAGTCAGTGGAAATTACAAGGAGGAAAGCAAAGATGAGATCACACTTGTATTAAACCATTATAAAGCTGTTGTACATGAATAGGCAGCTTAAATTGTGAATGCTTACAAATGGCAGATAATCAGGTATATGTGCATGTTTGGGTGAACATCCAAAACTGAACTTTAGAATTCAAATACAAGTCTGCCAGATGCAACTGCTTTGATTTGGTTGTAATTTTTGAAAATGCATGACCTGAACAGAAGCAGCATGTCCTGAATCCTACAATTACTAAAGACACATAAGACCCAACAAATCAGGAGGCTGATGAGGTACAGGGCTTCTGCACAGAGATCATTTATGGCACAACTGGGATCTTAAGGTTCAAGTAAGGTAAAATCTCGTGTCACTGGCTCTCTGATAACACAAGCATGGAGGCCTACTAAGAGTTATTTACTTTGTCACAGATGTGACAGAAACTTACTGGAGATTTTCATTCACACGAAGAAACATTCAACACAGCTTAAATCAGGGAAATATTTCCCTGAGCAAGCAGTATGAATAGAACACTGACTTGCTGACACTTCCTAACAAGCACTAATCAAAAATAAAAGAAACTTCTGATCACGGGAAAAATCTTCCATGAAGACAAGCCCAGTTCAGTCAGAGGTTTCACAGATAAGAAATGTAGAAGAAAAATAATATCTGTCTCAAGTTGTGCATTGCATGTCATAGAAGTGCTAAGTTCCATAGCTCCTGCCTGTGGACTTCAGTTCTATAGATACTCTAATTCCATTTGATACTGCACAGTTAAGCTCTCCAGCATTTACTGTGGCTATTAGTTTGCAGTAAAATACTTCACAATCTAGAGAATCTGAAGCTAACTCTCTAATGAACAGCAAAAAGATACTGGGTGCAAATTCACTAGTTTAACATTAAACTGGAGTGCTTTCCAAAACATTATCTTGTCGAGACTCTTCTTCAAGGGCACTACTGAATTTTTTATGAATGTGTCAAAATAAGAGTGAGATGACATGGACAAATGGAAAGTCTGGAAAATTAGAATTTGCAGATGACAACAGACTCATAAACAAATCAGCTGGAGATATGCAGTACAGGACTGACAGTCTTGCAAAATCTGCCAAACACATATTTATATTATTAGTAAATCACTGATATAGTTTGGACTCCACTCAAAGTAGAACTCCAACTGATAGGAAGGGAGAGGCAAAAATTACTATACTGACCTTGAAAGAGCTGGCGGACAAGCTAACATCTATTACATCTGAAGATAGAAAGATAAATAGAATTCTTCTCTATCTCTGCTGACACTACCAGTAGAGATACAGTGATACCACAGTTTTTTTGGTATTAAAAGAATCAGAATGTGTTCACTAGCTTGTTAAACATATGCTTCTGGAAATTTACTGAAGCCTGCAAATTCCAGTCATTAGAAGACTAGCCTAGGTATGAAGTGATACAGAGAAGAAAAATTTTGCTCTGCACATCTTCAAACTCTCTCTTATATTGCCTAAGAAACAAATACTGACTTTGAGCTTTTCTTTGTCAGGAGACAATATTTTCAAATTCAATTTTATGGCTATCAAATGTTCTCCTTTCTATTTCTGCACCTTTACTATTGTCAGTCAATTCATACAGACTCATACAGTATCTGTTTTACCTGCATAATGTAGTTACATTCCAGAAGCTCCATTTTTGGGTTAAGGTTTAGTTTCATATATACATATGCTGGTTCAAAGATTCTGTCATACAAACTTTGCAAAAGTTCAGCTTCTTGAGCAGAACGTTTTTTCAGCCATGCCTGAAAGAAACATCCACAACAATGTTCAGTATAAATGTATAGCAAGGTGTAATAAAGAGCAGCCTGCAATGATTATCTTACTTGCAATATTGGTCTCCAGCTGAGGACAGAAGAACTGATGAAGACCATACCCATTCGAGAAACTGTTGCTGGAGAGGCATTCTCGATGTTGTGGACCTCAAATAACAGTTTACATGAAGGAGACATAGGAATTCTATCTCCATTTGCTAGAGTAAGGGTCTTGTTATCATCCAAAACTGAATTTAAATTCTCAATCCAGATTGCATCTACAGGACCATCTAAAATCAGAAACACATTTTCACCTGGAAAAAATAATCAAAAGAGAGATAGTTCATATCACATTGCTGAAAAAAACAAGAAAATAAGTATACAAAAGATGGTTTGGAACTTAAATGTATAAAAAATTATTTTATTTATTGTAATTTCTGCCATCTCCATGGATGCTCATTACTGAATAAATTGCATACTTAGTTAAGGAAATATTTTTGAAACAATTAGTAGCAAATGAGAGCAAAAATAGATCTGTATAGTGTTGATTATTTGTTACCTTGACCGGGTACCAGATAGAAACGGTGCTACTCTCTCTCTCTCCCCTCTCCACAGGACAGAGGGAGAGAATAAGGTGAAAATGTTTGTGGATTGAGATAAAGACAGGGAGATCACTTGACAGCTTTTATTGCAAATTAACATAGGTTTGGATGACAAGAAGCAAAGACAAACACCACAAATGCCTTTCCCCCACTCCTTTTTCTTCCCCAAGATTCAACCTCTTTCTTCACAACCTAATCTAACTCTTCCTCCTTCCTTCCCCTGCCCCAAACCTACTCCAGGGAGGCACAGGGAGGTTAGGGAATTTCGTGTTTTGTCACTAAAATAAGGATTCTTTGGGCAACTAAGCAGGAGAAATTGAATATTCACAGATCCCTCTCAAGTTAATGAAAACTATGCTCACTCATCTGTTCTTAAAATCTGGTTGTTTCTCTTTTATTTTGAAATATAAATATAGATGTAAATACCTAAGTTTTGGCAATTAAATTTTAGAATTCTGGCTTCATTTGGAATATAGAAAATTTCCAATAGAGAAAACATAGGCATTTCCAATGTCAGAAATTTAGCTATCTTTTAAAATTAACATCCTTCTAGGAAAGTTCTGTAGAAGAATTCCCTTTTTTTAATGTATTTATTTTTTCAGATACAAATGAAAAGGAATTTCAGTATGCCAATCCTAAAATACTGAAATATAAATACGGGCAATCAATGTATGCAAAACCACGGGAATAACATCATTATAAATTAGTGCTATTAGAACAGGTTAATCTAATTTATAATTTATCAGCTTCCAAGTGACACATCTAC
The DNA here is from genome assembly GCF_965178545.1 of Coloeus monedula. NCBI lineage: Eukaryota > Metazoa > Chordata > Aves > Passeriformes > Corvidae > Coloeus > Coloeus monedula. Next base: position 33,695,418 of record NC_138782.1, read on the forward strand.
ACTGTAGAACTGAAGTTTCAAGAAACCGATCATTTTTTTTAATGTAGATACACTACTGAAATAATACATTTTTAAACTGGTGCCCTTTCTTAAAAGGTGACCTGTAATCTCATCTCTGTTCTCTACAGTTTTCCTCAAGAAGAACATCTGTGAATCAAATATGCTTTTTTTCAATATATCATTCAAGATACATTTTTATGATGCCACATGGAAAATATTTACATACCTTTTTTGGTTTTCAGTGTTTTCCTCCAGAGAGTAGAAAAGATTCCATCTGTCCAGTCATTCGTTGCAGCATCTAGTTTTCCAAACATTTGAGGAGCAGTAATAGCTTTGGGGTTCATGCGCATTTCCCTGTGAGGCTGGCCACATTCTGTGAGTGCTCTCATTAATATAGTTATGACCATTGTTTTTCCAGATCCACTAGGTCCAAGTGTCATCAACCCATGACGTACTAGATTAGTTTCATACAACTATTAACAAAATCAAAATAACATATTTCAATTTAAAAAATCTTTAGAAAGATTTCTGCTTGCACTTAGTAGCGATTAAGATGTATTAGACATACAAGTTATACGCTCAGGATTGAACCTGGCATGCATTTGCTGAATTTTAGTGTTTTGTGGAATAGTACATATTTTCAGTTGCTAATCTTCTTAGCACTAAGCAAGTTCACTATAAACAGGTCATAGAACTAAAACTCACCTAAACTTTTTAAAGCAACTGAAAATAGTTTTACCAGATTTAAAATAGGGTTTTCTGTATTATCAAAAAGGAGAAATTAATATTAGCAAAACATTCATGCAAATGAAGTATGATTAATCACTACAGTGCTGAAATACCTGAGTACATGAAACAAACACAGGAACTGCACTTTCTCTGGAACTGTGTATGGGTTTAGTTTCAGGAGAATTCTCTACTGAATTTTCTATTTGTCTTTTAATATTAGCATTAGGTTTGCTGTGGAAGTGTCAGTCTGCCTATACAAGTATGAATGAACTGAATGGCACAAAACAGTGGTAGTCCTTCTGAGTGACAAAATCTTTTAAGATGAAGCATCTACAGTTCTTCCTCTGCAAGCTGAATAAAGGCTTTTATCAGTCTAGGATGAAGATCTACAGGCACCACAGTGCAAGTCCCTTGCACTGGTCTTCTTCAGTGGGGGGCACACACAACCTTCAGTTTTTCCTATATTAGATGTGCAGGTTCTTGGGTAAGACAGTGGTTTAACCACAAACACGTTGTTCTGCCTCCTGATTGCAAAGAATGTTTTAGAAAAAAAAGTTTTACCTGAACAAGTTTAAGATTCCATGGTGGATGGTTAACCAATCCTGCCTCTTCAACCTGATGAGCTACTGCAGCCTGAAGCTCATCATAGGTACTGCTGTCCAACTGCAACCCCGGGAAGAGATCATTGATCAGACTGAGAAACAAAGGCTCATCTTCATCTATCTGAAACAAAAAATGTTATTAAATGTTTAAAGAAAGGTTATCCGAAGAATGTTTCCAAATCAACATCAGTCTCTGTTTTAAAAGAATAAGCAGTAATAACATACTTTCTAAATACAGATGCTTACTGACAGCTAACAAGAGAGCTTGCTACAAAAACAGCATTTTGAAAATGTCATCCACAAGCCATGCAAAAGAGAAATTCAGAATTGAAAGAAATTTACCACCCAGTAGACACTGGAATCTATTTATAAAATTGGTTTGTAAACCACTTGCAGCATACATTGGAAAGAACACCTTATCTGGAAAGAAGTCTTTTAAAGTCTGATTTAGTGGATACTAATTATTCAATTTACTTATGGTACAGTACTCAGTCTGGGCACAAGTCAGTACACTGAAAGTCACATGCACAGGTAAGCCACTATTAATCTACTTGAATGTTTGCATGATGAACACTCTTTACAAGTCTAATAAACTCTCTATGTTGTTTAATGATAACCTGAAGGTTATCATGTTTCAATTTTTTAAAGGAAAGAATGTTTGAAATTTTTTCTAATCTCATACAAAACCCGTGAAATATCTATTAGGCTTGCCTCTACATAGTGCTAAAATATTAAATTAGATTCTTACCAGCTTAGAAAGATTCATATCTCTTAACCCCCTCATAACAATACTTAATTCGCCTTCAGTTGGCCTAGCTCTCTTTTGAGTTCCAAGAGTCCTCAGTACTGAAAGGATATTCCTCAGACCAAAGTCATAATGGACCTAGAGAGTGGAAGAAGACTTATGTATCAGTAAGAAGTTCTCTAGCTTTATTTCATCGATATATCAAGATTTACTTGCATATTATATAGTACAGTTGTCCTGCCTGGAAAAGATAGCTAAAATAGGAATTGTTGTTGTTGCTTAGGAATTATTCTGTTCAAATAAATGAAGGATAATAAAGTTGTTTTCAGGAAGATGTGCTATAAGGTTTTTCTTTTCTAATTTAAATTTAATTCATTTAAACATTTATCATGCCATATAGCAAGTATTTTATAGCTGTGAACAGCAGGGTTCTAAACCACTAATACTTCCATTCTATACCATGTCTTTCCAACTAAGGCATCTTAAAGCACAGACTTCAGATCAAGGCAGTGCTGTGGGGACATGAGCAACTTAAATCAAACTAGACATTTCTCCTGTGGTTTCCAGTTTCCAATTTCCAACTACGTACCCTAGTCCTAGATAATTCTTACAGACAATTTATATGACTAGGATAATTTTTGTCTGGCTGACTTGTTTAGGCAGAGAACCTCATGCACTTGCAACTAATTAAAAAGCATCATTTTAAACAAAAAAAGGTGCATATACGACTACATATTCATGAATTAATATAGCAATTTATTCAGAAATTTTACAGAGGTATTTGTTTAAATTATATTTAAAGTAATTCAGTATTTTGTAAAAGGCATGTAAATGATGTTTCAGAAACAATCTGCATAACGTGAAAAGTAGAAGGTTTTACTGCATGAATACAAAGAGAAAGGGAATACATAACATTACCTGCTTAGTGAGCTGCTCCTCACAAAGTTTATAAAGAACAAAGAATTTCTTAGCCAAGACCACATTATCAATAAATCCGTAACTTGCAAGTTTAACCCTTATAATTATCTGAAATACAATTATTTTTAGAAATTCCATTAGTTTCTCCTGAAGACAGGCCAGCAAATTAAAATACATTTTTCCTTTCAGTTTAGTCAGGAATTATACCTGTCTATCTGGAACCATCATTGCAACAGTTCTAAACTGAATTTTGAGATTTTCTGGTAGTTCTTGACGTCCAGCATATCCAGGATTCTAAATAAGAAAACATAATGCATCATTATGCATTTTTAATAATTATTCACAGCAGTCAAAATTTATAAGTATTTATTTACAACACTCAAAATAGCTGCCTTTTTACTGTTCAATAAAAATAAATGCATGTATAAATACTTCAGAGTTAAAAGTCTTGCCTATCAATTATTACAATTTTAATCTCCCATAAAGTAATCTTGGATTGCCATCTGCCTTGGCATTAGGAAACATACACTTTAAAATTTCCTGCCCATGAGATTACAGAAAACAGTGCTATAAAGCCTTGAGAATCCTACGGCAACAAGACAGCATATGCTAAAAGTTAATATTCTGGGAGATCAAAGAATTTTTACATATCCATGTAGGCATCCATTAGTCAAGACATGTGTCCCTGAAAGCTATCTTTCTTTTATCTCCTTTCAGTGAAGGTTCTTTTTTCCCCCCTCCCTACAGTATCTTTTTCATTAATACTATTAAAGTATTAATACTATTAAACTACTAATATGTTAATATCATTCAAGCATTAGTGCATTATTAATGCATTACAATTAGAATTATTAAAGGTACAGCAGTAAAGTGCATTAGTGTTTCAGTCCTCTCAGTGAGCACAGAGAATTCTTCAAGTTTGGTCAAACTCCTAGTCTGCATGGTGAATAGCAATACAGCAATGAAGGGACATTGAACCCTTTCAATTGTATTAAAGGCAAAATGAACGCATGCCATTCACGAATAATCATATTATTTATGTATTGTGCACTTCAGTCTAATTCTATACTGACATCATTTTATTAATAAGACCACTTATCTTCACCTTGTCACTTAACCTCTATGTAGTATCATTTGTCAGTTTAAAATTATTATTACACTTACCATAGTTAGGAAAATTCCAAACTCTGGATTTAAATCTACACAGTCTCCATCAGCAAAAATGAACTGCTTCTTTTTTTCTTTTCTTGCTGTTAAAATAATATAGATTTGTTGTGCTGCTACTGACAAGACAGGCAACTCAATTCGGTTGAATTCATCAAAACATCCCCAAGATCCAGACTGTGCAAGACCTAAAACAGGGAAAGAAAAAAACATTATCTCTTGTCCTGCATGCATATTTGAATATCTGAGCTAAATGACTTTTGCTGCAAATAATTAAATCACATTAGTTTTATTTATTGCCCTGTGGTCAAGGCCTACCTTCCTTCAATCCACCTAACTATTTCCATATCTGTCTGAATTAATATTACTTGATTTATGCACAATGCTTAAAAATGAATCAAAGTCTGAAAAAAATATTTTGATAAGTTGGGGCATTTGGTAAATATTTTTTACAGATCATTCTGTGAATATAGCCTTTTATTGTAGAGCAGCATTCAATTATTTTCAAAAAGCTGCACTGTTAGTCAAAAAAATTAAAAATAAGTGACTTAGAGCTACAAAACATTAGTCTTAAATGTCACCAAAAAAAAAGTCATGGTTTTTATCTTACCATTTTAAGTTCCCACTAAACAAGTTTCTCACGGAATAGTACAGGATATTAACAACATTCAAAGTATGGATATGTGTATGAAAGAAAGAGAAAAACCCAGAGAAAGAAAAATAAATGAAAAGAGAAATCTAGAAGTACTATATTAATAACAAGAATTTTTTGTACGGGAATATTTTCACAGTTGCCTAATTTCTGTTTGGAAAAGTAACACGTATGTAGTAGCACCTAAGACAATTGTTTTTCTTTTCACAATGTTTTATAAGAAAGTTTCTAACAGCATTTTTTCCCAAATGATATTAAAGTACCAGTAAGCCATGTTTTTCTTTCATGTATACTGAAAGCTTGCTATTTAATTGTGAATAATTTATGCAAGTCATTCAGGGTTTATTTGTGTTGTGCAGTTAAGGCTAAATCCCTTTAAAAAAAGACATTCTGTCATGAATTTTGTCAGTCAAAGATTTTCTAAAATTTTTATGACTTTCAAATGGGCAATATGTTTATAAACCCACAGCTTTAGCCACTTTCATGCCCCTTGCTTCCCAATACATACAATACCATTACTCTGAAAGACGAGATGACAGAAATCTCATTAAGTTCAAGTCCCTTACCGAGAACAGAATAGCTCCATGCAGTACAAGCTCTGTGCTGACCAGTTGCAAAGCAGTTTTGCAGAAAATGACCTGCTGCTCCATTTAACAACTAATTAAGCATGAATCAGAGCTCTACCTTTGTAACAGGGGAAGGCAGCTGCATACTGGGCAAGAGTGTAGCCTGCAGGGTGAGGCACATCACTGTTCACCTCTACTCTGCACTTGTGAGATAGAAGCTGGAGTACCATGCTCACTTTGGGGTTTCCCAGTAGGGGAGAGACATTGATACGTTTGCATGAGTGCACCAAGTGGCTGCTGTGATGGTCAGTGGCCGGAGGGAGGACACGACACAGAGGGAGAGGCTGAGAGAACAGCATTTGTTGAGCCTGGAGAGAAAGTGAAGGACAAAGCCTATTGCTGTTAAAACTAGATAGTAAGAGGCACTGAGAAATTGAAGCCAGGCTTGTCTCAGAGTCGCAGAGGAAGAAGAGGAGACAATGGACACATGTTTCAATGTGGAAGATTCCAAGTCAGTGGAAGTATAAAAAATGTGAAACTGAGAATGGGTCAAAACACTTGAGCAGAGGTGTTGCAGAACATCCATCTCTGGAGCCAGTCAAAACCCAACACAAAGAAGGTACTGAGCACCCTGCTCTACCTGCACCTGCTAAATGACCTGTGGAAGTCTCTTCTACCCTGCTTGAAGAAATCTTACCTTTGAAAATCCTACCCAAACCTCTGAAGTCCATTTGATCGGAGCAGTTAAATACTACTACGTATTTTCCCAGAGCCTTTCCCATGTCTTTCGTTGTTTCTGTTTTACCAGTTCCAGCTGGTCCTGCTGGAGCTCCTCCCATGTTCATTCCCAAAGCTTGCGCTAAAGTTATATAGCACCTACAAATATCAATTGATGTTAATCAATTCAATTAAATTAAAGATGTAAGTGTATACATATAAAATACAGATCAAGTTATGCAATAGATTCTACAGCCCCTATGTTGAAATGCTACTTCTTCTTAAGGCAGTTCCATGGATTTCAGTGCAAGAAGTTCAGAGAGGTAAAAGGCACAAAATATAGCATTTAAACGTTACTTATAAAAGAAAAAAAAGAAACAACAAATCAAACAAACAACAAAAGAAGCAAACTCTGGTGTTAACAAGCTAAAAAAATCAATGCATATCCCATGAAGGTATTTCTCATTAACTTTGCTGGCAGCTATAAAGAGCACATTCTGCTGTTGAATTCTGCTATGTCATCATACTCTGCAGCATCTTAACCTGCATACATTTAATTATATAACTTTGACTATATCCTCAAACGTGAAAGAATAAGGATATATGGATGGCCTCTTCCCCAGTTGTGGGTAAGAAATAGTTACAATTCTAGGAAAAAAAGAACCCTAAACTTCACCCTTTTTTTTTTAAAGTCTTAAAAGGTCTAGACTACAGTTTTACTTATATGCGAACCTTAGTTATGATTTTCATTCATGGGAAGGTGTGGAAGAGTAATGCTAAAGGAATTAAGCAATGGGGCATCTTCACTGTCAAATCAACGTAATTTGGACACATTCTAACTGAAGTATTTCTGGTTTTAATCCATAACTGAACAGAGTTTTATAGCTAACTACTTCCTCAGTTTAGACTGAATTACTGTAATTTACTATGCCCAACTTGCACTGCAGGAACTTTCTTGCTTTCTATACAATAACAAACTCTGAAATGACAGGAAGGCTTTATCTATCCAGTTATACTTCAATCAATTTTGGGGTAGTTTTAACAATTTTGTATCAAAAATACTCAACTGCTGAGGGCAATGCAGTTCACTGCAGAAATCTATTGAACTTTCCATATTGTCACAATAGCAGCTCTACCTCTTCTGGAGAAATAAAGGTATTCAAAAAATCATAGAAGCACACACACCATATAGATACCAAAGTAAATGATTGTAGGTTGGAAGTTATTTTATTTCTTGAAGGGACCTTTTTGCAAATGAAGTATCTCTTGGTCTTCTATTTTCTCATTTGGTTAAAAGCAACATCTCAAGAAAGGATCGAATGGAGAAAGAACTTGGACCAGGAAGGAAACAAAGAAATTCCCAAGAGGAAAAAAGAAATATGGTTCCTTGTTAAGCCACATTTGAAACAAAATGGCCATTTACTTGCCTGGCTACAGAAGAATGGAAGGTGAGTGCATACAGTTAGGACTTTTTCTTAGACTTTCAAAGAAGCCATAGAATCTTTAGAGATTCTCTCATTACCAAATTTGAAATATTTGACCAAATCTTCTCTTCAGTATACTGCTAAACTACATGTTACTATATAACCTTAAAACAATGAATTTCTGTTACTAAGTGTTCTTTTTAAGACTGGGCAGTGATAAATGTACAGATTAGTGAGACTCTACTTTACCTTTTCTAAAAGAGTATATTAAGCAAATGTATGAGAATGTTTTCATGAATGCTCTAACCCACACAGGACTTAACTCAGATTTTCTCTCTTTAAAGATAAATGTTAAATAAACACTATAAATATTAAAAGTACTCCTTATCTAGAAATGCTTTTCTAACCTGTCTGTAAGAGGTGTTATAACCAGACGATCAGTGCAACCCAAAAATTCATTTTGGTAGATAAAATCAACATCTGTAATTGCTACAATGACGTGATCATAATCCTCTTTGTAGTAGAATCTAGACTGCTTTAACCACTCAAAATCAGTTGGTGTTCTGATGTTCATTTTTACCTTAAAAGAAAGTAAAAGTATGTGTTATAACTGAGCATCTACATTTATTGCCTTTATCAATTGTGATAAAATGCTGATTTGTATGTGAATAATGAGTGATTACTCAGATCTTGTGTAAGTAAACTTAAATACAATAAGCATCACATAACATCTTCAGATGTATGCTAAACTGATATTAAAAACATCTTGATCATGTAACCCGATCATCCCAACATCTGTGTTACCAAATAAATTTTCAACTGCTTTGGTAGGACAGTCTGCTTTCCAAGTGAGAAATGCAAATAGCATACCACTAAATCCACCAAACACGTTGCAACAAAGGGTGTGATGAGGGAAGGATGTGACTGAGGTATAGAAGCAAATGCTGTATCTAAAAAGCCTCTGGAAATATGTGAGGGACAGTGTTGAAGGATGCCATTCCTCGAAGAATAAAGGGATGGTAACAGTTTAGCACAGTCTCAAAAGTTCAAGTATAGGATTGCAACTATCTGCGGATTTCAGTAGGTTTTTTGTTTCTGTTCTGTGTAGTCTCCTTGGGAATGTGCAGCCTTGTGCCAACTGAGATTCTGTAAAGTCATAAGGCAGTGATGTTACAGTTACAACACCCTCAGCAGTCTCAGCTTTTTAAGTTGTGCAAGTAAGAGTAGTAGAACAGTTTTTCAAAGGAAGGAAATACTTTAAGTTTTATCTACCAAAAGAAATTCTATAGGAAGGCATGGAAAATTTAAATATTCCAAGAAAAGTGTAAACATTTGGCAAATATATTTAGCTGACAGAACTAATTAATATTATTCTAGTTTAAGCAAAATTGTATTATTTTTACTGTGGTGAAATAATGGACATCTTTCTCTTATATGTGCATACACATGTAACTGTAACTATCACATATAAGAAAGAGTATTATGATAGAAAACGCATTTAGCTTTCAGAAATCAAAATCCATACTTTACCAAATCATCAAAAATATCACGCTGATGCACATGAATGGTAATAAGTGTTTCAAATTTCACTCTCTCAAACTTGGAAAGATCCTGTGTGGTCTGGCTAATCAATGTATTCAGAATATCCAGAAATCTAGCATTGGTTACATCCATGATTTTTTTGTCATCCTTAGCATGGCGCAGAGCTTCTTCTCCATCACGTGTCCACAATATTTGAATTCCCAGTAATCCAACCTAAAAATGTAATACATGAAAAATATACAAACTAATCACTTGTTGAACTCCAGCTGTGTTACACAAGCCTTAGGTATAATAGGAACAATAAATTATGGTGTAGACAGTTCCAAAATATCACTATATCCAGCATGAATCTATCTCACCAGGACACCACGCCTGAATTAACCGGCTCTGCTGCCCAACCTGCTGAAAAGGCACTTACAAATTTTACTAACATTTGTCACACAGTGAGATACACTCAAACTAAGGACTAGTGTCAGTTTCACTTCTAATCCTTTGGAGTACTCCAGTAGTACAAACCTAAACTGGCTCGGGGGGAAAAAGACCTTCTGAAAATTTCCCATTGCCTATTTGTAACTAATTAAAGACCATTAAAATGCTGTGCATTTTCACTGACCACAGGATGGCTTGCCTCCTAACATTCTGTCATGCCTGGAATACAGCCTAGAGAACATTGAACTGCAAGTTATTTTGCTTCCAGATCAATCTAGAGAGTTACAGGATATTGTACATAAACAACTGTCTCAGATTTCTTTTGATTTACAATACCCCCAATAAAAATGATAGATAAGCACTGTATCCCTTTATTACCTTTATTCCCCACATTTCTATATTCACAAAGCAACAAGCCCTAAAAATTTTACTCAACATCTCTTTCTACTTTTCCGGCTCCCTATGCTTGTAGTGAGCTCATGGTTACAGAGTTTGTGTTTTAGAAGATAGCCTGATGATTTTAAAATGGTGAGTTATCATAAGTAGAGTCTAAAAGAATTAATTTTAGAATGACCAATTAGTCAAACATAAATAAAATAAATATTTGGAAGTGACTATTTCATGCTACCTATATCAGCAGCTGCTGAGCCAGGAAACAGGCAGTTTAAAGAAAACATTTCATTTGTAACTATTTTGCCCAATTTCTTCTCTCTTCTCTAACACAGCTTTACTTTGTAAAAATTTCTTGGCCAAACCCTTTTAACACAAGCAATTTTTTGACCATGAGAACATTTGTATTAGCAAGACGTGAAATGCAGATGGTAATAAAGCCACACCAAAATGTCTGACATGCAAACAAGACAGTCCTTATTTGTTAAAGGCAGTGAAAATTTTCAAATAAACATTGCTGAGACAACATACAATTATATCATAAATACTTCAGGATAATTCTATTAAATATTTAAATGTATTGATTTTTTTTTAAATAGCAACCTACTGGCCAGTTTTAATATCTGCAGAACTTTTATTTAAAATTACACCCAGCACTGTACCAATCAGCAAATTACAGATTCAGAATTCAGGATGGGAAACAGATCATTACTTTTTAATGAAATTTATGAATTATCAGTAAGACGAAGGAGATTCTGGAATCCTTCAACATAGCATTGTACTAGGACTGCACTATCATAGTGACAAATACATGAACTAGGAGGCAAATCTTGTAAATTATGAGATAAATAATCATAATCATAGTTCTTGCAATCTTAAATTATGAGAGACATCAATCTGCACATACAATTTTATTTGCAGCTGAAAGGGATTCAATATCCATTACAGAAAATACAAGCTCTACTTTATATTCTCCAAGAGAACTAAAAAAACTAAATTTAAAGCAGATGGCAAGAAAAATATTATGCTATACCTGGGTACCAAAATTGAAGTGATTAAGGATTGCCTTCTACTGACCAGACCCTTCCCCTTGTTTCCCTTATGAAAACTTCCTCATACAGGCAATCCCACGTGCTCTTTACCTTGCACCTGCCCCCATATGCAAGCCAGGCTGCACACACACATCCACATCTCGTATTCTTACCTGGGCTGGGAATTGATTAAGAAAACTCAGCAACTGATATCCTGGGTCGCTAATTTGGTAAAATGCTGCCCTAATTATGCCATGCAATGACTTCTGCTGAACTTGCAATAAAATCTTCAACCAAATTTCTACTGGTCCTTTTGCAAGCACTGGAGTGTCCAACTATAAAATTAATGAAAGTAAAAGGTATGAAATAGAACATACTTACCAACCTTCTGTTCACAAATATGAGATACTACATAGTTACTAAATTTCTATCCATGACAGCTACAGATTTTACTTCAATTAATATCCAAGAAACTTATTTAATGAAGACATATTCTAGTCTTGTTAACAACAATCCTTGAAATATTTATTTGTAATTAACAATAATTCACCTCAATTCATCTTATATGTTCAATAATAAAATTATTTATCTATTAATGTTTCTAGACAAAAAAATCAGATAATTACTGAAATTTTTTCTCCTTCTCTTGATATGACTGCCAGTATGCGATCATAATCCTTTGGGTGAAACTCTACTTCATTTATGTTGTCAGATATGGAAGTCAGATGCGGCTGTAAGGATAATTCAGGAATCATTCAATGTAAATATTTAGCATTAGGAAACAGAAAAAAATATCTCAAATAAGGTTATCCTGCAAAAGTTCATCTGAACCTACAGATAAATTTTTGGCCATCTGTAGGTAACTATTACAGAAATGGTTGTGTAGAATTTTATCTGTCTACTGTGTTTTTACAGTTTCCAGAGATGATCCAGCAGAGATCAACTGGCTTATCTCAATCAACCCTCAATAACAATCCAGACTAGCTGGATGAATTTTGCAATATGCAAAGCAGGAAAGCCTCACAGGGTCCCTTCTATTAGTTTAGTTGTGAAAGAAACCACCAGCAAATCACTTGATGAAATCATATTCTAGTGTTCTGAATTTTGAAGATTGTTTTGAATTACAGGTATCATTTCACATTTTGCTAAAAAACAGAGAGCAAGAAACAATTTTTTTTTCAAGCAAACTTTATAAAAAGAAAATGTTTGCATCCCATATTATTAAATGCTCCTCCATATTCTAATTCTTTTTATATAAGTAGAAAAAAATCACTTAAGTTTGTACCTGGATTGTATGAGAATCACTTGCTTGTCCAAGAATTTCAACAAGTGCAGGATCAGAAATAAAAAAGAATCTTGGAAACAGCAGTCTTTTCTTCTCTAGATATCTTTAAAATTGAACAAATTGTTATTAAACTATTTCAGGTTGCAATTTTTTCTATATAGGAGTGTAAGTAAGACTGAAATACAATTAATGTTTCATACAAATTATTTACAATATAATAGAGCATTAAAAACCAAACAATTCATACCCTGTAAGTGATTTCTGACATACTTCCAACTGTTCATGTAAATGAGGGAGAAGTTGTTCCATGGTATCATCTCCAACACAGCAGGCAACTACATTTGAGTTTTCATGAGCTCGTTGCATTATTTTTACCCATGATTTGTCAATATTCTGAAAACGCTTTGCTTCCTATATATAGGAAAACCAAAGCATAATATGTTGACTATTGCACAGAAAGATTTTAATACAAAATAATAGGCAAGCATTGTAAATTTTACCTGGGGTAACTCTTTTGCAATATCTCCTGCTACAAAAACAGCTTCCAGATAAATCCAGAGGTTCTGCACAACCAGCCATTCTTCAATTATGCGTGAAGAGTTGCTTAGTTTATAAACCCAGCTCTGAATTTGCTTTTTAAATGCAGTATTGTATCTAAAAAAGGATGAGAAGCATAAATTATTTAATTCTAAATAATGCTATTATAAAATAAATTCTTACAATGGTGAAAAAAACCCCACACCCAGAACAAACTAACTCTTATTTCACTTACAGTAAGAACAACCTCGTGGAAAGATTTTACCAGCTTGATTACATTCAAGTATATTGAGACAAAAGTTGTCTCAATTGAATGTGCATGGAAGTCTTTCACATAAGGATGCTTTTCATTAGGCCTTGTAACACTTTTTTTCATTAAAAAAATATTTAATTCAAATTTACTGCTGATTTAGCTCAATAATAGTATCATTGCTATTGCAGTGTGTTTGTGAAAATGCCATACATGAGCAATTCCAAGTACCTATTGGACAGCAAAGAATCAAGTATCATTAAACTGTCCTCCATCAGTATCATAATTTCTGCTGATTCAATTCCCTTTAACAGTAACTCTCCTCTTGATTTGAACTGTGAAAAGCTCAGACTTTGGACTCCCCAGATTTCAGCAACTTGAGATAGTTTGGCTTCTATATCCTTTTCCTTCATAGCAGATATGCATATATCCTGCAAAGAAAGAACCACATTTTAGACTCTCTAATCTTGTGAAATGAAATCTTTCCTAATACTGCACATCTAGTCTTAGAATATTAAAATAGAATATTAAAAAATGCAGATATCACAAATTTTACTCACTCAAATTATATGTATGGATAACTGAAAAAAGCACACATGGAAATGGATGGATATATATTTTCTGTGGCTTCACATTTTGTTATTTCTGTGTAAAAAGATTTTTGGATCATAATTCCTACAAGGCTGAGGAGGGGTAGTGATATAGACTCATCACCAGATGGACTCTGACTCTTACCACATTTCAGTTATAGAATCATAAAATCTAAGAATAGTTCAAGCTGGAGAGGTCAAGTCCAATGTTCTATTCAAATCAGAGCTTAATTCAAAATTAAGCAGATCACCTTGGAATGCTCCCATATAAATCAAGCATAGATACAGTAAGTTTTTGCATGTGTCTTTACTATACGAAACACGGAAACCCCACTGAGTTTTCACAAGTTATATGAGGTGTTTTTTTGAAGTTATGTGGTTCAAAAGAAGGCATAATCATCTAGCAAAGTCTTAATATTAAAGATTATTAACCATGAAGTCTTCATTTAAATTTTCTGATTTATCTACAAAACTATGAAGCAACAACAAAGGTAAAAAATTAGGTAACCATGATCATGTGAAGTTTTATTTGAGGATTTTTTCCTGTTTAAAAAGAGCTAAGAAAATAATAAAAAAAAAAAAATGGCAGGAGGAATGTGAAGAGATTATCTAAAAACAAGTGCCTAGAGATTTCAGCTGCTACCTCTGTCATTACTCACATAGATAAGAGCTTCTAAATAAAACATAAAATTGTTTTAGACTAGTGTGGTCTGATTGGGAGTCAAGGACTTCAATGAAGTAATTATTTTTAAAGAGGGTAACTGTTTTATAATCAATCACATTATTTTTGATGACCATATAAAATGAACAAGGAGGGGAAAAATGTATGTACCTACCTCAATGTCTTCTTTATTTTGAAGAATTGGTGCTTCCATGATGTTTCGAAGGCAGAAGGTTTCAGATTCTATATCAAATTGATGTCCTGTTGTTTCAGCAATACGATCCCAGTGTCTTTGCTTCATTGCTTTGTCAGACATCATTTCCAGCAAAGAACAACACTCAATAAAATCCTCAATTCTTTTCTTGAGATCTGAAAAAGCTTGCCAGTGGTGGAGGCCTTTAGGTAGTCTACGGCACCTGCAGTTAAATTGAAGTGATACAGTAGTAAATGCCTGTTCTGTCAAAATAGAATTGTTTAAACAAGAGTTTAAACAAGGAGATACAAAGTGGATTGTATTGAGGTCAACATTTTCTATGTCAGCTTGCCTACCTGTTTAGGAAAAAACTAATACAAATGCCCTACTTACAAGTCATAATATTTAATAGTCTCAAACTGGTATTTTCCCTGCAAATAAAAAAAACAAAAACCCAAAACTGTAATTTCCATTAAAACATAGTTATCTGCTGCCTATCATCAGAAACTCGTTATGGGAAAAGAAAAAACAAAGAAAAATTAGTTAAACTTCATGTATGAAATCCTTGAACAAATATAATATTTTCTTCAATTTAAAGACCAGTAAAATAGATGGCACTTATTAGCATACCAATATGGAGACAGACATGAAAATGAGATAAATAGGACTGCCTCCTCCACTTTTGGTTAGTGGTTCTGAATCCATTCACTAATGAAAATTATATACTTCTAATGTGGAAAAAAGCCTGAGAACAGATAAATAAATATCTATCTCTTTGACCACACTTTTAAAGAGCCGACACACCAAGAACTGAGCAGGTGACCTTCCACAGGAATGCCCCATTGCAAATGATAAAGTATATCCTTATCAGGAAAAACAATAAATCCTTGGTTCTGCATCCTTTATCACTTGTTTCTCTAGCTCCCACTGACATAATTTCATATTCCCAGTAATTAGGAACAATACAGCAGCGTGTGTGTGGCTTAGAGCTGTCAGTGCTGGCTGGTTGCTGGTATATTCATGTTGGTTTAGCTCCCTGCTCGATGTCAAACTGGATGTTTAACACCTACCCACCTTTCTCTGAGGGGGAAAGAATTTTGCACCTGTTATTCTTGTATTCAAAACTTAAAATCTTGTATATTCTTGTATTCAAAACTTAATCATCCAAGTTGAAGAACCTACCTTTTACAAATAAAATTTCAGTCCTCCTACCCTTTTGGTTGGTTTAGCTAATGAGATCAATGCTTCAACTGATTGTATGCCCATCAATTATCAAAGCTACAGGTAAAAGGCTGGTTAAGTAAAAGTATGGTGTTATTTCACTCCTTCTTGAATAATCTTTTTTTTTATAATAAACCTTATTCATGGAAGCTTTGATAAATATATCAATGGCTCTATGGAACTCACCTAATCTTAAGGCATTTAACATCTTTTACTATTCATATGTTAAACGTACCTGGTTTGAAACTCCATAAGTTCAGTTGTGATTTTTTCAATATCTATCTCTGTCCAAAGTATGTCATAATAACCATTGATAGTGCTTATTACAGTGTCATATAATCCATACAATTTCTGAAGCAAGCCTAACTCCTTCCTGGGAAAAAAAAGCAGTTATACCAATAATTTCAATCAGCTCTCTGGATATCTCACAATATTTAAATATATTATATATGTAATAAAGATACAAAAAGTAGAGGTAGACAATTAGAGTATGTTTCTTAATGTAGAAAAGAATACTTAATTTTTAAAAATCCACAAAAAAAGAGCAGATGGTTGGTGCTAAGGATCTAATATCCCCACTAAACATATCTGGGGGAAGTTTTGCTTTTCCCTAGTTCTCCAAAACTTCCATTAGTCCAAAAGAAACCTAGGTTACATGCCCTGAGCTGGCTCTGCAGTGCAAAGCAGAACTGGCAAGTGGAAACAAACAGTCAATTTACTTAGAAGCACTCTCTGAATCTGAACTAAAACTCTGATCTAAAACCAGCCAGAAACAGTGAGATCCTCATCTGGCGTGAATCATCAGCAAACTATTGAAATGGCTGGTGAAAAAAGTTCAGAATCTGATCATCATTTGCACAGCTGCTCAAAAAATTCAGACTTTCATAAAAGCTGTAGTTAAATTCTTCATATATCATGATAGAGTGGCCTTTTCTTACATGTTCTTCTTTGCTTTCTACCATACCTTAATATATAATACTCTATTTACTCATCCATTTTTATATATATATTTCTATTTCTATCTATATGTCTCGAACAGGGCATATTGCTTCTTAATATAGTATTTATACACATTAAAATAATCTGGTGTCATTATGTTACAATAATAAATAAATATAATTTTTTTAATTGACAAATTCTTTAGAACTTTTGAATTTTTATATAAGTATTTATTTATTTTATTCGATGAAATGGAAAGCTTGTATATTATAATATTTCTTCCTTTGATGTAAGCCTAAGGCTTTCTAACATACTTGATACACACTCAAGACAGGCATATTTCCACAGTTACCTGACTCTATGCAATATTTCATACTCTGTGACAGGCAATCCAAACAACCGTTCACCAGCCGAGTACGTGATAAACTTTCTCCACAGCTCGTCAAAGTTAACCTGGTTAAGTTGTTTCATACAGAACAAATGAGAATAGAAGTTTATAAGTTGTAATTTAAAATTGCCTAAAAATAAACCATTAAACAGTTTTAAACTTTTATTAGTTCTATTAGATGTATATGTAAAATATCTGAATTTTTTTTATATATAAACAAATATATAGCCTGAAGAAAAACATCAGAGTGCCAAACAACACAATTATTTTCAAAGTATAACTGCTGTCCAAAGGATATGATTGCCATACAAAAATAGAAAGAAGAGTGATTTTTGCAACTAGTACCCAAAAGTACAGAGTATTCTCTTGGTGAATCAAGAAATTCAACAAATTTAACCAGAATCACTCAATTTTCAGTACATATTAGTGCATTAGAAGGATTAAGAATCTGCTGTTAGTCACTCAGTGCTTTTTACAAACTTAGAATTTACTTTTTACCATCTATACAGTATGTAAGACTGACAAAAGTACTATTCAAGTTACTGTAACTTGCAGAAAAAAAGAAGAAGGATTAAAAATAGAGAAAATACTGTTCCTGGACCTATGCATTAACAAATAAATACTGAGTTGAAAGACAATTATCTAATGAAAAATGTGATCTTTAAAAGATGAGAAGATTGGCATGACTGCTTTGTAACCCGACTTCTTATAAGCCATTATCAAGGTGTCGTAATTGACTCTTTCCTTTTCTACTGCTTTTATTACTTCAAATTGATGATTTCTGCTCACAAAATATGAAAACTGAAGAAAGATTACAGATCAATCCTTCCACATTAAGGAAAACATTACGTGAGAGAAACTATAGATAACATAATGTTACACAGAATATGCAAATTATCATTTGTTAAACTTGTTATGATAAGCAAGAACAGATTTAATTAATTAGTTGCAAATTCAACAGTTTACTTTCTTACCTGAAAGATCTGCAGCCTCTTACTGGCTTCCTGAGGTGGAATACTTGGAACCATAGGTCCTTCCTTTCAAATAAGCAGTCAACAAAATGGAATATTAATTCTCGAAGTGATGGAAGGCCACTCTATATTTATAGATCATCACAGAATACATATTTTTTGCTAGTCAAATTCCAATCAAGTTGTGCATCGGTAATGCAATACTTACAATGGTAAATCTAAGAAAAGATAACTTTGATGGAATTGAAAATTCCTTACCTTAATTAAACTCAACAGGACTAGACTCTAACTTTTCATACTTTGTTATTTTGCTGAAAATAACAAAACCCAGACAGTGATCCTTTTTAATGTTGGTGTGTTTGCAATGATGCCATAACATGTACTACAGTTTCTAAATTAATTTGTGCTTTATAATTACAGTTTCATTACAAGTTGTATCAGCAGGGTTTCTTTTCTTTCTCTATAGAGTTGTGTGCACTGCTATTTCTTCATACTGAAAAGTTTGACCTACAACGATGACTGCTTAGTAACCATGGCATCAAATATCAGTAGCTGAGCAGAACAAAATTCTGGCACCCAGCTCCTGAAATGAAACACTGAGTCCAAATCTTACATGCCACTACTAAATTCATTTACCATTTCATACGCTGTTCCAAAGTGTGATACATCCTCCTGAAAAACTGCAACTGATTCTAGCAAATTACTCTTAAATTTGGGCTGAACTTCAACCAACTCATCTTGGACTTCAATCTACCATGGAAAAGATTAAAATAAAAGTTATTTCTGTACAAATCACGAACAGATATTTGAGTTAGATATAAATCAAAATTATGAATAAAACATATCAAATTTTTGAACAAAAATTGATTATTTTAAGCTAAATAAAGTTTTTTCCTTTTATGGTGCTATATGTTAAATTTTTGACAGGAAATGTGGGGAAAAAAATCAAACCACCTCAACCAAAAACCATAATAAAATCTCACATTGGCCTTTAAAGGAATGTGTTTCATTACAAGGGGGTGATGGAACAAGAAGATCCTATTCTCTTTCTTTCCTCCCTCCAAAAATTCTCAAACCCCAAGATATTAGAGTCATCTTTCTCATAGAGGGCTCAGCCTTCTCTTTAACGAATTTCTTTTTCTTTGTTCAAAACATTGAGAGAAATAACCAAGAGCTGCACAAAATGTAAAACATACTCTTGAGTCCTTTCCTGAGTGATTAATCTGTGGAATAGCATGTAACTTAATTGATTCAACAAAATATCTACATATTTCAATCTAACCACCCCCATTACATAAAATATTCAATTGAAAAGGAGCTGTTGAGGGATAAAAGGCTGTCCTAAATAATAAAGGTGAATGTACAACTACCACTTAGGGGTAAGTGCAGAGCTTGCACTTCTTAGAAAAATGTAATCTAAGGGTAATAAACTCCCTGATCAGACAAGAATGACACAAAAACTGGAAATGAAGGAGAGCAGAAAGAACATTTTCTTGCAGATTGCAAACATATATCTAAAAGCTACAGTAATATTTAAATATCAAAGTTATCTATAAAAATGAAATTAGAAAATGAACGTATTAATAGAAGATATAGACACTGGTGCATAACTGATGTCAAGAGTGAGAAGTCAGAGAGGATGGACAATTGGTCTCACACTCATTTGTAACCTGAAGAAACTAACATGTTTTCAACAAAAGGAAAATAACATAATTTTATGTACTTACAGCTTGAGTTTTTAATTTATTAAAAGCATATCTCATTGAATCAACACCTTCTGATTCCTCTTTTGTAATTTTGACTTTAAATGCATTTAAAATGCCATAGGCTTCCTGAATGAAAAAATAAAGTCTTAGGAATATAATATAAGTTCATTTGAGGGAACACAGATCAAATCTGTAAAAAACATTTCAAAGAAAATCTCCTCATGTATTTTAGGCATAACTGGTTTTTTTTTAAATAAGGATGAGGAATGAAGAACTAGGGAACAACAGGAAAAGCTATTTCTTCAAAGATGTCTTGGATGAAATACTAGGAAAACATATACAAACACCACAGATTTAAAATCAGAAAATATAAAATTTTATCATCTCAATGGTATTTTATTCAATTATCTACATTCCACCTGAATGCAGATTTTAATGAATTTTTTCTAACTCTGAATAATTTTGCACACTAAATTACAAATCTATAAATATTTTGCCATATCATCTATAAAATCTTTATTGCTAAGTTTGCCAAACTGTCAAAAACATGTATATGTATCTGTAATGGAATGAACCTTCCTTATTGCTTGTTCTCATCTGCAATTTGTTTGCATATCTTCTGCTTTATGATCCTCCTCCTACATACACTGCATTATTTAAAAATAAGTTCATCTTCATATTGTATTCACCATTTGCTGGACTCACGCCAGTACATCCATGTCAGTCTGTAATGAAAAGCCCAGCACTGGACACAGCACTCCAGATAAATCTCATATTGCAGAGCAGAGGGAATCACATCCCTCAACCTGGTGGCAGCACAACTTGTAAAAGGCCCAGGAAAGGCCCAGGAGACCCTTAAGCCCCTTGGTTGCAAGGGTACTTTTCTGGCTTACATTCACTTTGGTGTACACCAAGAAACTCAGTTCTTACACAGCAAAACTGATTTCTACCCAGCCTGCACTGGTGTCTAGGGTTATTAGTCTCCTGGAGAAGGAGAAAAAGGATCCAAGAGTGACTTTTTAACATGACTAGCTCTACTGACATTGACAGAACTCATTACAATAATGTAGGAAGGAAGTAAACGTTCACGAGATATGTGGAATGTAAGTAGTTTGGGAAAGATCGTTATCTTCAATATTCATCTCCAAGTGGCAGAAGCACAGTAATAATAGTAATAATGATAATAATAAACAAAAATATTAATTCTTCATCTTTTTTAATACCTTTTATTTATTTACAAAGTTTGCATCATTTCCTACACATGTAAAACCTAGCAAGCTCCTCTCAGTTCCTCTTGCTTGCTTTATTTAACAGCTATGAGTATGATTATCATATCCTGAAGACAGAATAATAACATTTAGTAGATGTGAATACTACTTTAAATGTTTAAATTGTTCAGGTTCTTCTTTTTGGTGTAAGAGTAAGACTTTCTAACATACTTGATACACGCTTAAGAAGGCAGCTGTATTTCCACAGTCTACAACTTTTGATCACAGAACTGATTGTTTTCTTACAGACCACTGCATAAATTGCTAAGAAAAAATCCACATTCTTACTACAAAACTAGCAAAAGTGAAAACAATTACTGAAACTCCTTTCTAGTGTCACAGATCAGTCTTTAAGAAAGAAAATCTTAAAAAATTAATTCTTCAAAAGGTGGATGAAAATACAAAACTAACTTGTTCTATTAAGCTGTTTCAGAGAGTGAAAGTAAATACCAAATACTTAAAAAACGTAATGACCTTGTTTTAGCTTCTTTCAGCTTCTTATAGAAAAAACTAAAAGAATATTGCAAGTTTTTGACAGCATACCATGGTGTGTGGCTCTGTGAATATTCTCTGGCTATATTTCAAGGGGTTAGATGATCAAGATGTTTGTTTACAAACAGAGAAAAAGCAAGAACAGGATTAAGGCTAATGAAAAGAAAAAGGGAGCATAGTGTTCCCTTGCCTTGTGTTCTCATCTTCTTATTTCTGCATGTTGTCTCCTAGATTGCGTTTATAATTTGAGAAAGAATATTTTTTTCTGTTTTGTATTAATACAGAATCCATCGAATTACCTGATTAATAATTTATAATATTTAAAAAAAAAAATTTTTGCTTCCCATCTTCAGCCTAGTTCCTTCAAGACAGTGAACTCATTGAGTTCGAAGTTTATCTTATCCTGTGACACCAATTATATATAGTATTACTATTAATAATAATAGTATTTATTCAATATAACAAATTAAAAGTCATCTTACTTCAATAGGTCCCATAGACATATCTATTTCTAGTCTCTTTTCTTGAATGGTAGATAAAGCTTCCATTGCTAATCTGACATCATCTAAGTCAGACAGAGGTCGAGACAATTTCTTTATGTGGTCATTTATGAACGACAAAATGTCTAGCAATTTCTTTTTATAGTCCTCATTTAAATAACGACAGAGGACCATCTTCCAGGAATTTGCTTCAATTGTTAAAGCTGTTTTCAGTGGTCCTGGTTTTAAAAAACAATAAAAAAAAATTACTCAATCCATATCTTAGCATTTTTCTATTTAAAAAGCCCACATCATCACATATGGTTCTTTAACAGCAATTAGAAAATAGCAGACAAGCAATTCAATTATAGCATTTTAAAAGTTTCAGAACAATTTCAACTATAATTAAATATATTTCTGTTGTTTTATTGTATATTATGGTATCTAAAAAACATATTGGTAAGCTTACCTAGTGGAGCACATAGAGAAGATGAATAAAGAACAAAATATCTACTTATTAATGTGGATTTTCAGAGAAAGCTTTGATATATATTAACCAAATGTATAAAGACCTGTGATATGTAGATAGTTTATACTCATTGAGGAAATGGTATCTTGAGATTTCAATACTGGGACTTGAACTAGTTCACAGCTGAAACTGTAAGGTGACACATGTTATATGCAGTTAATATATAAACACAAACCAACACTGAAGAGACAGAAAAGTCAAGAATTTTAACTTATTTTCAGAATAAATTAGGATTTTATCAGGCAGCATTTTGTACTCTGGTAAAAGAAAGCAAAAGATACTAACAGCATATAACATTTCTGCTCACAAAACAAATTTTACAGCAGATACAGATTCTCCCTTAATAATGTGGCTATTAACATTAAAGAGATGATTCCTGAAAACCAGGGGTAATTCAAGAAACTTAGCACATCCCGCCAGAAGTTAGAATCTGTAAATCACAATAAATCAAATCCCAAACCTAAACTGAGTCCAAGAAACTACCTTCTGTCCCAGATAATAAAAGACATTTAATATCCTTGTTCTGTAACCTAGAGGACTTGGGTCCCTTTGTCGCAGTGGTCACAGGTGAGGGAGTACTGTGACCATCAACAAAATCCATATTCTTTTGGATACACTCTTTCTTACTACTCTTGCTCACACAATAATAGATAGTGTTTTCCAGAGTGATCTCATTCAGAAGAAACTGCATCCAGGAACTGGATGAGGATGTGCAGTCAGCAGTCTGACATTTTTGCTTGTTCACTGAAAGAAATATGGTTAACACACCACCAAGATCCTGAAATGAACTCTACTCTTCAAAGCAGGCAGCTTCTGCTTCTCTGATGTGCAAGGAAGACAAAGGGTTACAGTGAATGAGGTGACATCAGATTGGCAACCTGTCACTAGTGGGGTTCCACAGGGCTCTATTTTAAACCCTGTGTTCTTCAACATCTTCATAAATGACTTGGACACAGAACTCAAAGGGATACTAAGCAAGTTCACAGACTAGGTGGAGCTGTTAACCCCCTCGAAGTCAGAGAGGACCTGCAGAGAGACCCTAACAAATCAGAGGGCTGGGCAATCACCAACCACGTGAAGTTCAACAAGGGAAAGTGCCCTATTCTGCACCTGGGATGGGGCAACCCTGGATGTACGGACAGACTGAGGAATGAGATGCTGGAAAGCAGTGCCATGGAAAGGCACTTGGAGGTTCTAGTTGACGGAAAGTTGGACATGAGTCAGCAGTGCCCTGGCAGCCAGGAGGGCCAAGCATGTCCTGGGGTGAATCACAGCATCGCCAGCTGGGCAAGGGAGGGATTGTCCTGCTCTGCTCTGCACTGGGGAGGCCTCACCTTGAGTATTGTGTGCAGTTTAGGTCACCACGATATAAGAAAGACGTTAAACTATTGGAGAGCATCCAAAGGGCTGTGACGATGGTGAAGGGCCTTGAGGGGAAGCCATGTGAGGAGCAGCTGAGGTCACTGGGTCTGTTCAGCCTGGAGAAGACTGAGAGGAGACCTCATTGCAGTTACAGCTTCCTCATGAGGGGCAGAGGAGGGGCAGGCACTGATCTCTGCTCCGTAGTGACCAGCGACAGGACCCAAGGGAATGGCCTGAAGTTGTGTGAAGGGAGGGTTAGGCTGGATATGAGGAAAAGGCTCTTCACCCAGAGGGTGTTTGGGCACTGGAACAGGCTCCCCAGGGAAGTGGTCACAGCACCAGCCTGGCAGAGTTCAGGAAGTGTTTGGACAATGCTCTCAGGCACATGGTGTGCAGGGCCAGGAGCTGGACTCCATGATCCTTGTGGGTCCCTTTCACCTGTGCATCTTCTGTGATTCTGTGACTATTTTACTCATTATCTTACTGTACATACTAAGATAAGAAAATACCATACCTGTGTGTAATTCAATTGGACCAAATAGAATAACGGGTTTTAAATTTTTCATCTCTTGTTCAAAAGTATCATAGTGAAGTATTTCTTCTCTAATTTCAGACAGGGAGGGATCAGTAGCAAAAAATTCCTGCGTGTAGTTTAAAACATCAATCAACAAATGTCCTTGTCCATAATTTTGGTAAAACATGTTGTAACTTACTCAGTAATTACTGAAAATGTATACCAATATTATACCTGTTTTTAGCATTCTGTAGCCTTGCTAGCAGAGTAAAATGAATGTTTATCAATTTCTCTGTCACTAACACTCAACCTTTTTGGGAAATTCCAACGAAATTTAACAGAGAAACAGATAACCAAGATATATTAAGGACCTATGTGTTTTGTGAAAACGGGTGACAGAGATCAAATACATGCCCACACTTACAGAAAGACTACCTCATAAGCCAAATTATGTGTGAAACAATCACAATAAAATACATTTTCTAAGTAGTTCCCTGAGCAGAACTCAAGGGTAGAAAAGTTTTGTCATTCTGAAAATCTGCATTTCAGAAATGTTACTTAAGACCTTTATTGATTATGCTTACATTGCATTGGCAAGTAATCTACTCTTCTGTCCGAAAGTACTCAGACAAGCAGTGGAAGGGTTAACATGGAAATGGAAAAGGAAGAATGTAGAAATTAAAGCATGTGTTTATAAAACTTAACTGCCTTATTATTGAAGCTTTCACTGTAGCAGTATCCTATTCCTCAATAGTAACTAGATCAAGCTAATAACATTAATTTGATTAGACTTAAAATTTTTATTTAGGCTAACAGCAAATTTTCAGCCCTACATATGAATTGGTGGGGTTTTAGCCCACATAAACTGATCTTGAATTCCACCATTTCATGATCATTGCAGCCATGGTCACTGCCCTTGAGCTTCATATTCCCCACCAGATCCTCCTTGTTGGTGAGAACAAGGTACAGCATGGCACCTCTCCTCACTGGCTCTTCAATATCTTGGAGAAAGAAGTATCATCAACCCATTCCAGGAGCCTTCTGGATTTCTTATGCCCTGCTGTGTTGTCCCTCCAGCAGGTATCAGAGTGGTTGAAGTCCCCCAGGAGGATCAGGATTTGTGACTGCAAGGCTGCTCCTGTCTGGCCACAGAAGGTCTCATCTGCATGGACTTCCTGGTCAGGCAGCCTGTAGCAGAGCCCCACTATAACGTCACCTGTCCCAGCCCTCCTTTTAATCCTGACCTGGTCTTCCCTGCCTAGCTTTCCTAAAGAGCCTGTGTCCCTCCATTCCAACACTCCACTCACAGGAGCCATCCCACCATATCTCTGCGATACCAGGAGCCTTGCAGGTGGGTGCATGTCTCTAACTCTTGTTGATTCCCTGTGCTACCTGTGTTTGCATAGAGACATCCCTCATATCAGACTGGGTTGGTTTCTTGTGGCCTAAAATCCATAGTTACACGAACAAAATAAAGCAATTACCAGGTTTTTAGTATCTAGAACGGCACAGAAGCAGGAAAAGGCAAACCACAACACAAAAATTTACTTTACACAGAAGTAAAATGCTATTACTTCTCCTCAGGAGATATAGTACCATTCCTATGGAAAGATAAAACAAGAATTTCATCTGTAAATGTGTTTTCTACACCTTTTTTTCCTTGATTTTTCCCAATGTTTTCAGATTTCAAAAGACAGGATTAATGAAGAACAGTCCTGTAGGTGACCATCGTTAAACTGACCTGAAACTTGGTATCTTTATCTTCTGTCCACAGCTCCTTGTATTTATCAAACTCCTGCAGAACTTCACTAGCTCCTTCTTTTAGAGAATTCCCAGCAGAAGAGAGAAGCACAATTATTTTAGTAATAGCTTCATTTTCTGCAACACCTGCGTAAAAATTCTTTAGCTTTCTGACAACCGTATCATCTGTTCCTTCTGTAAAATAAAATTATATATAAATCAATGAACTGTTGACAGTCTGGTTAGAATTCTCTTCTAAGCCTATGCATACCAAGTTGAGCAATGATGCTCTTCAGTAAGGCTGAACATCCTTCTTCAAACATGTGTTTGACTGCTTAATGTGAAGTACCAGCTGCCAGCTCATGCCAGCCACTACACAGGTAGAGCAAATTCAGTTTAAAATGAAGGTTTTCAAACTGAAAGAAAATAGTCTTCTTCATTCACAAATTTCATTTTCTCCATTTTTATTTAACTGTAAGCAGAACATCAAAGGCCTCATAAACATTCCACATTAGTTCATACTTTTAAAAAATTCTTATAATTAAAGTTTTTTAATTGTGTATACTGCTTAAAGTAGTGTAAGCTTCTTGAACTCTTTGATTAATTGCTGAGACAGTCAGGGTCAATATAGAAACTGATGTTCTTGAGATCTGATGAGCTGCTTCTGTGATACCAATACGTGAGCATTTTGAAGTGGATTTCAGTGAATGAAGAAGAAAAATCCACCCTTCCCACTACATACATTGTTCAATGAGGGGGATTTAAGGCAACTCCAAATTCCCTTTTACTCTGAAGACATTTTCTGGGGTCTGCTCACTGGAAACAGTCTCAGATTGATCCATCCTTACCGGTGTACTCCATAATCTCATTGCCCAAACATTAACATACTCCCCCAGGTGTTGCTGATGTCTAGCTAAAGGTGATGAAAACAGCCACTGCTGATGCTGTATTTTGACACAGCAGAGGAAAAGACTATGACTGTCTGACAAGGCTTGGCTCCTGGCACCCTACTGGAAGCCCACTAAAAGAGGTTAGAATCATAACAAGACACGTCAGTAGAAGAATAAAGTATCAGCTGTGGACTGTCAGAAAGAAAAACTTTCCAAGATGTTACAGACTTTCCAAAAGAATGATAACAAAGATATAACTGGATTGCATATCACTGGGTCAGCCAAACAGCTACGAAAACCTGATGGTAAAAACATATTTAGGCTTTTATGGTTGCTTGTAAAGTGCATGGAGAGATGCTTGGAAACAATACTAGGGAATAAAGTATTTGACTAAAGTGGATGTAGGTCTGTCTCCACTCTGACTATTCACATGAAAAAAAATTTGAGGTGTTTTATAATCCAGTCTAGGAATACATTCAGCAATTAAAATCTTTCTTGAAATCTGGCTCGAGTTGTATCTCAATGTTTCAATGAGATTTAATATAAAATCATGGTTTATGATTTCAACTATATCATTATACACATTCCACAATAAGTAGGTAAAAAGAATGATTGGTGAGTTTATTTTGCCTTAAATTAACCGAAAGATTCAGAATCTAGCAATTTCTCAAAGATATTTTGCTTATTGTTTTTCAGAGTTGTAATGCTTATGTAAGCCTGAAAAGCTATTTCTGAAACATACAGCTAATTAAATCAAAATAAACCCAAAAAACTAATGTAAAACAATCCACAGTAGGCTTCTCTGATGAAAAGTGAGCTTATTCACAAATATTTATATACGGCATAGTTATTAAATCAAAAAGTAAAGAGTAAAAAAAACTAAACAAAGCACTTACTTTCCCCTTTTTTGGCTTTTTTTCCTTGTGATCCAAAGCCTGCAGATGCTTGCTGCGTGCCTGGTTCTGTTTTTAAAATAGATTTTTGCAGATGCCTCTGTCCCCACTGAGCAACTCCGCGATTTACTTCCAGTGTTAAATGAATCATGCGATTGATGGCTTGCTGTATCTCATCTAAACTGGGAACGATCACCTATTTAAAACAGTTGAACTATTGTTGAAATAAATGCAACTGATTGTCATTTTTGAGACCTCAGTCTTACTCCTCTCATAGTGAATTGTAGGGCTTACCCCAGAAGAGAAGCTGGTAAAGATAACTTTAGCAGGTTGTCTGGCTCAGAATTGCTTCTAAAGAGATGAAACATACTGTAGTGACCTTTAATCTAATTATGCAGTCATACTGTGGGTGAAATGGCAATCAAGTATAAAAGCAGATAGATTTATTGGCTTTTTAACAACTATTTTTAAAATTCCTACAACATTTTAAGCATCATTTTTATAATGACTTTTATCTAATGTGTGGGAATACATTACAAGCCTTGTTTTTTACACTCCAGAATAACAAAGCATTAGAAATTGTATGCTATGGTACAACCACCACCTCCCAGCCTTCTCGGGCCTCCCTATGATCTCAGAAATGTTCATTAAACCTTGGCCTTGATAAACAGCACCTGGGTTCAGCTCTTCTTGAGCTTATCAGAAACACCATCTGCTCCCAGGAGCTTAGGTTGTGAGCTAAAGAGCTCCTGTCTTTTATAAAAACAGCCTTGGAAACTTATTTTTCTTGCCTGAATAACAACTCGAGCGGAACAACATTTTTGTTATTTGAACTTTCAAAGAAAGTTACCAACCTGAATTGCGGCCAAGATGGAAAACTGCTGTGACTAAAGCCAACTCCCTTGTGACCCTATAAACAGCAGTCCTACATGAGACCCTTTGAGCTCTCCTGGACCACAGTGGGATGTGACTTGCAACGCCCCTCTGAGTGGGGCTCTCAGAGCCAGAGAACTCTCAAGTTTGCTGTACTTGGAGGATCACTGCCGAACATCGACGACAGATCCTGGACTCATACTCCTGCTCCTCAAGGCTCTACCCTTTGCCCATTGAGAAGATGCAAAGGCATCGACATGAGCACTTCACTGAACTCTGGGGAATTTTTTGCAGGTACACACTTGTACACCTTGTACACACTCCTTTAGGTCTGTGTGCGTGAACATGCTGTAGCAAATGTACTGTGTTGTTCTCTTAGATGCTTAGGTACATTAGATTCATATGTAAGCTAGACCTATAAGTGAGTTACTGTTGTGCTTATACTAAATTCCGCTGAATCTTTTGTTTGATTGTTTAAATCAGGCTATTGTGTAAATCAGTGCTGTTAAGTTTAAGTGCTGTTAAAGATTTAGGCCTGGACTGTTGGCCAAGTCTGGAGTTAAGTTTGGTAAAGGGGTCCACTCTGAACCTCGTGACTCAACAGGAGGGTCCTCCTTTATTCCTTTTTAAACCTTACCCTTTCCTGTGCCCATCCTCCAAGTAGATCATTTTAGGTTCATTTAAAATTTAGATTGATTTGTATTAGATTTTATTCTAATTTTTCTCTGTATGCTTTAACCATCTAGTAAGTAGTAGAGTGAATCTTGCCAACAAACTTTGTCACGCTTTCACTTCTAAATTAAAACTGCTTTTGCTGATACCTTTGCTGGTGATTTTCTGAGTGACCTAAAACACTCATTCGCAACATATAAATATATTTACACTGTAATTTCATGCAAACAAAAATCAGCTGGATCAACATGTCTGAGGTCCAGGTTGAATAAATGCTGTGTTTCTTGTCTCAGAAAGGTAGTATTACCTCGAAAACTTTTGCTAGAGCACAGTGTTTAGTAAATTAATGGAACTCCAGGCAGTAGGCCTGAGGTTTTCCATTTGTATATTTGGCAAGGAATTTGTGACATAATTCTGACCCAAGTCAGAAGAGGAAGAGCACCTGTATTCAGTTGCCAGAGTACGTGATAAAGCGAACAGGAAGGACAAGATTTATTCCTGATCTGAACTGAGAACAACTAGCAAACCGGATAGGGACAAAACAGAGGATCTGGTAGCCATCATCCATACTGTATAAATGCTAGTATGGTCCCATAGCATAGTTTGGGAGGATGCAAAGAAGCACATTCCAAGAAAAACATCAGGGGCAGTTTGATGAATAAAACATGACAGGGGCTGCTCCTGATGCACAGTTTGAATGCCATCTTCTGGTTTCAGGGAGAAAACACTATTGCAGGTACACACCATGTCATGTTAGCTCACTTCGGGGTCGAAGAACACACTCTAGCCAGTTTTATTTAGTAGAACACAAACAGCCATAATGTCCTGAACCCAGAACTTTTTGAACTGCTTTGTCAACAATAATGCTAATGGTGACTTTGTTCTGTTCTTGTTGAAAATAGTTCTATACAGGATAAGATAGAGTAAAGGCACACATGAGTTTCTCCAAAGTACCCAGCAGGAGAAGGAAATTATGTGAGAGCAATTCAGGAAAGAAAAGAAAAACATAATTTCTTGTTAAAATTCAGAAGAATTATCACTCTTGTGATATGCTCAATCCTCACATATTGTCTTCGAACAAAATCTTACAGCTTTCATGTTCAAGTTATAATTTTAAAATGATAGAATCATCCACAAGAGCGCTTAGGACTGGGATGTAAACTGCTTAAAAGTGATTCTGATTACCTATAAATCACTTTCACAGATTGAGCAGCTGCATACATAAAAGCAAGGCTCTTGCAAAACCTTATTAGCATTAGCAAAGTGGTATTTTACCCAGAATTACT
Organism: Coloeus monedula; assembly: GCF_965178545.1. Taxonomy (NCBI): domain Eukaryota; kingdom Metazoa; phylum Chordata; class Aves; order Passeriformes; family Corvidae; genus Coloeus; species Coloeus monedula. Next base: position 33,726,066 of record NC_138782.1, read on the forward strand.
TGATTACTGCCCTGGATCAGCCAAGCATTTGAGGACTGGAAAGAAATATGTACTTCCTTTGCAGTGGGTAGAGTTTGGAGCTTTATCCTTCTACAAATATCAACAAGGTAAACATTCTACACTTTTGACAGAACTTACATATCGTGTACACACACACACAGTGTGAATGTATAACAGAATGCCAATATGAACAACAGTTCAATGTCAAAGGAATATCACCTTAAAACAGAACCTTTCTTTCATTGTAATTTCAATATAAAACCATTAATCTTTGTAAGACATTTGAGAAATATTAAGTTACCTTCTCTCATAAAATGAAAAATACATATTGCTGACACATAGTTATCTTACTCTACAAAAGGAAAACAAATTAATGCTTTAGTTCTTTGCAATCTTTTTCCCCTGCACATAGAAGTCCACAGTTCCTTTTTCTGGTTTTGAGTCTTCTGTTTTTGTTCAGTGTTCCTCATTCTGGTCATCTAACCTCCTATTTAGGTGACTAAAGCCAAACTAAGCAAAGATAATGTTCATTATTGAAATTCAACAAAAGGATTTAGATTACACAAGTAAGAGTTAAAACAAATAATAATAATAGTAATAATAATAATAATAATAATAATAATAATAATAATAATAAAGCAACATGAAGAACCTATTCCAGTAATGCAGCTACTACACGTGAGGGGAATTGTAATCATTCTGCAAAGAACACGGATGAACAGATCGCAGTGTAACTGCTAAATCACATAAGGTTAAAAGGCCAGGTTCTGCAAGAACCACTGAGACAGAGGCCAGGACACTGGGACTGCGAGCACATTTCATCAGTGCTCTCAGCTCACTGAAAGACATGAGCAACTGCTATTCTTTGGAACAGATGCTGGTTCAGTGGAAGTGTGCCCACACCCTGCACTTGGGGAAATACAGAGATTACTACAAGACAGTGTATTTTACCTTACCTATATGACATAAAACTTACCAGATTGGGAATATCAAGGTGTACTTCTGCTTTTAGAAAAGGAGTAATGTCCTCAGATTTGCTGAAAAATAATTTTGACACATATCATAAACACTTCACCACAAAACCTCCTCAGATTAACTGAGAAATATAATTTTGAGCTACATTTTCTGATGAAACCCACGTGGAGAATTTTCACATTAAATTATGTACTATTTCCAAAACTTACAGAAGTTTCTTGTTTAAAGGATAAGAAAATACCTAGAGCTCCACCATTCTGACAAAGGTTAGCTTGGATCCAGCCACTGCTTTCAGAATTTTTCATCCAGAATATTTTCTGATTATGGATTTTAATCTCTCAGGTTCAGAATGATGCAGCTCTGCCAGCACTTTGAATAGGGCATAAGAAGGTCTCACTGATCATTTCATGAAACAATATATCAAGAGCAAAAGTTGCCCCATTACATTTTAGATAATTGTTCAACAGAATGAAAAGAAAGTTTCAAAGATAACGAGCTAGTGCAAAATGATAAATATATGATGTTAACCTACTCAAAACTAAAATTGAAACCTAAAAACAAAGAGCAAAGTAAAATTTTAAATGCTGTGGCATGACATACAACCAAATAAAGAACAGTACGATACAGCAGACAAATATGAAAGAAACAACAAAAAAATTCCTACTGACTTTGATAAGGATTTTAATACATTTTAAATGAAAAATATCCTTAGAAAAAGAAAAAAGTAATTCAGACTTTAACACACATTAATGACAAAATATCATAAACTTCACTTGCTTAAAATAAATTCTCTTAATAGAATTCTAAGTAGGGTTTTCAATATACAATATACTATACTGAAACAATTCTGCCTCTGAAGCGTATGCCTGTTTGAGCAGAGAAGAATCTATAGAAATTCTACTGAATATAGGAGACTGATTTTGTATGGATCTTGCCATTACCATAAAGAATTAATAACGAGTGCACATTATTGAAGGAATCTTTCATTTGCAACTTACATTGAAACACTCATTCTTCTTTTAATACGATCCAAAGACAGTCGGGTTGCTTTCTGGAGGCTGATTAGCAGCCGGCGACTGAAATAGGCATGTAAGTCTTTACAATTCTGTAATAAATAAACCAGACATTGTTTAGCATCGTACTCACATAGGAACCTGAAAATTACTGCCAAAAGGTTGCAAGTCAAACCTAATAGATTTTGTCTGAAGGAATTTATGCTCTAAGCTACATAAGAAATGCAAAGCAAGAAGTTGGGGGGTTGTAAGTAAGTAAATAAGTGAAAGCTACATGGAAAAGATGGAAAAGCTACATGGAAACAACTTGTCTTAATCAGATACAGAATCCTGAAATCTGTTTGAAATCTCATGCTCCTTCAGAAAAGCTCTCCATATTAAAAAAAAACAAACATGAAAACAAACCACAAAACCAAAACATGAATTATTCAAGCATATTGGTGCATATGTACCCATTTTGAATGAGACAAATAGAGTAGAATCCAACTGGATTAAGGATATGAAAATACAGCAACATGAAATGATCACTATTACAAAAAATGATGCAGCCTTATAGCATTATTACATTTGTGCTTGCAAGTTTGAGAGTCTTTGTTCTTTACTTTCCTTCTCTGCTGAGTATGAAGAGATTGCATTCTTCATGGAAAAAGTACAAAGATAACCTTTCTTGGTGAAGTCGGAAGAGAACGCTAGAAAAGATGAAGGTTTCTGTCTACCCAAGAAGGAAAGCCTGTGTTGTGCCTTATGCACATTATTCTCTCCAATTTTTACACTTACCACTCATGTCAAGAATTTGTTTAATAAAGGTGATAACTGGAATAATGTGCAGTATACTTGTGAAAGCTAAAATCTATCTTAAATTCACTTTTCTGGTAAGTTATTTCATCATTTGTGCATTATATTTGATACTGTCCATGTGATGTCTTTCTGTAACATAGATATGCAGCTACCAAAACTCAAGATCCTGTTTACTAATCCAATTGGTCTAAAAATTAATTTCCTTATTTTCACAAAATACCTTTTTAAACTCTTCTTCTTTATCATTGCCCTTGCTATCATCACTTTGAGGTTCTTCAGCAGGAGTTTTTTCTTTCTCCTTTTCTTTACTTTCAAATGCTATATGTTTTACTGCAAATTTAAAAAGAAATAATTGTTATTTCATATGTATTCCGCTTTAAAGCATGCTGTCCCCTCATTAGAGGCAAAACAATATTGACTTTTATTTTAGTAATACCTGGCTCACCAAAAATTGGTTTTATTTCATAACACTTTTTCACACCAGGAATGTGGTTAAGAGTCCAGCCTATAATCCTTAGCATAACGAACACTGTGCACTACCAATCTGTTACTAAAGACAGATAGGCAGACATGAATATATCAGTGAAAATGGCCAAAAAAATCAAAATCAGTATAAAAAATTTAACGAAAGACAGAGAAGTATTTTTGTGTCATCTTTTTTCTGTTTGCATCCTATCAAACCACCTGGAGTATTGACCCTGACTGTGCCTCTATAACTGGAGAAATCTGAAGCCAGAAGAAAAACATCCTATGAAAGAAAAGAGCTCCATTACTGATTAAGCCTCGAAATAAATTTTTCCTTAAAATATAATATTTGTCTTGTAACAGTATGGAACCTTCTAAAATCTTTGTGAGACATGCCAAAGAAGAGGAAACCAGCCATGCATGTGCCAGCAGTTGACTATACTAATTTAAACTGACCAGCCAGCAAAGCACTGGTGTTTGAGACATAATTCTACTGTGGCAGGAAAGTTAAAAACAGAGGGACAGTACCAAAAATCTGACATAGCTAAGAAGAGAGGAACACTGTAGTTCACTTGCAGCTGGGGAGATGTGAAGGGGGAGAGTTACGATCAGTGACTGAGAGAAATGGAACTTCAGTGTTCTTCCTCTAGAGCAAGTACTTTGCTAATCTAAACAGAAGGACAGATTTCAACTCTAGAAACCCCACCAAAACTGAAGTATCTCCGTATTTCATGAGCTAGTGGTTTAGTTTAAGAGTGGTTAAAGAAGGCAGGACTGTGACACTGATGAAAACGTAGTGGGAGGGAGAAGTCTGTAGAAAATTATCTATAACAGATAACTTTTGATAAAAACTAGCTAAGTCTACAGAACACTTCATTTAAATAAGCAGCACTAACTACCTTGTGGTTCTGAGGGCTTAGAAGATGGAAATTCGTAATTCTTTTCAAACAGATCTATTAGTTCTTGAACAGCATCTTCAATGTGCATGCTTTTGATATTCAAGGATTCAGCACATTCTTTAGTATAATCCTGTTAAATAAAAACATCAATGAATTGTCTTAGTAACACTGCTTATTTTATTACTGTTCCTCTTCATGGAGATTCAAAACATTTCCCTGAATATTGTGCTCATCAGAATAAATTATTTCAATGAAACATAGATATTTATTAAAATATACTTGTATATTTATAAAAATCTTCAGTTATATTATCATTATCTTTTAATGCCCCAAAAAAATCCATTTATCAAATGTAATAGTACTTTTAGGTGCTTGAAAAAAACCCTGAATATTGAAGGGAGGTCACAGTCCGAATCTGAAATTATCCAAATACTGTTTCAACTGTCCTTAATGATTTTATTTACTTGCACTGATTTGATTATACATTTTTAGCCTATTTTGGAATAAGAAAACTTTCAGATTTTGAAATATACTTGTTGGAAAGTATTTTTTGCCTTCTCCTTTAAAAAAACAATTTGGAAAAAACAGGGGGCAAGAAAGGCTATATAAGTCTGAGGTCCTCCATAAACAAAAAAAATGTCATCTAATTACAAAGCACTTAAATAAGATTATCTATGAAATACTACAGCTTAAGAATCTCAAATACCAAAGAACCAATATATCTTCATATAAAATGTTTTAACCAAAATAATTTAATTACAAATAAAGTTCTGTATTTTCACATAGAGAATTATTTTTTAGTTTTATTTTCATTTACTAAGGTATTTTTTCTAACATGCCATAGAATTCAAGTTGAAAGATATAAAGTGGCACACACCTCATTGTCAGTCAACAGATCCTCTATTTTGATAGGACCATCTACTGGTAAACTAAGTAAGGAAGTACTTGATATTTCTTTTAATAGTGAACCAATCTGCACTTCACTTAAAATATTAACCTAAAAAGAGAAAATCAGATTAATACCACACACGTATCTTTAAAGCATAACATATTCTACTTAAGAGAGCTCCAACAGGTAAAAAATGTTTTGCAGAAAAATAAATACAAGAATGTTATAGAGTAGAAAATCCTCTCAGAAAGGGAATAATAACCAGAGTTATGGTAACTTGAGGGTTATTTAAAATGGCTAGACTCCCAAAGGATTCTGGCTGGTTTAACTGCAGTTTTAGGCAGACAGGCAGCAATAGAAAGTCAGACCCTAAATCATTCCTGTCATGCAAGATACACTGCTGCTAGACCAAATAAAACAGAGTAACAGAATCAATGTAATTAGATTCTTGTTCATGATCTTACTGACCACAAGTCTGGCAGCAAGGCAAGGGGGGTCTACCATAAATTGCTTGATGGGTTAATCTTCAGTCTTTCTCCTTCTTTTAGTCAACATAGTTTTTTTGCTGGGATTTGGATTCTAAATTGCACCATTATTAGTATACAGTCAACTACAGTGAACTTTTTTTGCCATGGCAGAATCCAAGCAAAATTGACTTCTGTCCAGCTTTTAATGTTTTATCTGAAACAGTCTGCATCTGTGATCTTGTTTTTCACAAAGCACCTCATGCTTGTGTTTCACATCACTTTTTTCCTATTTGTCAATAATACCCCATTCACAGCAATCAAGAGTCTAAACCAGGTTAACTTTTTTTTAATTGATACGGGAGGGAAAAGTAAAAAAAAAGCATGCAACCTAAATACTTAATGAAAATAGAGTGTTTCTACACAAAAACATGATTATTTCAGATATACTCAGGCTTACAAAACTGTTTTCTGGCACAACCTTTTTCCAGCTTTGGTTTTCAGTGGCAAACAATGCACTTGATCATAATTATGATTTTCTGCCATACATAAAAAGAATTACATATACTGACCAGTGACTAACAATCTCCTACCACAGGAGACACAATTTAAGATATTCATAGAAGAGATAATAATCATATAGTTCAACTATCAAGCCAGAAGGGCGATCTGACTGTCAAGGTAAATTCTTGAGAAAAAAACCAAGCCAACACAGGTCCTCAAGCATGTTAAATCAAAGAATCATAGAATATCAGGTTGGAAGACGACTTCAAGGATCATCTGGTCCAACCTCTCTTGGCAAAAGCATGGCCTAGACAAGATGGCCCAGTACCCTCTTCAGCTGAGTCTTAAAATTGTCCAACACAGGGGAATCCACCACTTCCACTGGGAGGTTATTTCAATGAGTGACTGTTCTCATTGCAAAAAAATTTCCTCCCGTGTCAAATAGGAATCTTTCCAATCTTCAAACATTACACACGATGGTAAGGTCTCCCCTAAGCCTTCTTTACTCAAGGCTGAACAAACCAATTTCTCTCAGCTTTTCCTCATTTGTCAGGCTTCTCAGTCCTTTGATCATCTTTGTGGCCCTTCCCTGAACCCTCTCCAAATCCCTTCTATATAGCAGGGACCAAAATTGAACACAATTCCAGGTTTGGCCTGACCAGGACTGAGTAGAGGTGAATGGTGAGTTTTTTATCTCTGCTGGTTGATGAAACCCAGCATCCTGTTGACTTTCTTTGCTGCAGCAGCACACTATTTGCTCACATTGAACTTGTTATCCACCAGGATGCCCAGGTCCTTTTCCAGAGAGCTCTTGCCCGATCAGGCAGATCTCAGCCTATGCTGCACTCCTAGATTATGTTTGCCCAGGTGCAAGACCTTATATTTGTCCTCATTGAAATTTGTAAGGTCCTTGTTAGTCCACTCTTCACACCTATTCAGATCTTCCTGCAGGGTGGCTCTCCCCTTTCCCACTGTGCTTGGTGTCGTTGGCAAACTTTGTCAGGGTACGCTTGATCCCATCATCCAGATTACTTACGCAGATATTAAATATGGAATCAAATTAATTTAGAAATTACATGAAAAATACCAAGACAGTAAAAGAGCACAGAGCAGCATGCAGAGAACTGTGAGGAAAAGGCATATTCTCCTTCATTATTTTATGGGCTGCACAAAGATGACACAGTGTCACAACATGCCTGCTATGAGTAGAGTGAATGTTCCAAAGTTCTCCACTCAACAGTATTTACATGGAAGTACCTTTTATGCAGCTGCGCTCATGGACAAGCACTCAAAGACAGGCACTGACTCTGAAAATCAGAGTGAAAGCCCCAGAATCTGAAGACAAGGAGTGGAAATAGATTCTACTTTCTGGACAGAAACAAAAATCAAGCATATGATGGCAATAACGGGAGAGAATCATTGAGTATATCCCTATTAAAAAAAAAGAACCTATTTTATCAAGCAACAAAATCTCTGCATATGATACAAAAATAAGTACAGATTATGTTCCAATATGAAAAATAGTGTCCTAGAAATAATTTCTGTAAGCTTTTAGTTTTATTTATGTAGTGAGCAAGTGTGTACCTTTCTCAAAAGCTGTCTAAATATATGCAGAACTTCATCAGCTTCTTGAAAGAAAGTTTCCAGTGTCACAGATGACCAAGTCAACATGGTAAGTCCTTGCCTCAACAAATCGTCCATCTAAGCATAAAAATATAATTTAATAGATCTTTAAAAGCCACAACAGAAAACAATTAAAACAAGTGCCGTTATTAGTAGAATCACTAATATTGTTTATAAAACAGAGTGGTGTGCAAGGGACATTAGAAGTTTCCAAGAAAAAAGGTCAAAGAAATCTATGCAATAGGAAGGGGAGGGTAGGGCATACTACAGCCTTGGTTTTTTTGTTTCTCATACTACTGTCCAACTTTGTAGTTATACAAACTTACAAAAACTCTGCAACCTTTTGGTGTGACTACTTACAACCAAAAAGGGGAGAGTTACTTAGAACAGTCACATACATACACTTGTAAATGTCTGGCAAAACAAAATGGCTTGTGGGATAGACATTCTGCATCTCCAATCAAGCTGTACCTTTAGTGTAGCATATAACATCATAGTGTAGCATTGTACACCACTGAAGAGACTCAATTCACAAGGTTAATATAATTCTCTCCAAGCAAACTTCCATGTTAAAGCCAGAGATTTGTGGAGGTAAATAGACCGCAAAAACCATATTTTTTGTTCTACTGGTCTTCTATCTCATAGGCACTAAGATTATTTGATTGTAATACACATTATTTGAGAACTGTATGAGGGATACAATGTGCAAATTTTTAGTCTTAAAGGTCTCAGTAAAATTCATTAAATTTACAACATGCATATCCATCTAAATATTTTAGAATTATAAATTATTACTAAGTTATTTTAACTTCTTATGAGGTATACTGAAATGTACGTAGCAATACCAACCTTATTCCTTTTTGGTGTTAGTAGATTTACAAAAATGTTTGGTGTTTTTTTACACAAATCTTCGTAAGACTGGACAAGGCCCTGTTGATTATTAGAAAGGGTAGTATCAAGCGGAGTATTTCTAGCACTTCTTTACCGAAGCAAACATTTGTCATGCAATCAAATCATCAGAAAAAGACATTGAAAGCAGCATAATGCTGTATTTGAAAACAATTGTAGAATTTTACACAGACATTACATACCTATGAATATAATTTCTGGAATGTAATGAATTTGTATCATGCTATAGAAGGAAGAATGAAAGCCACTTTTATACAACATTTTCTTAAGGCACAAAGCCAGAAAAAGTATGATCTTTCTCTAGAACTAAGGACAGCTTGAACTTTAGTGACCGTAAGTCACAATACCCTCTTAAAATTGAGTATCATGTGCTCCAGATGCTTAAGTCAGGTGTGAACTCAGTTTTAAAAGTAACCTCTTGTCTTATGCCATATGCACACACACACAGAGAAATCTTGTATTATACACCTCATCCCCAAGATATAGGCTCTTTGAAATAATACAATAGCAGATACTACAAAAGGTATAACAAATGCAACTTCTCTTGCAGGTAACCTGCAAAACTTTTCACACTTTTGTGGCTCACCATATCTTCCAAACCAGATTAAGTACAATCTTTCTTCTCAAAAACTATAAAACTGCATTTTACTGATTTTCAGACAATGAAAACTTTTTGTATAGCTTTAATTATTTCATGACCAAAGTATACTTAGTGTGCCACTGGGTATACGAAGTATACATTCTTATATTTAAGTATCTATCAGCCCACACAGCAGTTAGCACAGGGTTTTCAAATGAGATTTTCTATGCCCACCTGTGCATTCCATAAATTTATCTTAAACTACCTCTTACCCAGCTTTAATCTTTAACTATAGAAAAAATTCTATGATTAAACACATTTTCTTTTTAATTTTTTTAAACAGCAATCATGATACATTTCAAGTTTACCTCTAAGTACAACTTTTTTGACTTCAGTTTATTTTCCATTATTGCTATCTTGACTGCTTGCTCTGGTACTTCCAGACCCAACTTTATCATACATTTGGTCTCTCGCACAATCTCTAGAATATGTGGATCAAAATTAACCAGGAACTGCTCGGTTTTAGGATGACGCACAAATATCGTGGATTGTAAGGCTGTAAAGACATTCTAGCATCAGTTTCTAAGACAAAAAATTGTTTATGTTCTAGAAATTATTATGAAATCAAGATTTCTAATACTACTATATAGTGATTAAGTATGTATGGTTACTTGTGAAATAGCTTCATGTTGTTTTCAGTTAAAGAAAATACACAACCAACTTCCATTACATAACTTTTGGCTTTGTATTCATAAACTAAAAAAGCCTCAGATCCAGTCTTATTTGTGCTGCAGTTTTTCTCAGCCCAAGTTAAAAAATTTTGAAATTTATTTTCTACGGACCTGGAAACACAATGCTTCAATACCAAACATTTCTAGCCATTAAGTAATAGTTGTCCTTAGAGGGACTGGGGGCAATACAACCTTATGAATTATTATACTGGAAAAAAACCAGAAAGAGTTATTAAATAGTACACACAGAGAATTTAAATACCAAAGTTATCTGTGTCACTACGTTAAATTTGTGTCACTACCGTTGACAGTCATCTGTCGAACAGTGTACCAAATCTGCAATCTTCCCCATCAAAACCAACTTTCAAGGTCAGTAAAGCACTGACATTGTATTACTGAGCCTACTAATTGAATCATGATTAACCTGCATATTTTAAGGGTAAACAAGGCTTAAAAAAAGTATCTGATTTGATTTGTATTGACCTGCCATTCAATAATATTTTAAAGAATCAAGTACACATTTAATTACTTACAATATTGTAATTGTGACATTTCCTTCATCCAAGCATTATGATAGACTACCTCGAACTCCACCAATACATATGCAAGTTTGTTGTATGATTGAACAACTGCTTTACCTTCTGGACTTGCCAAGATATCTGAATGTTTCTATTAAAACACAGTACATTCAAATTAAAACTATATCCAAAAACACCCATAACACTTGGGTTTTTCTCAGTTTAACTATTGTCCATACATAGTCTAAGTTAATACCGTGAATTATACTGACAGAGTTCTTAAAAACTGTGTCAATTATTTATGATTCAAATTTACGGGGCAATAAAGTCAGTAAGAACTTTTAAGGAATAAATACTAAATATTTGACACCACTAAGAGCAATTACTTTTATATACTGTCACAAACACCTGCAATTCACAGTGAAATGGATAGTCAGTTCTGCTCAAAGTGAATAACTGAAAATTTTTTGTAAAAAATTCCTTTTTTTAATCAGGAATAATATTTATGCCTGTTTTCCTTGGAACAGATTTAGATGACCATTATTCACTTCTGAGGGAAATAGGAAAGTGAAAACCTCTCTCACATAGAAGATAACTTGGCAGGAGACCCTAGATGCTTTGTAGGTGAATCATTCAAATATTTCAAGAATTCTTCATGATTCGTTTCAACTGAAATAGTCCAGTCTGTTCTATTCCAACATTACATCTTGGATCTACAACAAGGGTTACTGCAGAGCAGTATACACATACAAAGAAAAATGTTGCCTAGCATATAGTAAGTGACACAATCATAACCAGAAACTTTATGATCACTCTACTGAAGTAAGAGAGTTCACTGTTACACCTAATTTTTTGGCACATCAACTTACATGGAAATAGCTGATTGGTTCATTTACCCTTCTGAACAGCTGTCTCACCCACAGTATCTTTCCTGCAATAGGTGGCATGTTTCGAGCAAGAGGAGGGTCATCTTTCTGAGCTTGGTAAAGCTACAGTAAGAACAATATCATTAAACACATGGATTAACAAAAATCTATTGAAATGCTAAACTGCTTTGTCTGGTACCACAGTCTCTTCTTCCTCCCAAATAGAATAAATTTGTGTGAAGTCACACAACAGTTCAAGGAGAGAAAAATGTATTTCTTCCCTGACTTGGTACACTTCAGAGATGCACACGTATCACTGCTGGTACCTCTCCTGTCTTCATTATCTCATGCTGTTTCTCAGCTGTGCTTACTTATGACAGAGTCCTGAGTACACCAAAAGGCATTGTGAACCCAGGGGCTGAGCAGCCAGTATTTAGGACCAAGTCTGACGCCTGACTTTGAAGCCATCTGCTGTGCAAGCAAGCTGTTTAAGGAAGTGGTGTTGGGAGAACCCTCGTGGGGTTTTTCTCCTTTGCTTGGGAACAGGCCTCAGGAGAGGCCCAAGCTGTATTGTTACCCAAGAGCTTTTTCCCGACTAGAAACATCAACACTGTTCTTCAGACACACATATCTGACTATTAGTTACTCAGGATTTGGACATAATGATTCTTGTGGGTCCTTTCCAAAACAGGATAATTTAGGATTCTATGATATGCACTTTTCTACTAACTTCTAAGCAAAATGCATGCAGGTACTCCTGGATACACAGCCCATGCTTTTATCTGTGCCCAAGATGAGAAAAAAAGGCCCCTGCTCAGTGAATGGCTATCTTACAATAAAAAACAAACAAACAAACAAAACCCCCCAAGAAACAAACAAACCCCCCCCCTAAAACTATAATGTACAAAATTTGCATTGACAAAGTATTCAATCACTTTAGAACCAGCATTGCAGTAGGAACTACCTTTTATTAGAAATAATTTCCTTGGCAAAGATAAAAGGCAACTCAGTAATATCTAATAATTACTTAGAACTAGTCAGTAGAATCAAGACATATTCTTTGACAGAAGAAAGGAGTACTTGTATCCACTCAGCTTTAGGCATGCAGACGCAGGCTGTGACAACACAGACTCTGCGATGACAAAACTCTTCACTAACCAGCATGTCTTCTTAACCCTACACTGTCTCCTGCACAGCCCCAACTACAGAAATCCAAGTAGCTTCACGGTGAGAGGAACTTACCTGGATGAAACCCTCTCAGTAAATGTACCTATTTTTCTTTTGCCTGGGAAAATACAGCTAAGGTTGGGCTACATGATTTTTTATCAAGCAATGCTGCTGAAAATCTATTCGTCTAATTAAATCAGTAATTAGGGGTTCAGGGATTGTTATATACAGTGCACAGGTAGGGAAAGGACACTGTAAAGAGTGGTTCAGAGCAGCTTTGCTAGGCTACAGTTTAAGTCACTGTTTGGAGGAATAATTTTGTAATAAGTGCAGAGTTTATACATATCGATTCGTGGTGTAAACTTGTATCACTGATCTTACAAAATGTAAGCATCTCAAAAAACCTTTTTCATCAGTCTGGTTTTCCAGACTCCCTTAATACTCATTGAAGAAAAAATGGTCATTTGGAGGGAATTATTAAATCTTCAGGACATGATATAAAATTGATTAGAGATTAACTCACTCTAGAGTAATTCTTTTCTTGAGTAGAAAGGGAGTTTGGACATCTAGTTCTGACGCAGATGTTTATTTTACGGACAAAGTAAAAGTTGACAGTCAAGTGATAAGAGCAGTCCCCAGAAGCTGACTGTCATTTATACTTCAGTCATGGCGCACTACAAAAATCACAAAAAATGACTGTATTATGAACATAAATGCAATTTACCTATATTTAACTATATTATGTATTTTATACTGCCACAGCATTTGATAATAGCTACCTATAAACACAAATTAACTGTAGAAACCTCATATAACAACAAAATCCAGAAGGTACGTGCAACCAATGTACACAGCCAGTAAAGAACATGCTTCTTTAAATTTAATTGATGAAGAAATAACAGAAAATATTTTGGTTTAAAAACTAAAATTGTGATGATGAATTTGCCTCCAAGAGTAATTGTGCATATTGTATTGCCCACACACTAAGGCCCGTTTTCTGTAACAGGAAAATAGAAGTATGATAAACTTAGCATTGGGAGTAAATTATTGAAATAGGCAGAATAAATAAAAATTATTCATATTAAAATGCTTGCTCCTATTTTAACATGAGGTTTACAACTTACTGAAAGGAAACAAAATACCTTTTTAGTAGCTTCAAGATCTGCTACATAGTGTTGAAGAATACAATCAACTGTACGTGCTATTTCTTCTTGGAGGCATGGCATATTCAGATTCTGAAACCTGTATTAAAAATTAGTACCCAAAATGACATTTCTAAAATAATAGTTTTTAAAATTTATTTTGGGGTATATGAACATTACATAAAGTGAAATAAGCAAAAATCTAGGAAATGCATTTGAATGTAGAAAACTCTTTTGCTTTGAGGAAGTTTAAGGAAGTTGAAAATTTCTACCCTGGTGGATATTTAGGTGTTGTTGCTTAGTATTTTTTAGACTTTTCCTTTAATATTCTATATATATATAGTGAATATATATATTCACTCTTGTGTATAAAAATAATCTAATGAAATTAAGAAACAAAATATATTGATTCCCATAAGAAAGCTAAAATACGTATTTTATCATGATTATGTGTTCAGAACATCAGTAATGAAAAATTCTTAATTAGGCCCTTTGTTCTAAAACTCGCTATGTTGTTTTAATTCTGCTAATCCATAATTTCAAGTTACTTTAAAATACTTTAAAACATAGTTGCCAATACCTTTGAAGTAACTGAAGTGAATTCTGTGAAGACACAATTTTCCGAAAACAGTTACGCATAAAAGTCTGTAGCTGTGTCTAAAGAATACATAATTCAGTACGGTTTTTCTGGTCAGAGAATAGTATTTTGACGATATTTTCTTAACATAGTAGCATTTGCAATTGTTACTACTTAGAAAAATAAAAACAGCAGCCTTCATCAGTCTATGCTTAATATAATTAATAAATAGCTAGTTTCAGTCAAATAACTTCTAAACTGTCGTACAATTCTATGAAATAAACAAATTAGTTGCAGCTTTGTTCTGTCCAAAATCTAACGACTTTCTTCAGGCTAATAAATGACTTCCACATAGAACATTCTCTCAGGGTCTCACAATTTTTGTCATTTTGGCTGTAGAGTGACAATCATCTGTGAGGACTGTTTGATATACTTTACACCTTCTTTTGAAAGAAGAAGGAATGGAAAAAGCCTCCCTCCAGACAAACACAAACTCCATGCTCTTTGGAAGAACAATGTAGCCTATTCACAATCCAACGTCTCACTGACATTCAGTTCCATAGATTTGTCCCCAAATAATAAGTTATAGTATTACTTACCTCTAAACGTTCAACTTCTGACAAGAATTTCACAAAATCCACATCAAATTCTGTTACTTGTGGATCAAGGGTGTCATATGGTTTCTTTTGAAAAATGTGGTAGACATTTTTGAATTTTACTGCCATAAGATCTATGCCTTCAATTGCACACAGAGTCAGTGCATTAAAATTCTGTTCTATGGCTATCATCTCCATTATCTGAAATAAAGATATTATATTCATGCTCAAAATGAATTATTTGTTATTTCCTCTATAAACTAAAACCTGAGTTAAAAAAAATAAACAGCAGCCACTCCTCTAGCTACTGCATTCACAAATGTGTTGTGTCTGAGTCAATTATCTTCAATAAGCATGGTTAATTCAGTTTTCAACATCAGTTCTCACCACAACCCAACACAAAGTAAAGTAAGCTTTGGTTTTCTGAATGAGAAAGAGGGGTTTTTTATGTTTTATTGCTAGAGCCAATAGAATATTATGGAAAAGGAGTTAAAACATGGCACATATATACTGATGACAAAAAGATATCTCAAAGAATAAAAAAAACCAACCCTACAGATTAGTATGTATATTGAGTGTTGAAGAAATACATCAAAGACTCACAGAATTCCTAGCTTGTGATGATTATCATCTTATCCCTTGTCTGACCTTATTCTGCACCAAGAATGACCTACTACCTTTTCCACGCAAACCCTAAGAATGTTAGTTTAAAATCCCTTCACTGCATTACCGAGCCTAACATTAAGACCACACCAAGCAGCAGAATCATCTGAAGAACTGTGTATGGCAGTAAACATGAGTTTTCAATCTCATTCAAAAAAAGAAAAAGTGTGTTATTTTTCACATAATTTTAAACCTCCTAAAATAATGATCTGAGTCTAGATCAATCAGGTTATTTCTCTCCACACTAAGAGAGATAAATTGACAAGTTGAGAAGGCAACTGTGACGTAATAGCATAAAGCATTGGGATGACTTTCTCTGTGGAAGTGCCTAATTTCTCTCAACAGAGAGTTACAAACTCCTTTACAGGATGATTAAGAGCATGTATGTTGGCAAGCATCCACTTTGTAAACTGTTCTTTGGAGAGACGCGTCTTCTTTACCAATAGTAACAGCACACAATATACTCACTTTTTCTAATCTCCTACAAAAAGCTTCAGATTTTCCAAAAATGTACATTTCTGATACTTCAAATGCCTTTTCTCCTAGATTTTCCAAAATCTCTTGCTTAGCTTCGTGAAAGCATTTCTGATATTCTTTCAACAGACATATGCATTCCTAAAAAGTGAAGGAGTAAATACTGTACTCATTATGCTGTGCTTACAAGTGAGGGCTCAAACCTATTGACAATCCAAAGTCATTACTTATCACTTAATCTGGTTTTAGTCAACAGGCAATAACAATTTAAATACAGTGGTTTTCTTTCAGTATCTGTAGAAAATATTTGTAGCATATGAACCAACATTCAATAATACAGTAGACTGAACCAGAGAGTGGTGGTGAATGGTGCTGCATCCAGCAGACAGCCAGACACTAGTGGTGTCCCCCAGGGATCAGTGTTGGGCCCAGTCCTGTTTAATATCTTCACTGATGATCTGGATGAGGGGATTGAGTACACCATCAATAAATTTGGAGATGTGGGTGCCAGGGTCAATCTGCTGGAGGATAGCAGGGCTCTGCAGAGGGACCTGGACAGGCTGGATCAATGGGCTGAATCCAACAATTTGATGCTTAACAAGACCAAGTGCTGCATCCTGCACTTTGGCCACAACAACCCCCTGCAGCACTACAGGCTGGGGACAGAGTGGCTGGACAGTGGCCAGGCAGAAAGGGACCTGGGGGTACTGATTGATGGTAGACTGAACAAGAGCCAGCAGTGTGCCCACATGGCCAAGAAGGCCAATGGCATCCTGGCCTGTATCAGCATTAGTGTGGCCAGCAGGACTAGGGCAGTGATTCTTCCCCTGTATTCTATGCCTTTTGGGGAAGATAGAACTCAGTAACCGAGGCCTGGAAAAGGAGAAGGTGGAAATGAAGTTAACATTGGCAAGCAGTATCCCCACATAACTTGCCATAGCATATTGTATACCCTTAATTTGTTCTTAATAGATCACCATCAAATGAAGAAGAGGAAGACTACCTTAGCATTGAACTTTCATGATATGCCAAGGAAATCTTGTATGGGAAGCTACTGTAATAAAGTCAGGGTCTATTCAAATACCAGACTCCCTGTGGTAGAGGAAGATTGTACCATATCAGAGGTATCCCCTCTTCCATATTCCCTCTTCCTCAAAGAGGAAAAATGTGGACTATTAATTCTTTGGTTGCACATATGGCAAAGATGTCAATTCCAAGGTCAGTGACAGACCACGCTGATAAAGATGAGGCCATAATAATTTCAACAATGCCCATGGGCTAAGAATTCTTTGGAAAACATCCAAACCATCATGAAACAAAAAGAGCCAAGAGGTGTGAAGCACTTGATACATAATGGTATGGGCTTCTTTATGACATCAGCAGGTAATCAGTAGGTTTGACATGTAAATAATAAAACACCAAAATACAAACATTGATTTTTCCAATGACTGTTGGTGTCTCCTGATCCCAGACTCCATTCAAGCCAGCATCTGTAATATATGCTTTACATGTTGTGACCATTTGATTTGTAACCTAGGGCAGATGAATGAAAAAAAGTAGGTCTCAGGCTTAACAGGAAATTTGCCTGTTTTACAACATCTAACAAAATTCTCACATGCATGTATTAATACTATCAGATTGGAATAAATTTCACCTGTGGAAATAATATTGGCTAAATAATATATGCAATATGTACAACAAACACCCTATAAAAACCCTGAGAACACTCCCAGAAGTATATTTAAGTCCCAGGATGTATTTGTAAGTCCTAACATTTCAGCAATACATATACATAAACACAGAATGTCATCAATCAAACTTCAAGAACAAAAAGAATTTACTGAATTACAACTATTCTTCACTTACATTGTTATCTTGACACTTTGCAGTCTTATTTAAAGACTGCCCTTAAGGAATTTTGTATCCTAGTAGTATGTCTTTACCGTGGTTTTCTGTGGCTATAAAAAGGAGAAAACATTCTTCCACTTCTCAACCACAAAAATCCAAACTTAGTAATGACATAAAGAGAGAGAGAAGTATGTGCAGATATAGAAGACATATCACAGAGGACAGGTACAGGTAGATAAATTTTTTGTCTATTAAAAAATATGAACAATTCAAAATAGTTCTCCTGACATGAGAGTACTGTAAAGCAGGTCTTAAGTATCCCTAACTGAAAAAAGACTGAAAACTGCCCCACCAAAGGCAGCCTCAAACTTTAAGAAAATGACTCATGAAGTTGGAGATAGGACCTTCAGTGTCACCTCTGATGATCCTTAAGTGGAAACAAAGAGTAAAGGGAGACCTTAAATGACTGGATTAAAATACAGATTTTTCCTTGCTATTTCTTGGCATAGTTTCATGTAACCAGTTTTTTATTAGCCTTTGCAGTGAACTATTCACTCCCTTAGGCCAGTAAATAATAGACACTAGCAAGAGTTAATATACAAACATGAAAAGACCCATTATAAGACAGACAATGTATACCTAATATGATATATGAAAAACAGCCACAGACATGAATAGATATAGATTTGAAAAAGCACATACTTCTTAATATCCCAGTTCAAACTGAAATATAACAAAACTTTATGCTGAACCCTGGGGTGTAAGGAAACAAAAAGTGTGTGCCTGTGTAATGAGGGTATACTGTCAATTTCCCCTGTATGCTTACTGCAGGTGTGTGGTTTACTTATGAAGGATTTCTTTGTTATAAAATCATTATACAAAGCATCTTTGCATGCAGTGAATACCTAGATTCTGCAAAAGACATTGGAATAAACACACAGTCAGTCTTAATTTCCTCTTTAAGGAGGTAAAGTTTATGATCTGAAATTCAATTAAGTTTTCGAGTATGACTTGCTTCGGAAAACAGGAACCTTTTGTCTTTCCCACTTTTTGGAGGAACAGCCTGGTCAGACTGATGGCCATCTGCCATTAGTTCTTCAAGGCTGAGAATAAAAGAGCCTTTGTGGATTCTGTGATTTAGGAAACAACTGATCAGATTAATTTAGATCAAAGGATTAATCAAGAATATAAAAAGTTAACACCAATAAACCAAGAATAAACAAAAGTTCCTTTCAGAAGAGAAGTCTGTAATCCAAGTTTAGTCCTCTTCTGATCAACAGAGTTGTCTTCCTTTCCCATGCAGAACTCCACTATTTACTATCATTTTTAAACAAATGTTCTACTGATTTAAACTAAATTAAATTTGCTTCTGAAAAATCATACAATTTTAAAAATTATTGTTTTGCTCAATATACTTACCTTTATAAGCAATGATGTAATTCTCTCAGAAGTATTGTAATATTTTGAAACACGGTGAATCATTTGTACAGCCTTTATCAAGTTTGGTATTCCCTGTGTCATTGATACCTCAAAGCAGAGTTTCAAGAAAAAATTTACTTCCTACTCTTAGCAATTATATTTCTATTCTATTGACAACTTCTAAATTATATCTTTCCCTAAGTCACATGAATCAATCTTTAAAATGCCATGTCATCTTACCAAAAGTTTTCTTATGAAAAAAGAGTAACCATGCTCAATAATATTTCAAACCTCAACTAACAAGAACATTTAAAATGTTTGATCATTGGCTAAGAAATCAGATTAAAGATGTTACAAGACAAGAATAATTGTAATGTGCTATTTTGATGAACAAAATGGAACACTGATTCAAAACGTACAGGTTGCATTTTTTGGTGCAATAGGAAGTATTTTTCTGACAGCAACTGTCAGTGATGTTTTCCTTCAGGTAAGGCTGCTAAATGTACTTTCATTGTGATAACAATCTTTACATAAAATGTTTCATTCAGACACTTCATAAAACTCGTGAAATAATTGCCACAATGTTAGTTTCATTAACAAATGCCTAATTCCTTCAACTATTATATGAAACATCTAAATCTTTCACGTATTTTGTGAAATCAGTGTCCATGTTGTTAAAATCATACTGCAGCATTACAAGTACTCGGTAGCTCAAACACATCTAAAGTATTGGTGGGGGGGAGGTGAAACATTATAATTCATTAACATTATCAGGGACTTGTCAAAGTTGCAATTCAGAACATAAAGAAAGTAATTTTGGCTGTCACCCCTCAATGGAACCAAGCTCCTGTAACTAAATTTGAGTTGCAAACTCAAACTGTGAATAAACATAGCAGGCATTTGCATTTAGCAAGAGTGTGAAAGAAATGCTATGTGACATAGAAACAACCATCTGTGTCCATGTTGTTCATCACCAACACCAGTCCTGAAATGGAATCAGGAGACTGAGCCTATAGGTTTTGTTTTTCAATCCTTGACAAAAAATAAAACCATGAATACTAGACTGTGTAGAAATTTCTGTGACTCAAAGCCTCGAGTTAAATGCTCAGTCTGAATTTTCATGTATTAACCTACTTCAGCTACAAATGTCACTGTGTGATACTGCATACACCAAATGCTATTTTACGCACACACCAAATATCATCATAAATCCACATGTACTCCTTTCCTTATTCACTAATATGTAAAACAGTTGTCCATACCAGATACTAAATTCAACTCTACACAGAATGAAGGTCTGTTTAAAACAGGATATATTTAGCTTAGAAATCACAGTTCTTAAGCTGAACATCATAGAAAATCCTATCTAAACTTAACTTGATCTCAGGAACATTATTAAACAGAAATTCATATGTATCCAAATTGTTCCAGACTAAACAAAGAACTTTAATTAACTATCCTGTATTAGTAAAATTATGAACTCTTCAATGGGTTTGCACACAGTAATGTCTGTCTTTGTTTATGATACAAAGAATTTTATCTTCATAACACCTATGAAGTAGCTCATCATTATGGCCTGGTACCTGGCACCCTCTAGTGATACCTTGAAGAGCTGAAGATAAACAGCTTAGTAACACTGCTTATCATACTTGTCTCTTACACTACTCCATGCAATATGAGCTCTGTGTCATATATTATCTGAGTCCTTTTGCTTCTCCTCAGTTAAAATTTGGTAGTAGGATCCTAAGCTGCCAGAGATTCAAAAGAAATGCAGCACTTTCTGACAGAGGGCAGGAGGCATATAGGACCAAAACATGAAGGACTCAAAAACAAAGGACAATGACCATTTTTTTTCTAGGGTACTTACTCCTTTCATCCTATTTTGCAACAATCATTAGGAAAATACACCTGTTATAATAATTCATAGTTATTATACCAAATAACTAATACCTTAAACTAGAACTGAATAGTGTACCTGGGCAACCAGTTATCTAAACTCTGACTAGCTGACTAGAAGCAGATAATACTAAATTATGTATTAAAACATTTTCTTACCCATTCAGGACCTTATTAGGTTTCATTATTTTCTATGTAACTGAAATGTTGGTATTTTGGTTACAGTTATGTCATCATTGACACACATGGAATTTTCAGGGCAAGACCTATTTGGAGATTTTTTATCACAAAATATGTACCTGCTTTAATTGCTTTTAAAGATAATACCAGCAGCAGGACTGACTTATTAGGCAACCATATGTATTTATGCTTATTTACTAAATACATATTTCAAAATACTTTATTTTATGAAATATATAATAAATGAATGCTTCAACATTTAGCTTGACAAGCTTTTAGAAAAAAATCAGAAAAACTAGAAATGTAAATTAGAAAAAATTACTTTTAAGTAAATATAAGGAAAGGAAGATTTATTTTGCTCTGGAATTTCTTTGTAAATACCTAAACTACGCATAAAGAATGATGAAAAGCATACTTACAATATCAGTGGTATAAAGTGGCTGACAAACTTTTTCAAGTGTGCCTAGGTATTTCACATTATCCTTCGATTCATTTGCTGCATCTGTGATTTTGCTATCTAATTCTTGCCACGACTAGTGGGAAAAGAGTACTGTGAAAACCTTCATACATAATGAACTATTTCTTTAACTTGCACTCATTTGTCAGAAGTAAACTTTGGCAAATGAATTTTTAAGAGGCATTGTCAAAGCAGGCAATAAAAGTTAATTTATTGTATTTATTATACATATATTTTATGTTCAGTTTTGACTGTATCCCTGAAATGTCTAGTTCTTTGTCTGAATACATTCAGCACACAAGCACCATACCTAAATTTTCCTCTTTTAATTCTCCTTGGCAAATCTTTTTTAGTTGAAACAGAAAAAAAAAAAAGCAAAAGCACAACATTTATAATAAAAAGCAGCACAAAAAAATTACCTTTAGTATTTTAGAGTGTGCAACTTTCAGAACATTAATAACAGCTTTACAGTCTTGTCCTTTGATCTGTTCGATAATAAAGTTCAATTTAGCGGACGTGTATTTCCAGTTCTCCAGTTCAGTCAGTGGACCTGAATCCTTAGCTTCTCTCCTTATCTGCTTGCTCTCAATCAGAACCTGCAGCCCATTTGAAAACAAATATAAATGAATCAAATGTCTGCTACAGCGAATAGACAAGTCATTATAGAGAAGAAATGCTCCTGGAGAAAATCACTTAGAAAGGAACAAGCTTGCTGTTACGGACACATGAAAATGGCTCCCACTTGGGAAAGCATTCTAAGTCTGAATTGCACTTAGTCATATTCTTAACTGAAATTAAGGCAATCAAAACACATGTTCAGCTGCTGTCATACCCTGGGTGAATATCACTATATACAGATACGTCTTTCTTTAATCAGAACACAGGGATTGAAATGCACCAAATGTAACTTCACTTGTCCAGAACTTCGAGAACTAGTTTAATAAAAATGTTAGATATCAGTCATAAATGTATCCATCTGTATGTTGATATATATCCAGTCAGCTCTTTTTACATGTCTTTTACATTTTTATTCTTGTAAGCTAAACACACTAAATATAGTATGCCTTGTAAGAAGAGTATCCCTGCCTCCACAGATTCTGTATTTCGACAAAGGAGTCTCTCTTTTTCATGGAAGTCTCAGATGCTAATTTCCTGGATAACTGAGACCTTACCATGCAAGACTTACACAGGATAAAAAATGCCCTGCTGGGCCTGACCAAAAATCTTTCTAAGAGCAGTATTTCCCACAAGGAGTGGCAGCAGAAACTTAACAGGTAATGTACAATTAGGTATGCTCTATATACATATGTGGTCCTCACCAGTGTTATTAGTCCTGCAACCCTCTGTTCTCTTCTTGCTATTTCTGTATTAATTGTTCAAAACTCTTATTCTTGCTAGACCGTAAATTCCGAGGCATAAGGACTATCTACGTAACTTCACTTGTGCATAGAAGGAGAGCACTTGTCTTAACTTGGGTGGAGATGCAGCTGAAGCCTTTGGCTAACTTCAGGCAAGTCTCACATATAATTTATAAATATTTATCCATATTCATGCTGAACTGATGTGTTAAAACAACAACTTACGTGTTCAATTTGTCTATACCATATCATAAGTACTTCCTCTAGCTGGTGAACTGTGTCATAATTGTCAGCAGCTGCAGCTATTTTATCAAAGGTCTGGAGTTCAGAAAAATTAATGTCATCTATTTTTTTCAACTCAACCGTTCCTTCAATGCTTGCTGCAGCACCTGAGAAAAGCACAATTACAATACAGAACCAATTAAGACTTTAAAATAAATTTTCACCAGTCAAAGAAGTTTAAATTTGAAAATATACATCTGCAGTCAGTGTTGTTTCAATATAATAGCACTTTACTGCACTCACATAAAGCAGAAAATTCTGGTATAAGTGCAGTGATACTCCTTAAAACTAATGTATCACTATTTTCTTAACAAAAGAATCTACCCATGTATATACTATGCAAGTAATTCATAATTTTATTTTTCCTTGAAGAATGTGAAGAGTTCCTTATCTATGCACTACTGCCTTTAAACAGAAATCCTTAAGTAGATTTCCTCTAGTTTGTTTCCTAAATGCAATGCTTACCTCCTAAAAATGAAATGTATCTGTTAATTGTTTCCACAAAATTCTGCTTGTCTTTTGTATCCTCTTTGGACTGACCTAAAGTACCCCAATTACTTGTTGCTAGGATAGCAGGGAGAAAAACCTTTTCTATTACATCCTTAACACCAGGTAGGAGTCCATTAGTAGCATCCAAAATACCAAAGGAAATTTCCTGCAGTGTAAAAAAATGATTGTTATCAAAGCAGTAACTTACACTAGAAACAGTATTGTAAGTTCAGTGTATTTTTATAAAACCACTCCAATATGCCAAAAAAACCTTTAATTTAAGGAAAGAAAATCATTGCAGAGGACACCTCCAGTGTGCCTATAAGATAGTGCTTTCAATAAAAAAGGAAAGCTAATAATTATTTAATAGAGGTTTTAAAAGCTGTCAGGTTATGCTTTTGTTACTTCAGTTATTTCCCTATCACACACAGTTCGGAGATTTTTAAAAAGTAGAAAAATGTTCTCACCCACAATTCGGTACTAAGCCATGAAATGCAAGTAACAAAAAAATCTCTGAATGTCCGTATCTGAAATTATACTAGAAGCAGTTATCTGACTGAACATATATTACTTTGAAACAGGTTAAGCGTTTTCCTACTCTCCAAAATAAAACTTTACAAGGTCTGACTATTTATAATATTCCAGTCTTTTAAATGTCCTTCAAATAAGCAAGTATTAACATATATCACATAGCAAGCTTCCTAGAACATAAATTTCCTTTCCTTATCCCTTCAGCATTTGGAATTAATTTGGGAGGAATCTGATGCAAAAGTAATATTTATGACCAATATTAAGGCTCTTGATAAAGACAGATCTTGTATCCTACTTCTAATAGTGTTTTTTCTCTTTCACCTTAGCTCTCAAAAGGAATGGAATATTTTAATATGAAATATAAAGCATGTAAACTAATAATGGATTTTCTGTCTGAAGAATTTGAAGTAATACTAGTTAGAAGATACATATGTAAAACTACTTATTACCAATTTACAGTCCCTTAAGCACTGCCCAAATACAAAGACGTGTAGCTATGAACAATAATGAAGCTCACACTTATATAAGAATTTTGTCTTGTAAAGCAGAAAATCTTATGCCACATAATTTACACAGGAGAAATGTGTATTTTGTATTTTATTTATCAAAGACACATAAACCAGAAAGGTACAGGTAAACTCCTGTACCTTTCCTGTACCTTTATTTGGAATAAAGTCTTCTCGGTGTTCCTTGTAGTTTAGGGATTTTGATGACAACTAAAACATATTTAGCGGTTTTAACCTCTTCAAAAACATCAAGAAGAATGAGAAATTAATCTAAATGCTGATTTCTTTAACAATAATCCTGTAAAACACTAAATTCACAAGTATTTGCTGAAGCAATACAGCTATTCATTCTTTACCCAAAATGAAGAACAAAGCAGTTACCAGTAACTTTAGCTACATGACAACAATGAAAAAAATAATGAAACAGGAAATAGCTGCTTTTAAAGCTTTCAGTTTTTAAAATATATGAGAGAGTACCTCATGTATAGTTTTTTCATTTATGGAGGTGTCATTCTTATAGCGAACAAAATATAAGCATAGTCCTGTGATTTTGTCTGGTGTCTTCTCCACATAAAATTGTGAAATCCTTCTTCCTTTTACAACACCTGGAATTATTCGACCACACTCTGAAAAGGAATTTCATAGGTATGACTCTTTTCAAAAGTGAGTGTATCATAAAATGCTTAGAATCAATATAAGGAAACAAAATTGAACCTATAAATCATTTATTTTCTTCTTTTGTAAGAGAACAAACACCAGCATAATTTGTAACTAATTAATCACACTACTAGGAAACTACACCAGATGTATAACATGTATCTTACGAACCTATTTTGCCCCATTGTAATGCACTGAAAAGGGAATTTGCTCAGGCCCATCATTCTGGAACAATTTGCTGGTGACTAATATACTTTATTTTCATTTATCCTACCAAAAAGGATGTCAGGTCTAAGTGAGAAAATACAGACTATGAGATGGCCTTGGGTTCTCACTGAATATATTCCTTTGGAATTTGATAGTTCAATATAAATAAGTAATGGAACGATATGTGCAGTGATTAGAGAATCATTAGGGATTTCAGACATTAAATTCCAATTCTCTACCACGCGTGTGAAAACTGAAAAACTTCAAATATTTATAATAAATGCAAATTCAGAGACAGGTTTTATGAAAGTGCTTTCTAATGAACTGGGGGCAAAACTCCCGTATGAAAAAGTCAAAACCAATTCAGTATTTCAGGAAAACTTCTCATATCATTTCTTCCAGGAATGGCTAAAATTTTTTCCTAAACAATTTGACTTGAAGCAAGCATTTAAAATATGAATTTTCAGTCCTCAGAGCAAAAGGTTGCAAAATTCTGAACAAGCAAAAGCAGATTTTATTCTGAGGAACCTCAAACAAAATGAACAACAGAACCCACTATTACATCTGGCTGTATAAATATTGCTAAACATTTACCTACTCCACGTGCATCTCCTTCTTGATAGAAAATTTTCAATGATTTTCTCCCTCCCTTGGTAAAAAAGGAATCAAAGGCATCGAACTGTTCAATAGAAAAGTGAATACTTGTTATTCAAAATATTTTTATGTGCCTTTAAGACATGCAAAACTAATTTGACCATGCTCCTGTTTAGTTTGGTTGGCATGCAATGTTTATCCTCAAATATTGTGAGAAGATAAAACCCTACATAATAGATACTTCAAATATTGCCTTAAGCACTGAGCCTGCACACACTGGTGGCCCAGCTCCCGGCAACTGTGCATTAAACATTTATGGGTCTTTTCCAGTAACACAGAGACATTGGAGGATAGTCTGTCACTCACAGAGATCTCCAAGTATCACCTTGAAGTACCTGGTCATAAGAGACTTGGAAACACACACAACACTTCTGCATGACTTGACATACCCTGCTATTGCTACTGTACCCCTTAATGTAGAATATTAATTCATATAAGAAGAATAACATGATGTGTGAGCATTTTATTCTCAAGACATGAATAGGCCACGTTGGCTCTGAAACTTCTTCATGATAACAAAGGTTTTGCTGACCTCTGGAAGGACAGTGAGATCACCTCTGAGGGAGACCATGCCACCCCACAAGTAGCTGGCTGTACCTGTCAATAAACTGGCCACCCTAAACTCCTACAGGTCTCTAGATGTCCATTTTGATTTAGTCTTGTTATACAAGGTGCTGAGGATAGTGAGAATGCAAAGCTTTGAAACAAATACTGTTTGTATATGGACTGTCCTTCTGAAGAACTTGCCTGAAATAACAGCTAGGGTTTCCAAAGTCTGAATTTTCAAACAGCCCTAGAAAATTTGTGTGTCCTGGTAAAACCAGGCTGTGTGATTTAATCAGAAGTGAGCAAAGCTCTGAAAAGCACTAAAAAAAGGCAAGAAGATACTGAATGATCTGGTCAAAATCCAGCTTCTTTCACAGTCTCTGTAGTTATCTGCAAGGATGACTAACTCAACAATATGTGACTGGGCATTCAAAGTGTCCAACTGAACAGCTTAACCACAGTAGT
Organism: Coloeus monedula; assembly: GCF_965178545.1. Classification (NCBI taxonomy): domain Eukaryota; kingdom Metazoa; phylum Chordata; class Aves; order Passeriformes; family Corvidae; genus Coloeus; species Coloeus monedula. Next base: position 33,753,414 of record NC_138782.1, read on the forward strand.
GAGTCCTCCTGTTTTCTCCCCATCAAAAAGAAAGGTCAGAAGTTTAGCAAGCAAGTATGTGTGGAGATGCATCACCTGTTCAGGGACAAAAGATACACTTCTAGGGGTGGCATATTTCTTATGAGCATGGTTTTTTTGCCCAAAATAAACAAATATTAAAGCTGAATCAGAACAGCAATAGGAAAATGAGTAACACACAGGGGGACAGAATTTAAAGCTACTCTTGTGAGAAGACAATATCGCATGAAAATAAAATTTTAAAAAAGCAAACCTCGTCTAGAAGCACATTTCACTTTGGTTAACCGGCACTAGTGAATAACAAGGTTAAAACAGAGAAAAATACATTAAAAAAACCCACCCCCAAAATAATGAAAGAAAAAATTGTTGAAGTGCTGAAAGTGCAGTGACAAAAACCAGGAAAAAATTCACTACTACAAAAAGCACTCCAGCTTGTGAGGAAGAGGACAAACAGTAACTTTTGGGCTTGTATGATTCTACACAGGAGGTAAGACGTGGGCTGTCCCCATAGCTACTGATTCTGCAAAGAGCTTCTGTTTCAAGTCCGTGTGGTACTCACGCACCCACTGAGTGAATACATATGCAGGCTAACACTTTGAAGGGCAAAACCCAACTCATGGGTGTCAGAGACATGTATATGGGAATTTATTAAATGACAATTTGTTGAGGGACGATGTTGACACAGCCCCAACAGCTTGAACTGTTTATAAATAAATTAAAACTGGGAGCAGGAAAATGTCCAACCACAAAAACGTTACAGATGTTCCTGGTGACAACCAAAGAAACCCCAACACAACCCAACCAAACCCAAACAAAAATAAGCAAAGAAACCAAAATCAAATACAAAAAAAACCCTCAAGAACCCAAAAATTCCCAATTTCTCAAGTGTCTGGATTAATCAAACTTGGTGCAGAACAGCAACTTCACATGGAATCAGAATGATTTAAAACTATGTATCATTTAGAAAACAGGAAAAAGGGACAATTCTTAACACACCTCTATGTCGCATAAGCAGAAAAAACCCCAAACGAGGGTAAGTACATTTTATGATATAAAAATATCAAGAAACAAACAAAACCCAAACAAATTTGGATTAAGACTACATTTGGCTTGTAACTGCACAACTGAAGCTCTAAGAATTTATTTGCTTGATCAAAGGAGATATTATCTGGCTGAGTTTCAAATGCTCAGTCAAATCTCTCTAACAGACCAAAATAACATCAGATGCAACAACAGTCAAATAACAACAACGCAATCAGAGAAGTCGAGTCATATCTTTTCACAGCAGCTGTACTGACTTTTGATAATCTACTAAAAGTACAATTTAACTATTTGCTCCTGATTGTTTAATCACTTTGAAACATCATGAAAGACAATGCTAAAGACACAAAAATAATGAAAGATTTCAGAAGTTCCACAGGTTTGGGATCTGTACACTCTACAAACCCACTTAACCCAATCTTTTAAACATCCCAACATAAAACTGAAATTGAAATGGTTTAGTGGGTCTTTCAAACATAATTATAGTATTTAAATGGTGCAGGATTAATCTTCCTTCTTATTACTAGTAACACTCTTAGTCTTCAAAATGTTCCCATGAAGTCACACATTTTTGCAGAATCTTTGGAATTTCAGTGAGAACTTGCTTAACAAACAAAAATGATCATAATTAAAACACAATAATGTCAGTCTGAGCTAGATGAAACTTGTTGGAACTGGTAGAGGTGACAAAAAACCCTTTGATTAAAATAACAGCGGTATTTATATTTCCCTTGAGGTAAGAAAGATGAAAAAGCCACAACCAAAACCCTAGGGGATATTCACAAATCTGTCAGGAAACTTAGCTGAAAGATTTAGTCAGGTATCCTTTTAGATGAATTGTGTGCCTTAGTAATCACATTTTATGGCAGAAACAGTCAAAATGATGGATAACACTTCGTATCAAAGGGGTAATTTGCTACATATTTTAACTAATAATATAAATCAACAAGCATACAGAACAGACTCACCGAAGGGACATCCAGCATGAGTTCTTCCACAGCTGGTAAGTCTAAGCCTACCCCAGCACTGAGAACTTCAAATATGTATTTATATGAAGCATTAACTTTTGCTCTTCGATTTTCTCTTGCTGCTTCATATTGAGCCTAAAACATTAAACAAGTCTTTCAAGATAAAAATACACAAAGTAATCACAACAATGACCTACTAACTACTTAACGTGCAACTAATGATGAAATCTACTGTATAGTATTTATGACTACATAAATGGCTTAATCTTTAAAAATACCTAAATTTTAAGAGGCTAACAGAAGAACAAATTATAAAGTATTATTATAAGATGTGAAGTCAAATCTTAGGATATGTCAAGGAAAAACAAACATTAAGAATAGTACAGCTAGATTTTAAGGTTTTTATGTGACATTAACTGGTTTCATTGTTCACGGTCAAAATTTCCATTTATTAAATGAATACAGAAAGGTTAAAACATCCATTTAAAATAAAGTGTGGGTAAATATTTGCAGGAACTGAGTACAGCTTTGCTCCAATGTAAATTATTCAGTTATCCTGCTTCCTACCTCTGTTACTTTAAAATTTTAAAATATTACAAACATGGAAAAAAAGAGTCACTTTCTCCCAGAAATAGTTCAGTAAAAAGTCTAAACAAAAATAAAATAAAAAAATAAATAAATAATTTAAACTAATGATTAATACAAACTGAATTTAATAATCTGAGGAAAGAACCAGAAGCTTATAACCTTTCTTCCTCTGAAACTTTGCACGCTCGGAGCTCCACTAGGGCGGTAAAACCTAGCCAAACTTTGACTTCCAAAAGAACGAGACTCTTGAGAAGAGGAAAGGCTTGCTATTCGTTGAGCAGAGTGAGACGATCTGGCTACATCTTCTCCAGTGGTTGAACCTCTTTTAGTATTTTTTTGTAACCCCGCCATTCTAAAATCTGAAATTTGAAAAAAGAAGATTATATCTATAACAATCCAGACATTTCAAGTCTACCTTTTCCAGAAGACAGTAGCATCGCAAAACTGACTTTCCAGTGAATTAAATATAAATTTAATAGTCTCATCAAGTCATCTTCCTGTTCTTAAAACTCCAGTCAGTTATATACATTTTTATGATCACTTACAAATGTCAATGTGAAGATTGAGACATTTTTTAAAAACAATTTTTCATACACGTGTGTTTTGTGGCGTGAATGCCTTTCTATATAACAAATATGTTTTAAAACATAAATAATTTCAGTGCATATCTGATTACTGAGAAGTAGAAAATGTTTTGAATAAAAATGACTTCTTTAAATTTTAGTTGCTAAGATATATACACAAATCCAGCAACTGAGCTTATAAAAAGACTTACATACATAGAAATTGCTATTCTACTCATTGTACTATTACAATAAGGATCATGATAACTATCAGGAATTCCTTAGTAGTTCATTTGAGGCCTATGGGCGGCCTACCACTGCTGTAACAGTGTTTTATACTCTCTTAGACACTATTACATGATTTGGGAAATAAAAAGTCAAAGGTGAAGCTGACATGAAAAGCAACACCTGATAGTACATTACTGCTCCTTATTTCTGGCCATGTAATAGGTGACAAATCAGCTGCTGTTCTGTGGTCTTAGGCATGCAATCACCTGCTACAGAAAGTGTTCATCTCTTCCCTGAAGTAAAGATACCACCAAACAACTTTTTGGAAAACCACTCAAAAAGAAAAAAAAAAGTGAAATCTAAATTAATTATATTTATTTGTTTTTCTTCATGTTTCTGTGACTGGCCTGGTCATCTACAAGATTAGCAGTGGTACTTTCCTCCTTGAGTATTCCATTCAGGTGGATAAGGGTTGGATATTAATTTCCTTGCCTTTTAACTTGTTGATTTTTAGCTGATACTTTCCCCTAAAGCACAACATGAGAGAGGTAGGGTTCTCACAGCTTTCTTTAAACAACCCACAAAGACTGTATTGTATCCTGGCATTGTCCCTTGCTCTCCAAAACCAGTACTCAAGATACCTGGTGGCTCAGGTGAGATTCTCACACTTTTCAAAAAACCTGTATGAACTCCAGCTGCCTACCCCTCCCGGCTGGAACAACAAACATGCTTCCGTGTCAAAAACTCCTTTCCTTCCCTTCAGGATGACCCAAATTTTCTCTACGGGTCCTGCTCATTTAAGGAAAGTAGATCTGGCTTCCAGCGTGCATCACTTAGGAGGGTTGAGGGAGGATGAGGTGAGGGAAGAAGCAGAGGATTCCCAAGCGCTCAGCACTGGGAGTACAGCCTTTTGGCTCTCTTCAGAAAAGCAGAGGTGCCTTAGCCTGCACTTCAGCTTTGGCAGCGAGATACAGGCGAAAAGCCTCACCGACCTGATCGGAGCGGTGTCTCCTCACAGGGCGGGGAGCGGGGCGCGGCCCCTCGGCAGCGCAGCACCCGCCGGCTCTCCCCGGAGAGGGCGGTCCAGCGCCAGCCGTGGGCAGAATCGTCCCGGTCCGCCGGAGGGGCCCGGGGCAGGGGCCGGCACCGGGAGCCCGTAACCGCTGCGGGGCGGGCTCGGGGCGGCGGCTCCAACGCCCGCCCGGGAGCCGCGGGCGCGGGGCTCGGACCGCGCTGCGGGCACCTGCTCGCTCTGCCCGCTCTGCCCGCTCTGCTCGCTCTGCCCGCTCTGCTCGCTCTGCTCGCTCTGCCCGCTCTGCCCGCTCTGCCCGCTCTGCCCGCGCGTCGGGCGGCCGCGCGCACGGCCGGCCAAAATCCGATCCCCGGAATCCCAACCGCCATTCCACCGGAAAGATCGCTTGTACCTGGGAACCGCTTGCCCGCGCGGTTGGTGTGGTTAAATGAGCCTGTGGAAGTTACTTGAGTCACTCAGACTGAGCGCTGCGCTGAGAACGTGCTTTCCTCGCGATTATAAAATGTGTCGGGGTTTTTTTTTGGTTTTGGGTTTTTTTTTGTTTGGTTTTCTTTGGGTTTTTTGTGGGTTTTTTTGTTTTGTTTTGGGGTTTTTTTGTTGTTTGGTTGTTTGGGGTTTTTTTTTGTTTTTTTGTTTTTTTTTTTTTTTTTTTTTGCTCCACAGAGTATTCATTCCTGGTTTTCATTCTCCATATTTGAAAGAAATATTGTCAAGAAAATTAATCCACAAACAGCAGAGGTTTATGGTCAAAAAGGAGGCAGAGGAGTCCTGTAACTTTTCTCGAATAAAGGGAGAGGTCATGGGCATTTCCCATGGGGTCTCTCAAATTGTTAGGAGGACGCAGCCTCCTTCTTATCCTAATTTCCCGGCCGCGTTTCCCTCTCTCTTTCCCCATTGGCTGAGGTACTTGAGAGGTACAGACTTCCCGAATTGCTTAATACAAACCCATTTCTAATGTGTACTCCTTCCCTATTCTTTACCTTGCATCTCTGTTCTTTTTCTCTAAATCCAGGGATTAGCAGAGTCTTCAGTGAGTAACAGTCTGTGCCAATTTAGTGGAATTCCTATGGAATTTATGGTTCCTCCCATTGCTTCTTTCACCTGTCAGCATCTGGCTTTATCTACCATCAGGCCCACAGTTTGTTTGTAAAGACACCTCCTTCTCATTCCTTTCAATATTATCCTTCACACTTAGGCCTGAAATGATATTTTTGTACTAAAGGCCAGTGCATAACTCTGACAGGTGAGAGGGGGCCTCATCAATGTGTATAAATATCTAAAGGAGGGCTAGGGCCAAGATGATGTTTCCAGGCTCTTCTCTGTGGTGCCAAGCAATAGGACAAGGGATAAAAGGCAGAAATTGATGCACAGAAGTTCCACCTGAACATGAGGAAGTTCTTACTGTGAGGGTAACTGAGCCCTGAAACAGATTGCCCAGAGAGGTTGTGGAGTGTCCTTCACTGGAAATATTCAAGAACCATCTGAACACAATCCATGTGCTCTGGGATAACACTGCTTGAGCAGGGAGATTGGAACACATCTAATGTGGTCCCTTCCAATTTGCCCAATTCTATGATTCTGTGACAAATGCTACTTGAAATCTTTTCCCAGTGCCTGGAGGCAAAAGCAGAAATCAACCTCTGTCAACACTAAACCAAGGCTGCCATGAGTATGTTAACAAGGCAAGGCCAGGATTCCCAGCCTGATACTGCCAGGACTTACAGCACCATTCCAGTGGAGCTGGGTTATCAGCTGTGTCTGCTCTGGCACTGGTGTGATACCCTTGGCCTGCCAGTGGCAACTGGAGGGACACATCGTCAGGTCACTCACTGTAGGGGATCCTCGCTGTCATTCCACGCTTCAGCTAAGTAATGCCACAGTCAGGGAACCTCCCTTTGGTCCTTACGTTGTCCTGAACACAGGCTCGTTACCTGTGCAGCATCAATTCACACACTGAGGAAAGGTATTTCTATTTTTTATTCTAGTTTGCTCAAAGTAGGGAGATAGGTGGTAACCCACAAAATGCTGGCTCCCCAATCATCAAAATTTTACGGTATTTATACATTTTGACAAACAAAGGCATCAGCATTCATTGGTTACAAATTACATAACTTTGCTATTAGTACTCAACCCCGTATTTGCTAGTTGTATCTCTCGCTTCTTATGCTAATTAGTCCACAGGTGCAGTTCTTCCTTCCGTTTGAGTCTGGGGTCTGTTTGGAGTAGGTGGTCAATGAGTCAGTGGTCGTGATTGTCCATTGCTGGGATTACCTTTTTCCCAGTTACTGCTCAATTTTGCTGACTTTGCTCCTTGTGGCTCTCATCCAGACAGCCCATTCATCTTGGGACTGTCTTCTCCTTAAAACAGAAGATTAACCAAGCATACAACGTTCATAATGTTGATCATAACTGCCCAGATATAGCTACTGACTAACAGCAAAACAAAAACTGAAAAATTTGATTCAGATCTTGAGGGGCTCGCTATCACTTACGGAACGAACTGGCAGACCTCTACCTAACCCGCCACCTTCGCCGCAGTCCCCCAGCATCCCGGCGACAGAGCGTCCCAGCCGCTGGCGGGGCGGGGCGCAGCGCCGCCTTCCCGCCTCCTCCTCCTCCCCTTCCTCCTCCTCCTCCTCCTCTCGGCCCTCCTGTCCCGACATGGCGGCCCCCGCGGAGCTCAGCGGGCTGACGGACGAGGCAGCCTACGGCGCCTGCTCGGAGCCGGATGCCAGCACCAAGGTGGGCTGGGTGGGGGTGACGGGCGCGCCCCGGGGCTGTGGCGTCTGCTCCGCGGCAGCGCCGGTGCCCGCCCTTCCCCCGTCCCCTCTCCGCGCCTCGCCGGGCGGACGTGCGGTGCATGGGGGCCGGTATGGGGCCGGGCCGGCTCCTGGCGGGGCAGCGAGGGGTTGCCGGGCACGGAGCTGCTCTGACGGCCTGTCCGTCGGGCAGCCCGGCCCGGTTGGGGGTGGCGGTGGGGGGAGGGGGCGGTCGGGCCGGGCGGGTCCCGGTGAGCCCCTGAACCCTCCGTGGCGCCCTCGGCCGGGCCCGCGCCTGGCCTGGCTCTGAGCGAGCGCTCCAGGGCGCTTCGGACCGTCCCTGCCAGGGCAGCACCAAAAAATCCGTCAAAACACCCCAAACGTTTTTACTTTTTATTAGGAGAACCTTGTGATTGCATTTTTTGGGGTTTTGTTCCGTTACCTGTGTCAGCTTTTCTACCACTCGTTTTTTATCCACTTGGTCGTTCACAAGCCTGTGGTATATAGTTACCCTTGGGCTTCGAGAAAATGTCCTTACAGAGTTGCAGGCTGCTTTTGCTGCCAAGATATAATCAAGCTTGACAGAAGTTCAATACCTGTGCCTTGAAATAATAAAAATAATGAGCTTAGGAGTCTAGGAGGCTCAATATTGAATATTCATGTGTCTGTTGTCCTTGTGTGTGAAGTTGTTCATGTATGCTACAGCCCTATAAAAGAATAATAAACATAAAGATACCCTTCTTTGATGCCTCTGATAATATATGTTGAGTGATACCATTCATGGGTCTTAAACATTACGTTACAAAGACATATTTATTTAACACAAATCTTTATGTGTAGAATTAGGACAAAAGGTTTTATTTATACTTAATGTAGTTCTCTTTTTTATTTCTGAGCCTGCTGGGTTTAGGTTCATTACTAACTGGCATCTCTGTTAATACCCATAATTCAGTTCTGGCTGATGTATAAAGAATAAACCTTTTTGGTCCACAGGATTTCATATTTCAGCAGACAATGTTAAGAGTAAAGGATCCTAAGAAGTCATTGGATTTTTATACAAGGGTACTGGGAATGACGTGAGTAGAATTTGCATGCCACAATAAGTTTGGGTTTTTCTCCTGTTCTTCTGAAACAAATTTTTTTTTTTGGATGTAATTATACTAATTGGTCTAAGTACATAAACAATGCTGGCCCATCAGCTGATGCTCAGCTGGACAATCTGGCAGTAAGCTGCAAATGAACTAATATTGGCCCTGAATAGAAATTTCTTTTTTTCTTAAATAGGTCATTCATTATCAGTGTGTAACTTGCTTACTTCCTCCTCACTGAGCCTGCAGCTAACTGGTAACTTTTATGACTCTGCTTATAATGAGGAGTCATTGTTAAAAATCTTGAAATAAAGTTTTCTGCTAGTTTTCAGAGGTGGCTTATGACTACCTCCAGTCACATGAGAACAAGGGAATAAACAGTGACGACAAGGTCCAAGCTCAGTCTTTTGGAGAAGGCTTTTGGGAGGCAGATGCCCTGCAGTAGCCTAACATGTTTATGCTGAGGCTTTTTGTGCATTCTTGGCATTTGAGTTATTTCAAAACAAAATGCTGTGTTTTTAAACGTCTTGAAATGAGTCCAGACTAAAGTAAAATAAATTACTTCTGCTGTAGTGAAAAATGTGTGAAAATAAAAATTAAATACCTTGTAAAAATGAAATTAGATTAATTTTGCATGCCTACTTGTTCCAGTTAAATGTCCTACATAAAAACGTATGCCTTGTGTATTTTTAATTGATTAAATTGTCACATCTGAATGGGATTTTATCATTATAAATAGCTACTGAAATTGTAAATATATATCATCTAATGGTATGTTTGCTGTGTTCTTAAACTTTGGTGCCAATGAGCTCCCCAGAATGAGTAAGATTCAAAGTAGATCTTTTTATTCATTGGTGAAATTTTAAAGTGGTTAAAGGTTTTCCTGTGAAAATACAGGCAAGTAGCAGAGTGACAACCTCGAGATGCAAGCCGTTGTACTGACTTTTCTATTCAGTTACTGGTAGTTTGGTTTTTAAACATCTGATTCTTACAAATTTTGTAGGTTTGTAATGGGTTCTGGAGTGTTTTGATTTGATAGTTTAAAATGTAGCTATTTTAAGGTGTGGATTACAGAAAAGCAAAAATTCATGGAAATAATTCTTCCATAGGGGAAGCATCTTGGTTTATTTGCAAGCAACCTGACTACCCTTATTATTACTATTTCAAAATAACTTTTGCCATTTAGACTGCTTCAAAAATTTGACTTTCCTACTATGAAATTCTCACTCTATTTCCTGGGGTATGAAGATAAAAACGATATCCCGAAAGATAAAGCTGAGAGAACACCTTGGACCTTCTCTAGAAAAGCTACACTTGAACTGACACAGTAAGTATTTATATAATGAGAGATGACACTTAGCTAACAGTGATTAAACAGTATTGGGTAATTGTAAATCTCATTAAATGGAATAAAAATTTTAATCATTACTGTAGATACATCTTTACTGTCATGTAGCCTTACAATGTGTCTGAGGTTGGTTACTTAGAAAGCTTAATCTTCCTCTTTTCAGAGCTCTTTCAAACTGCTAGGTGAACATAAATATGAAATAGTACTTGCTATATTTTATATGCATGCCATCTGCGTCAGTAATTTAGGGAAACCCAATGTGGTTAGACCTTCCTTTGGATGCCCAAAGCATCCTAATAATGGATAACTATTGCTTTTGGGATCTAATCTAAAGGGGTATTAAGTCAAAACAGATGCTTCCTGTAAACAGGACAATTTGGTTAATGCTGCTAATCATTGTAATTGTGCAGAAACAATCTCCCAAATGCTGTCTTACTTAACTCCAGGACCTGCTACTCTCATTTGTTGTTCCCCAGTGGTGGGTAGATACACTGACTTGTGCAGCAAAACCTTCTCTCTAATCTCAATGAGACAGGAGTATTTCTGACTCATACAGATGTAGACCCTAAATATTAGTGTAGGAATGTGAACATGACTGGAGTAGCCCCAAGATTGTCCCTGGAGCCCATGACTAGGGAAGGTTTTTGTAGTTTAATGAATGCAGCCAACATCTGAATTCTCTGGTTTCTTAGGAGAAACAACTTACCCTCCCCAAGGAAACTGAACATTTAGGATTTGTTAATTTTGATGCTTTTCTTCAATATGTAATAATTACTTTTTACAGCAATTGGGGCACTGAAAATGATGACAGTCAGTCTTATCACAATGGCAATTCAGATCCCCGAGGATTTGGTAGGTCTTTAGTCTTGTATTTATAGTTTTAAGCTTTGAAATAAAATGTACTAACTCTTGGAAAGAAGGGAACTTGCTTCTCATCCTTTATCTCTCTTCTTTCAACATGTATACTGTGAAAGATGATGAAAATAAATGAACCAATGTGTTTCAGAGTAATGAGCCATAGTTACACTCTTTATCAAGAATCGAATCCTTTGGCAAGCAAACACATTCTAATTGTAACCGCTGAATGAAGAACACCAGTTGTGCTTGTGTATTAGATTATCATGGTGTTTAAACTCATTTACGCTTGGATTTCCACTGTATAATCCACTAGTTACCCCTTTTAAGGTAGAAGGACAGTTCCATTTGTCGGTAGCACTGAGGATGTATGTGGCTTGATTTGATACTCTGAGTGCTTCAGAGGTCACTGCTGTGAAATAAGTTTCACACTCGGTCCAGCCACTTGACATTTAAAGCTCCTGAATTGATTTGTAAGCTCAGGCCTTGCATAGCACTAGTGTCAGTCTCTGCAAAAACATCATTAATGATAAACTCCCTGTGCTGTTAAACAGAGCAAATAAAACAAAATCCTGTTATGGAGCTGTGCTTCAAGGAAGAAAATACAGATAAAACAGTTTGATTGAAAATCTTATTTTTCCTACTCTAAATAATGTTCTTGTGTAAACAACATAAGATACTTTAACTGTAACATTCATATTTAAAAGGCATTATCAAAAGACAACTCCTTGAAGAAGAATGTTAATACCCAAAATGCTCTTCTGGATTTTTTTCTTAAATATAGTCATATCTCATGTGAACTGCAGCATCAAATACCGAGCAAACTTTTTGCACAGAACACCCAGCAATACTTACAGTGTACTTCACTCTTTTTACTTTCTTGCACAGGACACATTGGAATTGCTGTTCCTGATGTCTATAAAGCTTGTAAGAGGTTTGAAGAACTAGGAGTGAAATTTGTGAAGAAACCAGATGATGGTAAGTCTTGTTCAGAAATGGAAGTAAATTTTTTTTCCTTGGTTTTAATATATTCTATCTAGTAGATCTTCCTGCAAAGCTGGGTAATGTGTTTCTAGGAGTTGCCACTGCTTAGACGTTTCTAGAACCAGGTATCCCTGCACTCCCTTATAGAGTGGGCAAAGCTGGCAATAGATCCATCCCAGTAAAAATAATGCATCAGTCTGCTGTGTGCCTTCTGTATGCAGCCTGACCTTCAGTAAAATTCACGTGCTCTGTTGATGTCATAGTTTACATGTCGTGTATACTGCTGCCTGGAGTTGTTACAGCATTTACTGTAACATGGATCAAATTCACATGGCACATGTGCTTGGCTCTTGTATGAAAATAAGTCAGAAAACAAAATTGTTCCCACCCATTAAAACTGAGTCATTCTTGACCTTTCTGGCTATTTTTATGTAAATCCACCTAACACCTACTATACAACCTACTATTACTATATTTTTAACTGTTCTGTCAGCTTTGGTAGAAATAACATCATTAGTCTGTATCATAATTGACATGCATAATGTATAGCACAAATGTCTAGAGAGTATGTAAGCAAAGAATGTCTATGTGAAAATATCCCAAAATTTAGGCGTGGTGAGAAGTCTTGCATTTTTCAACTGGATTCTCTTTCATGAAAAGACCTCATGAGATCTTTTAGGACTGAGGCATTCAAAAACAAACATGTAATACTAGTAATTGAAAAGAGATTTAAGTGATTTTCATCTTATTCACTGTGTTCTCAGCTGAAGCAAAATAAATATAGCTGAAAGCTTAACTTGATTTCTTGAGTTAAGAATAGATCTTGGTATTTCTAGCATTTCAGAGTTTCGGAGCCTTTTTTAATTTGTCTGTTTGTTAAACCTTGAGAGGCTTGAAATGAGAGTTGCTGACTTAGAGCTGTGCAGTGAGAGGAAAGAAAGTACATAGAAGAACAACCTTAGACTCTACATTGAGGAAATCACGGGAAAGAACTCCTGAAGCAGACAAAGGGTAGGGGCAGAGCAAAAGCTCTTCTTCAAAATTCAGAAACAAAATTGATGTGGCAGATGCCAAGGAGGAGAAAGTTTTGGGCTTCACATTGTTTGCAGAGCAGGCTGGGAGATCCAGTGTGGAGTTTATTTTCCTACCTTACTGATCAAGCATGTATTCTCTCAGTTGTTTTTGTGACTAGAATATATTAAGAGGTAGGCTGGTTCTGTTACTTAATAGACCAAGTATAACTGTGTGTGGTTAACACTTTGAAGATAACATGTTAAGCTGTGCTATCCTGATCTACTGTTGAAAACAACTTTTAGGGACCCTGTTTTAATGAATAATATTTTTTTCCAACAGTAAAACTTAAAACAATTCTGTCCTGCATTTCTTTACATTATGAAGTGATGCAAAATATACTGTAAACCACATCAGGGGTAAAAATGTTACAGTGAAATTTCAGTGTGGAGTCAGGAATGATGGGAGATGAACAGGGCAGAGGAACACAGGATCTTATACCAGCAAATCCAGTTCAAGAAAATATGTCAAAACCTCTCCGAAGCAGAAAAATATTTTTCTGAATTTTAAGGATGAACAGGGGCATATGCAAAAACCTTCAATCGACAAAAGATGGAATTCCAAAGTGTCTTTTAACTACTGCCTTGTTGAGAGTAGGATCAACAGTTTTGCATACAAAAATCTAATGCTGATTAAAAACTAATGTGGATGTGTTTAGAATGATCTGTCTAAATTTGAACTAATTCTCATGCAAAAGGAAAAAAGGAAAAATATTTTTCAAAGTAGTCATATTTGACATTAAGAACCAGCCATGTAGTCTTAACTTTTATCTTTTCTTTTTTTTTTTTTCCCCTAATAGGTAAAATGAAAGGACTTGCATTTGTTCAGGATCCTGATGGCTACTGGATTGAAATTTTGAATCCTAACCACATGGTGACTCTCACTTAGTTCTAGTGAAGTGTACTGTGTAAGAGATGCCCACTTTCAGTCTCCTGGAGAAAATCTGTAACAGTGTTTGTGAAATTTGCTTAATAGAGAGGAATCAGTCATGTTCAGAGTCTCCTTCAAAACTGTCCCCCGGGACCTCACTTGGATTCCTTTTTTCTTGTCCTGTGATGCCACTGCAAATTGTTTCCTGTTAGGAATACTCAATCATTTTCTGGAAGAGCACTTACACAGATTCTCCGCTTGAACATTCATTCTGTTAATATTTCAATAAACACTGTCAAAAGATACATGACTAGAAACTCACTGCATCTCATACTGATTAGATTTAAACTAACCAACAACAAATCCTATGTTACTACTGATGAGCATCAATGAGGAGGAAAAAAGAAATTAATTTAGACTATTTTTTTATGAAGTCAAAAGATCCTGAAGACTTCATGTCCTATCTTGTATACTAGAAAATAAAACATCAGACTGACTTTGACTTGAGTAGTAGCATGCTTATAAAGTCATAATCTTGCTTACATTATTCCAGCCAACTCTTTTAAGGAGCAGCCTTAAACAGTCTTGCAACAAGAAATTCTGTAATTAAAATAAATCTGCCCAGCAGAAAGAATTCAGTCTTTCAGCTCAGCACCTGACTGCTGATTGACAGCCAAGAGAAGAGGTCTCACAGTTGCTAACTCACAGTGACCCTTCTTAACACTAGGAAGAACTTGTCCATAATTTTTGTTTCAACAAAAGCCTGGGGCTATATTTGACTTAAATGCTCTGTATATTCTGCCTTAGGAATTTAATGAAAAAGAGTATCTGAAAGAACAGTTTCCTACTACTAGACATTTGCTCTGCCCTCCCAAAACAACCAATGGTACATACCTGCAAACAGCAGGAAAACATGTAGCATTTACATGTGTTACTCAAATTATTTGATTTTATGCAGTTTCACATGTTATAAACAGTGTAAATGATGAGAAGTTTTGAAATTCTTTTTTTCTTCCAACAAGGAAAGAAAAACCCTCTGCCTTGCCTGACTCTGGTTTGAGTAGCACTTAACTTCTTCAGTTACGTGGCTATCAAATACTGTATAGTGTAACCAAAGGCTAACAAACAGTGTAATGGCATTGCCGTTCCCTTCTCAATAAAGCATTGGTGAAAACTACAAAAAAGTTGAAAGGACTATGACCTGTTGCTTTGCTCATTGTTGAATTCTAGATGACTGAAAGGATCGCTGTTGTGCTCTGAGGATTCTTTTTTGAATCATTGTACTCACCAGTGAAATTTCCAGTGGTCCTTTCCTGTGGACTCTTCAGAGACCTCCCTAGTCCACCTGTCTCCTGGATAGTGTTGGGAACCCAATCCATCGCCCAATACCACCCAGCAGGGAGTTGATCATCTAAAAACTGGGTGAGGCACGCCTCCAGGCCCTCTTGCAGTGTGCTGGCCCCAGACCGTGGAAGGACCCTGGACGAGCCCCCATCTGAGTGGGAAAACCATGCTATGGAAAGCCAGTGTCCATAAAGGAGACAGAGGAGTCCTGCAACTTTATTCGAATAAAGGGGGAGAGTCCACTGGGGCACACACCCTCAGCATTTTCTTTCTCGAGGTTTTGGAGGACACAGCCACCCTCTATAAATTCATGTTGCCCTCCTCCTTTCCCCATTGGCCGAGGTACTAGGAAGGTACAGCCTTCCCAAACTGCCTACCACATAATTCCCCCTTAAACATGTCATTTTCCCCCAAAGTTTCAGGAGTCAAACTGTCTGGGCTCTGTAATAAACCTGTGGCTTGAAGGTGGTAGAGACATTAAGAACTATTTCAAAGATACACTCATACCCCCAACCCACTGAATTGTAGTCCAGTGGGTAACTACATTAGTAGGAGCAGGCTATAGTAAAGCTTGTCTGCTTAGTAATCAAATAAAACTCACGCCAAGTATGTTAGCTAATCTTGTAGTGACCCTTGGATTTTTAGGTGCTTGACAAAGTGTAGACATGATTGATTATGAGGTAATAAAGACGAAAGTAGTAAAAAACCACTGGCATCTACAAACTAGTTGCAGCAGTATCACAAAGTGGGCACGGTATGGGTTTGGGGTTTTTTGAAAAAAAAGTTACTGCTGCATGTCATACTGAGAACCAATTTAAACCAGTATTTGCAGATACAAAATCCAAGAATAAACTACTGAAGAAAAAACACTTAATGATAAGTCTTTTAACCTGCAACAATATTAAAATATTTTAGACGTAGAAAAACTTTTGAAATTATTTCATGTTTTCACTATTACAGAGCACTATTTTTACTTCTTCCAAGGAAGACTTATTTCCTGCTAAATAAAGCATGGAATTAAATAGCGGGTAGAGTGCTTTGCCTCTCGGAGGGTTAAATTTAGCTTCATGCAGTGCAGCAGAAGTCAATCCCATGGTCACGCAGCGACAGGCCCACATTCCCCGTTCCCGCTGGGAGAGGCTCTCCTGACGCAGGACAGCAGGACACACACCGAAGGGCAGGAGGTACGCACGCTGTTACCAAGGAAACAGGGATTTTGAATGTAGCCGAGGAGCAGCGGGCAGGGGCGGCGGGGAAGGTCAAACACCAGTCGGTATTTCACAGTCCCTGTTGTCCGGCCAAGCGCGCAGCGCCGCTGTGTCCCGGCCGCCTGCGCTCCATGGCCGGAACAGGAACCCGGGCGGCGGCGGCGGCGCTCCCGGGCCCGGCGGGACCGGCTCCCGGTGGCACCCGCTCGCGCGTCACACGCAGGCCGCTGCTGCCCGCTGACGTCAGCGCGCCGCCACGTGACGTATGGACGGCGGCAGGGCGGGGGGAGGAGGCCTCGGCGGCGGCGGGGCCGGTGAGTCCCGCGGGCGGGAGGGGAGCGGGGCCGCGGCCCGGAGGCCGAGCGGCGTCCCGAGGCCGTCCGGAGCGAGGTGCTGCCGCCGGAGGCTCCCAGCGGGCGCGGGCAGGGCGACCCTGGGCGGGCAGGGGGAGTGCCGCCGTCCGGCGGTGAAGCGATTTCACCTGAAGTGCCTTTCTGTGGAGGCGAGGGAGAGGGCGGCCGAGCGGGCGGGGGTCGCCTTCCCTGGCGCCTCCCGGACTGGGGGTCGGTGGCGGCCCGGGTTACCCCGGGCGCGACCTTGGGTTCATCGCCGGCTCCGGCCGCCGGCTTTGGTCCGCGCCCGTCTCACCTGCCGCCCCTCGTCCTGCCCCCGGCTGGCTTCTCAAGGCCCTGTTGTGGCTATCTGATTGGAATTTTATTTACTTAAAAATACGAATTCAGTATTCTGACGTTCTCGCGGTACTCAATGTTTTCCCTGGTGCTTTGGTGTCGTAGTAGTTTAACCACTCTGCAAGTTACGCACTACTGTGATTCATTGAAATTAACTCTTAGAAGACGTGTTATCAGACTTCAAAAAACAAAGAAGTTAATGTTAACTTGTTAGCAACCTGCCGATGATCTCGCTTGCCGAGCAATGCTCTTTGCTCGTGCTTTTAAAGCGCAGCACGCAGACCTTCTTAAAGCCCTGTGCTGGAATCACTTAAGTTTGTTTGTGTTTTAGGATTTAATTTGAGCCTCCTCACAATGTAGGTGTATTTGGTGTGCCTTCTGTTACAAATCTGTAAATCAGGTGCTCGAACTGTTCTGTTGGGATGTTTACTCATATTTAACAAAAAAAGACCAAGAATTTTCATAAAAGGTTTTTGAATATATTTTGACAACACGGGCCAACACGATAGCATACATTACTTACAGAGAAGGTATTTACATATTACATTTTGTTTCTCAAAACCCAGGAGATTTTCATTGTCACATGCCTGTTTTTGACTTGCAGGATTAAGGTGTGGTAACTTTCTAGTTCATGAGACTACCTAAAAGTATTTTTTTTTCTACCTCTCCTCCTTTGTTCTCTTTAACATATCCTTTAAAGAAGGTTAGAGTGACTCTTAGGAGAGAATTCATACATCAAGGTATCATCTACTTACCAAATTAAATACAGTTTATTTTTCCTCCTGGCAGATTTGATGGGAAGGTTAACAATAATTTATACTTGTTGAGGAGACTCATTATGTCGGTTATGTATTTAAGCAAGTAAAGCCTCTATATTTCTGTATTTCCTCACCCTACAGTTTTGTTTCGTTTTCCTGTTTATAAAAAAAGCTTGTGCAAGAGAAAGATCTGCAACTGCCTTAAATCTTGTAAAAAAAGCAACGACCAGAACTCCCAAAACCCTTAGCTAGCCAAGAACACTTGGAGAATTTGGCTGTGTAGGGAATAATGTGTGTGTGATACAGTTTGTATAGACCTGGTTTAATTAGGACACCTGTGTGGGAAAATGGGGTTTTCAGGGACGTTAATGCTGTAGCAGGAATGTCAAGATGAAATTTTTGTGGCTTAAAATGAACAAATGAATGGCAGTATGTTCTGTGATGGTTAAAAATATGAATGGTCAAAATTAAATTATGATGACTCAGAGAAGAAATTCTATTGCCGTATTCTAACGGTTTTAGAAGTTTTCTGATGAAATTGAAGGTTTCTAAAAAAATTTATTTCCACAAAGTTTGAATTGAGAAATACACATCTCTCTCACTTTCATCATAAGGCTTTGTGCTCATGGTTTCTGATGGTGTGTATTTCATGCATTGTTCCAGGAAATGGTCCAGTTGTTGCTGTGCAGCTGGATGTTGCTGAATAACGTTTCTATGAGCTTGCTGTTCAATCTGTCTGTTGTTCAGAATGGCGAAGAACCCTAATTTCCCGGAAGCCGGGAATCTGCCTACAGGCTACGCTCACTGTAGGTCTTCAGACAGCTTCACTGGTGAGTGGACCGATGTGTTTTCTTGAGATTTTAATGGTTTTGTTGTATGCCATTTTAAGCAGGTTAATTTTATATACATGTTAATAAATAATCTGCACTAAGTATATTGTTCTTTGTACTTAGCTAAACTTACTCCTGCTCTTCTGTCACAGGAAAGCGTCTGAGCGGAATGTAAAACCTTGGCACTACAGCACTTAAGTGACAGGAATGTGTTTGCAGATGAGCAGGGCATAACTTCCCATATGCTTTGAGTCAAAATATTTTTTGGTACTAAATTGCTGTTTCGAATGCTGTGATTGGGTGGTGTGGTTAGTTACCATTAATGTTACCATCTGCTTTCCTTTTAATCCTTTCACAACAGAAGGGTTGGAGATGAGGCTTGAAAGTTCTGTGAATTGCACTTACTCAAGCTTTCATATTCTGTATTTATAAAGTCATAGGGGTTGATTATGTTGTTTGTATTTTTGGCTACTAAGTATCAAAACTTTTTTGGTTTTCTGTCAATTTTCACTCAGTTTCAACTTTGTTATTGTTACTTAGAAGTACAAAGGAGCTACTGTAGCAGCGGTTCTGACAGAATTGTTTACACTCTGAATGTTGAAGTATTTACAGAAAATTTCTGTTTCCTGAGTTGTTTGTTTATTGTGCCTGAACTTGGGAGAACAAATTATTTTTTATAAAAAGACATACGTGTATCCACTGGAAATACAAATCATAGGATTTGAACCAGTGGTATGTTTGTACAGTAGTGTTACTGTTACACCTATTGTGTTCTGGGAGTCTGTGGTAATAGACATTGAAACTAAAGTAATACTTTGCTAGAATTTATTTACAATATATGAAGTAATTATGATGTAGTGAATTACAAAAAATTGAGATGCTACTCAAGTGCCATCCAATAAACTGAGAACCAATTTTTAGATAAAAGAGCAGTGTAAAAGTATTGCATTTAAGAAAATTCCCTTTGTGTATTTCTGATAAAAGTATTATCTTGCTAGGTACAAACTAGAGGATGTAGGAATTAGTTGTTTTAAAGGTATGAAATTATTTGCTCAGTGTTTATAATCCAGACATTCTTCATGAAAAAATTAATTCTAGCATAATCTGTTTACTTGCATTTATTTCTAAAGTTTAGATGGAGGTATCAGTTATGTAAGCATTCTTCACTCATTTGATATAAAATTTTTCTTCAAATTATTCATGATTAATTTCTTATATTCAATCTTCTATGCCTTGTAGAAAAACAACACTTCCATGCTTCTTTGAAGCAGCACTGCTTTTCAGAGGATTCTTGAGTGTTAAACTAAATGAGGGAGGGAAGAGACTGAGTGCTGATCTTTCAGTGCAGCTTCTAGTTATTTAGTAAGGATGTCTTTGCTGTTTTGCTGTTGTTGCTGCATTTTCTAGCTCTTGTTTTTGTATCCTATAATATGTTACAGATTACTTACTGAGTAGAAATACAAGAAACTGAAAGCTTAGAGGGGGTGAAATTACATAGTATTGCATGCTGCCTTATTGTAATACTAGGCTGCATTTTTCACATGCTCACTCTTGAATAGTGTGTCTTTCAGTGGGGTCAGAGAAGTGGTTTTGTAGGCCTTAGGACCTAACAAATGCCTTTTCAGACTGTTGCCTTTCTAATGGTGCCTTGAAATCACTGAGAACACTGTTTTGTTTGTTTATTTCTGTGTCATATCCAAAGCTTCAGCAGCTGACTCCTGAGGCAGTTAATTAGCTCTGAATACCTCCTGGAAATAGGTTATGGTGCTGGCAACAGGCTTGTAAATGGCATTTTCTTGGACTGCCAGGAAGAGTAAGCACCTGTATTCTCTGAAAGGGTGATGTTTGATGACAGAAGATGTCAGATGGAGCTTCAGGAAGGGTTTTGCCCAAGTTCTTAGCAGCATCCATTTTTTTTTTTTTTTAATCATAGATGGCACTTTCGAATAACAACTAGAAAAATACACGTTTAGCTATACAGGGAAGTTGTGAGCTCATAGCAACTTGGCACAACTAAAGAGGTTATTATGTTTTACTTCCTCAAACAAGAAATGCACAGATTGCTTTAAGGGTTGTCTGAGTTTGTACCATTAATTAATCCAGCCTAGGAAGATATGAAGTCATGTATTACTTGGTCCTGTATTTTGAAGGCAGGACTGTCTCACTGCTTTATATGAAAAGTCCACAATACAGACAAAGCTTGTGTTGGAAATCTATACTGGTAAACAATAGATAAGTTGGTGTGTTTCTTCAATATACTGGTGTTACCCATAGAGCACAGAAAAGGCATGAACGTGGTTTTGTAAAGGTGACAGTGCCCAACACTTCGAGTCGTTCAAGCATTTGAAAGGCCTCCTCAGCTTGTAGCCATCATTTGAGTCCTGTATTTCCTGTGCTCAGCAGGTTTGTGTTTGAAACTGATGGATTAGAATAGTACATGGAACCAGCAATTCAGAGAGCATTACACATCAGAACAAATTTGCCTTGCTGCTTCGACACAGGGCGATTTCTAAATTTCTACTTTCATTGCTTGCTGTTGTTCAGCATCTTAATGTTCGTAAGGACTGAACATCCTCAGTTACTAGCAAGTGTTCCCACTTCAGACTTTGCCCTCTTACACACAAAGATTCTTGTTTAGACAGAGGTTTATGTACCCTTGAAAGGGAAGTGTGCTTTTGATTTTATTTGTTTATTTAACCGTAAATAGAAACAGTTTCCCTTGAGCATTTCACCCTGTTGGCACATGACAACATCCACAGCTACTGAAAGGAAAGTTAATGTGCAGCTGGTGGCATTCCCTTCTCTTCACTACTTTTACAGTCTCTCAGTTTCATTCAGACGGTACCTGTTCTTATTTTTTAGAGACAAGAGTGGATTCAGGAAACAAAGTAGAATGTAGTAAAAACTGGAAATAAAAATAGATTTTAAGATTAAAATGTGCCAATATTTGTACATGAAGTACCATAAATCAGCTTACTCAATCAATAAAAGTTTAACAGAAGAGAGATAATACAGAGTTCCTTGATGATGTGTAATTCATATGTAGTTGGGTTGCCTGACTATTGCAAATGAAGATCAACAACAGCAATTATGGGTGTGGTATGAAAGTCTTTAAGGAGTACTGACAGCTGAGATTGCAGCTGAGTAACAAATACATCTCTTTGTTTCCTCCCTCGGTGTAATAAAAAGTTTTCTATTTTGAGGGCATTTCAATTTTACCGTTGTCTATAAACTCTCAATCAATCATGTTGTGGTAAGTAGTATTGCTGGTAGAAATAGATGCTGCTGGGCTAATGTAGGTTAACCTTGCTTGATAGAAAGTAAATGTTACTGGAAGCATAAATCTAAATTGTCTTAACTAATTGTAAATTAACCAGTGCAAGTGGAAGAAATAGTCTGTTACTATGAAAACCCATGAAAATTAATTTACTTTCATGTCAGGATAGAAGAATGACTGTACAGTATTCTGTGTTCCCATGGGCTAGGCTGCCTTCAGTATCTTGGCCATTGTTGCTGGTTGTGTGCTGTAGTGGCTACACAAGCACACAGCTTCTAATTCAATGAGCAGAGACAGCCAGTGGAAACCTGGGGGTTTGTTCCCATTTGTGCTGTGATCTGTTACTGATTTAGTATGCTGTATTTTTCTTAAATTTTATTTTCTATTTCTATCACTTTTTTTTTTTTTTAGTTTAAGTTGAAGTTCTTTGCGACTGTTTCCACAATATCTTGATTTTGGGTTAAGCATTTCCATGTGTTAAAAGTGCAAATAATAACCCCAAGTTCATCTTTTTGTTTGGTTTTTACATATTTTCTCATAGTATTTTTACAGTAGAACCTAAAAGTGTATTTCTGTCATGAATATTTGACTTGGAAGATTTCCTTGTTAGGTGTGTGCAAGGTATGGTGTCATAATTTTCTTGGTTCTTGTGGTACCTTTCTTCAGCCCTAGGTATCTGCCCATTTTGAAAAGTTGCTAGTAAATGGAGCATGGAAGATGTCTCTGAAAATATGGATGGTTAACTGAAACAGCTAACTGATTTTTAAAGAAAAGTAAACCGAAGTGTAACAATAGATGCCGATATAAGACCTAAATTTGCCTGGAGATGCTCTTGCCATTGAGACTACAGAAAGCCTCTGTTGCCAAAATAAACCAAAACAAAGAAAAGCTAAAACCTGTTGTGAATGAAGAAGAAACAAAAGATATGCCTAATGCATTAATCTATATTGTACATTACTGGGCAATCTCCTAATTTTATGACTGAGGTATTAGGGGGTTTGTTTTCTTATGTATATGAGGGAACAAGAAGTCATCAAGAAAACTGAGTGTAAATAATAAGAAAATTGAATTGTACATTCTAAAGCTTTTCTCTCTGACAGGCTTTGTCTGCTATTTATTAAAACTTACCTTGATTGTTATTTTTTCTCCCAGTTCTGAAAAGTTGACTAAAATCCTGCAAAAACACTGTTTTTACAATTTCACTGATTCTAGTACAGTCTGGAGAGTTAAGACTAAGCTTAATTGGTCACAAGCTTATTTCATTTTTGTGTGTGTGCATTTTAATTCAGATGAAATTTCTTTCTTATGCTAACATTATTTAAAGTAGTTTAATTTTTAATTCTCTTTGTTGGAAGCTTTTTCTTTTAAGTAAAAGGGTTGACTGAACAAAAAGGTGACAGAATTCTTTGAAGTACTTTGTCAGCTAGAATTGGTGGTGCCAGCTGTGTTGTGTCCAGTTGAAAAGGAAATTTCGTAGACAACCTCTTGGTTTAATTTTTCTTGTAATATATGATTACTTAGACTAGTCACTTCTTTATTACTGCAGTTATGCTTGCTATTCTTCATATTTTTTGCTCTGTGTAATACTGCTTGTTTTCTTTGTCCTTTAGGCTACCAGTATCACCATCCCTCCAAGATGAGTAACAGCCATCCACTTCGTCCTTACACAGCTGTGGGGGAGATCGACCACGTTCACATTCTGTCAGAGCATATTGGTGCCCTAATGAACGGGGAGGAATACAGCGACGTTACCTTTATTGTGGAAAAGAAGCGTTTCCCAGCACACAGAGTGATCCTCGCTGCTAGATGCCATTATTTCAGGTGAAGTAAGGCTTTTTGTCAGGCTCACAGGAAATTTTTATGCAGATGAGATAAACATTGTTTCTCTATGAACTTTTCAGGGTGTAATCATCTGTCCATTGAGTGTGACCTTTTCTGTGTGAATGTTTCCCAGCACATCAAATCATTTTGTTCAAATAGAAAAAGATAAATACCATGTCACAGTGTTATTCTTTTGACCTTCATTAAATTGGATTTTGAAGGTAGTTTCACAAATTCAAGAGAAAGATCGCTTGAGAACAGGAAGGTACTACTGCAAAATTGTTTTGATTTCTCAGAGTATAACTGGTGTGCTTCTATGGAATATACTCAGTTAGCAAGTTTCATTTTGATGAATTGGAATTGAGAAGAGGTTTGGCTGAAAAAGACTAGAATATATATTTTTAAACTAGGAATAATACTAATCCAGCTTTTTTTTAATATAAGAGCTGGGCATTTTTCAATAGAAATGTATTTACTAAAGCTTCCTGGTAATCTTATTCCAGTGAATTTTGTCAGAGAGTTAAGCTACTAACCTAAACTAAACTAAACTCTCTCCCTTACAGAGCATTATTGTATGGAGGAATGAGAGAATCTCAGCCTGAAGCAGAAATTCCTCTTCAGGACACTACTGCAGAGGCATTTACCATGCTGTTGAAATACATTTACACTGGTCGTGCTACACTACGAGATGAGAAAGAGGAGGTTCTTCTAGACTTCCTAAGCCTAGCACATAAATACGGATTCCCAGAACTGGAGGATTCCACATCTGAGTATCTTTGCACAATACTTAATATTCAGAATGTCTGTATGACTTTTGATGTTGCCAGTCTTTATTCTCTTCCCAAACTAACTTTTATGTGCTGTATGTTCATGGATAGAAATGCCCAAGAGGTCCTCTCCAGTGAAGGTTTCCTGTCACTTTCTAAGGTATATCTTTTGTTTGCACTTTTTTCCCCCAGGACTGTTAATTTTAATGTGCATACAATTTTGTGATGAAATACTAATGGGGGCACCAATTAAAAACTTGTGTTAGTTCATAACTATCATTTTATACTAGTGAAACTGTGATGGTTAGAAATATTCAAGACAAGTTGAACTGAAAATTTTGGCAATCTGTTCTGAATTTTTTACGTATTGACCAGTCAGTATAGCTAAATATAGTAAATCTAATAGTGTGTTCTAGAAGATGGCAGTAGGAAATCTAATCTTAATTTGTCTTATTTCATGTCTTCCTGATATAATTTGGCTTCTGAATGCTGCACAGGGGAAGTCAAATATAGACTCGAATATGACAGGAGATACTTTGTTCTAGTAATTTCTTGATATAGACTTCTTTAATGATGGGTGGTTTTCTGCTGTATAAACTAAAGCATTCTGGAGATGACTGTGATTTATATTGCTGATTGTCATCGTGTTCTGAACTTGCAGAATATGGTGGTGTGGTAGAGTGCTTTGGGTTTGTGTGTTCTTTTTTTTGTTAGATGTGTAAATATTTGTGACTGAGTCAGGCTGTTCTGTGAAGTTGAAATTTTGCACTTACTCAGGCAGGGTCTTTGGGCTGACATAATAGTGATGGAGTGTTTTCAAGTAGTGTTTGTGTGAAGCAGCAGAGCACCTGGAATGAGTGATGCTTTAATTGGGGGGTTTTTAAGTGATTTTTCTTAGTGGAAAAGCTGTGAAGGATTTATTCCTTGAATGAGTATATGACACTGCTCTGCTCACTTACCTGTTGTATAAGGAAAAAAGATTTTTTTCTCTCTGTACTTTGTCATGTCAGTTTGTTAAATCTGAGCTCTGAGAGCATGTTATCAATAAAGAAATGAGCAAACGTCATTCATCAGGAAGTGCACACTTTGATGTCTTTGGCATAGCCAGTCTGAGAGATCTTTACTTTTTCTAGGCAAGCTCCTGATTATTCTACTACCTAAGTGAAAATCAAAAAGCTGTTTGATTATTTTTGTTCTCATTTTGCAGTCAGTCAGTTTTCTACATGAATAAGAGCCACTGGAGTTTTTACCTGCTGATTCTTAGTTGGCACCAAAAGACAGAGAGAAAGATTGTGACAGACAGAAATCCCAAGTAGTTAGAAATGGTTAAAAAAAGTGATTCCAAGCAACACTTTTTTTTCTCATCAGTGTTCTTATAGCAATCTAAGTTTAAAGGAATATTTTGAGCTATACTGCCAAGTCCCTAAATCTTGTAGTGTTTCAAAGTAAACTTGAACTACTGAATGGTATTATATTGATTTGATTAGTTCTCTACATTTCATTTTCTTCTAGTGGTTTTGTAATATTGCCTATTATTTTGGTCATGGATTCTGTAATTCTTGCATAACTAAAACAAGCTACAATTTCAGGGAGTCACTCCTTTAAAGATTATTTTTAATAGCTACAATTTAAAATAGCCATTAACTTTTTGCCGTATTTGAATTTCCCTTGATTAAAAAAATAAAATTCAATTTAATTTCTGTTTATTTAGGGGGTATATTTTTTTGTTCTTATTTCTCTTTTCCAGGCTGCTCTTCTAAGTATTGTACTGAGAGACTCATTTGCAGCTCCTGAAAAGGACATTTTCCAAGCTTTGATGAACTGGTGTAAACATAACCCCAAGGAAAACCATGCTGAAATCATGCAAGCAGTACGTTTGCCACTAATGAGTCTAACAGAACTACTGAACGTTGTAAGACCTTCTGGATTGTTGTCACCTGATGCCATCCTAGATGCCATTAAGATTCGTTCTGAGAGTAGGGACATGGACCTCAACTACAGGGGCATGTTAAGTAAGCATCAGATTTTTTGTTTGTTTCCTTCAGACTGTAGTTGTCTGGAGGATGTGGTTAATTTGTGCTTTGAGTTTTCATTTATTACTGTGTGTTATAAAAGGCTTACAATACGAAACGTATTGTTATGTAACTGTTCATGCCGTTTTTATTCCTTTATATTAGTCAATTATTTTCTTGCTTTGTATCTCAGATATTGCTCAAACATGAATGTAATACCATTTTCCTAGAGGAAGTGGTAATTCAGTAGAAAAAGTTTTACAAAAACATGGAAAATAAAAATGAATTGGCTGTGAGATAAATGATATTTAAATGATTTTATGTTGATGGTGACTTGTTTTCTTCATAAATATTTTCATAATTTCTCCACTACTTATGACTTTTCACTTACTCTTTACCTGTTTGTCTAAATAGTTAAACAAGTCTCTGAAATTGTTTTAGTGGAAGCCTAAGAAATGTAAGAAGCCTTGTGTTTGACTTTTTTTTCTGTGCTCTCTGTTAATTCAACAATAGTATCTAACACTCAAGCTTTAAAAAGATATTGTTAACCATCAATAAAAAGATATTGTTAACCACACATCAATGTGTGATTTATAGGGAGAATTTGGCCTACAGTAAAAATTAAGTTAAATGTTCTTTAAGAGCCTGCGCTGTATTCTCAGTCATGCATGATGAGCACAGAAGACTACTGCTATCTCAGAATTGCATATTCTCTTTGTTCTCCCTTAGAAGTTACAGTTATTAATATTTAACCATATGAGTTAATATTAGGATATTGTAAAAGTCTTCTCATGCAAGACATTCTGTTGACATTGCAGTAGATAAATTTGAATAAGTCAAATGGTCTTTTCTGGCTTCTTTTCCTGGATATATATCTCCACAATAACATGCTCCTAATCGCAGCATTTCTGAGAGTGGAATTTCTTTGTTGTTTTAGTACTCATTCAGAACCTTGGAACTTTTTCTATTTGTGGAAACATTGACCACCACTTACCACTTCAAATTCTGTTCTTTATATGTCAAATTTTTAACACCCAGTTAAAATTCATACTTCTGTTGCCAACCTGCCTGAAAAGTTTGGGGTAGCTTTTCATCATTTAGCTTTCAGATCATATTTTCTAGGATCTCTCCTCAAAGATGGCTGTTAAAAATGTCTTTTGAAGAGGGTAGTTTACAGAGTGTTGTTTTGTAGCTGAAGTTAGGGATTGTTATCCCCAGTTAGCTTGAAGGAAGATGTTCCTAGGACACAAGCTTATTACTGTGAAATATTGGCATAAAAAGCTTGCTTTTCCATCTGGGTTCAAAGCCCAAGTATCCAGAAGTTTCCCACTTCACCTGAGTTCATTTACCTTTGCAGGGTACTGGAAGCTCATATAGCTGTCGAAGGAGCGTGTGTGGCTATACTGCTGTATACGCCACTCTGCAAATTCATGATGCATCTTGAACATTTGATACACATCTTGTACATTTAAGTTTCTTCCACTTAGGAGGAGAAAAATCCAATAAAACCCAAACCAAAAGCAAACAACAGTTGACAGGTGCAACAGAATTCTGTAAAATCATGAAGGGGACTGCTACATAATATCACAACTACATAATCATCAGTAAATTAGCACAACTTTATTACCATAAAACATGTAGGAGATACCAAATGAAACTGAGGAAGCTAAATTTTCTTAATGCCTCTTTTTTTTCTCCTTTTCTTATTT
Organism: Coloeus monedula; assembly: GCF_965178545.1. Lineage (NCBI taxonomy): Eukaryota > Metazoa > Chordata > Aves > Passeriformes > Corvidae > Coloeus > Coloeus monedula. Next base: position 33,781,243 of record NC_138782.1, read on the forward strand.
TTTTTTTTTTTCCCCAGAGGATGTGTTTGCAGCCAAGAAAGGATACTACCAATAATCTTTGGTCTGACCTAACAGAGTTGATATCCAGAACATTTAATTTGCAGTATGAGAGTGCAAAATTTAAGCAATTATTTCCTTTTCTTCTTAGTACCAGGGGAGAATATTGCAACAATGAAATATGGAGCACAAGTTGTGAAAGGGGAGCTGAAGTCTGCTCTTTTAGATGGAGATACTCAGAACTATGACCTGGATCATGGCTTCTCTCGACACCCGATCAACGACGACTGCCGGTCCGGAATTGAAATTAAGCTAGGCCAGCCCTCAATAATCAACCACGTACGAATTCTCCTGTGGGACAGAGACAGTCGGTAGGTGCCAAGGTGACATAAAAAGGGAAAGTAGTGCATTTTGTACTGATGATGATGTAGCAGTGCAAACTATAAATTAAATATTTTCTGGAAACAGCATGATGGTGTTGGAGATGACTATTGCAAGATTTATTTGAAAAAACCCTGATTTTTAAGTGTAATTCTGGTTACTTACACACCAGATCATATTTTGAGATGTTAAACTACCTTAAAATATTAAAATTTTTTTACATCTTTGCATTTCAAACGTTGAAATTTTTTTTTGTTCCAATTTTTTCAATACATCAAAACCATTAAGAAATGGCACACTTTGACAATAAGATTGGACTTGATCTTAGAGGTCTTTTCCAGCCTAAATGATTCTGTGATTCTGTAATTCAGAGGTAATAATTTAGTAGACAGCTCAGCAGTTATTCATAAGCTATTAAAAACAATAAAACAGGCTACTTACACATTTATTATATACCTTATCACCTTTCTGATAAAGAATTAATTTTATTTTCAGACTAATAGTTTAGAGTTGTAGAACAGTTGCATTTTGCTTTTTCAGCTAAGCCATGTTACTTCAGAACAGGTTGTATAAAAGTTTTATTTAGGGTGGGGTTTTTGTAAATGTAAATTCATTTTTAAATATGAATTAGTTACTAATAATTCAAAACCAATTTCATTAAGTCTTAGCTATTTAACTGTTTCAAATAAGTTCTCCTACTTCAGTTCAATTCAAATTTGTTTCACCTCTATTTCTTTTGTTAAGATTAAAAAGTGAATCTTTGGTGGTATAAGGAACTGCTTCATATAGTATTATACTAGTTGTGTCAAAAGATCAACCAAATTTATGAACCAATTATCAACCAAATTTATAAAATCTGAAACAGTATTAGAGATATATTAATAGTAAGTTCTCTAGCAATTTTTGGAGAACTCATATAACTGGTAAAATGCCCCTCATCTGCAAGGCATAAATTGGCATCTGCTGAAACTCAGGGAAAAAAAGGGTTTTTTTGGGACGACTTCTTACAAAGTTATCTGTTGCTTGGTGTCCTATGCACTTCGTCTGAAATTAGTAGAACAAACTATTGTTGCTGGCAGAATGTCAGACTAGGTGCATCTCTAGAGCTTTTGTCTTCATAAGATACTGAGGGCTCAATGGTTTACGATCTAGTTTCTGTGTCATCCTGATTTTTAAAATTTTTTCTTTTTGAATCCTCTTGATTTCTGTGGAAAGTTTGCTATTGGACTTTCTTTTGCTTCCTAGCAGGTATAGTACTGGAATTAACACTGTCTGTCCTGTGCAAGGCCAGGAGTTGCACTTTGATCATCCTAGGGGGTCCCTTCTAATTCAGAATATTCTGTGATTCTCTGTTCTATGAATTGTCAAGCTTTTTTCCCTCCAGTAACTCAACTGTCTAAGATAAATGGAAATGGAGGCATTTGGAGTACTTGGTCCATTTGTGGGCTCCTCAGTATAAGATATTGACCTGCTGGAGTGAGTTCAGCAGGACACCAAGATGATGAAGGCTTGAGCACATGGGAACCTGCTTTTTTAAGATGAGCAGGCTTAGAAGGGAGAATTTGTTGCTCTTCTCACCTGTTCAGTGGAAGAATATAGAGAATGCAGGGACAGAATTCTCTTGAAGCTGTGTGCTGAGAGTGCAAAGAGCAGTGGATACAAGCAACAAGATAAATTCATATTAAATATTAGGAAAACAATTCACAGTGGGGTAGTTGGCCTTGGGAAGAGTTTGGCCAGAGACATGTGCCAAAATGTACCAGCCAAGATCTTAAGGAACTTGCTCTGGGATTGTCCTTGCTTTTTGTGGAGGTTTTTTCCTTTCTACAGTCTTTATCTAAGAATTGCTGGCCACTTAACTGCATCTTTCTCATGGGATACATGAGTGATGTCTTCTAGAGAGGTGTTTTAGCACCTGTACAGACATGTAGAGATCCGTACAGCATGATTGCTTCTTTTTGAACATTTTTTTAAGCTATACTGTTCATTTTAACTGTGTGAAACTTTGGTCTATTGGATCTTCTTAACAGAACCAAATGCAAACTAACAGGTGTTTTACACCTCTAGTTCAGGGGTCTTAACAGATGAATCGTAGCTGTAAAAGTGCTAAGGGGAGTAGCTGTCAAAACTGCATCTGCAAAGAAGGTGCTATCCAGTCTTAAAAAAAATTAAGGGTATACTATTGTGTAGGATAATGGAACTGTGTTTTTGAGGTAATATTTCTTTGTTTGGTACCTTCAGAAACTGAAAAGTAGCATGTTGTGTGTTGGTTACAAATATATGTTAACTAGCAATGATGATGTGAGAATCTCTAAATTCTCAGGGCACAGAGGTCTTCAAGTAACCTTTGTATCCAAACTGTTCAAACTCTAAAACTTAGGGGCCTAGTTTGGTCAAGTACACGTATGTTAGTAATAGTAATGTTGCTAAAACACATTGTATTTGTGTGGGTTGTGAATATTACACATCTGATTGGTGTAAATATGAAAGCTGGTTATGCAATTGACATTTAAAGACTCAGCCTTACCTTTCCAAATGCTTAAATTGGTATTAACAACTATCTGACACTTTTTAAGGATTTTTAAACAATATTGCTTTAAATAAGTACTCTTGTAAGTCCTCAGGAAAATTGGAAATATTAGCCAAGGCATTAAAGTTTAACAAGAAATGCTTGTGTAGAACTCTGGAGGAGCAACTCTTCTTCAGAAATCCGTGTGAAAGAGTGCTAAGTGCTGACATAGTGCTGTTGAAATGCCTGTGAATGTTGCAGACTAGTAACTTAGGAGAAAGAAAACACTCTGAAACATATATTCAGTGATTTGCTGTTCCACAAGTGATACTTCTACTTTATTCTAAGCCTTACAGTCACGGATATAATAGGAAATTAGCTGTGACGTCTAAGTTCTAGTTTGGGTTTGCTTTCTCTTAACAGCAAACTATAAGGTAAACATAACTGATAAGCAAAAGGAAGAGACACATTCTGTTAATGGCTTTTTTATTTTTCATGAGGTAATTTTGGAGTGTGTAAGGAAGTAGTGACAGGCTCGATGATGTATCATAAAGAACTGAAAGGGTCAGAAGTGAAGAACAGTATCAGTGAAAATGTTCATAAAGCAAATCTGCTTTTTTCACGTGAGGGTTTGAATTTGCATTTTTGATCTACTAATTGTTGGGTTTTTTTCTTTATTGATTTGGCAATAGAAATAGTACCATATCACTGGTGGTTTAGTTTTATTCCACGAGGAAGGAATACAAATGATAATTTTTATGACTGGGTTAAAAGTCTCCATTTAATTTTTTTGAAGCATAGGAGTCTGATCTAATGACTGTAGATTGTGAGTGTGTGGATGTTTTAAATCATTCTGAAAACACATCTTAACATAACTGTGTGAGAGTTTGTTTTCAAAGCTAGTTTGAAAATAGGGATCTGGGTAAGAACAGCTTTCTTTTAAACACAGCTGAAAATCACAGAAGACAGTGTAAAATTGAATACCTAAAATTTGTCAACTTGTATTCTAACCAGTGTTTTTTGACAATCCATAGGTCTTATTCCTACTACATTGAGGTGTCCATGGATGAGCTGGACTGGATTCGGGTTATCGATCACTCTAAATACCTCTGTCGGTCCTGGCAGAACCTGTATTTTCCTGCCCGTGTCTGCAGGTTAGTTCATCAGTGTAATATACAGTGGGTAACATTAAAGAATGTAGACACCAGATTAAGTTGCCAGATTTGGCTACTTCATTAGGTATTCTGAAAATGTATTATATCACAACTTTAATCAGCTATGCTAAAAAAATTGTTTATCTTAGTGGATGCTTTTCTAGTATTAGTATCATTGATAAAATGCAGGTGTGTCCAGTTTGAAAGCTCTGGTTTTTCCATATCTACGTATCTCCTTCTCTTTTTTTTTTTTTTTTTTTTTTTTTTTTTTTTTTTTTTGAGTTATACCCGCTTTTTTTTGCAGCTGATGTGGGGTTTTTTTCACTCCGTAAACATCCATTCCTTGACTGCCTAAATGTTTATACTGCGCTTACATACTTACTATAGAACTCTGAAATGTATTTTAATGTATTATATATTTTCTACTGATACACTGTTTTAAGTAGTTGTGCAAGAGAGAAAGGGGAAAGTTACAACTCAGGAGCTTTGAGGAATGCCTTATAAGGAGGTGATTGTTCCGCTCTGCTCTGCAGTGGTGCAGCCTCACCTTGAGTTCTCTGTGCAGTTTTGGGTGCCACAATATAAGAAGGATAATAAACTATTAGAGAGCATCCAAAGGAGGGCAGTGAAGATAGCAAAAGCCCTTGAGGGGAAGCCGTATGAAGAGTGCCCAAGGTCGCTTGGTCTGTTCAGCCTGGAGAAGAGGAAACTGAGGGGAGGACCTAATTGCAGTTAAAACTTCTTGTGAGGGGAAGAGGAGGGGCAGGCACTGATCTTTTCTTTGTAGTAACCAGTGACAGGGCACAGAGGAATGGCCTGAAGTTGTGTGAAGGGAGGGTTAGGTTGGATATGAGGAAAAAGCTCTTCACCCAGAGGGTGGTGGGACACTGGAACAGGCTCCCCAGGGAAATGGACACAGCACCAGCCTGGCAGAGTTCAGGGAGTGTTTGGGCAATACTCTTGGGCACGTGATGTCACTCTTGGGATAATGCTGTGCAGGGCCAGGAGTTGGACTCTGTGATCCTGGTGGCCCCTTCCAACTCAGCTTATTCTGAGGGTCTGTCCTGTGTAAACAGCTGGATGGGTTTAACCGTTGTTAAAGTGATGGTGGTTTTTTTACTGTAGGTGTTGGGAATTCTGGACAAAGCTGATAATCACATTAAAGCTGCCTTATTCAAAAAACGGAATTGAGGTCATTGATAGGGAGGACACAACCTGCAGAGACCAATGATATGGTCATCATTAGGTTTTGGGTCACAGACCCTGAGAGGAAATGATCTGTACTGTAATAATTATTCTGTAGACACAAACTTTTTAATTGGCATGGTGACTCTTGGAATCCCCATGGAGAGGTTTGCTTTCTTTTTCCCAAAGAATTACCTCTTTTTCTGATAGTTGCTGCTCCACAACACAGGATTGCTGGCATGCAGTTGAAGTTTATGGGAAAAGGATCAGCTGGGTCACTTGTGTCTCTTTTTCTCAGATAAATCTTTCTCAGCCTTCCTGTCCCTCAATAAGTTCATAGTGAATGTAGCTGACTTGAAATTTATTTTTCCTGACACGAAGGCATACTCACCTTTTCCCATAAGTTTTATGATTCTGATTTTATTGTTTTCTATTTCTGAAATGGTTGGTGCTGTCCCTTAGTTTGTGTGTGTATCTGATAACTTTTTGCTTAAAGGTGTCTGTGATAAATCATAGCAATGATGAAAAGCCTCATGAGATTCTGTTTTGGTGAAGGCTCTTCACAGCCTTTCCTGAAAGTGCAGAGAGGGAGTAGCAGAGAGGAGAATGTTATTCCAAAGTTTTAGATGGTACTTTACTTGGTTTTTGGCACGAAAGGATCTCTTAACCCTCTGTAAGGGACTTGCTCTCTGTTGGAAGAGCACATTATCAAGAGGGAGTTTATTTCGTGTGGTGTTTTTGTATGCACAGGTTTATAATTTCTACATGCACAAGCACACCTGGGAACCTCCCCCTTGCCGTTTTATTTTGGCATATACACTTGTCCAGGTAGCTAAAGCACAGATTTCCTTATCACATAGTCATGCCTCTAATCTTTCCTGTTCTGCTCCATGATTTACAGGAATCCTCTTCTATAAATCTTTGTACCTCATTGTCATATCCAGAGTGGTGTGGAATTTCTTGGATGTGCAGCTTCTTTGCAGAACAAGTGGAAGAGCTAAGGAGAAAGTCATATAGCAGCATAAGTTTATGAGCACTTATTGTTAAGGAGCAGTAACCCTCAGGCAAAATATGAGTTCTCAGATGAGTCAACATAATAATTAATGATAGTTTAGATAAGGTTGTTCTGTAATCTTTATTTACATCAGTGAATTGAAGCCTACATTATCATAAGACTGCATTGGCTAGTCAAAAGTAAAAGTGGCTATAATTCACTGGTTTTTTTATGTACTTTTTTCCTGTAAATAGAAAGAAAAGGCTGTTTAAAATGTATTTAGAGATGTAAAATTGCTGACAAATTTTTGAGGCATTCCACTTTAAGAACTTGTAATCTAATTATGTTAATGTAAATAGTTAGGTATAACTTGAAGGTTGACTCTGATTTGATCAGGAATTATGATCAAATTCCCTCCGAGAGGGAGACTTTGAGCAGGGGAAGCTAGGTACACGTAGATAGTAGTATCAGAGACTTATTTATCTGCCTTTAAATCAATATTCTGTTCAGAAAGAAGTAAGCAAGGACTACTAAACTCTTCTTTTGTCTCCAAGTTCAGTGTTTTGTGATAATGTATTTAAAGTAGTTCAGTTTACTTTGAGTTAATTTAGTTATTTCTAGTGAACTAACATACACAAAACAGAAATCCTACTATACATAGCAGGTTTTTGTCACCTAAAAAAGAGGTGTTCTCCAGTCTTGTGAGATGTAGAAGATTTAAAATATGAACTAATACGAGATTATCAGAATGTTTTCTTTTAATATTTGATATTCTATTTCACAGGCATGTTGCACATGCTTATCAAGGGGCAGATATGTTTTAAGCATTTTATATGCTCTGTTTTGCTCAATGCTGCTTCTGTTGTGTAGTCTTGTTTTAGTGTCACAAGTCCCAATGCCAAAATTTTCCTGTTAATGGACAACAGTATGGAGAAGTGGAAGCATCATGTTATGTTCTGTCTTCTTGCCATTAGTTTTGGCATTTTTCTCTTTTTGTCTTACTAATGCAGATAATATTTTTGGAAGCAACCACCTAGGGAACTGTGCTGCAATTTTTTTAAAGTTTTGCATGCATTTTTAGCAGATAATCATGGGCTAAATGCCTTAGCAAGAAGGGCTTGAGATAGGTGGGGGTTTGGGTTTTTTTTATTTTAAAAAAGTTTATTTTAGCTCAAAGTGCCTTATGACATCACTGTATAAAATGACTTTCTGAGGAGAAACAAAGAATTGAAGAGTAGGATTATTGGGTAGGGTTTTTTATTTATACACCTTTTTCCAAAGTGGGGGAGTAGAAATTTCCAGATTCTCTACAGGTTGAAGGACGGCCAGTTGTCTGATACACTAGAGCAATTGTTCAAGCATAGATTATAAACAGGATATGAGCCTTGTAACATTAGGCAAGGTTACTTGCTTTTTTGAGTTACCTTTCACATAAGTATTAGTTGTAAAAGGTGAGAGGTGTCAATGTCTGAACTGATATGTTCATCTAAGTTTTAAGAACTGCCATGGGCATAAAAATTGATGGAGTGTGTATTTTATTTGCATGTATGCAGGTTAGGGTTTTGTTTGTCTTTTTGAAAACCTGTAACTTTACTCTTGAACAAATCTATCCATGTTTAGTTCTACAATCAATGCCTCTCACACAAGCTGGATGAAAAAATGCAACATTCTGGCCCATACCAGTTAAATAAAATAAATAATTTAAACCACAGTGAATTAAGACCAATTCAGTCTCCTTAATGAGGCATTTGTCATGGCTGTCATAGTCTCTATCATGACTTGATTTTTTTGATATATGGAGCATTATGGAATATTCACATAGTGTTGGCATTAGGGGCATTATTGTGCTTCCCATAAAAGATAATTTGTACTTGGCAAAGCACATACCAAACTATCCAAACTGATTAGGCAAAATCAAATATGTAACATGATAAGGTTTTTTACACTTTTAGATTCTTCCTGTTATTTATATGCTCAAGTCTGTCTTAATAGGTTCAGAGTAATTTTTGCCAGCCATAACCTCTGTTAGATTAATAGGTGGAAAAAATGGAAGGACAATAACCAAAGACTGAAAATCTAGAATGAAAAGGAGATGAGAAGATTGTGCTTTCTCATACACATCAGATGATTTATTTGTTATTTGTAGGATGTATTTCCTGATTTAGTTATACAAGCTAATTTGTACAAAGATGATTACTTGTTCAGTGCCAAAGCTTAGTGTAACAAGTAAGAGGGTGTTGCTGTATTTAGAGGGGTTTTAGTAAAAAAAAAAAGTTGAGTATAATATGTGGGGGTTTTATTGAGATAATTGTGTTTTAGACTTTTAACTTTTGTTTTAAATGCTTTTTGAATACATTATTCTACCATCTTTAAAAATTGAACAGTCATATACTATGCAGAAAAAAACAAGAGAGTGAGATTACAAGGCAATTTTTTCCCTTTTTTTTACTCAATATGGTAATGCATTTTTTTAGAATTTCTTTTGTTTGCACTTTTATAACAACTTTCATGCAGAGCTGAAAACTCTTTAGAGGGAAGACAGAACACAGAAAATGTTCAGTATAATCAAGTTCCTGTGCAAGTTAAGAGCACGTGTCAGGTTCATAGTTATTCAATCTTCCTCTTGTAGCAGGGCATGTTAAAACCACTAAAGATCTTTGAGCAAGTAATGCTGTTTTCTTTTTATCCTTCTCACTTTTTTCATCCTTCCATTTTTGTTTTGCAACATCATCTTTTTAGTTCGTCCTTGACCACTGCATTTGAAGAACTGCATTAAAAGAATTACAAGAAAATGAAAAAATTTCAGGTTTCATAATAAGGCAAATGTAGCCACAAGGTGTCACTACAATAAAAGTTTAAAAGACCTAATTTCTTTCTGTTGACACTCTTTTGATGAAAGTGTTATTCCTACTGTGTGCTTTTTTACTGTATTAAACTTCCCAGATTTATGAAATCATTCTGGTTTGCTGTTTATGCTGTAGAGGGAGCAAGTACACAGTTAGTACATAAAATCAGAAGGAAACCTTCAATACATTTTCCATCTCAATCTGGCACTGGGTCATTCTGGGTTTTGATTGGGGAAGTATTTCCTTGGCAGACCAATTTATAGTCTGAAATCAATGCTATTTTGTCAGCAATACCAACATCCGGAAAATATAATGAAAGGGTAAAGAGATCAGTTTTTATCTGTATTTCCTATTATTTTATTGTCTTAGCTCTATTTGTGATTATAATAATGTGATTTATCAAAGGGAAATATTACTTATTACTGCATAAACTTTTGGTCCTAAAGCATGTTTCTATTACGAGAACTGATAGATGCCTGTAGAATCATGCTGTAAATGTGGGAAATTATTTATGCATATTCTTTTTCCTCTTTTTAGAATCTTCTTTAAGCTGAAAAATCTTGAGGTTTTCTGATACTAGTGTGTTGAATTAATAGTGATATAAGTGCTCCATGTTTCTCTTAAAGCACTTGCCTACTATAGAAAGTGTGGCATTAGAATCTTTACTTTAGAAGGTGTACTTGTATATTAAATGTATTTATTGGTGCAGAGAAAATTACTTACCTTTCATTAAGCATTGATGATACTGGGTGGGTTTTTGGTTTAGTGCTTCAACAGTTTTTGCTACTAATGATTACACCATTTTTAATCCTCTGCTTGAGTGAAGACAAACTAAATTGTAGACCGTGTTTCATGAACATTGAAGAAAATGCAAAAAGAGTGATGTTTCAGTACTAAGGCAGTTCTAAACTCAGAAATGCTAGTAGTTGTGCACAATTATTTTGCATGTAATGATATGCAAGGAGATGTGATTTTCAAGTGTAGGCTAGACGAAACATTTGTCTTTAATTCTGGTCTTAATCAGGCGGCTTCAGATAACTGTGCTTTCTTCTGGTGGTGGTGCAGTAATTTTATTTTTCTTTCCATCTGGGAGAGTCATTGAAATTAGCTAGTGATTAAGCAGCAGTGTCTCGCTTTCAGGCTTACCAGTAGTTTTCTGACAACCTTATCTGTTATAGGTAGACATTTTGCAGTTTTCCTGAGCTTAGTGGAATCTTAGTAGATAATAACTTGCCAAAAGATGTTCCAAATAAGGTTTGATATAAGAAGATGTTGAAACAAGTGAGGAGTCTACTCTTGAGGAAAATGCAGTTGAAGCATTGTCCTGCATGCTTGAAATAAACTGAGGGGAAAGCAGTGTCTGCAGATCTAGTTTAGTACTGGGAGTGGTTTTTATGTATTGTTTCCCCTTTCCCAGCGGGGATGGTGGTGTTCAGAAAAAGCATGCAGACATCCAAAAGAAGCTTTTGAACATTGTTTTAACTTAAAATGAAGCCCTATTACACCTCTGACCTAACTAGAAAACAGAGTTGCTGGCAAGAGCTTGGTAAGGCCTTCAGTCAGTCTGAAAAGTATGTGAAAATTTTTTCATCAGTAAGTCCTTTGTATCCTTAGAAAAGGACTTCTTGCAAATGGAATGATTAAATTTGGGCAATTGAAACCATCTTTACCTTAGTTTCTGTATCTGAGACCTACAAATAGTTGCACAGGCAACATGTTGATTAGTTATTATTTTTGCACTGTTCTTTGGGAAGCATTGACTGTTGTGTAAATATTTTATTTCTAACTGTGCAGATATGCTGATGTCTGTGAGTTTAGGAAGAAAACCCAACCTTGCTGCATAATTCAAATTAGCTTTTCTTTATCTCTGGATAACTGAAATTTTAAAATCTTTTCCTGATTCCAGTACTGTAAGTAATACATTAATAATGCAATGTCCAGAAATAAGTAAAAATTATCTTGATTTGTGTTACAGAAGCATATTAATAAATAAAAGCAATTTTGAAATGTTACTCCAGACCTTTGAGGCTTTTCACTGACATTATTTTCAAAAATCAATTTTCATTGCAGGCATGCAGTTGTCTTTTTTGTTTTGGGGGTGGGAAGTAGAGCTCATCGTTCTTTCTAAGGATGCGATCATTTTGAGGTGTCTTTATTGTCATGTTTCCAATACCTTGCCTTTTAACTGTAAAATATGAGGAAATGGTTTCCTGTAGTCTCCAATTTAGTGGATAGCTGCTGCTTATTTTTCTGTCTATCAATGTTTAAACATCCTTTTTTTCTCTTCCAGTAGGTTTTTTCTGTTCCTAAGATAACGCAATAGTCTGAGATTTTTCAAACAATGTAGATCATCTACACAGGATCAAGAAAGCTATTTCCTTATCTGGGTTGGGCTGTTTATTGATTTAAAAGACCTTTTTCTTCATTTCAGGTTATGTATGCTTTTGATCTTAAGCTTACACTTCTAAATTCAGCTCCAAATGTGCTCGTAGTGATAGAAAAGCTCATTTCTCTACAGGAATAATCAATAGTATTTTTCATCAAGAAGTTTATCAAAGCAGCTTTTTTCTTCTCAAATTCCTTCTCCTGTCTATCATAGCAATTTCAATTATGCTAACCTAAAGAGCCCAACTCAGCTTTGAGGAAAAGTAAAAAAGCTAGTGTGCATTTAAACTGTTGATGACAACCTGCCAGACAACTTATCATCTGAAAATGAGTATTCATCTGAAAAAGTGTGTGTAGAGGGTCAATATACCTTGTATAGAAACACCTGAGAAATGTGGAGAGCCTACCAATCTAGTTTGTTGGACGTGAATTATTGAAAAAATAGTATAATATATTACTTTCTTTTTGCTTTATGGTTTGGAAGACACAATTAAGTTTTTAAGATACCTAGATTACATATTTCTCATGTTTGACATAATAAGTAGTTTTTTGTATTGTGGTTGGAATTTTTGTAGTCTGAATTTTGAAGTATTCATTGTGAGTTTCTTAAACTCTGAATTGTCTCTAGGTCTGTTTTCAGTGTTTCACCTCATAAATGAGGTCTGATGTAGATGAAAATTATCAGTAATTATTCAGCTTGATAGTGATACATAGAGATAAACCTAAATGCTGAATTATCAAATTGTTGATAATAATTCTACAGTAAGCTGTATTTTAAAGTTAATGTTACGTAGGACAAACGTGTGTTTAAAAGCCATCTTCAGCACTTCTTTAAACCCTCTTCTGTTTTTCTCTTGCACTCCAAGAGCTACAAAACTTGCCATATATATTTATAAAGACATGCTTTTCCAAAAGGAAATCGTGTTTTGGCAAATTTTTAAGAATTCTGGTTTATTTTAGTTTCTTGATCAGTGATGGCCATCTGTTGAAGTTGTTTGATGCCGTTGTGTAAAGCATTTCTCTCTATCCCCATTTCTTAGCAGATAATGGGCATGGTTTGCCAGTGTGTATCTGAAACACTGTACTACACTTGAAACTGTACATTATGAATATTCAAATTGTTTACATGAAACCAAGTAATGCACTTCTGTGGATTCACTTTTCAGTGTCTAAGTTTATAAAGCCAACATTAGGCCAGTCTTAGTTGTGGGATACTTTGGATGTTAAAAATTTTATAGAAAAACAAATTTGTCTGTGATTAAACTTGATTCTTTGTTCACAAACCTGTTATCTTCTGTGCAGCATAAAGGTAAGCTCATGAGTAGGAAAGCCTTAAAGTAAGCTACTCTTCCGTGTCCTTTTTTCTCCTCAAAAGAAACTCGTGCAACTTGTTTTGAAGTTAAGCTTCTTGGGCTTGGCCTGTATTTGCTCTTTCTCACCTCAGTTTCAGTTGGGAGGATGGGGCTGATGGCCCCATTTGATGCAGCTTTTAAAAGGTTTTTAAAAGGAATATTCACTCTTTAACATGACAGAAGATAGGATACAAACAGTTGAAAATGAAAAATCAAACTGAACAAATTATGTGCTATAAAGAACCAAATTTGTAGAGAATAAGACATGAACATGTATGTAAGTCTCTTCAACTCTCAGAAATGAATGAGTGAAGGAAAGAAAGCAATGGAAGAGAAATGTACTGCTCCAAAAAAATACACTGTTCGGGGAAAAATATCTTTGCAAGTAAAAAATGTTTCAAGAGGGGTTTTTTAATGGTAGGATTAATGATAGGAAAACCACGTGGGATTTATGATAAGAAAGAATGATTGGTTTTTCTAAAACACCAGATTCTGCATTTGGGTTTTGATTTTTACCACAAAGCAACTTTTACAGCTTTATACTTTCAAGCTGATTTTTCATTTGTATGATTGGAACAAATTTTTCCATACTTCACCGCAGATGTAATAAAGATCTTGGAAATTTTAGATATTGTAACATCTTTACTGATCAATAAAGTAGTGGTTTCATTACTTTTCTTCATACCATTGTCGTTCTCATTTGTATTGGGGAATAACAGCTGTGATGGGAGGTGTATTAAATATTGATTTCTAAATCTGTATTCTGTTCAATTTAATTACCCTGTCTCTGTTAATGGCAAATTGCAAAGTTGGCTAATCAAGCTGCATTTTCATTAATAATGTAAGTGCCCTGGTGGATCAGGTCAGTGGGCACCTTGCCCTGTGTCCTGTCTCTGATCTCAAGTGCAGGAGGTGTGGGTCAGGGAGAGGCTGTGAGCGCAGACATTCTCTGTGTTCCATCCTTGTACTCCTCTGATCCTGCTAATACATGTTCACAGAGAGCTTGGCCATTAGTTTATATAAGGTCCTTCTCTGACTGGGGTGCTATTAACTGCTTTCAGGTTCTAGTGGCAGCGCTTTCCAGAAGTTCATTAACTACTGCATAAAAAAAAGTAGTTTTATCCATTTAGACAATTCTTTTGCTAGTTTGTTTCCTCTAATTCCAGTATTGTGGGATCTGGTGAATGAAAACTGCATTCACTTTTTCAATTCTTACTAAATGTTTGTGAATGTCAGGCATAGCCCCTTCAACCATTACTCTCTGGTTCCATCTATTCAGTTGCTTTTACGATCTCAGGTGATGTTGGCTGTACCTTCTGTGACTCTAGTATGTACTCCATGAGGTGTGGAGACCAGAACTGTACATGAGCATTTGGGTGCAGCAAGCTGTAACAGTGATAGAACAGCACTGTTTTGTTCTCAGCACCCTTCCCAATGATGTGCCATATTTCACTGATCCCCCCTGCCATTTGACTACCCCAAAAAGCTTACTTTCATCTGCAGACTTGGAGACTGCACTAACAAGAATTTAGGCTTATTAGCTCCCAGGCTACTTAGAAACAAGATTATAGATTTCATTACTTCTGTTCTTCATATTGACACTACTTTGCAAATGAAAACTTTTTTTGGCTTTCACACAGTTCTGTAAGTAGCTATGTGACTCACATGAGACTTCCAGTTCTGTTCAACTTTTAAAAGTAAGATTTGGTAGTATTCTTTTGAATTTGATGCATGGTTTGCAAAGATTAATTCCCTTATATACTTTAGAAGCTAGAACCAAATGGAGGGAGATGGGTTTTTCTGCTTGGTTAGTTGGTTTGGTTTCTTTTTTGGGGTTGGTTGGTTTGTTTGTTTATTTTCTCCAAAACTTTTACTCTAAGCCTATCCAGGGAATTTTCTCAACTTATACATCTGTTTTGGGGGAGAGGATGAAAATCCATGATTTCTTCTTTTTTATCTTCACAGCTAGAGCTGTAGTCTTAAAAACAGTGAAACATTCTGAAGTTAAAATAATTATTTTCTCTCCCATCCTTCTATGAAGAGGCAAAGGGGGAACTTTTTCAGTTGTTTTGCAGTTTATTTTAAAGTTACTTGATTCTTCAGATGTGTGGGATTCGTAGTGGAGTATTTTATACTAATTTTCCATGTGATCTAAGATTATGTATTCATTTTCATATTAATTTATCAGGCACCCCTGGTCTTTTTATACCATCAAAATTTGGATAATAGAGTTTAAAAATAACTTCAGTTAAGAAAGCAATAGCTCAAAAGAGTAATGTGTTACTGTTTCTGTAATAAGCTTTTTAAAGTAGAAATTATGGGTTTAAATGTCACATAGCTTGGACATTTGAAAAATTAACCAGTAAATTATGAGTATGTAATATTGAGGCATACAATCAATCTTAACTGTGCCTTAGGGTGTTTTCATATAGCAGTTGTGTTCCCTCAGTGCATATTAATAAGTTTTTTATCTGATAAGATTTTCTTCTAGTATCTATAGAACTTGGCTTTTTAGAATTGTTATTATTTTTATTGTAGTATTGTTAGCAGGCCAATTTAAATTAATTTTTTTTTCAGTTTTGCTAGTGATGGTAATGTTTTATTTGGAGGGCAAGGGATATTCTTGCTTTGTTTCTTTACAAGAGAATTCTTGATTTTAATTTAATAGCTAGGAAAACTGAATCTGGGTGAAACACTGTATGTATATGCATAGGCACTCTTCCCATTCAGATATTATTTCATCCCTTCTTTTTTAAGGGAAGGATTTAATGTATATTTAGATGAAAACTGATTTTAAAACTTCAATAGATCAAAATAGGGTGAAGGGCTAGAAGATATTATTGCTGATGATTCCAGCTTGTAGTAAATTATAAAGCATAGTAACAGCTGTAAAAAGAGATGACTTCCTCTGTCATATTTCATCTTGCCTTCATAGATAAGTGTGTAAATGAAAGGCAAACAAATTATTTCAATATAGAAAATCTGTAATATTTCTTTGGAGTGAAAATGAATGAAATTGAAATAGTTCACTCTTGGGTGAAACTGGAGACTATAAATGTATTTTATCCTCTTGGTGTGGATTGACATAATGCAGATTAGTAGGAAGAGAATGTTCCTTGTATCATCAACAGTTGTCAGACATGTTCATGAATACTGAATTATAGTAAGGTAAAAGGGGTTCACTGTACTCACAGGTAATTTACACAAAGAGAGTGCAATCCATCTTTTTTACAGAAGCTGCTGTTCACTGCTAGAAATTTTTTTTTTTCAGACTTCCTAATCCTTTTTTATTCTTTGTATTGTGGAAACTTTGTCATTACCTATGCCTTGTCTGCACCATCTATTCATCACCTGATTTCAAGGTTGGTAGCTCAAGGCTCTTTACCATCCTCTGGCATGTGGGCATGTGTTAGCACCATCACATCTGGCACCTAAGTGGTTTTCCCTGTAGGTGTCTGGAGGTAAATATAATAATGTTTGAGCTCAGCAGCCTATTTAGAATATGTTTCTGCAACTGACTGGCAGTCTCTTGGTATTTTCTAGACAATGAAACATCCTTGAAAGGTTCACAGTGTCATGGATTCGCATAGCTATGGAAGTGATTGTCTTGCAAAGAGGTGCTTACAGCTTCCTCTATGACCTGACAGAACCTATCAACTGGCTAGTTTGAATATTGACAATTTTTTAAGCCACTTAAAAAGCTTGACATGCCTCTGTGGTCCACATTTAAGAATGGACAAACCCCGGGAAAGCTCTCTCTTGCTTCCGGCCTTGGGACAGGTAACTGGGCTGGGCCGGTTCGGCCCAGTGGGGCCGGGCCGGGACACAGCCGTGGTGGAGCCGCGCGGCCCTGTTCCATCCACGGCCCCCCTCAGCCCTGTGACGAGCAGACGGCGCGGCCCGGCTCTGCACATCCCCCCAGTGCAGCCAAAGATTCAGCTGAGGCTGCCCCGCTGCCCGGCAAAGAGCATGTGACCAACAGCATAAGCGAATTCCAGCTGCGGGGCACGGGTGAGATTAACCCTTTTAGTGCTCTAAGTTTCCTCCAGAACAGATGAAGCCTGCAGACATTAAGTAAAGAAAGAAGAGCTGAAACCCTGAGGGAGGAGAAAGAGGAGATGCTTAAAGCTGAAATTCTGTTATAAAGCTATGGTGGTGATAGACTATGATACATCAGAGTACCCATTGTAATTTCATGAAAGCATGGGGGGTGGAGCGTTTAACTTGTACTTGTGAGCAAAAGTACCTGTGCTGAAACAAGCAAATGCTGAAGCAGGTGTAATTTGATGAGAAGTTTGAATAGGGAGAGATGGAAGTGATGAGGACTCTTGCTCTAAATCAGAAGGAGAAGACCTCTGTTCCTAGAGATGCTCCCAGAGATAGTCCTAGAGATGAAGATGATGAGGACCCTTGTGCTCCCAGGGAAGAGGGAGGGCCTCTATTCCTAGAGATGAAGACGCTCAGAGAGAGGGGTGAAGAGAACCTTTGTTTCTGAACAGCTCAACCTTAAAATGGTACCCCAGTAGCTCAAGATTGGGCCCTCGAAAGCAGTTGTGGGGAAAGCTGTTAAGTCAGGGGAAGGGACTCTCACATGCAAGCAGAGAACCAACCCGGGTGGCTGTCTTGTGATACTGAAGCCATGAGAGAACTTCTTGTGGAGATGTCTCCATAGCATGAGCAAGAGAGACTCTCCCTAAGTGAACTGAACAAGGTTATTATGGAAGTGGTAAACAGACTGAACATCTCATGGGTTGTCTTTTTAGAGTGGGAGGAGGGGGAAAGGTGGGGGGAGGAGAAGTGTTCTGAGGGTGTGGTCTGACTTTTTTCTTTCTTTTAGGTCTGTTAATAAACTTCTTTATATTCTTTTAAGTTTTGTGCCTGCTTTGCTTTCTCCCACTTGTTATCTCACAGAAGTAAATAAGTAAGTAATGAGTATTTTGGACCAAACCACTTCACTTGAATTAGTGTTTCTTCCCAGTTTACAAACTGAACCCACTACACACATGTAAGTTGAGCTTGTAGGGTTTGTCATGATGATAACCAAGCAAGCTAGCAGGAAAAGCATCTGTAGCCACCAAAGCTGCTGATGGGTCTGGCAACATAGCTAGAAAATGCCTATCTTTTAGAAACTCGAGTTGTGTTTCTCAGTTCTAACTTGGCATTTGTTTCTGTTTTCTGTTTGTCATCAGAAGCACGAAGACTGATAGAAGATACTTGAGGTTTAGGGGTTTGTGGGGTTTTGTATAACAAGTCTGCCACATGATCACATTTTAACAAGATGTTTGGGCTTCTTGAATTAAGGAACAGTTTCTAGGTTGGAATCCTTAAAAGATGCATATTAGATACATTTTTAGTTTGTGCCTAAAATAAATCTAAAAAGGCATTTAGCAACTGGGGAGTTGACTGAACATTTTATTCTGTTCTCTAAGCTTGTTTAGTGCACATTTCTTTCAAAAGTTACTGCTGAAGAATCCTCCAAATCATAGACTAAGGAAAATTGCTTAAAGCAATGCATGGAATGTAAACTGTCTGCCCAGGTTGGCCCGTTTCCTGTATTAACTTTGGCAAATACTGGACCTCATTTAAAAATGTGATGTGTATTTTGGGATGATTCCGTGATATTTTTTATGGTAGGTGTGGCATGTAAGAGGAAGTAGAATCACAGAATCATTTAAGTTGAAAAAGGCCTCTTAGATGTAGTCCAGCCATTAACCCAGCACTGCCAAGTCCACCACCAAACCACATCCACAAGTGCCACATTCACACATGTCTTTTAAGTAAGTTCAGGGATGATAACTCAACAACTTTGCTGGACAGCCTGTTTAAAGCACAGTTGCAGAACTGTTCTTGAGCAACCTCTTTGCGTTTTTGGAGGACTCAATTTATAGGTTTTTTTTCGTTAAATAACTGATTTCTAAATAGATTTTCTCTGACCATCTACTCTCTTTGAACTTAATTGACACCTTTTCTCATTTTGTACTGTGAATGACCAGTGTTAGAGCTGTTCAAAAACAAACTATCAAATTTATTTAGTAGCTACATTTGAAAAAAAAAATTGCTGGAGGGAAAGATATATCTAGGCACTGAAGAACATCTGTTATCCCATTTGATTTTAAGGTAAGCTCAGTGGTACATTAGTTAAAATTGCCATTTTGGTGAAACTCATAATCTAATCTTTATTATGTAGCTTTATGGCTTACATTGTATGCAACTGCTGTGATGCAATTTTAAAAGTTGAATATATTTGTTCTCTAATCCATTACCTAAAATGGAAATGTTTCAGTATGAAAATGTTATAGTCATTATATCTATTTCTTAAGTGCATATGGAAGGAGTGGCTATTGATCTAACAGATTTAATAGTTCTATTCAAAATCTATGGAATAGAAGTAATATTTTGCATCTGAGTAACTGCTGAGTGTAATCCTTCGGGCAGAATTCTGAAAGCAGCTGTAAAACTGGAAAATTACCTTCTTTTCTTTTTCAGGCATAACTGCACTTGAATATCTTTGTTCATTTTAGCTTCTAGTGAATTATGTCTGCATAAGGACCTAAATTATGTATTATTTCACTCAGGTAAGAATTTGGTTTAGCTGTTAAAATTAGAAACTGTATGCAGTTACCATGGAAATTACGTGAAGTAGTTGTGCTTTAAAGAAAACAGAGGTCACCAGTGGAGTCACAAACAATGAATGGAGAGTGCTTTTGTATAAGGTGCATAGGATCAGTGCTAGAAAGGCACTGAGCTGATAGAAAGGGACTGAGCTTTTTAGTGATCTCTGCAGTTTTTTTCCTATTTCCAGTGGCCTTTTTAAAGGAGAGAAGAGCTGTTTCTGGGGTCCTCTGAGCATCTTTTGGTTTGCTTCCTTCCACAGTTTGCTCCTTCTCCTTCTGACTTGTGGTTTTCAGAATCCATCATTGCTACTTCAGACATTGGCTGGAAGTATTGATGGTACTATGGTGCTTTCCTACCACCTAGTCCTTTATGGAGAATTTTTATGATGATCTTGTAGTTAATCTTGATTTGTGGGTCAAGAAGGTCATGTACTAATATGTCAGTTCTTAGTTATTTATAAGCTCTAGCCCAGTTAATACAGTAGTTTCATGGAAGTTGGCTAAAATACTCTTACACTCAGTGAGCAAAAGTTCCACTAAGATGGAATAGACTAATGTGTCTCATCTTAATGATGCACAACTTGCAATAGAAGAGATATATATACAAATTAGCATCACTCAAGGGGAAGAGTTACATTTTTTTGTGGTTTGTTTTCTCATGCAGGATATTTTAGGTGTTCATACATGGTGCTTTAGAGTGAACTTATTCTGTAATAATTATAGGCAAATATTTGTGAAGTTCTACCTCAGAGTTATTAGATCTGGAAGATACAATGGGTATAAAATAAAGTAGTAAACACCAATATGAAGAACAAAAATGGAGAATTCTTATCCAAGTATTCTGAAATATGCTTGTGCTTTTCACAAGGCTTGGAGGTACAGGGGGAGTGTGGTCTTAAAAATAAAGTTGAAAATTTTATTCTTTGTAGAATTATGGCCACACTTCAGTGTTGGAAGAATTGTCATTCACAGTTACTGTAACATTAGATCTTCAGTGGAGAATACTTTATTCCAGGGTCACTGGAGTAATTTTTGTGGCTTGTTTTCTAGAATACAGTTTCTGGTACAAATGGAGGTGCTTGTTTTCTGGCATGCTAGAAGATGCATTTCTTTTTGACTCTGCTTTCCTATTTACACTACTTTCTGTTGAGCAAGTTAAATGCAGCAGTTCACTTGCATGTTAACGATGTCTTGATGCTCACATTCCTCCTCTGTCGCTTTGGTGATCCTTATAGTTAAAAAAGCTGTTAATTCCTTATTTAATCCTTTAAATTCTTTTCCAGGCAAGGGCTAAATGTAGGGGGTTCATTCTGGATCAAAAAACCAGGTGTTAAAACAGCTGATTTCTTGGCCTAGTGACTAACACACAGCTGCCATATGCTGTGCTGTCATTGCTTCATCTTCCTTCAGAAGGCCTTGTTGGAATGGTTCCTGCTAGTCCGCCTCTGCCCTGAGCTCAAGGTTAGAACTGAGGTGGGGATTTTTGACTGATTCTCACTTTTCCTCTTGAAGGGGAAAACATCTGTAGCTCTGCTTAACCTCATATGCTTAAACCGGAAGTTGGTACTCCAGAGTGTATGGGAAACTCTGCCAGCCTCTTACAGAAAAAAAACCCAATTAGTTACATTAGATGTAGACGGAAAATCCAAGAATCAAGATTAAAACTTCCTTTGCTTTATTCCCCCACTTTAGAGTGGTAGGAGATACAAAAAGTCATCAGATTTTTTGGATCATTAGATACCTTCCACTGGCTGTGGATGCTTGAGAGCAGGATGATACATAGTTTGTGAGTGAAGAATAGTTCTTCTTCATATGCACAGTAATTAAGTAGGAAAGCACACTCTTAGATTAAACATGAATATGCTCTTCACCCTTAGCACAGTACCCTAGTGACTCTCAGCAGGCCAGTCATCACTCAAGTGGAAAAGTGCTGATTTAGTCAGTCCCTGGAACAGGCTATGCCTTTGTTTTGCTGAGCTGCTCTTTTCCTTTTCTCTGCTGTTTCTGGTAGGCTTTCTATATTTTGTCATATCAATCTTTTTTTCTTCTGTGTCTTCTTTTTGATGGTCTTAATTCTCGTCTGAGGTAGTGCCAGATAGTAACAGTTTAAAGGTATGCCACGTTTGTGCCTTTCCTTTGTTTTTAGTTTACCTTGCATGGCTTAATTCCCTAAATGCGTTCTTACCTGTAGACAGATGTGGTAAAGACAACCAGAACTCATCATTAATTTCTCTCAGTAAAACTGAGACCTGGGTAATACTGCAGGAAGAAGGGAAGGAAGAATAAGGAGTAAAAGTTTCATACTTGTTGTGGGAAAGACCTTAATTCCTCACTGGAATCAGCTGTTTCTATTCTGGCAGCATCTTCCTGTCCTGAACTGCGAAGATACTTAGAAAAATTTGGACAGCTAGACAAATTCTTTGGTCAGCCATGATACAACAGCTTGTAGATACTGTGTTAATTTAAGGTAAAATGGATCAAATGGTTTCAACAGAATTGGAAGGAATGTTTCGTTGATTTGAGAATGATGGGATATTTGTGCTAGATGAGATTTGGAACTGTTTCAGTAAATGAAATGGCATATATATGTAGTAGTAGGTAGTCAAGATTTTTTGTAAATTTTTTTTGTGTATCTTTGGATAATATAATTGGATTAATACGTAAATGCCTGATAATAAAGTACCTATCAATGTCACTGATTTATTCTCAGAAGTTTCTATCAGAAAATCAGCCTGATAATCACTGTATTTAAAGGGAAACAAATGCTATACTATTTTCTTTCTTGATCCAAATTTTGTAGCTCTTAAAATAAAAAAACCCTATTTCATCCTATTTAAAGGCAGCTGGCATTCTCCAGACTTTCTTTAAATGTACAGTATAATGCTGATAGGGGGATTACATAAATTAAGAAGAACTGTGTAGCTTGTGAGTCTCAGAAGAGCCTGGGCAGAAGACAAGAATAGGAGGATAACCTTTTAATGTAAAGAAAACCTTTTAAACTGAGGGTATGAGGCAAAGGGCACACTAAGCTGTATGTGGAAGGTGGGATTAGGAGCAAGTGTCATGTGCAAGACACAGAAGTATGGCCATGCAAGACAGGCCTAGAGAATGCTTAGGAAAGCTGAACAAACTTAGGAATTTATCATTCGGCCTAGAAAGTATGTTTGTTTCTCATAGTTATTGTTAAAGGTTTAACTTTGAAACTGTTGCAAGTAGCCTATAGCTGTATCTAAAAATTAATGGACTAAATAGTCCCAATGCCTATTCTATAGTCCTGTAATGACCTTTTGCACTTTGGCTATGTCCATCCTATAAAACTCCTTTCAGCTTTCAGAACGTATTGACTGTCCTCATTGCCCTTGGGTGGAATAGCTTCTGGCCCATGTGGATCCTCACTGAAATAGTGCTTCAGAAGGGAGTGCCAGTTGGGCTAGGCTGGAATGGTGTCAGGGACAGGCCTACTACCTTAGCAGTGTGGGTAGTATATCTGCTTCCATTTTCAGATGACCTCAAAAATGGTTAGTGTAGCCAGAATAATCTCGAGACTGAATTCTAGGAGAGTTTTTCCTGTGCTTTTGTGCAGAATGACTGCTGTGCAGAATAGGGGAAAAGTGGGGAGGTAGTAGACGTAAAACAGGGGCCATCAGTTCTAGGGAGGGCATAGTTTTGGTTGCTTGAAGAGACTTTTACAGAGTGTGAAAGCTCTTTGCGTGAGGTTCAACTTGTTAAATGATTAATTTGGAGAACTTCGGTTGTCATTTTTCTGACACATCAAAAGCATCTCAGTGTAAGCTGTTCTATGACACAATAGATATAAGTGTGAGCTGTACAGAAATTTTTGTTTTCTGTTACGATACAGAGTGAAGTAATAAAGTATGTCACTGATAATTTCTTTAGGTTTTGTAGAGTGTGTTGCTATTTTTTTTTTTAATATAAGTCATCTAAAAAATTCCTTTAGCTGTATCATCCTTTTGAAAATGAGGAAAATTAAAAAATATTGGCTAATCTGATTTTGTGTACAGAATAAACAGAAATTGCAGAGTTTTATTTTTAGTTCTTGAAGGATTTGGATGCTGTATATTAAATAGAGTCGATGAACATTAGTTGCTGGATTCTTAATAGGATGTAAGATGCATAAGAGAGTGAAGATGTATTCAGCAATTGCCAAATCCAAGATCACTTTGTTTCTGTGATATGCAGGGAGTAAGAAGTGCAGTGTCAGTTACTCCTATATAGAATGTTTATCCTCTGGCTCAAGTTGAGAGTTATTATTTTTAAATTTTTTATGTTTTTGATCTTTCATGGCATTTTGTTAACACCAAGTTGTCTGGCATCTCTGGACTGCTTTTAGGATGATGGAATGAGAGATGAACCTGCAGAAATCAAATATCCCCTCAGGGGAATGCTGAAGCATAAGACTTCCTACCTCTACAGAATGAGAACACTTGAGGTAGCATATTTCAGTGATAGAGTTAATATTCAGTTAAATGCAAGAGGAAGAGGAGCAATAGTGCAAGGGAGGAGTGAGGAATTAAGTGGTATCTTTTTAGAAGTCTGCCTTATTGCTGCCTATATTGCTCCTTTGGGATTTTTCCATTGAGTGTGAGAAAAACAGCAAGCTCTTCTTGAAAAACCCAAGATGAAATTACTGCCATAATTTTTTATTTTTTTATAGTGTAAAACCTTTATTTAGTTGGGGAGGGTTTATTACCAGTGTTTTCCTGGCATGGCTAAGTTCAATTAATTTCAGATGACAGGCTCCTGGGTTTTCTTCCTCTCCTCCCTCACAGCCCCCACATCCCAATGTGTGAAAAGTACAGTTTGTTATTGGTTTGCTTTGGGCTCTGGAGACCTCATTAAGAGCACAAAAAGGGGTTTCTGTCTCCGCTCTTGGACACTTTTCTGTTTTCTGCTGAACTGGGGCCATTTGCATTCTCACTTGGAAGGGAATACAAGGGCCAGAGGATGAAAACGGTTGTGTTTATATTGCTTGCCCGTTGATAAAAATGCTGATAAGAGATGAAAAAAATGCTGTTCTTTAGGCTCTAGTGTTATACTAAAATTTGCAATGCAGAGGCAGATCAGCTTTGAGAATAAAATGTAAGCGGGAAATCTGTGCTTCTTTTTTGTTGTGACAGTTTATATGCGGAATGTCCATTTGTTTGATGGTAAGGAAAGATGCCAGCGAAATACTACATTTAGTCACAGTTCTAAGGCACCATGCTGACTTTTCAAAATCTTATTCCTATGAAAATGCTGTAAGAACACCTCTTGGAAGCAAGAGACTGGGCATTTAGTCTGCACAGTAGCTCAAGACACCATATTGGAGCAGTAAGCATATAAGAACTATCATATAAGTTCAGTGTATTTTCATAGGAAAAGTCAATATGCCTGTGAGAAACTATTTATTTTATCCTTATAGTAATTCCAAGGTTTAACATGAAATGTACACAGTCAGATCCTTCTCTGACTAGCCAACAAAACTGTCTTATGTATTTAACCCCATGTAGGGTACTGAATTTTAATTTAAAGCATTCCTACTGATGTAAAATAAATTAGGAGTTCAAGAAAACTGATTTTCTTAAATAAGCAGTGATTCCCATACTCTTTTCCTCTGGTGTTGTATTGTTATAAAATAATGTGTAGCAAATACAGAATTGATTGTGCCTTTAGTGTTTTCACAGTATTTGACAGTGTTTTCAGTGGCTGTACAAAGCACCTATACACAAATGCACACACATTCATATGTATATGCATGTAGACATATAAACCTGTTTAGAAGGATACTAAGACTACTTTCAGGAAGATTAAATTAAGTTCCTTTATAAATATAATGAATAATGGTTTTAATTGCACGTTGTATGCTGGTGTAATACTCAGCTTATATGCAGAATGCAACACAGAATTGAAAATGTTACATTGCCATAAGCTCACACTGGGAGCGTTGAAAATCTAGCTAGCTGGATACAACATGTAATAACATTTTAAAACAAATAAATAATACAAGATTTTTTTATAATACAAGATTTCTTAAAATTGTTCTTTCTATCAAGAGAGCTTGCATATGAAAACTAGAATTTGTTTGTTAAATAAAATAAAGTTAAGAAATTCAGAATAAAGTGCTAATAAATTTCCTTTCCTAAATTACCACTTCTGAAAACAATCACAGTCTTCATGGCCATGAATGCTTAAAATTAATTCAAAGATTAAAAATACTTCAGAAAGTCTTTAAAAATTTAGGATAAGTGTTTGACAACCTGAAATAGGAATATATTCTCTGAAGTTTTAAAAAGGATTAACATGGATTTATATGGTCTTAAAAAGCCTTCTTGTTTTTTGGGGTTTTTTTTTGACGTAGGATCCTCTAGCATTTAGTCATTACTATATTCAAAATGAGAGCTAAATGGTGCATACTGTTCCAACAGATACTAGACAGTGGGAAAAGTTGTTTATGGGGGCGCAGTTCATGTTTTAAACTTGCATACTGACAGTGATCAGCGCTTTATCATGTTGTGGAATTAAAGTTTTTTATTAGGTTACAAGTCTTCTGCAGTTTTTATGCCATCAGTGTGTTTATGGTACAACTCATAAAGGAGTAACCTGTGTTTCCAAAGCTTTTCTGAGGTGTGAGTTCATATAGAAATCCTGCTGTGCTCAGCGTAGTTCTCTGGCATTCTGAATACCAGTTAGAGACTGGTATGCTCAAGGGTTGGTTTTGTATCTGTGTTGTTTTCCAGAAGTTATAAAACTGTGATACTAACATACCAGAAAGACCTGTTTATTGGCAGGATAGCTTTTCAGAACAATAAATCTGCACCTTTACCTTCAGTAAATAGATTTAGAAAAACCTAACAGAACCTGGTAATAAAATCAAGGACAGTCTTCAGGAGAGTGTTCAGAGACCCTGTATTCTCAACAGGAGTAGCTTACTTCTGGATAATGTAAAGAGCTTTAATAATAATAATAAACTAAAAGTTAAGAAAAAATCTGGTTTATTAGGAGTTTTTTATCTAGTCTCTGGTCACACCTCAGCTGGTAAGAGGTATCAGAAGTCAATAATGCTTCAGAGCTTTTAAGTGTAAATTTTAGGCATGCAAAGAAACTAACCCATCTGAGGGCTTTCCAGTGTGCTGTATATTCCTCCAGCACCAGGTTCCTTGAATGTTGTAAGCATTTTGGCTTGCTTTCTTGAAGCAAGTTCAGTATTTAAATACATAAGTTCTTTTTGCCTGCCAGAGCCTTTTGAATCCCTGGTCCTTGAGTTTGCTTTGATCGGAGCCTGCTCAGCTCTTGCTGTCAGCAGTTGGAATGCAGTTTGCTCCTGCCTGGTGAGCCTATCTAGGGATGTGGCACACCAACCAGTGATCTCTAGCTCTCTCTTTGGAGGGTTCATCTGAAATGTACTTAAGTAATTAAAATCTTTTAAACTCACTTTATTGTGTAAAAATCTTGTCTAGAAAATATAGTTTTGCATGTGGTATTTCACGCTGAAGAAAGAGACCTTTAAACAACAAGGAATTAACAAATGTGGTAAATTGCAATGGCTCCTATCCTCTGGCTATAATTCTAATCCTTTATAATCTAATCCTTACATTTTGTTAAAAAAAAAAATGCCCATCTGTATTCAGGGTTTTAATCTTGCTTTATCATTTCTATTATGACAAAGTATATTGGAAGTCAGATGCTCATAATATTTATATCTTTCACAATGGCTTTTCATACAATCCAACTTCACTTTTAATGGTTCAAAATTGTTATAGACAGTTATTATCAGATTATTTCCAATTTTGTCATGAAAAGGAATTAGCCAGTCTTACCTGTGCTTGTTCTATTACTAGAATTAAGTTAGTATTTTATTTATATGCCAGAAAAGATGCCTTTTCCCTGAAAGTCAAGCTAAAATAGGTTTGAGCTGAAGTTCTGGCATAAAATGGGAGTTTAGGAACCAGCATGTCCTGGGTGATTAAATAATAAGGCATGGTTTGTTCCATTTCATAGCTGAGTTTCAGATGTTTTTTTTTTTATGAACATGGAAATAAGTTGATCTGCATTTGAAAAGTAACATAAAGGGATTTTTTTCTTAGATTACAAATACAAAAGGAAATCTGCACTGCCTAGCATAAGGATCCCAGTGAACATTTGCTGTTAGGAGAGGTCAGGAGTGAGCTTATTGAAAGACCAGTAAATTCCTCTGCACTTCTAGCAGAAATCAACCTTGTGTCTTTGTTCCCAGGTGATGGATGAGTGAATTTGGGATGACATGTGCAAAGCTAATATTAATCTTAAAATCAAGTTACTTACTTTGAAGAATATAACAGAAAATATCATCGTTTATGTCATTTTTGTGCAGATTATATACAACTTGGCTACATGTGTGGGTATCCAAATCTTCATTGGTAACCTGTGAGTCACAGGCGTCTTGGAAATATACTTGAGAAGGAAGTATACATGCAGACTGTAGAAACTGCGTTCGAGCAGTTCAAAGTGATCTGTATTTACAGGCTATGCTTGAAGTCAGAGAACATCAATGGAGATTTATGCAAATGCTTTCTCTTTTGTTCGTGGAATATTCTGGGTAAATATAAATTAAAAAGCATGATTTAGAGAAAGATGAAATGTTATTAGATTTAGTATTAATGATCTTCACTATGATTATATTTGAAGAGTTACCATGAGAAAAGTTGCACGTGAGAGATTGTAGTTAAAAAAAACCCAGAACCCCACAAAACTAACAAAAACCACCACAAACCCCATCACTTCTCCCAAACTCCGAAGTAAGAAACAGAAACATGGGTATGTATTAAGTCATACAAAAGCATGTTATAACTTAAATTCTTCAGTCAGACTGAATTGTTGCAATTGACTTGAACACGTTTTGCCACTAGAGAGTGCTATGCAATAACTAAAATCTTTCTCTCCAGAAAAAAATCTCCGATTGCATTTTTCACACTGAACAAATAAATTATTGATATTCTTCAAATGGCAAATTAATTTACACTTAACATGCAGACTTCAACTGTAGAAAATTGTTTGAGTGACAGTAATGGTTTCATTGCAAGTTATTTAAATTTTTAAGGTTATAATTTACTCAAAGTCATGTAATTCCTTATTTGACTAACTAAAAACAAAATGCTGCTGATGTTGTTTTTAGCATTTAAATGCATATGTAAAAAAAAAAACAACCCACAAAAAAAGCTGTAAGTCTTCCTGATCCGTATTTTGCAGTCCAGCTCTTACGTGAAAAGGAGGTTTGAAGGTAAATGTAGTTTTGAAGATTTTATTTTTTAAAATTAGAATTTTCTCAATTTATCTATTCTTTTCTTCCTTCCCCTCAGTTTAATAGTTCTTTATAATTCTTCCTGTTTCTGTTCTAGTAGACTTACAGACAAGATTTGAAGCAAGTGCTGATTCTGTGTAGATGTTGTTTCTAAAAAGTCTTGATTTTGAAGACATAACTATACTTTTCTAAATCTGTATGATTCTATAAATTGAGCAGAAGTGGATGTTGTTGTTGCTGAAATAATAAGATCAGTGTAATTGCCAAACAAGTTACTGAAATATGGAGTTAACTGACAGTGGTAGTACTTCAATTCCTGTCTCCCACTGCTGAAGTTAAAAAAACCTCAGCATTCAACCCAGAGATCTCATCAGGAAATTTTTTGCTCTTTGATACAGATTCAGCTAATAAAGGTGTACAAAAGTATTTATTGTGCTGTTTTAAAAGGTTTGAATTTACTGAAATTAGCTGCTAGAAAGCTGTAGGAGTCTTGGCTGCTTTTCTTGTTTGGAATTCAATAGCTTACATTGTGTGAGTGCTCAATAGTACAATATTTCGTTATCAGGAGTCCATAGCTACAGCAGTTGAAAAAGGTGCTCTCCACTTTTAAACCTCATTAAAATGTTGGTAAAAACCTCTGCATAAGGTCTATTATTTTGGTTTTAATTACTGTCAAAGTTATGGCAATCAGGATTCTTTCAAATTCACCTTTACTGAAGCTCTCTTTAGAGTCTTCGCTAATAACCTTAAATCTCGGTTAGGAATAGTAGTGATGGTACAGTCACCTGATCCAATTTTCCAGGTGCTCAGAGTACTGCAACAGGCCTCCTTTTTTCTGGTCACATCCAGAAACAATATTTAAGAAAGCTTAAGACAGAGTGAGCAATGAAAGTAAGAGTGAATGTTGCCATATGTCTTCCCAAAAGGAGCAGGTACATGATATAAAGCTCAGTAGAGCCCATTATGCTTATGTATTGAATGCATTTCTTACTGAACCATGGGCTTTAATTTTATTATCATCTCTGACAACTGTGAAGTTATTTTGGGGTGAATTGTCATACATAGTCATAGAAGTTGTTTGATAAGAAATACAGTGTTGTCACAGTCTGACAAATAAGCTGTAAATTGTGGTGTAATATAGTTTTAACATTTCCTAAAGAGATTTTATATTTTAATCAGGCCTGATATGGCATTGCATGAATAATAAAATTGTGTCTTGTGGGAAAAAACTAAAGAGTATTGCTACTAAATTTTTGGCAAAGGATAATTTTCTTAGTTAAACATCTCTTTAGTCATGTATTTTAATGTTTTGTGTGTGTTTCATTGCTTCATATCCATTTCTGTTGCAATTTGTCATACACTCACATTTTAGCAATTTTGGAAGGAAATGCATACTTTTTCTTTTTTAAAGAAAAAGGAAAAACAGAATAAATATATCTGCAAAACTGTGCTTGTGCATAGGATTCTGATACTTAGATTTTACAAAGTTTTAAATAATTATATTAAATTTCCTTAGCTAGGGTTATGTGGGCTCAATTTTATAGGGATGTGTAGGAGTAACTAGGGTAGCTAAAATACTGGAAAGCATTTACCATGCTTGTGTTGTTTCATCTAGGTCAGTTGCTCTGCTGCTTGGTGTGACCTGGTGGCCTGAGTAAGGTGGTTTTGGAAGCACAGCTGCCTTGTTTCTGATAGCCATGTAATTCATCTGTCAGATCTGTTCATCAGTTATGACCCTTTGCCTTCATATTTATTAGGAAGATGCCAGGTTATTCTGCTTGAATAGTGACATGAGAGTTAAGTGCCTTGGGTACAGTTCTGTACTTTGCTTTAGGTGCCTTACGAGATTTCAAGTACCTCATGTATCATTCAGGTACCCATATACACCAGCTTCACCACACGGCTTCTGCTCGTTCCCTGCTTCATAGCAATGCAGTGAGAAGTGCTCAGCACTGGTCATGGGAATCGTGTCTCCTCACTTAATGTCCTGAGATGCTCACTGTTAGAATAATAATTCTTAGCAGTGAAGAGATACTTATTTTCTACTTTTTTGAAGCCATTTAGGAGACTAATTCGTACATAAGATGTGTTAGCTGTATGTGCAAGTACAATCTGTAGCAAGATATCAGGAAGGCTGAAAAGGATGGAAGATCTTTTTCCTCATTCTTGGGTGAACTTGCTCCATTGTGCTGGCTCTGGTGCATGTCTGACCTCTGCATGAACAGTTTCAATTCACTGATCCACGACAGGGTAGTTTTCTATCTTCCGACAGTTAAGTTGATTCAGGTGAATAAGCTCTGTCCGATAACCACCAGAAGTGTTGTGAGGTGGAACTCCGTGGCCAGAAATTAGAAAAGTGGGAGGCTTGAAATAATGGAATTGGAAATGGAGTGAGACCTCCTCTTTCAGATGGTAGAGAAGCTGTCAGCTTGATCATGGTAATACAGCAGTCTAATCACTTGACAGTTTGTCAGGTGATTAGACTTCTGTATTAATTCTGTCTTTGAATTTCTTTCCCCAAGATGAGCGGTAGAGAGCTCTTTGCTCTTAAATTTAACCAGTGAAAATCACAAGACTTGGAGAAAATGACAGCTTTTACTTTTTCTGCACTACGTATATTATAGGAGTATCTGAAAAGTAGAGTAGCCACAGCTGAAATTTCCTTTTCAAGGAACTATACCTATATTAAATTCCTTTTTTAGTTCTGTTGGTAAAGAAATGTGAAATGACCATTACTTGTTGAAGCATTTTTCTGTGGGGTTTTTTTTTTGTTTGGTTTTGGGGGTGTGGTTTTTTGTTTGTTTTATTTTGTTTTTAATTGAAACATGAAATGGCTGTCAGTGTGTAACTTTATAAAAGAGAAAACATTTTGGATTCTCGTGACCTGAGTGTTTGTTAACAAGAGAAGTTCTGCTTACTCTCTGTAACTTGGTTCAACCTGAAACATACTTTTCTTTGACTCTCTTCCCTCATACTTTTTATTGTTGTGGCTAATGCCTTAAATAATAGCTACCTGACTACTTTTTCATATTGAAGCATTATGGCACTAGAGGATCTACTTTCTTTTTCCCAGGATGACATATTTTCATGGATGACGGGGAAGAATGGGCAGGGGCAAAATGTATTTGGAAATGTATTTTCACAAAAATTTTGGTTTAAGGAACAAACCCGTCCAATTGGGATACTGTTAAACTGTATCCTGTAGTGTTTGTAGTCAGTTTGCTGTAGTGATCCCTCGTGGCCTCCCTTTCTTTTGCTCTTTTGATGAAACTGGGAGGAGTGAGGTACTTGACTTGCACAGGGTTTTGTCCTTGCCTTTGCAGAACAACCTGAGTAGGCAGGCTATATCCTGTCTCTGAATGGTAGGTTGGAAATCATGTATCAGGAGGTAACACCCATGTTTGGGCATGCAATACTCTATCAGTAGAATGGAGTTTTTTCCTGTCAGTACTTAGAGATCAGGAGATGCACTGATGTGTGAACAGCACTTAGATTTTTGACTATTCTAATCAGTATTTTTTAAAAGGGTATTTTATTAACATTTCTAGCTGTCATTATAACTTGTATTGATTGGTAGTGTGAACAAATTTACTGTACTTCATTTTTACTTGTTTTAAAATATTTTATCTTCCAACTGTACTGACTTCATGTTTTGTTTTCAGATGAAGGGGCACTTGATACAATTGGTCTTACCACTTACTATCATTCAGTTTCATTTTGATTCTTAGAAATTCATAGGCCTAATAACAGAGTAGGGCAGATACAATGAGTTAAAATATGGGTATGTTAAACATGAAGTTCACATTTTTATTTCAGCATGGTGGTATTTTTCTACCTTTATTTTGCAGTTTATAATTAGCAATATAGATAATGTGTCTTATTCCCTATTGGTTTAATGATAAACATCTTGATGATGGATGCCCTCAGAAGCATGTGTATTCATTTAAAATACAAGATAATTTTCAACACAAAGGAAATTTAAAAGTGAAATTAAGAAAAATCACCTTTCCAAATCTGAAGTATGAGCGTAAATAAATGAAGAAGAAAAATTAAAACCAGGACTGCTAATTGTGCTGCATTTCTGTTTATAACTAGTATCATCTTCAGATATTTTTAACTTTAATAATCAAGGGCACTGGTTTGGAAAAGGTTGGGTGGAAGTAGACCCAGCAGGCATCTGACTGAATTGCTGTCTCCTTTATCCAGTTGATTTTAAAATAGCACCAGAAATTCGTGAATGCTGGCTTTCCATTGTTGGCAGCAAATACCTGTGAAACTTGTCCTCTTCACCTGTACTGCTGATGGGGTGGAGAATGAGTATCTGTTGTTCTTAGTTGCTCTTAGTTAACTTTTGTTAAAAAGCCTGCATGACAAATGCTTATGTTATGGTCATCTAAATGGACAAAAGTGTTACACCATATGATAGACACACATATTGGCTTAAAAGATCAGAAGTTATTGTTGAATTTCTTGTGTGAATTTTCTTTGCAAAGTTGCAAGTCCAGTAACTGGATGTTTGGAAAGCCCAAAATCAAGGTGTTATATATAACCTTACTTGTGCTCCTTAAGTTTATGTTTATAATAAAGTCTTGCATTTATTGCTAGTTCGTGTTGATCTCAGTTTACAATTATGAATGTTAAGTGAAGCCACAGGCTTCAGATATCGGGGAGCCGTACTTGATGGGTGCTTGAGAAAAGCCTGTTCTGCAGAGTTTTTGGGCATCCCATCAGAAGTGCAGCCTGTGAAGGGACTGTGCCCAGTTCAACAGTGCAGCATTGAATCATGCAACTTTTCCAGTTAGGTCCTTGACTCTTGTTTATGTTTTACTCTGTAGTTTCATCCTCAGAAATAATGGAGCAGGTTTCCTGCAGTCAGTCTTAGCTATTTTTAGTGTACCAGCCTGATTTCTCAGCTCCAACTGTGTGCATACATTATTTGCTGACTTGTATTTTATTTTCCTCTGAGGATACAGGGAGTATACATCACATCTGGACAAATGAATTGCTCTCTTCTTGGGATAAACTTAGTCAACCTAGCAGGTTCAAAATCACACTGCAAGCACCAAATTATCCCTTCTAGCTAGGGCAAAATTATGCTTTTTGTAGCATTAAATACCTTAGAGTCTTAAATGTTTTTTTAAACAGAATCAATTTTAAAAATAAGTTAAAGCATAGTAGAGAGTGTGATATTTACTGAATTTTGTAAACCAAGTTCAACATGAAATGGCAATAAATGCAAGTCTTTATAATAAACATAAACTTAAGGAGCACAAGTGAGGTAATACGTAACACCTTGATTTTGGCACCTGCAAACATCCAGTTATGGTGAGGCCACATCTTGAATCCTGTGTTTCGTTTTGAGCCCTTCACTACACGAAGGACATTGAGGTGCTGGGGCATGTCCAGAGAAGGGCACCAGGGTAAGTCCTGTGAGGAGTGGCTGAGGGAGCTGGGGTTGTTTAGCCTGGAGAAAAGAAGGCTCAGGAGGGTCCCTACAGAATCACAGAATAAGCTGAGTTGAAAGGGGCCCACAAGGATCATCAAGTCCAACTCCTATCCCTGCACAGGACCAACCCCAAGAGTCACACCTTGTGCCTGAGAGCATTGTCCAAAAGCTTCCTGAGCTCTGTCAGGCTTGGTGCTGTGACCGCTTCCCTGGGAAGCCTGTTCCAGTGCTCAAAAACTTTCTGGGTGAAAAACCTTTTTTTGGTATCTACCCTGACCCTCCCCTGACACAACTTCAGGCCATTCCCTTGGGTCCTGGCACTTGTCACCACAGAGCAGAGATCAGTGCCTGCTCCTCCTCTTCCCCTCACAAGGAAGTTGTAACTGCAATGAGGTCTCCCCTCAGCCTTCTCTTCTCCAGGCTGAACAGACCAAAACCTCAACTGCTCCTCTTACGGCTTCCCCTCAAGGCCCTTCACCATCTTCACAGCCCTTCTTTGGACACTCTATAGTAGTTGAATATCTTTTTTACATTGCAGTGGCCAAAACTGCACACAATAGGTGAGGCCAGGCAACCAGCAACAGTACAAGAGGACACAGCCTCAAGTGCCAGGAGAGGTTCAGGTTGGACATCAAGAGGAATTTATTCATGGAAAGGGTTGTCCAGCATTGGAACAGACTGCCCAGAGAGGTGGTGGAGTTACCATCCCCGGAGTTTTTCAAGAAACAACTGGACATGGCACTTAGTGCCATGGTCTAGTTGACAAGTTGGCGTTTGGTCATAGTTTGGGTTTGAGGACGCCAGAAGACTTTTCCAGCCTAATTGATTCTGTGAACTCAGAGTTCTGCCCTTGAGGGTACTGCATTACCTGTCTTAGCAGAAGCAAATGGTTGAAGCACATGGATCATGTGTCTTAAGAAGAGGAATATTGAGAAGGAATGGAAGCACTTCAGGCTGCATTTAGGAAGGTGAATGAGTAACTCAGTGGGGCAGGAGTGGGGAATTGGTGTGTACATAGCCACTGGATCATGGAACATAGGGAAAAGTTTTAGTTGGATACACTGAGGTGTGTAGGCATCAGATGCACATGAATCTTTCACATAAAGATGCAGGACTTGCAGGATTTTTATGTGCAATGCAGAGATTTAATGCTTCTGTTCACCTTTATTTGCAGACTAAGGTGGTACTAGGGATAGCAGAAGTTACTATTTCACAGTTGTAGACCAAGCCTACACACAGCTTGTACAATAATGATCCTTACTGATAATTTGTTATGGCTTAAATTAACTTTCATAAAACATTGCATATTGGAAGAATCCACTGGGCGTCTATTGGGCGAGAAGAAGCTGCAAATAAAGTGACATAACATTGCTAATACTTGTAGTCTTCATTATACTCTCAACATGAATGACAGATAAATATGAGAAGTATATTATACACAGAAAGTTCCACTATTGCAAACAATTTTGTGCAAGAGAAAAGAGAGTGTAGGTCTGCTGGAAAATTACCAGAATTTTAAATGACAGGTAGTTATTGCTATTAAATGTAACAGGGAAAGAAAACATTGGTTTTCAGGAACCTAGCCAAATTCCTGCACTTTATTTTTTTTTCTTTATTCTTTTTTCCTGGTAGAAATTTAACAGTACCTGTCTGCTGCAGTGTGTTTCTTGTAAGCAGCATTTTCTTTTCCTGGCACAGATTTTACATGCTGTAGCGCAGTATACTTTGTGGGATGTGGTGTGGTATGGTATAGTATGGGGGATGTAAAAAAAACTCCTGCTCAGGATGCACACACGTGGGAATGGCCCAGGACAACTACAGAGTGGAATCAGTGGAAGTGTGAGAGCATGGTATTTACTGGTTAAGGATCTTAAATCACCATGATGATTGTCATATAGAAGTGGAGTAGCCTTCAGTTGCTTTTGCTTAATCCTACAAGTAAATTTCAGTGGCTTGTTTTGGTCTTTAACACTTTGCAATATAAATATACCACCATCAAGCCTTTGTACAGGAAGCATTGTTTTCCTGCTCTGTACAGAATCATAGAGTGGTTCTGGTTGGAAGGATCATCTTGTTCCAACCCCCTGCCATGAAGGGACATCTTACATTAGACTAGGCTGGTCAGAGCTCCATCCAACCTGACCTTGAGTACCTCCAGGTACTAATTCCCTAACAAAATTTTCGTGGTACAGTTACAGTGGTTCTGCAGTTTTCCCCTGGTATGGACATGTTGGTCAAAGGTGTCAGTTTGGTCTGGTTTTACTTTTTTCTGTACACTGACATGGATCTACAAAAGATTTGTTCTTAAATATTATTGTGCTGGCTAGTCTAAAATCCTACAAAGGATACTCCATTCAATCCAGAAGATTTTTTTGCTTTTCCTTAATTCTTTATAAAAATTCTGCTGCATAGTTTCATAGAAACATTTTTCATTTGACATTTTTGTTAACAATGAGAATAATGCTGTGCTTTAAAAAAAAATTTAAGTTTACTTTTTGAAGTATAGCTGACATTAAAAGAGCAGAAATGCAAATATGTATAAAGTAGCAAGAGATGTGGTGAATTTGGGATTTTTTTGTGTATTGCAGACCATTGCTGCATCTGGTGGAATATCCAATTCAAAAAAAGAAGATAAACCTGTTTAATCAAGTTTTGCCTTTTTTCTTAAAGATATGTTTTAGGGGTTTTCTTTTGGACTTTTAATTGACATACTTTCAGAATCAAATGTATCTATGAAAAATAGTCTTTCCATGTGATATTCCTAGTTCAGAAACAATGTTGTAAAATAGAGAATTTAATTGAAAATAGACTTTGTCTCTTGCCAGAAGGTATCCATTTTAGCTTAAAAAGAAAACTGATTTGAATACATTTGCGCAGTTTGGCATTCACACTTCATGTACAAGCTTTGTAGCTATTTTCCTTCTCTGAGTCTGGCAGTGGTGCTGCTTGTGTTCTTTGCATCCTGGTTTTTAATCTTTACCTTCTTTCTCTGAAAGGCCAGTGTATTTGAGGCATTGCCATTCCTGCTACGTCAGTAGTGTCTGAGGCTGTTATAGCATCGTCTTTTATGTCATCACCAAAACTGACCCCCAGCTGAGAACAGTACGATAAGGAAAGTGATGTATTCGAAGTGATTGCTCTGGGGCCTTATCTCTGGGAGATAAAATAAGCATATTGAAAGTCAGAATGATAATGTGCCATTGAATGAGTTTGCAAATGCTGTTTTGTTTGGTCTGAAAGTACATTAAATGTATCAAGTGTCCTAATACAGAAGGACAAATTTGGAAAAAATTGTCTGCCCACCTTCTTCTTTCCTACTGTCTTGGAAAAATAATTATCCTATTTAGAAATTATGGTTCCAGTGATGAAGTGCTCTGAAAGCTGCAGACTGAGTTCTCTTTGCTCTGATTTTATGCTTGCAACTATATTATCAATAAGATAGTATTTTAATGGTCAGAATAGATTAATCTTTGAGATAAGCAAAATCTGAACTGATTAATTGTTATGTGGTCTCTTATCATGTCAAAACCAGAGTTTGTGTTACAGACAAAAGGGCAATATTGTAACTAGCAAGCAATACTGAATCTGCTGCTGATGTATTTTCTACCACCCTTTGAAGGTGGTGGTTGATAGGAGCAGCAGCAGACTAAGTCGTAGAAATAAACTCAATAGAGTGCTAAAATAAAAGTAACTATTTCTCATTTTGTAGGCTTATAGTATTTTTTCAAAAGCAAAATTTGTTGATGCTACTTGAAATTTCAAAGTGTTGAAGCTACAGATCTAGTGTTCTTGAAGCTTCTTTTTGTCAAGCAACTTCTGTGAAAATGGCTCTCAGGTGTTAATTTGTCATTCAATATATTTCATTTCCAGATATGCTTTACCTGGGGTAATTTGCATGTTTTGATTGAGCTATTAATTGAAAAGGAGCTAGTGCTGACTTTGAGATGAAAGATGGTTTTCTGAAAATTGAAAGTTTTTGTTTGATTGCCATCTCTTGTTCATCTGTAAAACAAAAATATCAATGAAATAGCAAAACAGCAAATAAATGACTTTTCACAGTGGTTTTTATTCTTATAATTTTTATAATGTTAGCTCTATTTTGGTAGGGTTTTTTCCTTTACTAAAGTCAATAAAGATGTCAGGGTCACTGAAGCTGTGATGATCAAGATGCTGGTGTAATGTCCAGACTCCACTGACCGTCTCCAAGTTTCACTTTAGCCTAGACAGTCTTTTGCATTTTAACTCTGTTGGATGGATTTTCAACTGATAAACTGTGATGAAATGCAAGAGCTTATTGTTATTTCACAGAGAAACAGCAAGCTAGTGGCAGAAAAAAAAAGTTTGTATTAAAAATAGAGAATGAATTATTAGCAGAATAATAAGGTAAGCATGTAACTATTCTAGTTGACTGTACAGTGAAGATATTTCCTATAAAAGAAAGTATGATCACAGGCTGAAAATAAGTATGGAACAGTGTCTTGACTTTCATTTCAGTGTTCTTCTCCATAATGACATAAGAAATAGATCCCATAAATTCCTCAGTGGGATGCAGCTATTTTCAGTCTTTGAAATTCAACTACTAAACTTTATTAACAGTCCTTCTGAAATGAATGGAGATGAGTCCTTGAAGTTAGAATACTGTTACTGCAGCTTTACAGTTTGAAGAGCCTTTTGTCAAAGGAAAGATGTTACGTTTAACTCTGTGCAGACTTTATTTCTTACAGTGAATTAAAGTATAAAAATACAGAGAAAGAGAGAGACATCAGTTTTTGCTTTGGGAGTTTGAATGTAGCTTTACCTTAGCTAAAATTTACAGCTGGGAGAAGGGAGGAGCAGTAGTAACATTAGCTAGTTGTTAGTAACCAGTAGTTAGTGCCTGGGTTTTAATCCTCCTTTACTGCCAGGTTCAGCAGAGACATCTCCAAGATGTGTATTTAAGAGCTGCTCAGAGGTGCAGAGTGGGTTATAAGCAACATCTCAGCCCCAGTGCAGACTGACCTTTTCTGCAAACCTGACTAGAAGCCTCTGCCCTCTGCTTTTCCACTCCTGATGATCAGGATGATGAGCAGTGTCGACTCCTGCTGTGAAGTCTCTTTCCTGTTTTGTTTACAATCTGTGTACTGGTTGTTGTGCTTGTTCCAGTATAATAAGCTTAGGTGGGAATTGCTTCAGCAGCCCTGCAGGAGCTAGCCTGGAAGTGGTTTAAACAGTGTTTGTGGTTTTAAGTTCAATCTGCATGGAAGTACTGCTCTTTCCACAATGAAGTTTCTCCTGGTCACAATACCAGAATTGCAGTGCTAGGACTGACTATTTTTGAAGTAGTATTTTACAATCATGGTAAGTTTTGTTGGTTTCTTTTAAGATTTATATATCGTGTGGAGGAAAATTGAATGTAAAATGACTGAGCTTTAAATAGGAAGAGTTGGTAATTAATCTCTCTTGTGGAATAGTGCTTATTCTTCTGTTACCTGATCACAGTCATCAAAGGATACTATAACAGGTTTGAAAATTAAGCTTACTAAAGCAATTAACTTTTTTTCTGAGGTGCATTATTGGATTTTATCTTGCCTTTTGCTATTTGTGAGGCTATTCTTGTCAGAAAATATGTCTAAAGGAGCAAACATAGCATTTTTTTACGTTACATTTACGTATTAAGCCTATATTACTTCAGCTGCCCCCAAAGGGATTTTAAGTATATCTCTAATCAGAGTATAAATTTTTGCACTAAGGTAAGGACTTGTTTCACAGGTTTCTGAGTTTTGTTCTTTTTCCCAATGATTACTGCATTAAATAGTACAGGAATACCAACGTGAAACTTGCTGATATGTTACCAACACCATAGGCTGATACTACTGAAGTG
Organism: Coloeus monedula; assembly: GCF_965178545.1. NCBI lineage: Eukaryota > Metazoa > Chordata > Aves > Passeriformes > Corvidae > Coloeus > Coloeus monedula. The sequence continues at coordinate 33,821,243 of NC_138782.1, forward strand.
TAAAAAACTTCGTAAAACATTTTTAAATGGGCAAACACATAAGGTGGGAAGGCAGCTCTCAAGTTTTTGTTGGAAAGGACATAAGACATTGTTGGCACAGCTGATTTTCTATCTGCTCCCTTACCTTGAGTCCCCAAATTTTGGAACAATAGTAAAAATAACATGCAGGTATTTGCATGAGACAAACAAATGCAATAGATTCTTCCTCCATGCTACCCATTTTGCCAATATTATAGAACACTTATTTCAAAATATAAAATTTCCACATCATTTTACCTCAGTATTATCATTTTTTGCATACAGAAGAACAAGACAGAACTAATTGTCTTCCTTGGGTTTATTGTGTCTTCCACCACCCAATTTACATTTTAAAAAATTCTTTTTAAAATAGTTCTCCTCTTAATTTTATTATTTATATTATTTTAACTTCCATATATGATACGATGGACAGACTTTGAAATACAGTTTCCTGTAGCACTTAGGTTTTGGTAGAAAACAACAGATAATTTTTACAAACACTGAGCAAATACCAGCAGATCAGCTGTTGCACTTTTTGTGATTTCAGTCAGTAAATTAAAAAGAAAAAGAGGTGGACTTGTTTTTCAGAGCAATGAAAGTCCTGTCATGGTGTGTGCTGAACAGTAGTTTCTGTGCTTTTCCAGTAAGATAAGTGCTCACCTGCAGAGGTTTTCCTCTTGAGTGGGATCTTCTGAAGGAGTCAGAAAGCTGTTAGATTCCTCCCTTCCTCCCTCCCTCCCTCCCTTGATCCATCCTTCCATCCATCCATAGCAGGAAGCCCTACAATCTTTCAATTAGCAGAGACAGAGAATTAGGGTGTCTATATTTTTTTTTTCTGCAGGACGGTTGCAGCAGAATATGACAGTCTCACTTTAAGGTCTTTTCTCCTCTTCTGCCTTCCAGTGGAGGTCTCTGAGAGGCCCTCACAGGTGTATTGTTAAGGATACTGTTGCATCTGATTAAATTAGTGAACAGAGCTATTGGCATTACGTTCTGTCTTAACACTAACACTGAATATTTTATTTCATTTAAACTGTTTCCAAATCACTTTTTTTTTAAGAAGAAAGGATAAAAAAGTCATGTCATCATGTTTACTTCTTTTTCTATATGTTCTTGATCTGTGGTCCTTAGAGAATATTATTTAGTAAGGTGTAATTTTCTGCTTCCATTTTGAAGTTTGTTTACTTTTATACCATAGATGGTTTCATGACATGCAAAAGTTAATTCCAAAATGCCATATTTATTCCTATAAAAGGCTGTAAGGAGCAATAATGATGTTAGGGAAGGGGCAGTACTTGTTCTGTCCTTAATAGAATCTCATGCAAATTAGGAAATATAAGTAATAAAGTAAATAGCAGCTGTTGTCCTTGAAAATTTACAGTATGTAATCTTCCAATTTCTTGACAGTAATGCTTGGAGTTAACAATTGGTAATTGTAGAACCAGAAAGAAAGTTGTTCTGCTCCTATCTGTAATGTATCTTTTAATTCCCATTTTATTTCTCTACAGAAATACAGAACTTGCTTTTTACTCCCCAGAAAATTTTGAACTAGTAGTTGTAGTTTCTGCCTATTAGCTTGGAAGAATTACTGATTTCATGAATTCATGGAAAATATGTAATGGGTACCAAACTGGTTCCTTTCCCATCCTTAAAAGAAGCAAAAAGAGGGAGCTGAGGAACTGTGTCATACAGCACAATTTCAGTTTCCAGAAAGATATTGGAACAAGTAATTGAATCAAATTGTTGGTAGGCACTCGAAGATAAAGGAATTACTGTCAGCTAAACTGGATTTGTCAAAAATGTAGTCAATTTAGTTTCCTTCTGAGGCAGAAAAACAGGGCATGGATAAGAAATAAATCAGTACATGTTATATTTTGTCGTAAGTAAAGCTTTTGACAGTAACGTGGTTATTTCTGTATGCAAGCAAGAGGAACACAGTCTACAGGAAAATATAGTAAAGTGAATGTAAAATTGGACTAGCACCTGTTGTAATCATGGTTCAATAGAAATCGAAAACGGAATGATAATATGAAGTGGGATTTTTATGGGGTCTTTTGTATGTTCCACACTACTCTGTGTGTTTGTAATGTATTTTTCTTGAATTTGGAGATATGAAACTGTGAGAGAAGATGCAGTTATGGAAAAGGACAAAATTAGAGTTAAAAGGGATCTTGACAAAGTGGAGACACAGTCTGAAATAAATAGAATGCATTTTCCTAAAAACAAGGGCAAAAATCTGTACATATGTAGGGAAATATGTTTTGGAGAATGAGGTTAAGGAGCAAATGGCTGAATAGCACTTCAGTACCAGAAGGTTCTGCAATTTTTAGTGAATGCCAAACTGGATATGGGACTGCAGTATCATCTGCTGATGCAAAAAATAACATTTTAATATATAGACAGGAGTATAACTTGTAACATGAATCAGTGTCATTCATTCAGTTCAGTCATGTCTGAATTGCTAATTCTGGACCCTTGAGGGAATTATCATTTTATGCTTCAAAAAGTGTGTGAAGAGTCTAGAAGGGAACACCAAGAACCAGCATAGTCTGACCTACAAGACAAACTTGTGACTGACTGGTTTAGAGAAGAGAGGTCTGAAGGGAGGCATGGAAAGCCTCTCAAAAGGTTTAAAACCCATAGAAAACTTGGAGAATTGCCACTGACCAAAGAATGTAGAAACCTTTGATTTAGCTGATTTTTTAAATACAGTTTTTTCTGCAGTAATATGTAAAATGTTTCATTCTTTTCTAGTAGAATTGTAACAAATCTGCTGGAATGTATTTTTACCATTAGAAGATTATTTCTGACTTTTCAGACAATCATACAGTCTTTAAAATTGTTGCTGAACATGCTTATGCTTCTCTTCTGACATATGAATGACTGTGTTGCTGAACAGTCACAGCAAGGCTCATCATCCAATTTCTGTCAGAGTTACTTGCCTACTCATAAATGTGTGATTGTGTGTGATTCAATGACAAAGGATGACGCAGCCAGACCTGTGGAACTCAAATCACCATCCAGAGCTCAGGGCGCTCTAACTGCTAACTTAGGTCATGTGAACAGCCTTTTACATAGTGTACTCTATTGGTAAATTGATTTGCTTCACAGGAGACTGTTCCTGCATAGCAGTATCATCTTTTCAGAAATAATGGCCTTTGAGTGGTACACAGGACAGTTGCTTCAAAGGTTTCAAAAGGGAAGGGAGGATAAAAAAGGAAGTGAAAAACAGCAGCATGATTCTGTATGTTATCATAGCAGATAAAACATTTAGCGAAAGAATTAGTTCATTTATTTGTTCTTGGAAATTCCATTTTACTGTATAGTTATTGTTATAGTAGTCTGGGATGAATATGATATAATGGTTAAAACTTTTCCCAACTGAAATTAGTTTCTAATATGACTGGTCACATGTCATGTTTCTGTTACAAAGAACACAGGTAAAACACCTGATTTTTTCTTTATGATGTTCTGTGGATTCAGTCAATTAGTTTCTGTGGATTTGTTCAAAATAATAACCTTAACCTTTTCTTTTAATTTGTTAGACAAGAGACATAACCAGGAGAGAAATGGTTTTTACACTGATTTGCAAATAAAAGGATTACACCTATATTTCTGCAGCTTTCTTAAATTTCTTTTTCCATTCAATGTGCCATAAAGTAACATACTGGTTTGATGTTTCTCTTTTCTGGTTCTTTCTGCTATTTAGTAGAAGTAATGCATTATCTTTCATTGGAATTTTCTGTTTCCTAATCAAAATGGTGCCACTCTCCTTTATTTCTTCATGGCATCTGTTGTCTGCTGCCTTTCCCTTTCTTAATTTCTTTTTCTCTTATGCTCTGTGTAGTTCTCTTCTTGATGTGTTTTGTTGGTGTGTTGGGGTTTTTTTTTCCAAACATCCTATTCTCTGCTTATATGTTTATTCCCTGCTTATATGTTTATTAAATCTCTTTGATTTTTTTTCTCCTGAAATAAATTTGATAGCAATATTTCAAGCTGATAGTAATGTGACATTACAAATCTGTGTTAAAGAACAAAGCATAAGGACAAGGCATATTCTGCAGAGTTTACAATCGGAGAAAGAAAAGAAACAAATGTGAGTAACTGACTAGAAGAAGAGCTAATCAGTACACATTACTCTTAAAGATGATTTTTCTGAAAAAGTTATTTGATCTTTTTGATCAAATACCAGAAGTTATTTGATAGCAGTTTTAACAAGCGAGGTAAAGGGGGTCTTTTGCAATTGTATGGGCAAATGAAGTATAGAGCTAGACAGTAAAGGGATAGTTAAGAAAAAGTGATGTGAAATGATTGGAAATACAAGCAGTGTTCAAATGTTTTAAAAGGTGGAGGTAAAAATTATGTGTTAAGCTTTAGGATTAACATTCACTGGCATTTTTAATTTGTTCAACTAAAGATCATGGAAGTACAGATGAAAATGAGCTGGAAGCAGGGAGTGGGGCCGGCCACCTGCACTCTTTCTGCCAGCTGTGGTCTTTCTCTCCATCAAAGTTCTTCACAATAAAGAACATTTAAAATTAGGTACACCACAAAATTTTGTTTTAGGCAAATAGCTAACAGATTTATTTTGAATTCAAGGTTTAAACTAGAACTATATAGGAGTGTAACAATTCAATTTTCCTTTCTCATGGATGGAAGTTTAAGAACCATATGAGCTTTAAAGGCTCTAAAGAGATACCTCAACTATTCTTTCCTTGAGTGACCTGTTAAAACCATTCCCTAGCAGAAGTGATGAATAGTTTTTGTGGGTTCTGGGCAGGTTCCTGATCAATCGGTTGCTAGTTAATGAGGGAGAAGAATGGCAAGTGCTGAAGTCCAGCTGACTGTGCGAGAGCACACCTGCCTTTTCTCTTTACCTCATTTTTTCTGTAATGAAGGAACCAATTGGTTTAGAGCAATCAATGCTGACCTGTTAGGATCAGGCAGTGTTCTGGCATTGCCAAGGCAATTAAATTCAGCGGAGCAAGGATTATAAAGGAAAAAATAAGAAAGGACTCAAGACTTTGAACTGAGTAAGGGCTACATTGATATTTTAAGGTTGTCAAAAAAACCCCAACCCAATATCGTTAAAAAGAATTAAATCATTATCTTGTTCTCTTTTGTGTGAGATTGGGAATGACAAGATCATTGTCATTTGTCCTTTAAATCCTGTTTCTGTGACTGGGAATTTCTGCACAATGTAATGTATGCATTTGGAGGAGCCAGTTTGCTTCAAAATTTCATAATGGTTGTCTATTATATTCTGCATTATTGAACTCACAGGCTATGTATGCTCATAAAATGTTTCATTACAATTGAGGTGGATTTTAAAAAAGCTCACATCCTTAGTAAATGATAGCAATACATAGTTCTTATCAAGTGTTAAGTTTAGAAAGTTTGTCATGTATTTTAAGATTTCAATATTCATTTAGATCTCTTGTTGCCTTGTATGTGGATGCCCTTAAAAGGAAATTAATTAGTTTTTTGTAAGAGTTTTGGCCTTATCAAAACAAATATATTTGGCAAGTTGGAATTATCTTACATCAAATGCTAATTTCCTGCTCCATATTGTAATTTGCAAGTTCATTGACTGTATATTAACTAGCAATATTACTGATGTTAAATAAAATGTCAGGATCTCCCTTCTACACCTCTTTCCTGTTTGGAAGAGGCTAAAGCATTGTTTTATAAGGTTCATCCATTCTGAGTCCAGACATTTCTGTTAAAAAAGTAAAATAAACTAACCAAAACCCCTCAGGCAAACCAAATACCTTGGAAAAAAACATTAGAAGTCTAATATCAAAGTAATAATATCAAAATATTATTTATCTTTCTGTCTGATAATCTCAATTTTACTAGATAGACCCATGTTTGAGGGCATCTTCGCCTCTTTCAACTTCAGAAACATCAGAGATCATGAATGTATATAAAGTTCCTTTAATCATTAATTGCATGTTGTCATTTTAACCTTCATCACATGAGCCTTTAGTTCATGTTTGCCCTCGAGCAGATGAGGTGCACAATCCTATTATTTCAAGTTTTTAAAGCATTCTTACTGGATTTTTTTAATGGAGTATTGTGTCAAATCAACTTCTTAATTTGAAATCTGAAGTTTCTGAGCTAGTAGGTCATGACCATTCTATTTGTTAACTGTGGCTTTGTGCTGACTTCATTTTCTGTGTGTTTTTGTATATGTACATTCATGTGTATATACATCTATAAAGGGAATATGATCATGTATTGTGTAATGGAGGAGTGGAAATTTTTATGAGGCCACTTTCTGATGTGCTACTTTATTGAAACATTTGTTCCCCCTGTGGTAGTCTCCACCAGTTAGTTTTCAGATACAGTTGTAGAAACCCTTTCTCTTTGTGTTTGGATATGTTGACCACAGAGCAAATGTTCTACTTTAAAACAAAATATCTAGTGTGGGGACTTCAGAGGTCGTTGTTAGATTGATACATTTCTGCCCTGTGAGTGGGGAGTGTGCTTATGATGGCTGGTGCTAGTGACTTCTGTCCTGAATGTATCTTCTTTTTAGGATATATCATCATAATCTCCACTGATACAGAAAACTTTTGAGATGGTTTTGGCTTTTTTTTGCTAATTGCATGCTCATAAGGCATGGGACAGGTTTAATGTTAATTTTCACATTGAATTTATTATAGAGTAAGAACACTGGGTGCAAGCCTATATCAGTTATCAATAAAGTGAATTCTATATACTGTGGAGAATAATAATGTTAAACAGGTCTGGAACAGACAATTTTTAAAAAGGAAGAGTCAAAGAGTATTCATTCCTTGACAGTGAGGAAAATTGGTCTTGGCTTATCCTGATCTGGTGTAGAGCTTAACTGTGATCATATTGCAACTATAATGTTTATAAGTATAGAAGAAAATTGGTGGGAGAATATTTCAAGTAATCTATCTGTTTTAAAAGGGAGGGGATATGTTAGCCATGTATGAACTCACTCTCAAAAATTAGTGGTTTATACTGTAGGGTTTTTGCTAAAACAAGACTGCTTTTTCCAGGCCAAAGGGTTCACCGTGTTTTCAGCTTTCTGTTTGTATGAAGTTTGGTCTCTAGTCCAGACCTTTCATTAAAGTGCAGGTCTGAAATATCCCTTGCTGGAAAGGGACATTACAGCATAAAATATAAGTAATACCTCTAAAAATGTATTTTTGATAATGGTTTAATATTTCAAAAGTCATGAAGATTTAACTTCGAGTTCTAATTTAAACATGTTTCAGGCCTTTAGCTTTAGTATTTATGAGAATGTAAGTGATTTTAAGGTTCAGTTTTTTGGTGTAGAGCAGGCAGGTTCATAGACTTCACTAGTGCAAAGCAGACATGGTACATACCAGTCATAGTAAGGTGCACCTACAGTGCTTTTCATTTGCAGTGCACTAGAGCACACTTCTGCATTTTATTTATTCATTCTAGATGTCCTTTTTAGTTCATGTATGTGCAATATTATTGCTTTGAAACAGAGGTGGAAAACTGAATCTGTAGGTGCAGAACTAAAAGCATAAACACAGGGTTTACTTTTTAGAATACTGACATTATGCAGTAATAGTGAACTATTCATAATAAAAATGAGCTTTGAATTTTTACAATTTAATGTTGGCAATGCACGCCTGGCAAAATATTTTCAAAATGATGCTGTACGTGCTTATTGTTTTGGTTTGGTTTTTTTCTTCACAAAACATGGTGAGTATTCTGAAGTCTGAAACTAAATATTTTAAGAGGTGTCCCAGTAAAATCAGATCTTATTTGAATGGGGAAAGATTTTGTTACTTTCTGCTGTGAGGTTAAATAATACTTTAAAGCAGGTTCTTTTAAAAATACATGTTGAAATGAGACAGGTATAGAATAATGTGGTGCTGCCTATTTATTAACTTCCACTGCATTTTCTCCTTTTCTTCTTTTTTTGTCACTCTTCCTACTATTTCTGTTCTTTCCCTAGTCATGTTTTGGGGTTGTTTGGTTGATTGTCTTGGGGGTTTTTGTTGTTGTTTTGTTTTTTCTTTTTGTTTCAAATATCTCTCCTGAAACAGAAGTAGATGTCAAGTCTCATAGATTATTTGATTTTCTCTTAGCATTATGCATTTTGTTATTTGTTTGTTGCTCAAATTGCTTGTCATGTATAATCATACATCTTTAAATAGAATCTAGTTGTAATGTTTTCACACAGTAGTTCATGTATGGACTTGATCTTTATATATAGAATGGAATCAGACATTGGGCAAATAATTTTTAGTATTCCAGCTATAGAAAATTATTAGAGCTGAAATTTGTTCATGTCCAGTCACTATATTTCTGGTTTACTTACTTATTTGTGGAAAATTAGCAAATATAGTAAAATCCCTGAGTATAAGAGAGAATTTTAAATGCAGTTTGATCACACAGAAATCCTATTTCTATGGTATATGTGTAGAGAAAAATGAAAGCATGATCCTAACATGAGTTAAGCATCCATGTTTTAACTATAATCTGGCTACCATGGATAATAATAGCAAGTGAGTTGTAGGGATGCAGGTTTCAGCTACTGAGATTCTGAGGGTTATTTGTAAGACTTGTATGTGTTTTAATCCATAATGTAAGGTGTAAAGCCAATGGTACTGTAGCATAAAAATTACTGTAACTTTGTTTCCTTGTGCTTTGGTCACGTTTGCCAACTATCCGTGGTCCTGGACTCCTTTCCCTGAAATCAGCCTAAAAAGTTTCTATAATCCACTCTTTTGCTAGCATTTTGTTGCTACTGGCATCCCTTCCCTGAATTTATGTTTAGAATCTGAAAATTGAAGTATTGAGAATCAACTGTGTATATTTAGGTAGAAAGAATGACCAGCCTTCTCTGGACTAATGCTATTATGTAATACAAAGAAAATTATCAGGAAGTTTGAGCTTAGTTTAGGATTGATGTAGTTGAGTCATTAGGGGTTGTAGGACATCAAGAAAGCTCTCTGATGACATATGTAATAAATGGATAGGGTATACATCAAAAGATCTATATTACATCAATCAATACCACAATTACCTGCTAAATATGTAGGCAGTAGGGGTTTAAAATGTCATTTTATGATGAAAAGTACACAGGTTAATTATTGATTTCAGTTAAAATCTGGAGACTATATTCTAAGTATATCAAGATTCATTTTGAATATATCAAAAATATTTGTTTCGGGACACATGACATAGTAGGGAAATGGGAAACACTGACACTGCCAAGATGAAGGAAAGATAGCATGAACTGAGAGGTGAAGAGTAAGAGATACGAAAATTAAGTGGGAAAAATTGACTTTCAGCAGAGGTAAGGAAGGTCAGAGGGGCCAGAAAGTGAGGAAGGTTCAGCTGGGGAAACCTCAGTTCTGAAGTTAAAGGTTCTAGTCCATGAAGGACAAAAAGCAGTCGTGGCCTTGTATTCCATGTAAATTTCTAGTTAATGAAAATATAGCAATAAATAATATTGATTGCCTCCATTTCTAAACAGATATTTATGTCATTATGCTGAGAATAGTAATAACATTGTGGAGGAAAAGGTACTATTAGACGGATAATAGCCTTCTAACTGACATCAGTTACAACTAGGAATAAAGCAATGAAGTATAACAAAGAGCTGCCTCCTGAAACATGTTTTCACTGCATTCATATATAACAATAAAATGCATTAACTTGCCTTTTAGTTACATATCGAAATAATGCAGTACTGAGTTCAAATTATCAGCTTAATAAAGTGAAGTAGATAGTTTAAAAGGTAGTGCAGGACATTCAAGAAAATTGAATTGATGTGCTAATGAAGTTTATGTCTGCAGAACTGAAATTCATACAGCTATGTGGTAGATTCATTTAAAAGATACTCTACCACAGAGCACTTCTGTCACTTCTGAGGCAAGAATTGTGTTATTTAGAGGAAAAAGTCTGCTCGAAGAAGATACAATACAACCTAATGCCTTTCGTTCTTCTAATGTAATGTTGTAATGATCTAATTGCATTTCGAATAGGAGAGAGTTGTGTGTGCTCATAGCCACTTTGGGAAGGCTACATACAAGGTAATAACAATGGAGAGCTATCAAATATCTTGAGGGTAGCTGTGGTGAAACAAGCACATAAATAGACCAGCTTAGCTGATTCCAACACAAATGTGTAACTGCATGCTTCTGATGCACTGTACAATTGTTAGAGCTAAAATCCTAAATCACTAATTTCTTTCTCACTATCTTACCTGCTGTGCAGTATAGGGAAATACCTTTTACTTATTTTTCTTTCTTTCTCTTCTCCTCTTTTTTGTCTTCTGACTTTTTGGTTCAAGTATAGTGGTTTATTTCTTCATTGAGGAATCACATTCTAAGTGTTAGCTGAGTGAATTCAACAATAGTCAAAAGCAGAAGTGAAAGTAAACAAGTTCCCTTCAAACCAAGTGTTGGAAATTCTGTCAGTACTAGAGATGTGCTGTATAGGCAGAATTCTTCTTCCATCTGCCACTGAGGTGAAAACAGATGCATGACAGGTTTATAAGGTGGTGTCAAGGATATTGTGGTAAGAATTTAGATGAATCAGAGCACTTAAAAAATCTCCTTCACAGTTTCTTTACATATATATATATATGTATTTATGTATGTATGTATGAATTTTTGAGCTACAGTTGAGTGGTTTTGAACAGAGTAGCAAACTTAAAAGTAGAGGAGGAGGATATCAAGATTTATCTGATTTAGGGTCTAATACAGTACTTTTTTGAGTAATAAAAGTATTTCAGAAACAGCTTTAAGCTCAGAAAAGAAATACTACATATAATCAGGATTGAAAAAGGCAGAGGTTTATAAAGAAGAAATAAGTTGGTTACATTAGAGGATCCTAGGTAGATCATTAAATTATTCAAGAATCCTTTATTTTCTCATAACTTGGCTCTAAGCCTATTGATTTGCAACTTCCAGCATTTTCAGTGCAATTCTTATACTCAGTGAGTTTGTTACTTTTTGAAACAGTTGATGAAACTGCTCTTTGGCACTTTTTAATATATAGATAGCCAAATGGATGATTGCTAAATGCATTCAGTCTTTAAGCAGACGTCCAGATAAAGCTCCATTTCATTCCCAGGTAAGCAATTCTTTGTTCATAGTGAAGGAAGTTATTACTCTGGTGTTTTTTTCCATGGCCATAAAGCTTACTTCACTACAGAAGTAGTCATCCTGCAACTGTTAGAAATATTTGTGCACTGGCAAGGACTGAGTTTTTCATGTCCTTTCAATGCTCTGTAGAATCTGCTATTAAGTATTTAAAAGGCATTACTAAGATCAAGGCAGATCTGTTGTTGTTACTGATACAAATATGCATTATTGTTGTCTCAAACAGGGGCTCTTTACCTGTGCAGTGTCAATTCACACACTGAAGTGAGATATTTCTATTTTTTATTCTACTTTGCTCCAGGTAGGGATCTGGGCAGTAACTTACAAAATGCTGGCTCCCCATTCATCAAAACTTTACGCTATTTATACATTTTAACAAACAAATGCATCAGCATTCATTGGTTAGAGATTATGTAATTTTTGCATTCATTAATACCCAAACCCCTATTTGTTAGTTACGTTTCTCACTTCCCATGCTAATTAGTCCATATGTAGTGTTCTTCCTTCCTTTCGAGGGTGGGGTCCATTTTGAGGCAGTCAGTGCATTAGTGGTTGCAATCTCCCACTGGGTAAGTATCTCCTAGAAGTAACCTATGTGCAGTTCATTCAGTGTTAAGAAAATTTTGAGCTGTTCTGAATTAAACAGTTCTTAGTGCTTATTAAGTCAGCAAGAGAAATGTGGCAAATGTTGTGTGATACATGTGGTTCTACTCTACAATTAAAGTACAAAAAATAGGTGGAAAAAAGAGAAGGAGTGAAAACAAGAAATCATTATTTTACAGTAGTTGTCTATCTTAAATGCTCTGTCTTTAACCATAATGCAACTCTTCTCACATGAACTTGAGTTTCTCGGTATTTTATTATTTGTCTATATATACTGGAAGTCTATGCCCTTCTCTTTTGCCATCTCATTGCTGCTGAGCTGTGTAGGAGTGTTTGTACAGGTTAATATAGACCACCTACTTGTTATCCAAACTTACGGTCTTCTTTCACCATGTCATCTATTACTTCCAGTAAAACACAATTTGATTTTAAAAAAACTAGACCTATGAAGCTTATGAGATTGAATTTGCTGCACTGTCCGTGTTTGATGAATAATCCCATAAATAATATTTCTTTTGTCCTTTATTTTATAGCTCAGTTCAGGCCTGCAGTAGCTAAGGGTTGGGTCTTGAATATGCTGGAAAGTATAAGCAAGGAAGTTTAGAGACACTGATTAACTGAGGTAGCAATGGTATATATGTGTACCAGGTGCTACTGCTAATGGATATAATGTCAGATGTTTTTCTCATAAAAGAGAGAACTTCATGAATTTAGAATAATATAATTAGAATACAATTGAATATATAATTAGAATATAATTGAATAAATATATTCTATAAATAGAATATAATTGGTTGATACTTTCACTGTTCTGTCTCACATCAAACATTTGTTTCACAAACATGAAAAATGTGTCTTACAGTTTCCAGTGAGGCTTCTCTTCTATTTCTTAGTGTCTGATATATATTTCATGTGAATTTCAGTCTGTATTAAACACTTCTAATTCCATCTAAAGAATGATCATGGCTTAAAAGTTTGGCTAAGCTGTGTGTTATCAGGAGCAGAACAGGTGTTGCACACTTTATTTCTGTTAGAAAGGAACACCAAAGCAGTCAGAACTGACAATCCACTGCTTTGAGTGGGACATTACTTGTGATGTTTTATTTTTAGTGGTTTTGTTCCTACAAACATTGCTCCTACTGTTGAACAATTGAAGTTGATGTTTCTTGTGACACAGTTACTGTTGGCATGGTGTTTGTAAATCTGCAAATCAATGAGTAGTACAGGGGTTTAATAACTGTATGATCATATCTTTAGTTAAGGAACCAAAGCTTGTTCAGTTAACAAAGCTATTCTTGTCCCAGATCCACACCATACTTGAATATTAACACTACATGCTGTATCATAAATGTTTAATGTAGATGAGACATACTCAGCTTAATTAATTGTCCCACATTTCATCATTCCAAAACTGAGGAGCAAATTTGAAATTGAGCCAGCAATACTTTGCATCAATTTTCTAACCACCTGCAACTGCAAGGAGTTTATCTGTAGGTAGAAATTTTCAAATCATAAAAATACTGATGAAATATATATCAGTCATTTTTATGTTACCAATACTTAGCTGATTTCATTTGAGTACTGTTTAGTAGTTTTCCAGTATAATTTTAACATAATGAATGGTAAGGTTTCTTGCATATATCCTTGGATGTATTTTTACATTGTAAGTAAAATGTTACGCTGTTTGGAAAGGGGTGGTGGTTTATTTAGTTGTTGTGGGTTTAGTTTGTTTGTTGGTCAGTTTTTTAGGTGACTTTTTACCTTTTTACAATGTTTAATTCTTCATGTGCATTTATGACCCCCTTTTGAGAGCCCTGGAGGTCTTCTGTTATTCTCTTATGCCCATGAGCTCAAATACCAGGAGTTACTGTGTTTCTGATTCTGTGTAATGATTCATCCAAACAAAACTTACATAAAAAGGATTCTTTCAATAATTGTCTCCTTTTGAAAAATAATTTTCAGCCATTTTAAAAAAAACCCCACTCTTCTTTACCACTGTCTGTCAGATTTGTTTGATGCCAGAGCTAAATACAAATTTTTGTATATATCTTCATTACGGTTTTATAGGACGAATTTCTAAATTCCTTGTTTTTTTAAGCACAGGTCAAAACTACAGTTATTTCTTTGAGCTGCCTTGATGCAGATTGAAATCAATTTATTTTTCTTCTCCGTCTTTCCTCGCTTTTTTCTAATATTTTTCAGGTATTTCTTTGTCATATTGTATATAGTCTGATTCTAGTCTAGATCTAGACAGCACTTACTGAGGTGTCATTGGAGCAAGAAATAAGTATTGCATGCTAAATTTACAGACTGGTGGAGCATGAGATACTGAGGAAAATGGAAAATATTCTCAGATTTCACTGAACAGCACTTTGCTGTATTTTCTTATGTTTTATTCAATATGTAAAATGTAGAGCCTACAATGTATCTATATAATGAAGCTAAATTGATCCAAAGTCATAAAACCTCATGAGGATGTAGTGTGAGTCAAAGAAAACGAGTCCTGTTGAAGATGATCACTTTAGAAAGAGTCTGGCTTCATGTCACACCAGCCTGGAAGGTGTGCAGAGCCAGCTCATGTCTGTTCTCTCTATCTCCCTGTCCAGTTTGTTCTAGAACCAGACTTTCTGAAGAACAATGCTTTCTTCTCTATTTAAAAACTATTTTTTTCCATACGATTTAATTTATTAGAGTCCCATTTTATGTATTCAGTAGAGATGGCATAAAGATAAGTGAGGCTGATACTTAAGTTGTGCTTGGCTCCGAAGTCAAATCAGGGATATGGTTTAAATATGGATTTTATGACATCCAAATCTTAATATCTTCTTGTATCTTATTTTGTATTCTTATAGTGTAAGTCCATTACGAGATCAGGTGTAAATTGCAGATTTCTGCTCATATCCAGATGGGTTCTAGGAAATTGATCTGTTTGGGATTGAGAACTGACCTGAAATAAAACCAGGTGAGCTAAGTTCAGATTTGAGAACTTTAGTGGAACTAGGTATGCCTACAGTGTGAAGATGGAGATTCAAGCATGTTTATCTGAAATTGGTTTTTTTCTGTTTGTCTTGGGTGACTTTATGACGTGTATCCCCTATCGCCGCTCTATGCCCAGACGTGATTCCTGTGCCTTTCTGCGCCTTTAAAACTGGGTGCGAGAGAAAGAAAAAAAAAAAAAAAAAGCCAGGCAAACTTTTCAAAGCAGCTTGTGCTCCGAGGACACAGAGATTGCTGCTGCAGAGCGGAGGCAAGCACCTTCCTGCTTTTCCCAGCTCTTGGTTCCTTTTCTCGGAAGAGAGAGACTGAGAGTTAAACTCCTTTGCTTCCCTGCGACTTCAGTTTCTTCTTCTTCTCTTCTGGACTGTTCAACGATACCAGAACACAGCGGGAGACCCTACACCGGCTGGCCCGGAGGGGCCCACGCCGGACGGCCAGCTTAAGAGAGGAGACCACACCCACTGAAACGACTCTGAAAATTTACCAGGTTCTCTCCACAGCGAGAGGTTTTATTATTTAGCGTTATTCTTTCCCCATGCTTGCGTGCACTGTGTTTGCTAAACAAATAGTTTTTTCTTTTTCGCTTTCCTCTGAGGAATTTCTGCATGGTGGGTGAGGGGCAGCTGAAACCTCCCTTCTATCAGAAGATATTTTCCTCCAATTTGTCTCAAACCGGTCATTGTTTTAAAAAAATAAAAATTTGAAACCTTTGATAAAGAACAAAACATTTGTAAACTTACTATTCTTACAGATTATTATGTATGGAATACGAAACGTATTATCACACTGTGCAAGTGTTACTTATGTTCCAAAGCATATCAGTGTTAATTTGGTTAAATCTTTTGAGAAACATTGGTTGTTTGGTTGACATACTGCTTACATGTGGTGCACAATTACATGTCCTATGTAAGTGTTGTGTACCAATATTTTTAGTCACTTGAATGCCCCAGCATAAAATACCTGCATACACATTCATTACAAAGTGAAATGTGTTGTGTTTTCAAACTGCTTCACTGTTGGTTGTATTTCCAAAGGTGAAAATGTTTGTTACAGGCTTTGTAGGTGTTAGATGTACTTTTCCTACTGGAGTTCAACGATTTTGTCTTGTGTGTGTGTTTTACTTGATTTGTCACTGTTGTTTTCAATATTTGCAGCAGGGATTTCTTCTGGTATAAAATAGACTTTATTAGACTTTCCTTTCTAAGTGCAGGAAAACTTGTCTTCTGTCCAAAGACAGATATGCTTTTCATGTTTGTTCTGGCTTAATTCTTTATTTCATGTATTTATTTATGTCCACTGTTTTCCCACATGATTTAATGCTGGCAGTAGATTTTTCTTCCTTGCTTTTTCTATCTTTCTGCCACGGGTCTGTTGATTCAGCTGTGTGAGTCTGAAGGATTATTCGTTTTAGAGAGTTGTCAATAAATGGAGTTTAGATGGTGTTGAATAACACTGTTTCCTTCCACTGAAAGACAAACACAGTGTCTTCTAATGCCCTTGTGTGTTGGGCTGTGCCTCATGCTTCTTTGTGGTGGTGATTGGAATGTGAATGTTAGTGGTTCTAAGCAGTTAGAGGAGGTATAAAGTACAAAGAATGCAATAATTCTAACACTGGCGTCTCATACCAAATGCTCCACGAAGGAAAATGAAAAGCCAATTTCATAAGAGCACATTTTGTACATATTTGATTTTGTTCTCTGAGCTTGTGGTTGCTGTTCTAAGTTGCTTTGATAGTAACTTAAGAGTCGATATCAGTGCAAAGTACCTGTTAATTTCCATTGCCTCCCCTTATTTAGTCTTCTGTCTCAGTATTCTCAAGGGATTGGACTCTGTGCTTAATATATTTTAGAGTTTGTCTGTATCTTACTGGTGCTATTATAATGAAGGATTAAAATGACTCCTAGAGTATGCATATTTTTATGCTTTGCCACACATGTCCTAAGCACTGTTGTGATGATGTAGGCAGCTGAGCTTTGGTGTTTGTAGCCCTCCAGGGTATCCACAGCTGAATCAGTGGTGGGATCTGCAGCAGCTGTTATCTGAATTAAATGTGTCAGCTTTACAAATGTAAAGAGCAGAAGTAAAACATAATTTAGTTGTTCAGAAATGTAACAGAGTACCTATATCATAATTTCATATAAAGGAGAAGAATTGTTCTGGGAAGAATGGGGGATGAATGAGAAATGTTGCCATATAGGTGCCTAATTAATCAACCCAGGTAGTCCATTCAAATTTCAATAGTTTAAAATTCTATCAAGATCCTGTAGAACATGCTGTTTCCCTCTAGTTAAAACAATTTTCTTTTTAGTCGGGGAAGAAAACCCCACCAAGTGCGTTTTTCTGATATTCCTGTTGTGAGAATTTTAGGACTGCGTGTAGCTTGCGTGTCTGTGGCTAGAGAAGTCTCTGACATGTGGATGAAATTCTTAGTGCACTTATATATTATCAGTATCAGTATTCTCAAAAAGGGCCAGAAAATAAAATAAAGGGGCAAAATTTTCATGTTGCATTCCTGTTTACCTGCTAGGGAAGTTCTTTTAAACCCCACAAATTGATCAGGGTTTTCTCTTTAAAGAATGATTCAGGGGTTTTTTTCTTTCTTCCAGTCTTATCAGGTTGAGTCTAAAGTCCATAGACAGCAGACCTAGTCTAGGCATTGGATTGTGATTCTTTTACTCGCCAATCACACAAAGATTCATAGATAACTTTGTGTTGTATGAACCTGCTTTGTTGTTGACAGGAATTTGAACAACTTCCAATTGCTCTGAAAAAACAATCAAGAAGCTTGTTCTAATGATACAGTTTTATAACACAAAAAATCTAAGTAAACTAGCATTTAAAGCTAATTATGAAGCAGTTTCTTGTGTTCCTATTAATCTTGTTAGTTTGTTTATTCTCTAAACTCTTTAATGCAAGGAAGTGTAACTGAAGAATGTCAAAGTACATCTCCATTAGTAAGGCTCTGTTGGTTTGCCTGGTGCATTTTGTCCAAGCAGCACAATTCAATCAATACTTTCCTTGCTTGAGAGAGACAGCGCAGTCTGTGTGATGAGCCAGCCTCCATGTGCCCTTCACAATATTCCAAGATTATTCCTGTGTTTAACTGAGTTCTGTGCTTTTGAGGCTGGAGGGAACAAGATCAGTTACTGCTGTCAAATTTTGGACATTATCTGTGTGTTTAGGGTTCATACTGTGGTTGTGAGTTGATAAAAGGAAAGTCATGTGGTTCACATGGGCAGGTCTGGGGAAACACTTGTTTGCCTGACTGTCAACCAAGAGTCCTGCAATGCTCTTTGCAGGCCCTTGGCATGGCTACAGAGTAAGGGCTAAGTTCTGCTCTGCTCTTAAAACACAGGGTCACCTTCTTTATGAATAAAAAATATTTTCTTCACTTTTGCATCTTTGTTTTGTACATAGAATGACTTTCAGGACATTCGCTTCTGTGATAATTAATTGATCTGTGAGTTAATATTAATTAGGCAATAGCATATAAGTCTTTGTCACAAGTCATGATTATTAAAATAATTTCTAAATGAAATTTGGAGGTTGAGCATTAGCACAGTAAATAGCTATGAGGGTTGTTTTATTGTTTAAAAAGAAAATCTCAGTATCGAAAACTGTGTATCTTCTCAACTTGATCTGTTGAAGAACACAAGCCAAAATGATGCTGTTGGTGAATGGCCATTAAGTTAAAAATATAATTACACTATGTAAGTGAGAGATTGTTTCATACCACAGACCGAGGATATTGCTTAAGATTCATACTTTCTCTCACCTGTTAATTGAAATGAGTTAAATTCATACAAAGCTTTCTGCAGTGTGGGTAACCCATCTGGTGAGGTAATTGGTATTTGGCTTAGATGGTTTTCTGGCTGCTTGCTCAGCATTTATTGAGAGGGGTACAATAGTCCTTTTGAGATTTTTCAAAATTTATACTAAGAACTGTTGGATCTCTTCAGAAAATGCAGAATCAGACTGAATCGAGGTTAGTGGTTGTTTATGGAAGGTGAAGCCTGCAGGGTAATGCAGCAGGTGAATAGGTCACAATGTTTGGGAGAAGCTCTATTTGATTTGCAGTTGGAGTGTAGAAGTGTAAGTTATACCATCAGAGTAGCTTTGTTTCTACTAATATTTGAATGTTGAGATTTTTTTTCATTATTAATAAAAGATATACCAACAGAGATTGATATCCTCTACATCTAGTGTTAGAATTAGAAACAGTCATAATAAAATGGAATTAATTTTTGGCTTTTGAAGAAAAGCCTGACTCATTTGTTGAGTTTGTCGTGGCTGTATGGAATCTTTCACAGTGCTGAAAATTTGTTGGTAAAAGGATTCTTCTTCTTCTTCTTTATTATTATTGTTTTTGTTACTGTTACTGACCTCCATGAGCACATTTGCACTAACAGACCATTTCTGAATCAGAAGATCCCTCATTTTGATTTTCTTGGCAAATTATTCCAGAAGTGTTTTCAACAGGCATCTCTTTATTTTTCTTTTTAAATTGCACTGGAGCCAGCATCCTGACTAGATGCAAACCTGCTGTGAACTTTATATTCTTTTTTACTGCTTTTTCTTTTTTTAAACAGTTACTCAGTTCTTACAGATCTGCACGTTATAGTCTAACTGAGTCAATTATATTTAAGTGCACAGAAGTTCATCGTGTTTAACTTGTGCTATTTACCTTTTCTTGTTTTCCTATAGGTATATTCGAATTGTTGGGACCCACAACACAGTGAACAAAGTTTTCCATATTGTGGCATTTGAATGCATGTTCACGAACAAATCCTTTACTCTTGAGAAAGGTCTGATAGGTAAGAGATAAAACCTTTTTTTTTATGAACTTTTGAAAACATTTGTCATTTTAAAGCTGGCCATCACTGCACTCTACTTCTGTTTCCACCCAGAAATCTCTAAACTGAGTTAAAGTGTTGTAAGCATGGAATTAGTTGGCTAGTCCTTACAATTTCTATGAAGTTCCAGTTCTGTGGATTAATTAATGATGCTGCAGGAATGCTGAAATTCAAATCAACTCCTGCTGACAAAGCCACTGGTATTTGAGTCAGTGCTGCCAATGTGTTTTTTCTTTGCATGTCACAGTATGTTTGCTCATGCCTCCCAGTAGGTTAGCCTGAATTCTGTTACAAGAATGGACTAAGCACAGCTATTTATTGTAGTGATGATGGATTTGGACATTTAGGGACCATAGACAGCCTGGTTACAACTGCTGAAAGTAAACTCTCATGTGTTGATTTCCCCCCAAAGAGCCATAGACATGCTTAGCCATGGCAGAACATTATAGTGGCTATGCTGCTATTATTCTCAGAACACCATGCTGATGGAGCTCTCTTAGCTCTGGGCAGCTTATATAATACTGTTTTTAATACCTTTATGTTACTTAAGGTTGAAATCCCCAACAGACCAATGGTACTGAATGATAAAATGTGTCACAGCAAGATTTAATATCCTTTTTTTTTTTAATAGTTCAAACAGGGTGGTTTCTGTGCTTTCTTCCGTATAAACTCACAAGAATCAGATCCTGAAGTTCATTGGAGAAGAAAGTATTGTTTGCCTTTTTGTAGTTATCTAGGTGGGATTTCCCACAATATATTACTTACAGCATAAAATCAAGAATTTCAGCAAAATTCTCAGAGTTCATGCTGCTTTTAAACATGTATTTAAATTTTAAATATGTGTTTAAATATACTTAATTTAAAATATATTTTATATATATAATATATATAAATATATATATATTTATATAAATAAAAATATTTAAATAAAATATCCCTTTGACAGATGGAAGGGAAAACAGTTTTCAAAATAGGATGAGGAGGAAGATTTTTAGTAAAGCATATTCACTTGAAATTTTTTTTCTGAGAAAACTATCATTTTTAGCTGTGAAAAACCAAGACCCAATTCCTTCAGCCTGTTCCCTGTGCATTATATAAAGGCAAATCAAAAACATTCCCTTTGTTTTAGGTAGTGTGCAAGTAGCATTGTAATTGCTATTGACTAGAAAATAGAATAAGCAGTAGGGAAGAGCTGTGTTAAAAGAAAATATCTCCCTGCAATAAGCTAGTTAGCAGAGAAACGAAGTATCTCAAATTTGATAAAATGTTTGAGTTAGTGGGTGCGAATATTTGTATGTATTTGATTTCAGATGATGAAACTTACTTTGTAAATGCTTGATTTGGGATTCAATTGGGGTTTGGTTTTTTTTTTTTTAGTGTTAACACAAAGATTGGTGATCATAACAGTAGGCAAGGCAGTGAAGCTGTGCATGTTTGTGGAAGTGAACTTACACTGTAATTGACTCGTCTTTCATGGACTCAGTTATTTTTTTCTGGTTGAGTGATTTTGGCGAGACAAACTATTTGATCTGTTTTAACATTTCTTAAGTTTCAAAGGTAATCAATCTAGGGGATGGGGACTTCAGATGGCTGTATTAAAAATTCTGTTTGTGAGAATGTTTTTGTAGTTATAGAATCTTGCAGGTGAATAGGGTTTGGGCAGCATAATAGTGAGGGTCTGCTGGTGTTAATGGTGATTGTTAATCGAGAGCAACTATGCTGTTATTCAGTGTGAGTCAGTCAGGCTGTTGTATGTGTAAGTGATTTGAAGTGATCAACAATAAGGAGAGAGGCTTTTAGGTCTCCACAGCTTTTTATATTTAGGAGATGTTAGTCAATACAATTGATAAAAAATTAAAAGTAGGAATTTGGTGAGTAGTTAATTGGAAGTGGGGTGTGGATAGTCTTCCGACTGTCAGTGAGGCACCTGCAGTTGTATACGTGACCCTGCAGAGTTTATGGTGAGAAAGAGACAAATGGGAAGATTTGGGAACTACTTGAGGCCAATCCAGTTGTGAAATGGGGCAGGGGCACCTATGACTATTCCATCAGAATTTTTGGCCGTCAGTATTGCCTATTCAAAAATATTCTCAACAACTTTGATCCAGTAAAGTGGCATTATATCCATTTAGTGCTTTTTTTTCCTACTTCTGATAATTACCATATGGTACCATATTGTATGGCTCCCGTGATCAAGCAGACTGTCCAAGGTCCGCTTCTGTAAGAACTCTGTATGAGTACCGATGGCTTAGCACAGATTTATTTTATTGTTTTGATGAGGATTTCTAATATTTGTCTCTGTTTCTGAAGTGATCAGATAGGATAAAGTGAACTGAAAGCAGTTAGGAAAAATCAACAAAGTATATGAAAGTGCAGTAAGCAGAGTAGGTTGCTTTTAAGCTTGACTGAGAACTTTCATCTTAAACCCTTGAAAAGCAGTTCATGGGGTTCATTGCTTATCTCATATGACATTAAATATGGTATTAAATTGGGTTAAAACAAACATAGCTGCTGTTTCTATACTCCGTTTTATTTAAAAAATGAAGTATTGGTCAGCCCTTGAAGGCCATAAAGTTCTTTCAGAAAGACTTTGTGACCCCTACTTGTACCAAAACAACACTGAAGATAATATGTGAAGACTTTGTCATTTGAAAACTCATTCCAAAGAGATGAGACCTCTGAGGTATTTGGTTAGGGATGTTATGTGGAGACTTAAGAGCAATTATTTATTTAATTTTTGTGAAAGATACTCAACTTGATCAGAAAGGTGTATATGCGAAGAGCATCATTTATCAGATATATTACTACTGATACATAGTATCTATGTAATGGCTGTCACTGTACAGTGCAGATTAGAAGGCTGGTAAACAAATAATAAAAATGAAGTGCTGTTTCATGGTAACAACAATTTTATGTTATTGTGTTTTTGCATACAAGCTTTTAATGAAAAATTGCTAACTTGACATTACAATTAAAAGTTAGTGTGGAAGATGATTTATACAGTTACTTTGTACAATACTGAATGTGGTACTGACATGACCCAGTGGTACCTGAGTAGCAATTTTGAAGCAAAAGTAGCAGAAAATGCTCTTTATAGCACTGTCTGGTGTTTAAGTGTTGGTTTACAATTTGTTGTCTTGTGAAATGAGGTGACAGAAATTAATTTAATTTTATGAAATTATTTCCTTAATGCAGACATTGGGGTTGAGATGTATTTTTCTTTTCGGCGTGGTATTATCTCTAAATGTGTAAGTTAACGGTTTTACATATTAAATTCATGATATTAACATAACAAGGATGCAAATATTCTTTAATCTCACAGTCATAGTGCTTGCTTATAATGAACTTCTGCTTAGGAAATTTTAATGGTGTTTAGCCACTGATATTTAATCTAGAATACAAAACAAAAGAATATTTTCACTAGCAAGAGACATACTCCTTTGGAAGCAGTACCTGGTGTCATGTGATGTATTATAAAACCTTCTAATCTGCCCAGTGACAAGAAGTTACAACAGCATTTAAAGGACTGCTTCTGTGCAAGGCCTCTTTAGGTTTCTGTGAGTTTTTTTCCCACCTTAATAGAGGAAAAAATTCCTCTTTTCTGCCTCAAATGGAAAAAAAATTGATAACCTCAGTTCTTTAATCACTACTCAGTGCTGAGGGGCAGTCAAGGACTATGTGGGCTTGACCAACCTACTGTCTGAGCCGGGTGAAGGTCACTGGGAGTGCCATGTGGACAGCTTTTACACGAAGTAGTGTTGGTCTGTAGTCTGTCTCAGTCTATCAGACTCTCTTGTAACTTGTACATTATAGACGAAAGAGAGAACAGTGAATAATGACTGAAGAGCAGAAGATGGATGTAAAACACTGCAATGTCCTTGGTCACCCTCTGGGGAATGTGGTTCAGTACTTAGGAATCACTGTGAACCTTCATTTGTGTGCTGTTCAATGCCTTAGGAGAACTTGTTTTAAAAGGGATAAAATGATACAAATAAATAAACATTCACTTGTCTTTTACTCTGTCAGTTATTAAAAAAAAAAAAAAGAACAAACAAAATTCAATTTGTAAGAGGGAGAAACCAGTCATATCAGTTTCCTAGTATCTGGTTCAGCTTTGTAAAAGATTGCTTTGTCTCTCCCCAAGGAAGCACTGAGAATGATGGGTTTTGTCTAGTTTAATGTTGACTCCACACAAAGCTATCACATTTTGTTTTCTCTCTTTTAAAAAGGGTCACATTTTTCCAAAACGATGCAGGCTTACCCAGCATTATATATCAGCTCTGTTGTAAGCATAGCTTTAGGAAATTATGAAAAATTGAAGACTAAATACTGCAGGGATTTTTTTTTCCCCCTTTTTCTGCAAGGAAGGACAGCCACATGGTTGGTTTCGGAGAGATCTGTTCATATGGTTCCAGTTCCTTTTTTTTTATGCTTTTCTGTCTGTTTCCAGTGCTACAAGGAGGGATGCACAGTTCCTAAAACAACTGCTATTTCTGAAAGCCTTCTGCAGACATAACATTTAATGAAGGTCCTGTAGCAGCCAATTAGTTGACAGTGAAAAGTATGGCCAGTTCTAGTGACTTGATTGGTTTTGTTCTAATTTATTGGATTAGGAATCATGAGCTGTAGCAGGTATCAAGTGAAAAATCAGCCTTCCTTCTCTGAAGTGTTTCTAATCCAATTTCTGACAGTTGGACAAAAACACATATTAGTGGGGTTTTCTTTTCCAGCTAAATATGACTTGCAGGAAGCTTTACACTGAAACAGGTGGAAATACTGTTGTAT
Source organism: Coloeus monedula (assembly GCF_965178545.1). Taxonomy (NCBI): domain Eukaryota; kingdom Metazoa; phylum Chordata; class Aves; order Passeriformes; family Corvidae; genus Coloeus; species Coloeus monedula. The sequence continues at coordinate 33,845,625 of NC_138782.1, forward strand.
TTGTTTGAAGTTGATACTTTTTGAGCTCTTGATTTCTTTGAGTAATTTGATTGAAGATTCAAATTAAATGTAGCAATTTCATCAGCAAGTTTCAACTCAAGAAAATAAAGAGTGTGTGGAATGAAAGACAGGACATGTGACTGTACTTTTAATTAACAGAAAAGTCTGTAGACTTCGTATTTTTCCTACCATGTAGCAAATAAACAAGGGCTAATTCATATATTGAATAAAGATTAGACTTAACAAGTCTTCTGGCATGTGGAAAACAATGATAGCAAAATACCCAATTTTTTTAATTCTTTAATACAATATGATCAAACTCTGAAATAATCCTTGCATCATTAATTCTCTTTTTCTTTAGTCTCAGCTTTCTATTTTCCAGCCATCCAGTGAGGAAACTTTTGTCAGCTTAGGAGATGTTCAAGTAGAGAAGGAATGCAATTTTATAGTTAAAAATTGAGCAACTGGAAGCTGAACATTTAACAGACGTCATAATGAGAGGAAAATCACTCTTTCATACTAGCTAAAACAAAAATTTGTTTATTCTACTACAATTTCTTGGTTATAGTTTCTTCACAGTGATGGTTTTGTGTGTTAAGAGAACTCACTAAAATGAACAGTTGTGTTGCAATGATGACACATAAGCAGAGAACCTTTGACTATTGCCTAGAGTGCAGTATAAATATATTCAACAGTCCATAATGCTTTAAACTGTTGCTTTCCTATAAAATAAGACTATGTAGTAGATCTGCTCTCTCCCTGTATGTTTATTTTCGTAATTCATTTAAGGTTCATTAATGGCTGGTTTTGTGAACTGGTACAAAACCCCACTTTATTCTGTTCCTTTGTGTGTTGCAAAACAGTATTTGAGGATTTTCTCTCATTTCCCTACCCACCCACCCACATTGTAGTGGAGTCATAGTGGATAGACAGAAAGCAAAAGCTGACCTGTCCAGAATAACAGATGAAAGGAAGTACTCTGCACTCAGATATGGAAGCCAGTTGGCAGCAGCAGCGTGATTTTTTTTTTTTTTCAGAGTGCTTCAGGGGAAAAAAAAAGTTCTTATGAAAAATCAAGTATGCTAAAAAGAAAAAGTACAAGACACAAGCTTAAGGAGTGATAAATAAATATGACTGAGACTACAAGACATTTCTGGTACATTTTTATCTTGGAAGATCTCTAAGGACAGTTGAATAACGTATCTGTCTTATCTTTAAATATAGCCAGTATAGATGACCCTTAGGCCATGCCTTGAAAATTGCAATTCTTTATAAAAATACTATTGCTAGAATTAAGTATACTACCAGTTCTTCATTGCTCCATACTGCAGCATAAGACAAAGAGACAAGAAAGTAAGTTTTAGTAAATGTTTGATGCTGCTGTCCTGTAACCTCAATCATCTTCTCCTTTTGTTTGCTTACAGAATGTGTATGCATTGCTAACACACATCTTTTCTGATAAAAGCTAATCAGACTTTTCAGCCCAAAACTGCTGTATGAACAGTGGGAAAAAAACTCAGTTTTTGTATTTGTAATCTTTTCTTTCCTTTTTGCTGACAATATTGGTTACTGTAAGAGCTTAATAGCTCATGGATAAAAAAAAAAATAGAAACAAGACTGTTGGTTTTGATAGTATGTATTTGTAAATAAGCAGCCTAAATTGAAGCAGAAATTCTAATGGGAAAAAGGAAGACAACCAAAAGACTTTAAAATACACCACAGAACAGAGTCCCTACCAGATGGTATTTTTAATAAATTTATCAAGTGGATATAAAAGATGATAATGAATGTTCAAAATAGGGAGTGGCAGACTCCCTAGAGAAAAGGAACAGTATGGCACATTCTGCACACTTCAATTAGTCAGTCACTTTCTAATTAGCTGTTCTAGGGAGGACCACAGAATTATATTAAAAACACACCAAGACAGTTTCTGTACAGTTTTTAAGGAGTTTGACTAATCAGGGTAACATCTTATTAGGAGGTCATGGTTTAGTGCAGAAATCTAAATGTGAGAAGGAGCAGGATGATGCTCAGAGGGGATGCCGGCAAAATATTGCATGAACTGAGCTGCTCTGCATTCAATTAATCACTTACCTCAGAATCTGTTTAGAATATGCCATGGAGCCTCAACACAAGCACTGATTTTGACACTTCATCTTCTATTAATTTTCTTTTTTACCAAGATTTCAATAGCTTCCTCTTCCTATTAAAAAAACCAGCTCTATGTAGAAGATGCTTTAAAACCTATATAAAATGAGTACACAAATAAGCTCCCTTACTCCCAGAGAGGAGAGGAAGAAAAGGAAGTCAGGGCAAACTTTAATTCAATGCCACGGCTCTTAGTTTGCAGTTAGCCTTTGCTTTGTTCAAACTGTTCCCAGTGAAGTACTTCAAATGTATAACACCTGCTCCCTCGTAAGAGTTTGGGAATTGTTGAATGCCTCTCTTCAGTAATAGGGGAATCAGGAGATTTCTAGAGTAGTAATGTGGAGGTTTTAGTAAGTTTCTGTGAGCAGACGGAGATGCTAGTACATTTGACAGTGCAGTAGATTTTTCAGAACTGGTTGCTTTTCCACTGCCTTGGTTTACTACTTGGCAATGGGCTTGCACTTTTTTCCCCTGTGTTTTTTATGGTGTTTTCGTTGGTTTGTGGCTTTCTTAAGATTATGCTTCTGACACCAGTAGTGCACTGAAATCACAGAATCCTAGTTCTTCATGGAAAACAAATGCTTTTTTTGCATGCTGAAGACTTGTACAATTAACTCTGAAATTTCTCATAGCTATGTTTCAGCCATTTTTGGAAGTTGTAGTAGAGAGAGATTTTATCATGAGAACAGGAAGAAATTATTTCAAAATTTCTAGCGTTTTGCTGGACTTTTTTCCCAATTGTATTAAAAGAGTGCTTTCACATCACCAATAGTGAAATCCATCTGTTAATTTACCAAGCTATTCTGGAATCAGTGCTATAAAAATTATCTGTACCACTTGTTCATCACTTGTTCATAGTTCATGTTATGTGAGCTACATTTCCTTCTGTTGATCATGTTTTCTTTTTTTTTTTACCAATTCTTCTCCAGAAATAAAGACCATTGGCATCTGAACTGTTTTCTGACTGTATGTTTGTCATCTCTGTGTTTTAATTCACAGTTCCCACTGAAAATGTTGCAACAATTGCAGACTGTGCCAGTGTGATTGAGGGTGTAAGTCGCAGTCGCAATGCCTTATTGAATGGAGACACAAAAAACTATGATTGGGATTCTGGATACACATGCCACCAGCTTGGGAGCGGAGCTATTGTAGTACAGCTGGCACAGCCCTACATGATTGGATCAATACGGTAAGAGGATTTATTTTTCTCCAAATTAGGGGCCACAGTGCAACTTTTGCTGAGCAGTTATTTTCTTTAGAATGTATGGCATTTGGAAATGACGTTAATTAGGGGACTAGCTTAGTAGTTGTCATCTGGCTTCGTAATTCAGTACGATAGGCCTGTTAAAAATTAAATGTGTGAATTATATGTCAAGATAACAGAGTCCAATTCTAGAAAATCATACTTTTCAGAGGCGTAATAATAGTAACAGTCCAATTATAAGATTTAAGTTAGATACTTTTTTAATATAGAATTTAATTGCAATCTCACTTATGATTAAGTAGGTGCAGTTACTCTTATCCACTTCAAACAATTTTATTGAAGAAAATCATCATGTCAAGTCAGCCAGGCTTCCTTTTCGCTATACAATTAGTGCTAATTCTTGCTTAAACATGAAGGGTGTAATAAAGGTACAGCAACCTGCATACTGATTTACAAGGCTGGATTAATGAATGTGTTTAGATTTGTACTGAAGTTCAGTGGGCTGTTTCTACTGTGAATGTCTGTATACACATGAAGATCAAAATTTTGGCTGATACAGAGACTTAGGAAATAGATAGGAGAGCAGGATTTTTCACAGGTCAAGACAAAAATATTCTTGCCATCTTCAGATTCTCTGACTATAAATGTTTGGGGTGTTTGTTTCATAAAATCAGATATACAAAACCTTGTCTTAATGCCATCATGGGCTTTGTACATTTTGACTATGTAGTCAGGGACTTAATTTGTATGCTCTGTGACAGTAAAATAAAGATTTCAGAAGTTCAGAGTACCAGTGATCACAGGCTGAAATCCCAGGTGAGTGCTGGCTTGCAACCAACACCATGTACATAGATATGTATTTCTAGGAGCTCAGTGCCTTCCCCCTGTTAGAGTTGCCTCTTCAAACTGATGAGCCAAGTGAGACTTGGAAGCTTTTATAACCGTCAGTTTCTGTTTTATGTGGTTTTGGTTTTGGCCTATGGCATTGTTATGATGTTCATAAAACTTTGAAGCTAAAGTTCCACATCAGACATCCAGGCATATCCTTAACCCAACAAAAGTTGTGTTTTATCTGTATGCAAGCTGTAGATGTAATGCGTAATGCAAGTCCAGCATTGTTCTCGCTGTGTGAAGCAAGTCGAGTAAGTGTGGTTGGCAGCTTTCCAAACTCATTTGAGTTTCGTGTTTTTAAAATTCTGTTAAATATTGCATCTCAAGTAGAAAACCAAGCAGTACTCAGATTTCTTTAAACAGATAATTTTTAACAGAAACTGTAATTCCATCATTTTCATGACACTTTAAACTTCAGTAGCAGTTAAGGCTTTGGCCACATGAAAGATTAAGAGAAGAATATACTAACTAGGATGCATAGTTTCTCAGTTCATAGTCTCTGTCTTCCTCTCTTACTGTTTTCTGTTATCCTTCAGTTGATGCATTGTACTGTCTTTTCCAGTAAGTGAAAACACCTGACTTTCCTGTAGTAAATGCTATGCTATTGTTTATTCTTGTGCAGAAGATTTTTAAGTCTCTTTATTAAATAGTGTGTTAGATGAATTCAACTTTTGGTTGCCAAGAAATGATAATTGTATAATGAGCAAGCATGGAGGGCAAATTTTAAAAAAATAACTCAAACATTACATAATTCAAAACTAATAGGCATTTAGTGGTTTATGTGGTATTGAATAGTACGGCTACAGGTTCAGAGTCTCATCTTTCTTTGTCAGTTTTCCTGCATGTATAGTACAAACAAGATTAATAGCTTACTTTCAAAAAGCAACAATAATAAGCATCATCGTCTGGGGTATCTTCTGACAGAGGAGACTACCTGCATTGCCTAGAGACAGAAATGCTAGCAGCATGTCGCTTTTTCCTTTTTGTGTACTGCCTAGAAAAACAAGTGCTTTGAGTTGCAGCCATGTCTATTGCAGGTCATAGGCAGCCAAGGGGAAGGTGCCCCTTGGAGTGGGGAAGTGAAGTTTCACTGTGTGGCATCTACAGCTTTGGCAAGGGTCTGGAACGTGTCCTATATTACGCAGTGCTAAAGATGGTGACAGCGGTCTCTATTTAGTGTCAGGAAATCAGATCATATATAAACATAGATGACAGAAAAAGTCTTAGTATTTAATCTTAATGAAAGCAGGAGAATTTTTTGTTAACAGAGTACCTGCCACAACTAATGGAACTGTGTTCACTGCCTGTTTTTGTGCTGTTTGCTTGGTTGAAAACTCCCTTGATTTTATGCTCCCACCTAACAGAAAAAAATTCTAGGACCATTTGCTTTAGGCTGGCAGTACACCATGACTGCAGAATGACATGAATTCTGCTACCCTCAGAAACTGAGTCATTATACCCATGGGTTTGTATTTTAAGTGAATAATTAGAAATTAAAGTATGTATCTTTTTAGTTCAGAAACATGAATGTGCCATTGGATATATTTATTTCAGAGAGGGTAAATATATAAACCTTTGAAAAAAGATAGTAGCTGCTTTTTGTCTATAGAAATTGGAGTACTACTGGAGAGAGTCTCCAGGACATAATGTGTTACCATGGCAACTAAATTCTGAGTGTGAAAAAACCAGAAGAACTGTTGGTTCTCAAATACACCTTAGAAATGCAGAGAGTTCAATGTTTCAGGAATATATATTGTATGCATGCTTTCTGCCAAAGTCATCCCAATGTCTAAGAATCTTAGCACCCTTCAGGTTGGAAGGGGCTTGAGGAAGAAGACATCTCGCATCAGCTTCTTTCTCAAAGGAGGGTCAGCTATGAGAAAGGACCATCCTAATCAAGGCTTTATGGCCCCAGGCCTTGAAAACTTCCAAGGAAGGGAATTCCACAACTTGTCTGGGTAGCCTGTGGTAACCTGCTGCCCAGTATTGGCAAGTCCTGTTAGGTTTTCCTCCTTCAACCCCCAAGCCTTCTTAGGCTAAACAAGCCAACTTCCCCAGTCTCTTGCACAGGGTGTGTGCTTTAACCTCATGACCATTTTGTTGGTCCTCTGCTGGAATTGCTCAGATGTATCAATGTTGTATTTGGATCCAAAAAGGGATTCAGTATGCCAGGTATGATCCAACAAGTGTCAAGTACAGAACAATAGTCCCTTTCCATTGTTTTGCTGGCTCAGTTCCTGTTGCTCCAGCTCCATGTGATTCTAGCCTTCATTGCTAAGGAGGCACATAGGCAACTAATCACATCTGATCAATTTGACTCAGGAATTCTATGGGAGAGCCTGTTGAAATTTTGTTAATATTGAATACTTCTTCACATATTTGTATATAAATTTGGAGCTCTTGACTTCCATTCAAAATTTACTAGAAATTCTGAAAGAGGTCTAATGACAATCAATACTATTTTCTAATAGAGAACACATGGAAAATATGGAGATTTTAACCCATCCCTTTCAATCCAAATTATTCTATGATTCGATGGTATTGTTTTAAAACAATTGTTACTGAATCTTAGATTAATAGTCTTCTAGGGTATGAAATTTAAAAAAAATATTTAAGATGTTTTTTCTTTTATTAGTTCTCCGAACAGCTTACAAGATACTTGGAACAGTTAACAGAGTAAATGTTAGTTTAGGTGTTTTTCCACATAGTTGCCTGTCTGAACACAAAATATCCTTCTCCCTTTTGTCTCTGAAAAGGCCCATATCAATGACAGGAAAACTGTAGAACAGAAAGACAGAAAGGTGTGTCTACCATAGTAAACATAACTTAATTTTTAAATGGCTAAAAAACTTGAAATCTTGCAGCAGCTACCATATCACAATAAATTTCTGTCTAATTCTCCCTGCATTTATCTGGAATAGAAATATTGTACTATTACGCTACAGTCTTTGGCTGGTTTTCCCTATAAATTAAAAAAAAAAGAAAAAAGATTTGTTAGAGTGTATGTGGTGGATATGGAATTCTATACAATAGTGATTTTCATGTTAGAATAAATAGAAATACTTTTTGTCTTTAGAAAAGTACATGAACCACTTATCCAACTTTAATCTTTTTGAAGACTTTAATGCTAGTATGAATATGATAGCTTTTCATATTCCGAATTATCCTTAAATTAACAAACAATATCAATTAACTTGAATGTGTTTTCTGTTTGCTTATACCATCATCATATACATCTCTTACACTTTCTGATATTCCATACCACTTCCACTTATGAAACTTTTCTTTCTTTGCTGCTCATTTTCTGTGCTTGCCTGAGTTGAGAGTAAAATCATGACTCAGAATCAATGATCATAGGAACACTTAGAAAATATGCAGAAATTTTGTCTCCTTTGTAGGATCTTTGCAGGAAGAAAGACTGGTTTCTTGCAGGATAACTACTGAAACATAAATATCTGCAGAAAATTGAAGGGGTTTATAGACAGCCAGAGGCACAAAGGCAGCAACAATTGTACAAAAAAACCCTCCTTCCATGTGGTTTTGGTTTTTCTTTCTTTTTCTTTCTCTTTTGACATGTGTTGCTACCTCATTTTAATTTCTGTCTTTTGGGTTTTTACAAGTATGCAAGTGGTTTATGAACACAGTACTGTCAAATATTTATGTGTGTGTCCTCTGTAGTGACTTACAGTACTCATGAAGCAGATGTCATCCTGTCAGGTGCACAACTAACATTGTTTGGTATTCTGCTAACACCTCAAGTATATGTAGTTATGCAGCAGTCTGAACCAAACAATCTTTTTTACAGAAATCTAAAAATAAAAAGCAAGCAGAGACAGCACAAAATGTTTTTAGAAACGCAGAGCATTCAATCACAGGGCAATGCATGACATTTAGGGGCGCATTGTTTAAAAAAGTACTGCAGCATCTTTTTTTTTGTAACAGATAGCCGATATAATAATTTTCCTAATCATTTCCTATGTAATGTGAAATTTTATTCATATTTGAAAAGCTTTTATTTTATAAAGTGAGGCACTGAGAACATGTGATGTAAATAGCAATGTCATATTAAATGATTCACAGGCTTAGACTCTAGATACCCAAAAAAGAAATATGTTTAAATCTCACAGTGTTGCAGGGAGTAAGCTGGATAAATCTTCACTCAATTTTTCTTTCTCAGTCCTGAGGGCAAGATACACTAATGAGCTAATTTAGCTTTTTATTTCAATATGGAAAATTCTAAGAACATGAGGAATTTTGCTATAAACAGATGCATTTCCAATGGGTATAGTTCTGACTTTTTAAGTGGAATATTCTCTTTCTTGTCATTTAATATTCATCCTAGCAAAACATAGCTTCAGTAAAAAAGTTTAGCCTGGTAATTTGTCTGTAATGTGTTGCAAAGATTGTTGTGCCTGGCATAAGAAGTGGCCTTTGTCCTCAGTGTGCACTGGTGAATATTCAAGTTGTCGCCTGAAAGTTTTTCACTGCTTATCCAGAAAGGCATTTCAAGCAGAGTAAATTCTAAATAAGTTCTATTGTCAGTCTCCATCCTAAGACTCTCCTAAAAAAGCTCCTAGAGAAGAAATAACTTTTTCTTTTCCTTCAGAAGCATCAGAGAAACAGGAATCTACATTTAGCATTCATGCAAATTTCACTTTGGGAAAGAGGCCACCAACTTTAATTCATTCATTGTTTGGTTTGTAATAATTCTAAACCATATGATTTTTTAAACTTATTTAATGAGATTAGGTTGTTTTGGGAGAGAGCAATTGTATATTTTTGAAAGGAACATGTATGTCCTGTTAGCCTTTTGCTTTAAAACCAAGCCAGCTGTATTTTAATTACAGTATTGTTAGTTGAAATTACAGTCACCAGTGTGCTTCTGATATTCAAACTCTTGATCATGGCTTTGAAAACATGGATCAAGGAAACAGCACTGAGTCACCATGATAAAAAGGATTCCATTGAAAAGCATAATTAGCTACATTTTAATAGCCTTTTTGAAAGAAAACAAATTTATGAATGTTTTTGATTTTTCCTCTTTTTATCATTTAGAAGACTTGGTTTAAATATAATGTTAAATCAATTCAGGACCTGTTGATTAGTAGTAGTTAACAAATAGAGGATTCTAATCAGTAAACTTCTTTTTTTAAGAAAATGCACTTCATTCAGTGTCTTTGGAGACCTTTCAGCTGTAGTAAAGCAGAATGGGGATAATCTGATGAAGGAGAGGGGTTGAAGTTGGGTGGTTATGTTTCAGGGTATGGAATTTTTTTTCAGTCTGTCATGATGGCACAGGCAACTCTTTTATTTTTTACTAAGTCAACTCTGACTTTTTAAATTTGCAAATAGACAGTATTAATATGTGCTGAAAGACTTTTGTTGAAAGTGTTTTATTTTATCTTCTTAAAGCTACTTTTGACAGCATATTATTTCTGATAGTATTAACGAGCTAGATTCAGATTGTTTTGAATCTGCTTGGCCACAAGACCTAATTCCACTTTTAACACTGGGATTTCAAAAGCTGAGAAGAAAGGGCTGAACTAGGTTGTTTCCCTCTGTACTTGGAGTTGGGAGGCTGCACCTCAAGTACTGTGTCCAGTTCTGGGTCAAATATCTCTTACAACAGGGAGATAATACACATATAAAGAAAAGTAAAGAAGATACATTTGCCAGATGTGGGTTTTGATACTTAAGCTAAATGACATCCCTGATGCTTTAGGTCTTCCTCTCTGTAAGACAAGTATGGAAATCGAAGGCTATTCAATATCACTTAGTGTCCTTCCTGAAGGGAATGCATGTTTGTTTGACCTTTACTGCCTTCCTTTTTCTTCTGCCTTTTTAGCAATTTGTTTAACAATTTATTGCCTTTTTTCTCTTTTTGTGATGAACCAGGACTGGGAATTTCCATGTTCTTACTTTCTTCTTTTTAATATATTTCTGATATATTTACCAAACCCAAGAAAATACAATTAAGAAGGCAGCATAATCCTTTTAATCACACTTTTTTTTTTTTCTATCCCTTCATAAACTGACCTTTTGAAACAAACCTTTTTTTCATATTTAAAGAAGGCAATGCCACGTGGCAAATAAATTAAAAGTAATTGGATGAATGTAATAGATTAATGTTTATAAGTTGGTTATTATAAGCCTCTAAGTCTATCACTGCCCTCAGGATAATAAGAATAGAGACACCGTAGTTTGAGACAGCAAAAACAATAAAGACTTTGTTGAGTGTTAGAGGTACATTCCAAAAGAGACAGTTACATTTAGAAAGGATTAAGTGGAGAAAATAAAGGGCTGGAAAACTTAAGAAGTTTGGTTTGATATTTATTTAACTTTTCACTCAACAACTTCTTCATGTGTAGGTTGCTACTTTGGGACTGTGATGATCGGAGCTACAGCTACTACATTGAGGTTTCAACGAACCAGCAGCAGTGGACCATGGTGGTGGATCGCACAAAAATTTCCTGCAAGTGAGTTTAGTTTTTTCCACTCATTGGCACAAATTAAGAACTGGAAAATGGGGGTTTTGGTGGGTTTTTTGTTCAGTACTTACATAGTGAAAAGAATGATCATTACATAACCTGTAGATTAATGCAAGGCTTTCAAACCAGAATCAATTTCTTAAGAACCACATTGGTACTGGATCTTCGGACAATCAGTTGGATTCTTCATTCATAAAAAAGTCTGCCTATTATACCCTTGGTATACCTAGTAATCTGTGATCACTAGAAGTTAAACCATGTTTTTCTGGAGGTCACATATTTATGGTGATCCCTAATGTTAAACCATCCTGCCTTGGGAAGTGTGGTAGGAGAGGGAAGAGAGCATACTTCATAAAGGATTTTGGTAATCAGATATCTTCTTCCCTTATCAAAATGCATAACTGTATTGTATGACATTTGAAGAGAGTGGGGAGAACGAGGGTAGGGAGCCAAACCATAACAGACCAAACAGTTGCCAAAGCTCTACCTTGTCTCTGTTCAAAATTAGAGTACCTGACTTACACACTGAACACTCTGCTTTCGAAAAGGACTCTTCCAGGGAAAAAATGTGCTCCTTAACCAGAGATAAAGAAGAGAAAAACTTTCCTTTTCATTTGAATACTTAAATCAGGAGAAATCAGGCATGAATACTCTCCGTGTATATACCCTCCATTGGCTTTACTGCAGTTTCTGCTGATTAAACCCATTCCTCGAGTATGGAAGAATAATTTGGTGCTGAGAGCCTTCTTAAACCACGTGATGATGGTTCTAATTCTAGCAAAGAATGACCTAGATACTGGCCATGGGACTGAAAAGACAGTCTGCAAATTTATATATTACATATCCAGAAGCCAGGTATGCTCAGCATTCAGTGAATGTTCATGGGATATGATTTCCTGATTAAGCCCCAGGGAAGCTCAAAATTATAAAAATCTTACATCTTTCCTTTTCCCCAAGTCAGTTTTCCATAAGATGTGCTTTCTTTCTTTGGACAAAATTCAAGTCATCAGCTTATATGGGGTCAGCCCCCACCCATCTTGTTTATGTACCAACCAAAACAAAATGGATTTTACAGATTCAGAGGTGTTCTGAATTCTCAGTTTGTCACATCAAGCAAGAGAGTTATTCAGTCCTTTGTAGCAGCACTGCTGACACACGTTTTTCTAAAGTTTATATTTCATCTCTTCACAAACAGTATGACTCAAATGCTTTACAAAGCACTCTGGATGTGTTGGTGAAGGAGAACTTGACACGTCCTTTCAGTGCCTGTAAAGGGCAGGGTATTGATGAGCAGAAAACCTGGGTTCTGCCTGCAGGTCTGGAGAATGATTAAATCTTCACTCGTTCTCAAAGACATCTCAGAGTAATAGATAAAACTCATCTTTTTGTCTGCCTCCAGCAGTGGGAGCACTAAAAGGCTGAAATCACAAAAGGGAGAGAAAGAGGCACTCAGGAATCTTTGTGCACTTTTTCCTTTTACATTTTGATATTAAAAGCCTATAACAGTCAAAAGGAGCACTTGCTTGAGTATGCAGGTGCAATTGCTGATTGACTGCCCAGTTCAAATATCTTTTCACCATGTTCAAACTACGCTTTTTTGCTTTTTTTATTATTTTCAAAGCCTTAGCCTTGAGCAAATAGAAGTACATCCCTGAAGTAAAGATAGCTGCCTTCTTTGGGTATACTTCAAAATCTTGATTCAAAACATAGGTACTCTGGAAGCTCTCAAAGCTGTGACTGCAGGAACCATTTTCATGTGGATTAAAGAATTGCATTTTGCCTAACTTCTTGCTCTGAAGATGTGGAGTCAGCTGGCATAATGCCAGTCTTTAATCCTGAAGTCTACAGACGTAATGTGTCCTAGCACTGTCTGTAACTATCTGCTTTAAACAGATACAAAGACCTGGTCATGAAGCTTCCAGAGTTCACTGGCCATCAAATTTCAGGTGATTTCTTTGCATATGATAGCATTTTTTCATGTTCAATTTATATCTCTTGCCTTTATGATCAGAAAAATAGACTTTTTTTTTTTCCAGTCAAAGAAACTAAATATGTTTCATTTTATTTTCAGGAATGATTTGCAGAAATGCTGAAGTCATTTCAGCTGAAAAATTACTTGAATTGTAATGGCAGTTTGATAACTAAGTATATGTACCATATAAAAATAAATATATACAATAATATCTATAATAGCAATATTTCTCTCTAGTAAATATGTTAAATATATAAAATGCTATATAACTGTCAAATGCTAAAATGCTAGACTGGTCTGTAAAGTACAGAGCATTGTAATTTCATACAGTCTGTAATTACATACAGTACTGGAACACTTAATTTTTTTACTGAAAAATACTGAAACACAGTGTGATCTCAAAAAACCATACTCATAGTGCTTAAAAACAGTTGAATGTAGAATGGATGAGACGTCATTCAGTGGCTCATGTACTGAATGAAGGCCCTCACTTAAAATTGTTGGCTAAACTTTCAATATGGTGATGGAGACTTCTTAATGAAGAGGGAAAAATTGAACCAGTCACTGCCTGGAATATGTGAAGAACTAACTTTCTTGGGTTAGTTTCTGTAATTAAAAAAAAAAGCTCAAATTGAAAACCTGGGGTGGGGGTTGCTGTGAAAACAAACAACTTTTTTTCAGTTTAGATAATTGTAACAGTGACAACAAACAGAGAAGGTAGAGTTGGATTTTAACCAAAATTAACAGATGCTGGTAAAGCGGAGGTGGTACAGTTTTTCTGGTTTACTGTCATAGTGTAATGGTAAAGATACTCCTGATGGGTGCAAAGGATTTCTATTTTTTCTGTCTGTCCTTCCTCTTAGCATCACATTGGTATTTTTAATCTGCCTCTGAATGCCTTCTGTTGAAGTGATTTACAGACTCCCCAAGGAAAAGGAAGGTTCAGACTGTGCCTGGGCTTGACTCACCATCAGGTTTAGGCAGACAGTTACAATACCTACATTTGGTAATTTTCATTAACTAGACTAGAGCATACAGGGATAGAAACAACAGTACCCTCATCTTTTTTTTCTGTGTATGTTTTTGAATGCTGCACCCCTCTCTCACCTGGATGAAACAAAACAAATCTTTTGCTAATGTGGTACAGTTTTGTGACTATTTTTTATCTCAGCCAAATTGGTGAGAGCCAATTTTTTCTGATGATTGTTTGACATCCCAGCCTGAAATGAAATAATCCTATGTTGGTATAAAAATTATCTTCACTTAGACTTGTGTCTTTGTTTAAGGAAAATGAGAAGTAGGTATGTCTTTCCATGGGACTATGATTGCCTGTTTGACTGCAAGTACCTCTCAGAGGAACAGTCAACTAGTAATCCTTTTACATGTATTCATGTCAGGGTAAAATATCAATTCTTTCTAAAAAGTATGCTCCAAATTATACTTGTTTCTCTTACGAATTCTGGAGATGTGAGTGGTTGATAAGGTCTTGAAATCCTGAGGTTACCCTTTCTGGCATTAGTTCTGTGTTTAGTATACTGCAGTAGACTGAAGCAAAATAACTCACTTGCTTTCCAGTATAGAAAATCAAAGTGGATGTAGTTAAAACATGGGAGAATTTCACAGGGGCCCACATTTGAAGACACAGAATGCTTCAATGGGAAAATTTGCATTACTAGTAATATTCTCTATTAATTTTCCAGTCTTCAAAGATGTGTGGCTTAGAGTTCTTCCTGTGGATAAGAGTTTTTTTCGTTTGCTGCCTGGCTTTCTGTCTACCTGTTCTTGCAGTGGAGTTACAGACTTTGTGGAATTCATTAGCCTGCTGTCTTGTAAGTGTTCTGTGAGGTCTCCAAATAATTTTTGCTCAATTGCTGGCACAAAGGGTAGGATGAACCGTAAGGGTGCCGCACACAGACCTCAACAGACACCTTTGATAATTGGGAAGTGGCAAAAAAAACTATGAGAAAGAAAATTAAATTATGTTTAAAGAGCATATATTGGTTTTGGCAGACTACTGAAGCACGAACTTCCCCTTTAAACTATCAGTGTGCTGCTTTGGGTTGTTTTAATGGCACTTTTAATGTAGTATTTTGTGTAAATTAATAATTCAGTGCTCAAAGGCAGGAACTGACAGGCTACTCCTAACCTTCTTTTCTTCCAGTTTTAAAAGGCTGAAGACAAAAACTGGATGTCTATTATCTTCACAGGGGAAGCTTGTGTACCTTCCCTAAGTGAGAGCCAATTAATGCATACTGGGTGTGTAATTGACAATTTTCACATGCTCTGTGGAGGCTATTTTTTTTTTTTTCTTTTCCACAATAAGCTGTTTTTCTCTACACAGTATGACAGTAATGAAAAACAGTCATGTTCCCTTCTATTTTTAAAAACATTTATGATAAGTGGACTTGACCGTGTTAGTGTCGAACAATAGAGACTTGCACTTGTTAGGAGAATTTGCTGACAGAGTCTGAAAGTCAAATGAAAAACAGAAGATACCAAAGGCCAGTGGGAGAGCCAGACCTCAGAGCTAATGACACTTCTGACAAAATAAATCCTGCAAAGACAAATACTAAGCAGGCTATCATGGTGCTCGTCAACTCAGTATCATTCTTCAAAGTTCTCTTCTTTGTAGTTATTGTGAAATGGATCTAATCTCTTGGCAGCAGGCATACCATGTTCAGTTTAATACTGTGATGGAATTTGGGAGACAATGAATATTGTTTATAGATGGACAGTTCTAAGGCAGTGCATATTAACTGTCTCTGTGGCCGGTTGAGATTTTCTTGTGGCAGGCATTACATGATTTTCAGGAGGTTTATGACATACTGCATTATACATATATTTCTAATTCTTTGTTGTTCAGAATGTTCTGCTGTTATAAATTTTTAAAAGCTTCCAAACTTAATTTCACATTTCCATTGCTTATTGAGTTTTTATTGTATAATAGTTATTTCAAATTCTCAATTCTCAGTTCAGTTCCCCTCAAAATTTTCTTCTGTAGTTTGAGTATAAATCTAATCAATACTTTCACATCCAGCCTCTGGGGTGTGAATGAATGATGCATAATCAAAGTTTATTAACTGTCTTCTGATTAATTTTTTCAGAATAATTTTCAACACTGAGGTTTTTGCTCTTGTCCAGTGTTTCATATTTCTATCCTATGATGTACTATGTGCATTTCAAGTTTTCATTCACTACTGTATTTTATTTGATAATAATTCGCAGGTAAAGAACACTGAGAGAGATCTAGGTCATGCACCTAACAGTCCTAAACCACTTTGCAGGTGTTTTTCCATGTTGGCTGAGGATTTCTAGTGAGAAAGTACTTCTAAACAATGATAGTGGCACAACTCATTGGGATTTTGTTCCTGGGTATACTTTTGTGAAACCACGTTAATATCTATTATGATATGATTATTTCTTCTGCTATAGAGATAATATTTGAAGTGTATTAATATCTTTCCTTGTAACTGCACATGGCACATTACGTACTTATATTTGTAGTTTCTTGTATCTAACCACAAACATAGCACTTTTTTATTCCTGTCCTCTTCTAGTGCCTGCACTTCACTGTATGATCCCATTTCTAGAATTCCCTTGCATCCGTTTGCATTCATCATTCTTTTCCTTAACTACTTTCACAGAACTGTTTCTTGCATAATGAAATGGCACAAACATTTCTCAGCTCTTTCCAACTGCCTGTATGCCTGCCTCACATTTTTTCTGCTGTTTCCCATCAGTTTTGCATGCGTCCATTGTCCTGTCATACCTAGCATGAGAAAACAACTTCTTTCCTAATTTCTGTGTAGTCCTTAATTCTGTCTCATGCCTGAGCTCCCAAGTGGCAGGGTGGAACAGGATATAAGGAACTGCTATTGTACCTCTGATGTCAAGCAGATTACTTTGACCATGCTTCATCCTATTTTACATGAAGTAATTTCACAGCAAAACTGTTCTTGTACCTCTTCTGTCAAACGGAGTATATTTCAACTATGGTCCATCCTATTTATTTCACATGAAGCAAATTTCAGAGCAACTCTGTAAAATCCAGATGCCTGCTCTGGGGTTGCTGAACTCACAGTAGCTACATTCATACAATACAAAATGAAATATATTCAAGCAAGATGTCTGGGAAATTGCTACACTGTTAAGCTCAATTTCAAGTCTCACTTCACAAAAATAAACTAAGAGTTCTCATTAGTGTGTTCATTATGCTGGTAATAATGCCTACTGGAACAAGTCAGACAGATATAAAGGGTCATTTTGTGTAATTATTGAGCTTTTAAGCCCTGCACGATAGAGGCATCGAAGTACATCTTTTTCCCTGTGTTTATATGCTCACTTTTCGAAAGATGCTAATAAGGCAAAAGAAGAAGGACTCCAGCTTCACAGTGCTGTCTTAGTAAGCATAAAGAATTAAGATTTCACAGAGAGAAACCAGAGTTTCCATTTCAGAGCATTAGGAGCCTCTCAGCAGTGTAGAAACTGCATCTAACATTTCATTTGCTAGCTTTTATTTTAGATGATTCTAGCTTGATTGAAGAAAGGTCCAGCTTCTTTAAAGTTACATTTCTTAACAGCAATTCAGGATCTCAAGGTTTTCAAATTGTTAATTTGTCTTTTCTATTTTTCCACTTCTACCTTCAGTTCCTTGTGTTTGCTTTTCAGCCACAAATGTACATGGGTCTTTTGAGCAAGCCTTCAACAGACCAACAAGGAGCTGCAAACTGCAGTGTCTTATTCTCCCTTAAATGTTTTTCCATGTACTTGTTCAGTGCAGCTCTGCATGTACCGTATGCATTAAAGTTTTGCTTTGCTCCATTTTTGCCCTGCAGCTGGCATGTTCTTAGCTCCTCTTCATGCACATTACTGTGAGGATAGTTGTGAAAACACCACAGTAACTCTGACATCAATTTGGATGTTGGCTCAGTTCTGCCTCAGAGAAAATAAGTAATATCAAATTATACCCACAATATCACTACCTGTTTCTTTTAGGTATTGGGTTTTTCCCCCATGCCAGCAAAGACTTGAATGTCTCTTTGGTGAGCAGCAAAAATTGTTAAATTAAAAATAGATACATGTATTGCTATTACCATCTAGAAAAAAATACTCTAAGAAGAAAAGGTAATTCAGTATGTGTAAAATATTTGTTGTTTAGTCTTCTATTCAAAATAAAAAATTGAAACAAACAGTCATTTACTTTCAAGAATTATTATCATCTTGTGGCAGTACCTTGGATTGCCTTCGCAGTCATAAATTCTCTCTCTTGAAGATGTCAGTGCATGCGTGCATATACCCACATGCATGTAGGCATACCCACACATGCACCCTCTCAGCACCCATATAAATAAGTATTACTACCAAAAAAGTTATCCAAATTGTACAACTTGTGAAACTGGCACATTTATCTGCCTGAGATAAGAAAGGAATGCCTAATACCGGAACTGTTGTTTTGTGGCTATGTTTGTTTACTTTGAAATTCATTGTTGTTTAGATACTAAACTGATGAATAAGGGACACCCAAATATTCATGATCTAGGTGGTAAGTTGTTATTTTGTCTGTAGCCCTTTCTTACAGGCAAAATCATTAAATAATATAGCAACTGTTGACATCTCCTTTTACTGTCAGGGTGCCAGTCAGGTGTTAACATATCAAATCTAGAGATTTGCCCTAATTTGGTTGTTGATATTCAGGATCTAATTTCATCAAAACTCTGAAAAGTACACATTTGCTTATGCTGGCCAAAACAGGTATGGTCTTTAGGGTTACAGATGTCTTGTATTGAGATTCATGCAGTATTAAGCCATTGATTTATTCACAATAATGTTTTTGCCAGGACAGATTATAACCATGAACTACAAAGTCGAAGAATTATTATATCTTTAGGTTCATGCTTTGACTATTTCTGCACTATGTGGTATGTGGTCTGTTATTTTAGAATAATGCTTTGGCAGTTTGTTCCATACACTTAAAGGGATGGTGTTTCCATTTTGCTCTTTGCTTTTCTGTTACACTGAATTCCCACAGTAAGAATTTTTTATTTCTCAATAATACTACCTAATTTCATTCCATTATTTTTCCTCTATGCCTGTTAACTAATTTTTCTTTCTTAATGGTTTTCATGTATTTCACATACATTTATAAAATCCTTCTGCCTTTTTCCTGATACCTTGGTTGCTATGTAAACAAGTTTTGCCTGACTTTGTTTTGTGCTCTTTCATCATGAATGATGTTTCCTTTCTTTTTAAAATTGTATTTGTGAAATTTTACCCAGTTCTTTGTCTATAAATTTTTAAGGCAGAGAGTTCCAAACTAAATACTAAAATTCAGTTTACCGTACACCTTTGTGAGGGATTTTCATTTTTTCTGTGCTAAAAGTAACAGAAGAAAAGTTGTATTTGTTACTTTTGTCTGTCTTGGTTCACTTCACTCTCATGTCTAAAATTACTGCAGTCATGGATTCAGGTTCAGGGTTTTTAGTGGATGAGTTTCAATCTGAGGTCACAAGGCTTTCCTTTCTGGCCTTGAGGTTAATAGATAATTCAGTGTGGTAGTAGAAAGGGTAACAGTTTTCCTCCCTTCCATTACCAAAGCTCAGTATGCCTGTATTGCTGTTGGGAGGAGGCACATGCTGATTTACTTTCTTCACTGTTTTATTCCTCTTTGAGGCTGTGGTCCAATTTACTGCATTCCTTGGAGGTTTGACATGTCAATTAGATGTTATCGACAGTAATAGAAGAGCGGTTGCTGTAAATGTGAAGTTTTTACGAGTGGGCCGTGAAATTACACCCAGGGGAATGTAAGAGACAAGTGTGATAAATAGTGTTAGTGTACACACTACAAAGAAACTGATTAATAGGGAGCATGTTTCTGTCTCATATCTCTAAAAGAATTGTTTATACATTTGTTTTTAATCAACTTTTCCATTGGTATGAAAAGTTATATAATAAAAATAGCCCACAATCTGTTGTACGTTTATGGGGAGGAGACGTCTTCAAAGTTGAAAGCATCCGATTAATTGTATTATTGGGTATGTTATTGCATTGGATGGCTTTTTATATCTTTGCTAACAGTGTGAACATCAGGAGCAATAACTATGGGTAATGAGTAAGCACAAAAAACCCAATTCAAACTCTGGGATCATGCAGATTTGTCTTGTGCATGTGTGCTCTGGTGTACACAGAAGGAAGGTGAACTCCCAAGTTGCTCCAGTTCGCAGCCTTCATCTGCTGTCAGCTTCATCTGCCACTGCCATCCCCTAAGGGTGTGTGTGTAGATACTACATGCATGGTTCTTGCCACGACATAGAAATTTGGCTCATGGCATTCTGCCAGTTTCCAGCAAATTGCTAATAATTTAATTTTATGTAAAACTTTAAAATATAAACTAAATTTTTGGGAGTACAGAAAGGCAATCTATTGAAACTGAAAAAAAATGTGTAAGCAGTCTAAATTACATGAGTTTATGCAGAACAGAAACGCTAGCAGTTGCCTACATTGTTATGTGGAAATATTTGAAAATTGATTGCTTCATTTAGTTAGAAAGATAATTATAACATTCAATTTTCCCATTGTTCAGTTTGACTATATTTTAACATTTTCTTCTTGTAATACTTTTTCTAAAAAGTAAAAACATCAGCACTGAGGCTTTGAAAGCAGGTGTTACTATAAAGAGTCTTTCAAGTGAGAAGTTTTATAAAGATGTCAGAAAGCCAGCATAGACTTCATGAAATAGATTTTATGTCAGTATTTTTTTTCTAGTAGGTCTGGTAGGTCTGTTTTGTCAAGCTCACATCTGGTTCCTACAACAAATCCTGTGCAATACGACGTTTATAGCAGTTTAGTAAAGCATTCTTATAGCGGACAGATATTTTGTTTGGATTGGTGCAAGGGACCAAATCATAGAAATTATCCTACAAATAGCTACAAATTTAGTTCAGATGCTTTCAGAATCATGCAATCCTTATAGGAAGTATATTTACAATAAAAACTTTTGAGGGAAAGTTTCCTAAAAGGTGTGAATGCATGTTTTTTACTTGTCAATATATAAAGCTGTTATGAAACAAATACTGCAACAGGTGACTTTTAGTATTTATTATTATTCTCAGATTTATTCTAGACTCTTGTAATATTTATACGAACCATTTTTATTACCTCTCTTAGTACTTAAATTCCTTTCTGGTTGTTTGGTGGTTTGGAGTTTTTTGTGCGAAGATATATAATTGGGTCAGTTTTGCCTCCGTCTCTGAGAGCAGCAGAGAAGAAGTTGTTATTTCCAGCTTGCACCTTCCTTGCTTCCTTACGAATCTCATGCTTGACAGCCCACCTTTTGAGAAAGTGCTGTCATGGTCACAGCATGAGACAGAAACTCAGTTTTAGTTGAAGCAGGCCAGTGGTAGAATTGATCTTAATTGACTTCAATTTATAAACCAAAATGCTGATGACCTTTGATTCCTCACAATATTTTCTTTCTCATGCTTTGTCTTCCCCTCAGTGGCTTGGGAGGCTGGATGGCAAGGGGGCGGCTGAGCTGGCTACTCAGTCTGACTTCTTTATGGGTCTGTCTTTCTGAATAAGTATGTTAAATTACAGCTGCAACAGGAGATGGAGTATTACTTCACTTCATTGTTTAATACTGTTATGGTGGAAAACATGGGTTTTATAGGCAATTTATAAGGTGGCTTTACACCTTTTTGGTATTTTATAGCAAAGAGTATCTGTATAACAATTACTTCTATAGCATTTTTAGTGTGTGCTTCTGTGTTTACTTTATAGGTACTCCATAAGAGAGGTTAGTATGGTATTCATTAACAAGCAGGGGGTGTAACCTATCATGCAGAACATATTGTGGTTCTCCTCAGGTCTCAGTAAGCTTGCTTATCTGTGCACACAGTTTTTTATTTGGCAGAATCACATGCTGGTTACAATTTGCCTTCCTTATGTCAGTACAGTCATCAGACTAATATATAGAAAGAGAACACAATTCTTTTTTCATTTTTCTGTTACCTGCTTTTACAAATTCCATTTAAAAAATACGTAGTCACAGTTGAAAAAGTCTACATCCAAATAAACTAAGAAGTGTTTCATCACTTGCTGTAGAATAAGGCATATGTAGACAAGTATTAGAAAGTAAAATGGAGGTTACATTTGCTTCCCAGTCTGCTTTCCTTTTTTTCCTTGGAGGACGAACAAAAAACTGGAAAGTGAGGAGACATGATGTGCACATTGAAAATGTACCTGCTTAGCCTAAAGCAAGCCTTGATAAGAATATGATATGGTTATCACAGCTTGATGAATGTTAGTTACGCGTAACAGCTTTCTCTTTTGTCTGACATCTTTGGCCTGAACTGGGTTTCAGCTCTCATCAGTGCTGCTCTGGTAAGCCCACAGTGTGGTAGTACTCTGTAGTGCCAGTGGCTCATTAGAAAACCTCAATAAAATATAAGCTTCCACTTCTTTCTTAATTTGTTCTTTCTGGAAGAGAAGGAAATAATGGACAATCACTATTTATGTTCTTAATTACTATTTATATGTAATAAATCTTTAGAAAGATAGCAGCTTTTCTTAGAAATAACTAGGCAAAGATTCCAAATGCTGAAAAAAACCCCATTATATTCTTTAGGAGGTGAATTGCTATTTTGGAGCTATAGATAGTTTAAGGAATAGCAAGGTATTGGTTTAATTTACCTAGACACCTGTATTTCTTTCATTCTTCTTGCAATAGCCTAATAAGGAAAAAGACAAGAAGATATAGGAAGGTTGAGTGATTTCTGATGATCTTTTTCCTTCCTCTGAATAGAGTCTGGTGAAGAGATTGTGAGATGCATAAAGCTATCAGGTTTTCAGCTGTTGCTGTTGGAGAGGTGAAAACTCTTGGCCCAGGAGTCTTGTTTGTATGTTTGAACAGAGAAAGTGATTTTCATTGCAAGGAGCTCTGAGTGAGACAGGCAGAGTCAGAGAATAAGAGAGCAAAAGATAATTATCTAAATTATGTTCAGGCTATTATAGAAGACGAATATAGTTAAAATGTAATTAAATATGACAGGCTCACAGGATGCAAGCGTGGCTTTGGAATGCTAATCATCAATTACTGCATCTCCTTAGGGGAGTCAGGCAGTACAAGAGAGTTAAAGTCGTGTGGCTGAGGTGAGATGTAGAGTGTTAAATGCTGTAGGACTGTAACAAGGCTAATTTATTTTTAAAAATGGAGCTACTAGCCAAACAACTTGTAGTGCTGCATTTCAGCTTGAGGCTCCTGGTATAAATGTGAATATAGTATAGGCTGCTAGTCTCAAGTCCCGAGTCTTCTCTTCGAGATGGAAACCTTAGCTTGACGCAGTGATTATTTCTGTAGTGAAAGTGATGACCAGAAGTGCTGCAGACTGAGCCATTAAATCTAAAACAAATCAACCAGCAAGACAGGTGTCAAAGCAGAAAAAATATCAACACTGCCTGAATATTTAATAAAGCTAAACCCTGAAAAATATATTTGTTATAGGGTCACTAATAAGGTGTACAGAGACACAAAAAGTCACCAGTGTCATTTTATGAGAGAAGTAAATTCTGATAGCTTCTTTATGACTGTGTCCTAGGTAAAGACAGTGAAAGTATTGCCACCAGTTTGAAAGATTTGTTTGTGTGGCATATGGGGAGTAAAGGTGAAGAAATGCCATCTATTACACGGGACTATCTAATCCCAGTCTAAAAATGAAGTGCTTTTGATATGCTTTAATGCTGCTGTATAGTGGTATAGAGTGGCTTATGTGTGAATCAATGCAAGAGCAATGTATAAAGTTTGGAGGAAATTTTTTAAAGACCATCAAAAGCAATTTTGAGAATAGAAAGACTAGCTAGTGTGAGGAAAGTGTGAAGTAAGCACATATGCATGGCAGGACTAGATAAATGGTATGACTACAAAACAATTAGCAAAATAGAATTTCTGCAGAGAAACTGAAATTATTAAAATAGTACCAGCAGAGATAACTAGTAATAAAAAAGGAAGGTTAAAAAGAAGCTTAAAGATTACCTATGATGTCTTTAATTGAGGAACACCACTGAAAAATTGTTATGGCTTTATACATTAGAAGAATTCTAAGTAAATGAGTTATATCAGCAAAAAAATGCAAAAAGAGGTCAGATATGCCTTGATAATGTTCTGTCAGTAATCTCTTTTCTCATAGGGGTATAGTTAAATGCATAAATTATCTCTTTGCTGCATAATTGTATCTGTACTGGAGAGGTATTGCCTTGCATGTATTGACATTCTCAAATGTACTGTTGCAGTCAAATCCATACAACTTTATAGTGAACAACGTTTGCCTTGCTTATTTCAAAATGATTCTTTCCAAATCCATTTGGCTTGCTTTCTATTTTGTTTTTCTCCTTTTTGCTAAGGAAATAAAAAAGACACCTAATTTTCTCATTATGCAATCCAGTACTAATTCTCTAGTGGCAATATTCTTGAATTTTAATAACTCTTCTACAAATTGTCTATAATTTTGACTTTCCAATGGGAAAGGAATAAAATGGACAGATACCAAAATAGTAAATATTCTTAGGAACGAGTTTATTGAAAATGCTGTATCTTCCTTCAAGTCTCACACCCTCAAGAATTTTTTTTATTCTCTTCCATTATATTTTAATATTATTAAAGGATTGATTATAATCCAATCCTAATAATAGCATTGTAGCAGAAAGTAAGGACTTGCAGTGCAGTGGGAAGTGAAAGAACATAGGAACTGCCTGGAGAAGTTGATCTGGAAGCATGTCATCAAAACAATCTTCAGAGACGTTTTTCTCAATCTCTCTTACTATCTGTCACACTCTTCAGCTATATTCCCAAATAAATGCATCAGCTTCCCTGTTACCACATCATAGGACAGGCAATGGCATTTACTGCCATGCTTGGAAAACCTGCACTGAGCTCTTGCAGTGAGTATTTGACCAGTGCTCAGAAATAGACTCTTCTCTCTTCTCTCCCCTCTCCCCTCTCCCCCCTCCCCTCTCCCCTCTCCCCCCTCCCCTCTCCCCCCTCCCCCTTCCCCCCTCCCCCCTCCCCCCTCCCCCCTCCCCCCTCCCCCCTCCCCCCTCCCCTCCCCTCCCCTCCCCTCCCCTCCCATCTCCTCTCCTCTCCTCTCCTCTCCTCTCCTCTCCTCTCCTCTCCTCTCTCCTCTCTCCTCTCTCCTCTCTCCTCTCTCCTCTCTCCTCTCTCCTCTCTCCTCTCTCCTCTCTCCTCTCTCCTCTCTCCTCTCTCCTCTCTCCTCTCTCCTCTCTCCTCTCTCCTCTCTCCTCTCTCCTCTCCGGTATTTTCTTGTCACAGAACACAAATTCTACATTAGTGTCTAGGAAGGCACAGGCTCTTAATAGCTTCTTTAGGATTTTAAACTCTTTTATTTAGTAGAGCTTTAAAATATTTTCCAAATCACTAGAAAGCAAATCTGGTTTTTACATCACCACTCTCCTTGCATAAAGTTTGCATATGTGAATGTCAAAGCATATGCATAATGCAAACTATGCAATGCTTTGTTATGAGAAGTAGTGTTGTGATCATCTGTTTGTCCCAGCCTCTCATCTTTGGAACTTCGCAGTTTAAGGTAACGAGTGCTGTTTGGCCATGGAGATTAACTGACTGGCTGTACTAGGGGAATGTTAGAAGGAATCTCAAGAATCATTCTCCTGTTTAGGGGGGAAATGTTTAAATCATAATAATCTTCCAGGTCTTGAAACAATCAATAAAATAGTCCATTCCTGGTTTATATTTTATTTACAGCATGAAGAAATAGCCTGAGCTTTAAAGTAGAGGTATAGCCACATAAGGAATGTAAGTAAACCATACCATTAGGTAGATAACTGCTGTACCTCTGAGGCCTGCCACAGACCACACCTTTCTGTTATCATGAATGACTGTTAATTACACCCATTACCTCATGGAGTAAGACCAGTAAACTACTTGAAATTAGGACTTGATTGGGTTTGTAATCTTCTTTAAGCAAATATAACCAGACAGCAGTGATAAAAGTAAGTTAAGCCCAGAAATGCTATGTTTGTGACAAAAAGAGTTTTCTCACTAAAGGAAAAATCAAATGTCTGATAGTCAGCAACCAAGCTGGTCATACTGTCAGGCTTTGGGGTAGTCTGATGGTAGTGACTGGTGTTCTATTCAAGTTTTGCTTTGGTCCCTTTTTCTTACATGAACACTTCTGAAGGTATTCAGAACCCATTCTGGAAAACTATTCAATGTTTTTTTCCATACTAAGTTAATCAGGTTAGACCTAACTTCATTTTATTTCTGAAGCCTTCTGTGATAGAGAAAGTTAAAATTTGGCTGAAAAGTTAAATTCTGTATATTTTGTTTTCATGTTTTATGAATATGAAATAATTTAAATTTTAATGTGTTCAAGTAATAATCTAGTGTTGTGGAAAACTGGTATCAAACTGAAACCTCTAATTCCTGGTATATTTTATTTCTTCTGTTTTACTGTCAGTGTTCTGTAAGCAGAAAGTTATGGTGTTCTTTTCCTGCTGTGTATTAGGCTACTTGAGGTGTTGCACCTCACTCAGGTCAGATGAGTACGAGTGAGGAACACAGATTACAGAGGTCCCAATGTACCTCTAGTGTTCTCTAGCCCAAAAAGTTATACACCAGCTCTGGGAGAGTGGTCTGTTCTCCTCACTGTTGCTGTGTCAGGATGGGGAAATGCTCACAACCTGAACTGCAAATGATGCTTTATGACATTTGTAACTTCCTGGAAGGACCTTGGCCCACACAAGGAAAGCTTGGTTCCTCTTCCTCTACTGCTTCACTTAGAGTATGAAAAGTCTGAGGTTTTAGGTGGTTTGGTTTGGGGTTTTTTCTCCCACAGTTGTAATTTTCTTTACCCAAGCTCTGGTGATTCCTCATGAACAGGAGGATGAATTGAATTGAATTTATCTGATCCTTCATTTATCTAATACAGTCAATATAAGTCAAAGATTTTAGACTTTTGATCCAGGCTTTTTTTCTTTTACCATTTTCTTAACTTTCAGCAATATTATGATTGTTGTCCTTGCACAGAAATTATAGTGATATACATATGAAATCACATAAGCAGAGTCAAGACACTTAAAAATCAGGAAGGAGTACTGGAAAATTGGGCAATGAAAAGTGTTGCTCCATTTGCCCTGTTAAGTGATAGTAGTACATACTGTCACTTGAACGCGTTCTGTATATTTTACTGCAGGCTTTTGTGACTGTGTTCAATATTTGTATGTCCTTCTGAATTTTCTTTGTAGATCCTGGCAAACAATCACTTTTGATAAACAGCCTGCATCTTTTATCAGAATAGTTGGAACTCGCAACACAGCTAACGAGGTAAGGAACTTCTAAAAAACCCTATACATTAATATACCACAGCACAGTTTTTCATATCTTGCAGTGAAATTGATAATGCCTTCTCAAATGTACATACTTATCTTTTTGCTGAGGCAATCTAGCAAAACACTTGAACAGTGTTATCATCTGTTCCTAGTTTTGACCTTTCCACACTACCATCAAATACTCCTATTGGGTTTGTTTTTAAATTAATCTTTATTTTGATGAACAATTAAAATGCCAATTTAGTGCACTAGAGAAAGGTGTATGGTCTCTGATATACTTGAGTTTTATCACCTGTATATTATCTTTTTAATTAATAAAACATAAGAAAAATCTCACTCATAAGAAAATCTTATTTGCGTAAGATTCTCTTATAAGTAATTTTCATATCTGGTAAATCAGTTGACTAATAGTGGCCAAATCAAGAGATTTTTTTCATTTTATACAGAAAAAAATACTTCATCCTAGCCCATCAAGTGCAATATCATCCCATCTTTGTTTACTTGTGCTTCTCTCTTTTCTAATCATTGTGTATTGTCTCAGATGATTTTACTCTTGACTTCAGTGAAACAATTTACAATATGTGAATTTAAGAGTATATGTAAGTCTTTGTGAGATTAGGATTCTATAGTATGAGATTATAAGAGGCACCAGCAGCTGGTTCCTAAGCACTGGGAGCACTGTCCAATAGCATTGTCTGTGTCCAGTTGTAGTGCAACTCTTGCAGAAAAATGCAGCACCAGGTATCAACATCTCAGCCAACAGCTGGAAAGTAGCTGACCAACCAACAGAACTGGGAATACAAATATTTATTTTGTGTTGCTGAGCGCTGTCTCCCACCACATGCAGTTCAGCCTTAATCAGTGAGTCCTTAGAATCAGTCAGAAGCTGCCTATGGGGTAGTACATGTGTGAAGAAGGCTTCTTCCATTACTGATCCATACTGACAGTCTTGTTTCCTCTCATGCCAGTGTTTGTAAATTCCCAACTCTTTGTTAAAAAAGAATGAGGTTCATTGCATAAACTCAGCAAACCAGACTACAGGAAACATTGCTTTCAACTTTGAATTCTTAAAGGCAGCTTTAAGCCCTGAAGAGCAATGGCCTTTTAGGCATCATTCTAATTTCAAATTGGTTACTATTTGCAAGGAATTTAATATCCTGTGTAATTTATATAGAGCGCTGCATAACTAGTGAAGATGAGTATGGATAGAGGTTCATGTAGTGTCTCAGTTGAATTATAAGCACATGCTGCTCTTTGTCTTTTCCTTTTTTGTCTTTAAAATATGCATCCAACACTAATTTCGTTTTTATTTTTTTTAATTATTTCTCCTAAAGCCTGTACAGGAGGAACATTGTCAGTGTGCACATATTACTAAATTACATTATATATATATGTATTAAATAGAGGGGCTGTAACATTTGGTCATAAATTTTAATTTTCTAAAGAAAGCAGCAAGATATTTTTCATATTTCCAATTTAAATAGTAACAGTGTAACCAAAGTCTTGGTATTTTCTATAGTCTCAGTAGTCTCTTCAGTAAGAATACAAGCAGTTTCCAGAATTACTTGCCCAGAACTACTTGTACAGTATGTCAAATCTTTCTCATTTTAAATAAAATATACTAATGGCAGCATGTTCTTATCAAGGAGTATTACTGTAATAGGTACAAAATACTCCTTACTTGTTCTACCAACACATACCTTTGAACTTTGAAACACAATCTGTACATCCCAAAGGGAAGAGTTGATTTTTGGAATTGAAAAGAAATACCATAAAATGTTTCCATTTAATGAATTCTTTAATCTTTTGAACTCATCTTTTCCTTGCCATGTTTTTCAAGTTTTGAAAGACATGATGTTCACAATTTTTTTTACCTGGAGTTTGAATAGTTTTTGGTATAGTAGAACATGATAGAAGTGTAACTTTCTGTTTTCTCAAGCTTACACACATCCTACTTTTATAGAGAAAAGAATTATTTCTCCTTGTCATCACTTATTTGTCAGACAGGTCACCTGATAGTTTATGTAAGTTTTCTCTTGTTTTTTCTCTTCAGTATTACTGACCTGGAAAGGACACCTAGTTGCTGATGTGAGAGCTTTATCTTACAAATTACTGCGCCAGTGTATATGCACTTGGCCTTCCTGCTTTGTGTGTCCGACCTCTCTTAAAATACCCATGAGAAGTAGGACACAATGTGTGTCACAGGATGATTCTGAACTGTCATCTTTTTCTTTTGAGAGAAGCACATGCAAGATTGTTTGTTTTAGTGATCCTGTTCTGAAATGCTTAATTCTGATACTGGATGAAGCAGCTGGGCTCGACTGTGCTTCTCAGGCTTAGGCTTCTCTCACATGCAGTATTCTTTATAAGCTGAGGTGGCAGAGTAACTGAGAATAATGTTCTAAATTCACAGGCTTGTCAATATGCCACACGTTTTGACCATTAAGAATTTAATATGAAAGAATCGGTAAAAATGAAAGTCACAATTTAAAATTGTGCACTTCTTTCTAGACTAGTACTAGCTAAATTTCAGTGCTATGTTTAAAAAAGCTGTATCACTATGTAAAGTGAGGTTTTAAATGAGGTTTTAAATGAGAAACATTATTATTATGGGATACATTAGACAAAATCTTTTCACTTAAAGACCTCCATCAAGGAAAGCAGCACTTATGGAGGTGCACTGATGAGAGAATGTTCTTTACTGCAAGGCCTTATCCTGAAAAGTGCAGCTGGAAAAAATTACAATAGCTGTTACTTTATAAACATGGGAGTGGGATGAGTACAAAGGGGACTTTTCTAGAAGTGTAGCTAAATACAAAAATTGGCTTCTCAAGAACTGTAGCAGATGGAGAGAATTCATGCCAGTATAGGAATTAGTTCAGCTTTAGGAAAAAACAGGAGAAATGCAGAGGAAAACCATTTTGTGCATGTGTGTCTATGTGTGGGTGCGGGTGCAGATTTGTAATCTGTTCATATATGTATATATAAAGGCATAGCAGTACATCTTTATGTGAGCAGGAGTGTATATATAGAAATGTAAGCATGTATTGCTATGTATCTGCATAAAAACCTTACACTGAGGGGCACAAGAAAGTATAATGGGGATTAAAAAAAAACCAAGCAGTGACTGAAGATTTTTTAAATTTGTTTTATGTATGCTGTCAGAATTCAAATTAGCTAGCTACATCCTCAGAAAAGAGCTGGGGCTACTGCAAACATGTCAGTGCAGATGTCTGGTCAATGTTCACTTGAGAAGGGATGGTCAAAAAGAATAATAGGATTTTAGGTTGTATTGAAGAAAATATAGAAAATACAATATTCTGTAGTCTTGTATGAGTATGCAGTATATCCATGTCTTGTTTATGTATTAGATTTTGCCCATATTAACTTAAAAGGGTCTGGGAAAGGGCAGTTAAGATTATAAGAGATTACCTTTGTTTGTGAGAAGAGCTTTAAAGACCTGGTCTACTTGCAAGAAGAATAATAGAAGATGTCATAAAAGTATACAAAATTAAGACAAGATAATAAGTTTAAAATTCAGGATTTAATATTCATCAAGCTTTAGCTTTAAGACTACAATGCATGTAGTAGCAAATTTTAAAGCAGTGTTTGTATGTGGCAAAGCTGTGCAATTCATAGCAATGAGAAATCATATGGAAAGAAGTTTTGTAACAATTTTAAAGAGTTCCTCCCCCTTCTCCTCCCAGGCTCTTCAAGAACAAGTAGAAGTAAGTAAAGTAGAAAAGAAATTGGAAAAAATGCTTAAGCACATGGTCCTCTTACTCTAAGATACAGTCACCTGTACACTAGTCCCAGGTATTGTTTGAATCATCAGAAAATGATCACTGTTTCAAACGGAATATTTCATCTAATGAAGCAGCAGCCACCTTGGACACTCTGAATGCCTTTCTACATACTCCAGGACATGTCTGTAGAGCTGCCACTGTTATTACAGCAGAGGGCAATCTTGAAATAGAATCATGTTGGCAATGATTTAAATTTCATTTCTAGTGTGCATGAACATCCAGCCTTTTAAGGAAGTGATTAGATCATAACATGTGTTTAAGACAATTAATACAATTGTTGTTATTATCCAATAGTATGTAGTAGGTATTTCTGCTACTTGCAAAGAGAAAAATCATTTACAAATATCCCAATCTGCTTTGGAAACATCTTTCTGATTTTTAGTGCCATATGTAAAGGTTGGTATAATTTGAAGGCCGCCTCTTGCTCCAGTGCTTTCCCTGTCTAATGTTTATTGCCCATGAGTAAATGTTTTTGACCTCATGTATTTTGTTGGATTACTTTGTCACTGATCTGGCCTGCAGACTTCCATATAGACTTCCACATAGACTTCCACATAGACTTCATCTTACTTTGCTCATGCTTTTGCCAGCATTGAATTGTTTTGCTTTATCTTCGTTTTTTGTTCTCTCCAGGTGTTTCACTGTGTGCATTTTGAGTGCCCAGCACAAAACAGTACCCACAAGGATGAGAGTAGTAAGGAAGTAGCAACAACAGAAGTGGGGACTGGTGGACAGTAGCTTGTTTCTTGCCCTGTTGGAGCTGCAAGCACCTGGTTCCCTGCATTCCCTTCATGGATCCACCTCGCATTCTCATGTTCACCAACCATAAAGGAGGTTGAAAGGGAGCTTTTGCTGCCCCACTGACATTCTGTGAAATTATTCAGAACCTTCTTGTGCTGGCACCTTTTCTTTCTTTGTGAATGAAGGGGACCATGTCTGAAAGCTGGAAGTATTGAAATGGAAAAGGCTTTTTCCCAAGGACATGAAGAGACTGTTTCACTCTCCTCGATTTGTTCAAATCAGGCTGGTCTCCAAGGGGGGAGAAAATAGTTCTTCAATTTTCATCAAGTACCCCATTAACACCCTACCTCTCTAATCTAACCAAGGCAAGGAAAACAGAAGGAAATAAAGGCAGAGCTACGGTGGAAATCTAAAATTACTCAAGCAGAATGGAAAGCATATGAAATAAGTATTTGTTCCCCAGAGGCTTTTATTAGCAAAAAAAAATGTTTATGGAATACATCAGTCCAGAATATATGTTATTTTTTAAAGTGGTTCTTCACCCGTATTCCTTTGTAACTAGTAATTTGTTTTAAAATAATTTTGATTCTGTATTCCACTTTGTTTCTTATTTTTGGCTATAGCAAGTGCTGTACAGTAGATTAAGGAAGTATCAGACGTCTACCTGCTGAGATGCAAATTCTCTCATTCATCAGTGGGATGACAAGAAAAGCATTCATCATATCAACAAACTAATTAATGTATCTATATTAATCTTGACCTTAGTTGACTTTTCAAAGTACAAAATAGTCATTTCCTACATTCAAAAGGAACTTCCTAAATCAAACATCCATCTTGAAGAAAATAGTACTTTTTCACTCCTGAAGATGATTATTTAAATTTTTCCTGCCTAAGACAACTTGGAACAGAACATCAAAAATGTTTGGTTTAGAAAAGTGGAACTCCATCTGGTCACTTACAGGCAGTTGTTCAAATATCAAAAGAAGAATTTGCAGATAAATTACATTTTTCCAAGAAGAGTTTCTTTCCAGTCTGGAGCTAAAAATTCAAAGGCTGTGTATGCATTCACATTTCTCATGATCTTCATAAAATGTGATGCTTTTGCCTGTATTGTAAAAGATCTGGTTCTTACTTTACAGTCACAGAATTTGTTATCCATCCATATCTGTCTGGATTACATTGCCTGCAACTTTGCTTACTCTATTTTCACACTGATGATGTAATCTCTTACTCTCCAGATCTGCATGACTTTTAGGAAGAGCTCCATGTTGGTCTTTCAGTATGGGATAAAGAGATTTTGTATGAAGACAAATGTTGATGTAATTGGCAAAATTGATTAGGATGGTTGTTCCTCCACACAAAGTATATTACATTGGAAATGTCAGCTAACCAGTTTTATGAACTTGGAATTTCCTGTGGTGATAAATAACCTTGTCAGAAGAAAACAAAGCTAGTGCAGGATAAATATGGTTTTCCTTTACATAACCATAGTGATAAAATGAGCTATATCAACAGAGCAAATTGTATGTTAATTTATCACACTACTTAATTTGAAATAATTTCCCTGTTGGATACTAGTTGTGCTAAACCCAAGAAGAAATATAATCAGTGGTAGCAATGAATCAGATGATATTTCAAATAAGAAAAGCATCCCTTTTCATTCAAATAAAATTGATTAGGCTTTATCAATAATATTATAGTATTTTTCATTGCCAAATTACAATTTAGTTCTGACATTTGCATACAGTTCCCTCCCTTCCTACTGCTGTGTTCTGACTTGTGAATGTCTGTTGGTGGAGATGGATGCCCACTGTGCTGTATAGAGTTTGTAATTCATGTGCCACAGCTGCCTTAGACAGTCTGGAGTACTGAGGCAGGATACTGCTTGTGCCAGGCACCTCCCAGTCTGCAGGGCTGGTTACCTCATGGCTTAACAGCCTCTGGAGCATGAAAGAATTGAGACCAGCTACTGAGGATACCACTCTCTTGTTTATGTATAAGTCCAAACTGTTGGAATTTTTTTCCCTTTAAATATAAAAGCAGAAGACTTTTCCAGTTGCAATTCATGCTGGAACTACTGAGATGCCTGAAGCATTTCTTGCTTTTCATAGATAAGTCCTTGCATGGCAGTGGTGGCATTTCTTTGCAGTTTCATCAAACAATTCTGCTTTTCTCAAATTGTGGATAAGCAAAGGGCATAACCTCCTAGCTGTTAGCTTTTAGTAGCCACCATTGTAGAGAATGTTAAAAAAAACCTAGAATCAAAAAAGGTTCTGCCATCTGTTCTGAGTCTAGGCTGTCACAGAAAGAATGGTATTTTTCCATTTGTAATCCTTGACATGCGCAGTTAATTTTTATGATACAAATAAGCCTTGTAGACTATAACCTACAGAACATTTTTTGATCTTGTCCTGTAACTCACTATGGAACAGAAATGTCTCTTTATTTCCCATGACATTCATTCTCTGCCAAGAATCTGGATGAACATATCCTGGTATCTGATATTCCCAAAGCGAAAACTCTGAGGTCCTATAGACCCTTCAGTTTCCCATCCCCATAAATCAATAAAAAGAAAAAAAACAAGTTTGAATTGTCCCTTCATGCAGGTGAATAGCAATTTTTAGTATTGGACTTCTTCTCTGTGATAATGGCCTTTCTCAGAGTCTTTATTTAGTGTTGCTCTGAGAACCTGTCATCAAGGTGAGCCCACTGAGCTCCCAGGCTTTTAAGGCAAGCCCTGCTGCAAGCCCTTCACACTTTCAACCTTTACCCTCTTTATTTAAAGAAATAAAGTTTACAGAGAGCTGAACTATGCTGGGTCTTCTAATATTGCCCACCAACAAACACCCCTAAAACCTGTATTGCCTAGAAGAGGTCTCTTGTCTTAAACATTGTGGCAGCAACGTATTAGTAGTGATAAAGGAAGATACAACACACAACTGATTTGTGGTTTTGTGTGAATGTTCTCATTCTTTCTAATTACTGTCTGTGTTTATGGACTCCCAGTGTCAGATATACTTGCTGTATATTCCTCTGAAGTTTTTTTTTCTTTTTTTATCTTTTCCTTCCAGTGAAAGTAAGTTGTGCTGTTAACAGCTTAGTATTAGGGTTTATCAGAGTGATGAAATACTGTAATTATTCAGAACTGTGTAATCAGTCATATTCTATTTACAACAGGGTTAGAGCAGAACTGACCAGGTACTCATTGCTTTCTTATCAGAAACTACAAAATAGACCTGTTGTTAGAGTTCTGCATAATGGAAATAACTATACTGACACTATTGCGTCATTGATTCTATTTGGTACTTCAGGATCTTTAAATTCCCCAGGCCTCCTTTTCTCAGTTTTACTTCCATAGGTTGAATTGAGGCTTAGACTTAACTCCTGTGGAGCTCAACAAAGGTCTTACTAAAATCTTTTTATTTAGTTAACTTTTCCCAAAAGAAGATAAAAGGGTTTTTATTCACAGAATGCAAGGGAAAATAATTATCTGAGAAAATTAATTTTTGAAGTGAGCAAACATTGTGCAGCTTACCATTTTTCAAGATGCTTTTCAAGCCATTTCCAATCAGCTTTAAAACAAGTTCAAATGGCTGTTAAATGGAATTACAATGACAGAAGTTAACCCAAGTCTAATTTAAAAGACAGTACAGAGGAGAAATCATTAATTTTGTTAGAGTAAGAGCTCTTCTTCATTGCAGTTTCCTTCTTTCAGAGCTCCATTTCTTTCTTTTCTCCATGAAAATCAGTTTTTCTTATTTATTATGACAACTCATGTAAAAGCTCAGTGCTTCTCAGCATTGCTGAAAAATTCAGTTTAATGCATCTTCATCTTTACTAATGACAACTTAGAGAATTTTCAGTTGAGTACCTGACTTGATGAGAGTTGGTTTCCATGAGAGAACAAAAGAAGTCTGTAATTGTTTCAGTCTAATTAAATTTTCAGTACAAAAATTAGAAGACAAAGTTAATGCCATTCTTGTCTGATTGTTGTGTCATCGTAGTTCTGGTTATAAAGTGATGCCCACTCAGAGACACTTAATAAGGGATTAGAACTTAGATTTGATTTCACATGCTTTAGATTGCATTTCTCTATGAAGATATTAATTGGCTTATATTTTGACAGGGGTTAGTGTACTGTCAAATAAACAAGTGAATGTGTTGGTAATTTTGTTGTTGTGGCTAGAGTAGTAAGCAAATTATTAGAGCCTGTAAGAGTTAATGTATCCAAGAGCAAACATTTAGGCTTGTGCCTCATTATATCAGTTGCCAGAGGACTAAACCATGCTTCAAAAATAATTGTAGATCCCTGAGGATGCTTGAGGCCTGGTTTCCATCCCCATCTCTCAGTTAATGGTTCTATTTAGGTTAGAATTGTTAGCTCTCTCTGAACTGGTTATTGTTGTTGTTGTCAGTTGTACTACTTAACTCATATATATATATGTAGAAGCTCCACAAAGCTTTGTTCAGGATACAGAGGTAAAGGTCCTGGGTCAAGTTTTAGGAGTGCCTAAATATTCACACACACACACACACACACACATATATATATATGCATTAAATTGAGGTGGTAGCTAATTTAGTTTGAATTTAGAACAGGTTCTAAAGCTCCAAAATGAAAAAAAAGAAAGATAAAAAAAATCTGTCCAGGCAGATGCGAAATGCTGCTGTTGTGGTATGGCAGGATGCTGGTTGCTTTAAAGATGCAAATGACTAAAAAAGGTACAGCAAGCCAGTCCAAAGCTTTTGTCCAATTGTTAAATATTGGCAACTTGGCTGTAGTGAGGTGTAGACAATATAAAGCAAGTTAAGTGCTCATCTCAAAGATGGATGCAGTTCAAAGAACACAGATATTCCTCCTAGCTACCTTGTCTGCCGTGGCTTGCAGTGTTTACAGAGTGAACCTTCATATGACTTCTGTTACCTGCTCAAAACACCCCGTGGTCTTTTTGGCCCTTCCCAAGCTTTCATTGCAAAGCCTTGGCTGAGGTAATGACAAAGTCCTACTCACATTCCATGGTGGAATCTGGGTCTGTGTTTAAACGCTTACAAGAAAAG
The DNA here is from genome assembly GCF_965178545.1 of Coloeus monedula. Taxonomy (NCBI): domain Eukaryota; kingdom Metazoa; phylum Chordata; class Aves; order Passeriformes; family Corvidae; genus Coloeus; species Coloeus monedula. The sequence continues at coordinate 33,882,288 of NC_138782.1, forward strand.
TTTTAAAATCACTCTGCAACCTTTTTTAACATAAAGCCCAAATTAAAAAGTGCAGCACAGTATGAGGAAACTACAGTTATCTGTCATATGCCAATGTACTGACTTTCTGTGCAACCACATACCAGTTTTATCACACTGCATGTGTTTGATTACTATGGTATGTCCAAATGGTGGGAGTGAAGAATGATCTTTGTACACCCATGGCATTACACATTTTCACACAGCCAGTCATTAGAGAAGTACATCTCACACTGTTCCTTGCAGCCTCATACAATAATACAGCTCAGTGTTCTGAAAAAATGGTACTTGATCTCTAACATGAACGTAATGGAATTGGAGTACAGATTACTAAAAATTTGAATGAGTGGTGGCATCACCCTGCACAGGTGTAAACATGCCTCTCCAGTGCCTCCTACTACTTTAGGCCCTGGGTTATCACTGCACTATTGGTAAAATGAACTTTTACTCATCCTTTTTGTACTTACCATCTTGGCACATCTATTCTCTGTGTGGCTGCTCAGTTAAAACAATTGTTTTCAGAATTATCGTCTGACTCCTGAAAACTGGCAGATATACATCAGTAACTTCAGTCAATTATATTAAGTAGTCTGAGGAATTTACAAAATTAATCTATATGGTTCTTTACACCAAATTCTGTGTCCAAAAGGTACCAGCTGAGTCCTGAAATATCAAGTGAGTTGGACAGTATTACTGCTCAGATGAGCGTTTGATATGCCGTGTAGTCCAAGTGAATAGTAGTTATCACAGCTGCTTTCTGGAGAGGAATCAGGGAATCAGAGAATGACGGGGTTGGAAGGGCCCTTAAAGATCATTGAGTTCTCACCTCCCTGCCATGACAGAGACACATTTCACTAGACCAGGTTGCTCAGAGCCCCATCCAAGCTGGTCTTGAACGCTTCCAGGGATGGGCATCCACAGCTTCTCTGGGCAACCTGTTCCAGTGCCTCACCACCCTTACAGTAAAGAATTTCTTCCTAATACCTCATCTGAACCTACTCTCTTTCAGTTTGAAGCCATTCCCCCTTGTCCTGCCACTACATGTCGTTGTAAAATGTCCCTCTCCATTTCTTGTAGGCTCCCTTTAAGTACTGGAAGGCCACAGTCAGGTCATCCCAAAGCCTTCCCTTTTGCAGGCTGAACAATCCCGATTCAGCCTTTCCTTCATTCATGTAATTTTTGGTCTCTGTCACCTGTCTGTTGTCACTGTACTCCTGAGCTATAGTTACTAGGTGGTGAGACTTGTGCTTAATACCTAGAATCCAATAAATGTGTTTAACCACAGATGTTAAGAAATTTTTGTCTTTACACAAAACTATTAGCTTGTGCTTTTGAAACATGGTCAGGCCATACAGAATTGGCTTTTGGGCATCCTCTGTAGTCGTCTGTTGGGTTTTTTGAGTTACCTTCAGTTGCTAAAAGATGGTAAGATTCCTCACAGGAATTTCTCATAGAGATTTGTCATGCTGAGAAATGGCTTTTGAAACAAACATGGCAGGTTCACTGCTGGAGAAAAGAGGCAGGTTTCTTTTGCTTCTACATGCCAGGATCCTGTTTGGGTTATTCTCTAAGTTTGGTTTTGCTATTTTTAATAAAAAGGGTGTCAGTGTTGTGGGATTTGGATCTGTTTCAGGAATCATGTCACTTATTCATTTTGAGAGGTAAATACATAAATGAATGTTTTTATGCAATAATACAAAGCTCATGAGGCTTGGATGATTAGATTAGATATATCACTTAAAGCAGGAGCTGGAGTTGGAAGGAGAAGTTTGGGGGAAAGACTGGTATGGAGTTACATGGTTGCATCTGTGCATTTATAGCGATGGAAATATATGTTATGCAAGTTGAAGTGACTATTTGCAAAGATGTGTTTCTATATGGGCTTTTTTTTGTTAAATTATGGAATTCTGTTAAGGAATCTGTCACTCATCTGAATATGAGTGCTAAAAGAGAACATAGGAAGTGAAACTTTAGTAGTTTTTTATGGAAAGAGCAACACAAAGATACAATTCTTATGGCCTGAGCTAGTTCTGTTTGTCTCCAATCTTCCCAGCTCTTACTTTTTCCTGCATGCTTTCCCCAACTTGCTTGTTCCTCCTTTTCTTTTCCTCTCTATGCAGCATCATATCACTATTGCTGGGGTGTTCCCTGTAACTTTCCTCTGTATTGTGATATATTAAGGAATTATAAAAAATTATTTATTTTTACCTCTTTGTCATACACTGAGTAAAATATCATTGTCCCCTTTCATTCACATCAGACTCTAGAGGCAACTACCACTAGCCTGTCAAGTCCTAGTGAGCAACATTTGAATTTGGCTGTCTGTGGATGTGTGAAATACTAGTCCTTTTGCACCTTGTACTTCCATGATCTGTTTACAACCTGTTACCCTTAAGAGGAAAATCAGTAAGAAGTTTACTGTTGACTTAGGAAGTAGGTCAGGTTTTATGCTGGCTTATGTAACTTAAGTTTAAATAGAAATTAAAATATTTCTTTCTCACCATGATACACCAGATACGTGCTCAATTTGCTAGTTGGGCATTGTCCAAGGCATTAATTGTATGTAAGTGTTCTTTTCTAAGTAAACTGCATCATCAAGAGTGAATCTTGAAAAAATTCATAACTTTTCAGTGTCCCTCTGTGAAGGTATTTCAGCTGTCCAGGGATCCAGACACCCTACTGAGCACATGGACTCATTTTGGGAAGTACAGTGTTACTTCACAATTTGGACCCCATGTCTGTTAACCTTGTCCAGTCTCTTGTAAAGTGTTCTTTCCTTTTTGCTTTGCTCAGTTTCACTATTGTCTCTGATTTTCTTTTTTAAGTGAATGTTAATATTCAGAGCCAGGCTAAACAGAAGTTTATGCTTTAATGAACTTTTTCACTCATTCTCTGTTAGCAGCTCCTCTTTCTTGACAGACAGTAATTTAAATCCCTTTTACACTATGTTAACCTCCCCTTCTCTGTAGCAATTATAATGGTATCTCGAAATTTTTGTGCATTAAATCCCTTTCCTTCTTTCATATAGAGTGGTTCTAAACTACCTCAGACTTTGTTGTGAACAGGTACGAGTTTCAGCTACAGTTTTTAGACTTTATCATAGTCTTTGAATGTTCTTTAAGCGCATGTGTGTGTAGCAAAATCGGCCTGCCCAGACCCTGATTTCATTTTCAGGAATACTGTCCCAAGTGAGACATGTAATTGGGATAAATTCCCAGCCACACCTGTTCAGGCTCTCGCTGATACCTCTTTCAAGAAAAGCTTTTCAGGAGTGCAGCTTCTTGCACGGGAAGTGCTTCAACTTTCTCTTTGAAGGGACATGATGCTCCTGCACTGGACAGCTTCCACCTCTCCATTATCGTGACAAGGTCAGAAAACTGCATCATCAGGCCTCCATTCCTGGCTGCAGGATCCGTGCTATTGCACTGGACTGTGCTCATGCTATGAGAATAAACCCCACGTGGTGTGTTCTGATGACCTTGCTGACATTTTATTGTCATTTTATACTGCAGCAGATATGCATTACCAACCCATCGGGCTAGTTAAGGTTTCAGGTAAAATGGTGGTTTCAGATTGTGCTGCAGTGATCCAGTTGATAACTTTGGGAATTGTCTGGTTTTGTAAGTTATCCATTGAACAACCCAGCAAACCTTGTTAGTACTGATTTCCTTTTCACCAGCAGACATGCACATCATCAAACAAGCATTTTGTAACATGGAATTTTCAATGAGCATCCAGAAAAAGAAGCATCCCAATTATTTCTTAGTAGCAATGTGTGTATTTGTAAGGAAAGTTTTAGAATTATTAAACTGCTGTAAGCTATTTTGTGCATGCGCTGGCTTTGTATTAACAGTTTGTATTAACAGCTGATAAGCAGAGGGCTGTGGCAAACAAGGAAGGCTGGCTGTGGATTTTACAGTTTCAAAGAGCAGCGGAGTGCCAGAGTGGATGCAGGACCAGACAATGCTCAAAGCAAATCATAAAGTGAAACTGTTGTGCTTTGTATTTATTTCTTTGGGGATTCTTCTTCAAAGTATTTAACTTCACAGGAAAATATAGAGTATATTTAAAATAGTAATAACTAGAGGTACACCTTTTCAAGAATGAGAGAGGTGTGATTTGAAAAATAAAGTGATCTTTTGTGCTTAACTGCTTGTCTGTACTTTTATTATCATAATGTTAGAACCTGTCTGATGCTGCTCATATATATACGCATGTGTGAATAGAAAACTCTGGGCAGAACTGTATTGATTTCTCATCACAGCAAGGAAGTCAATAACTTCATCATTGATATATTAACTCGTAATGGCACAGTCTTAATATCAACAGAGAAAATGCTGGTGATTTTCACAGTGATTTTCAGTCCAGTGCGCATCCATGAAGCTACTGCAAATGTTTGGACCAACAGCTGCTGGGTGTTGCTACCAGGATGTGCTGCTACACTCTCTGGATGAAGTGTATGAATGAGGATTTCACTTAATTTCACAAAAATGTGGGCAAATATTGTGAGACTTGGGATTGTGTTTTCAAAAAAAAAAAAAAAGGCTTAATTTTTTTCAGAGGTTTGTAGCTGATAAACCCCTTGATTTCCATCAGACTACCATGAAAGGTGGGAGTAATGAGTGTTTGATTCATGAATATTAGACCTTTATCTTCCTGGCTTTTCAGCCTCACTTATTAAACAGAATTTCTGTAAGCCTTGCCTGGATTTCAGAACTTCATGCCCTAAAGCAGTGACTGTTCTCCAGTAACAATGCTACATTCCTCTATCATATCATCTTTTAAACATTTGTAACTGTGTCATGCTATTTCCTTCATAAAAGTACATAACCTTTGTTATCTAGAAAGTAGAGAGGTCAAACTCAAAAAAAGATGATACTAAGTTGTAAGATCAAGCTGAGGTACCACAGCAAACCATACAATGCCATAATGTCATTAAATCAAATTTCTTTTGTGTCTTGATTAGTCATACAGTAGTAAATATAGCTGACAGTTATTATTAGATTTTGAGAATAAAAATGAGCTTTTTAAGTGTCAGATCCTCCTGTTCATTTTAGAAAGCAGATGTGTAGATTCTGAAGCACAAGCTTCAGAATGCCATAAATTGTGACACGTGGAAATACTGAGGTAAAAAGCCTTACTTTAGAAATGATGTGTGCATAATAGGGTACAGGCTGAAAGTAAGCCAGAAAGTGGTATAATCCAGGCAGTGAGAAGAAGCTCACACTGGAGCCATCTGCATTCCCATGCCATGTGTTTCAAAGTTAAAAAGAGAGTCAATGATTTTTGCTGTCTTCACAAATCAGAGGCCTCTTGAGGCCTTTGGGAAATTTTCATTGCAGCCCTCAGCAAAATTTTGATTGTGTTCAAGATAATGCCATTTGTACTGAGTGCTGGATCTATTAGACTAGAAGAAAAAACACAGTAAAGCATAGAGAGGAGGAAAAAGTTGGATGAGAACAAAGCTAAGAATAAAGATTCTTTCTCCTTGCTCTGGTAAGGGTCCAGTTTATCTTTGTGCTTAGGCTTGAGCAGGGAGGGCTCATGAAGGGAGTGCAGACTGAAGTGGAAATACAGCTGCCTTTCCAAGCAGTAGTGGAGTGCAGTCAGCACTGTCACTGCTACAGCCTGAGGATTTATTTCAAAGTTGTTTCTAATTGTAAGTGATGGGCTTGCTTGTTAACGAGCAGTGGCACTGAAGCTTAAAACACCATGACACATCATTTGAGTATGAGCTGGAAAGACCAGATACAGATCAAATCACAATCATTTTATCTTTATAGTACAAAGCAAAATGCACATAAACAGGACATTTTTGTTGCTTATTCATTTTGTATTTTACCCTCTATTAACTGCTGCTTAAATATCCTTGTAGGCTGTGTTAATTAAATTAAACATCCTGGAAAGTAGGCAATGGTTGCCTTATAGCTCAAGGCAAAAAAGAAATAATCATATAAAATCTTATTTGAGTCCCTGTATTTCCGTGCTTTGCCATTCTCTTCTCTTTTTCTCATCCTATAATGTGCTGACCTTCTGCAGCTGGAAAAGTGTGTGGGTTTTGCCTTAAAAGCAAGAAATGAGGTATAGAGATAAAAGCATATATCCCATTTAATACGAGTAGAGGCATCACAAAAATACCCCTTGTTGCAGCTGAGTCATTGGGAAGTGCCTGGTCTATGCAGTACCAACTTTAGTCCTGTTTATAGATGACTGTTCTTTGTTGTCTGCTTCTTAAGGTGGTAAACATGAACTTAGAGGTTGATGTTTAAATTACTAATTATTTTTCCTTGAAGACTGCATGTCTCGGGGAGAAACTGAAATATTCACAAATCTTCACCCCCCTCAGCAACAAACTGTCTGATTGCACAGGAACCCTTCTGGCTTGCAGAGAGGGCCAGGGCTGGTTGTTCTGGATGTATTCATGGAAAGACATCTGTAGCTCTGTTTGATCAAACACCTCCCTGTGTTGTTTGGATGTCAATGTTCACAGCATGTGTATAAGGGAGATCGTGGTATTCTTAGCGCTGAAATACCACCATCTCTGGAATAAAATCAAGTTGGCAAGAAGGAGGTATTTTTATAATACAAAAGGTATATTTCGTTTTCTATCATCTGGACATTATTTTTTGTGAGGGGGCATTCTACACAAGAACAACAGTTGCCTATGACAACTGAGTTTCTTTTTGGAAACCTAATATACCCAGTAGATCAGTGGTATCCTTGTGTTCATTGACTTCTTTAAGGCACTAAATGTATTTGTGAGTTAATTATATCCTCTACAAAAACCATCCTGAGTGTGCCCATTGTGTGTCTGTTGGGGAGGAAATGAAGATGGCCCACCCTGCTGTGCGCTGTGCAGTAGCTTTTACATTTCCACATCTGCCAGGTCATATGTATGCTTTTACCTGAGACTTGCTGGTCAGTCCCCAGTTTCATTCATAGTCCTTCACTCACACTCGTGGTGTGGTTTTTAAAAGACACAAGCCACTGCTTGCCACCTGCATGTGCTGTGTGTAGGTGATGAACCTGCCCTAGCCAGGGAAGGACAGCTACAGAATAGCCAAGGGCTTTCGTCATCTTCAGAATCTCAGAATCAATTAGATGGGAAAAGGCCTCTCAGATCAATGACTCCAGTCTTTGACTGAACACCACCTTGTCAAATAGATTATGGCATTAATTGCCATTTCCAGTCATTTCTCAAACATCTTTAGGGATGGTGACTCCACCACCTCTGAGTTGTCCATTTCAATGTCTAATCACCCTTCCTGTGGAGAAATTCCTCCTGATGTCCAACCTGAACCTGTCCTGGCACAGCCTGAGGCTGTGTCCTCTTGTCCCATCGCTGGTTGCCTGGGAGAAGAGGCTGATCCCCACCTGGCTGCAGCCTCCTTTCAGAGAGTTGTAGAGAGCAATAAGGTCACCCCTGAGCCTCCTGTCCTCCTGGCTAAAATCCTCATGGAGATGTAACTGCTCTCCAGTGCATCCTCCCTGATCTACCCTTAGCTACTGCTTTGGGTACTCTCAAATAGTTTGATCTACTGCCTGGAGCTCATGCATGGGCAAGAGCAGAGACTGAGACACAGCTGTGCTTGTTTAATACCAAGACCTCTTTACCTTGTAGGTGATGCCTGCTCGCACATATTTCTGCACATCTGATGTATGCAAATGGCCACAAGCAAATGAGCTGTGCTCATGCACATGCTTTGCTAAGGAGAGATCCCAAATTCGATACAGAGAATTTGTGAGCTTTGAAAATATGGGCTGGTGTATCCTTAGGTAGTAAGCTTTGTTACAGGTTCCAGGATTGCTGCTTAAAAACCATGTGAAAGTGATTCTAGCAACAATTACTCCTAATTGCTCTTGCCTTGGAGATGCATGAGACCAAGTCTGTGCTCTATTCAGAGGTACTTACTTTTTGATAAATAGTCATTTTGCAGCTTGATTTAATGGTTTCGTTAGGCACAACATGTACGAAGAAATCATGCACAAACAAATGTAGTTGCATACATCAATGAAGGGCATGGTAAGAGTATTAGAAATTTGCTTAAGGCACAGCTGAGGCTGTGTGGTGGAGTTCTGTAAGTGCATTCTGTTTACAAGGCAAATTAGTATCAATCCATCATTGCAATGTGTTAAACTGATGCCACTATAAGGATCTGAAGAGGTCTTGCTTTCCAACAGTCTAATGAAATGAACACTTACAATGTGTATTTTAAGAAAGGAGAATATGGTAGAAATAGATCTATTTCTGTCAGGTGTGTTCTTTATGCTGAATGCTCTGTGCTAAACCTCTGCATAAATATCCTTGTTGTTTTAATTCAGGTGTGACATTATCACATTTTGTTATCAGCTGCTGGGTGAAAAGATACTTTTGCCAAGGTGCTGACATAGTATGGTTTTATTGCTACTTACACTGCTCAGACTTCAGTAGCACATGATGGAGGTGATGCTTTATTTTATAGACATATTTCTAAACTAAAGTTTCACTATTAATAAACAGATAAATGGGGGTTTATTAATATAAATGGAATATATGTCACAATGATCCTTTAGCCATGCTCTAAGCTATATAGTGTTAGTAGAAGTTTGCTGCCAATATATAAACTTACATTAGTTATATTTTGATTTATCTGGTTATTAATGATAATACCAGATGGAAATGACTACCTTTGGAAGTGAATGGAATAAGGAAAGGAATTACCTGTGCTTTTGATGCTGTCATAGTATTGTCTTGATTAAAACCTAGTAGGGGGATAAAAAAGCACAGCTTTGCAATTGAGGCTGTTAGAAGAAATGCAGTTTTCAGCAAAAACACAGGAGATAACAGCAGGGGTGTACAAATATTCCCAGTAAACAGCTTTCCAGTTGATGTGTACAGTTAGCTCTTTTTGCATATGTTTAATGGTCCTGCTCTCTTGTCCTGCTCCCAGCAGCTTTCATCCTTTTGTAACTCCAGCATGGAGGGCTTTCTGCCAGTGACAGTTCTGTTCCCCAACTCCCAAGTTCAATCTACTGAAAGGGCAATAAAGCCCTATCATTACTACACAGACATTTTCTTTGTCCATGTTCTCATACAGGCTTGGTGCAAAGGTTTATTTAAATGGTGGGAAATGCCAGTAGCTCCTTTGTCAAAAGCATCACTCCCCAGCTGCAGACCTGGGGAAGTATTTGGGCAGAGAACACTGAATACAGGGTTAGTACTTTTAAAGTCTTAAAAACTAACTGGGGGAAGTTTGGGCACGATTGTGATTTCGTATTAGCCCCTGATCAGAACAGCCAGCAAGCTTCAGTATTCTTTCTACTTTTCCGGAAGTAGGAGCAATAGTATAAGCATACATATGTTATCCTGCATATTTTATGAGATCTGAATTCCCCATTAAACTGACCTTTCTTTTTGTTTCAAACTCAGCTAGGCCCCATGACATCCAGCAAGAAATCCTGTAATTTTCTAGCATTTGCCAGATTCAGGTTTGACTGATGGTGTGTTTAAGAACTTCCACTGTCCCTCGCACTGGCACACAGCTGTTTGGGGTTGTTTGGGGCTTCTAGGACACAACCAGGGTGAATAAAACATCAGCTCAAAGAGAATGCTGTTTTCCCTTCATGTCATTGTTAATACTGGCAGCCTCAGAAACACAAGCCACAAGTTTACTAATACTCCAGGGCATTTTCTTTCTTGTTTTCCAAGCATTAACTCTGAACTGCTCCCCGTGGTAGCTGCTTAGGGAAATGACTGTCCCAATAACTTAAATGCCACGATTTCTAAGCTTAACTGTTACACATTTCAGATATTCTCTCAGTGGGATAAGAAAACAGGAAGGCAGCTTATTATTCACCTTCAGAAAATGATCCTCTAGCCAGATTTATGTATATGAAGTAGCTCATCAAAGGGCCTGGCACTTCACTTCAGGCTATCATATGATCCATAGTCAAGGAGATGCTCTTGTAAACATTGCAAGGATTTTTTCCTCTCTGAAGGAGATAGGAGCTGATGAAACATGAATATTCAGTGCCACAACAGCCAGTTGACCTACAAGTAAGGCTAGTGTCTACCTGTAGCAGTTTCTAAGGTCAAGAGATGACAAAATAGTTTAGATCATCTGCTTTCCAAGGCTGTGAAATCCTGACTCTCTATGCAGTTAGCTGAAGGTAGGCTGAACGCTGAAGCTGGCAGATACCTATATTATGTGTATTGAATATGATCTCTAATTGTCTCCACTGATTGCAGTAGTGGGTAGCCAAATCAACCATGCTGTTGGGCAAGACAAAGATTTATGTGCCTTCTGATAAGACACCATAGGGAATGCCCATAGTTGCCTGTGGCAATCCTGTATCAAGTGTACTGTTTGACTTTTATTCCATTAAGATGCTTCTGCAATATCTACATCCAAAACATTAAATGTTTTCAACTTGATTACAAGTTTGTATCAAGGTGACTGCAGTACAGTCTCTGTCATGGATATCACTTGCAGCACCTCCCTGGTGACATAAGATCACAGTTTTGCTAGTCATCTAACTGAAGAAAGTATTTGCTGCTAGGTACTGTGCAAAAGTGTTATTTCAGGTGTAGTTTGGAAGTGTTGGCTGGCCCATTTTGTGTCAAGGAAGGTAACTAACATATTCTGTTCCCCTGAAAATATTCTAGAAACTATTAGGTAACAAGTGTTTTGTGGACTGTACTTCTGAGAATGTGAAGTAGCAAGTTGCTTTAACACTATACTCTTAAGTGAAAATAAAATTGCCCATTGTTTTTTGAGTGATTTTGATCTTAAGGTTGATAGGCAGATCACAGTCTTGTTTTTCTCAAGATTAATGGGTTTCTTTACCTTTCTCCCCATTGTGTTTTTCCTTTTCCCTCCACCATCAGAGCCAAATTACTAAAACATATCAGATGCTGACAAACAGAAAGACCCCCTTCTGCGCTTAATTTATCAAGAAAGTGCTAAAAAATTTAGCTTTTTTTGTTCAGTTCATCATTTTGAGAAGTTGACAGTACGATGTATCATCACCAGCCATGTGACAATGCTAATCCTGCACCACATTCTCAAGGGAGATTTTTATTGTAAAACTTGACACATAGTGTATCAAGGTAAACAAAATACATTTAGGAAAACAGCAGTTTGCTACTTTGTGCAGTTAAATATCTCTCTGGCTCTTTATCAGTGCTGAGACAGAGTTTCCGCTAATCTCAGCAGCCTCAGAATCTGGGCTCTGGTAAAGGTGGCAGGTCCCCACTTCTGAAGCTGTTAAGATGTTGACAGATAGGAAATACACAGATGTTTGCTTAATGCTTATTTCCCCAGGGGCTCCTGTCAGAGCTGTTGGCAGGAAAATAGGGGAATTACCTTGGAAGTGAGTGCTAACTCACTTTCCCTAAGCGATAGACCAGTGCATTACAGAACAAATTTGACCAGTTTTTCCTCCAGGAAGGGAGGAAACTATTCCTAGCATAGATGCTGTCACACATCACTTGCTCTGTCAAATCAGTTCCATTGCTGTTGGTAAGGACTAGTGTCCAATGCTTCAACTGAAGGGAAACATTCTCTAAAACACACATGACGTGTTGAGTGGTCCTGGACAGAAGATAGTCAGGAAGCAGTTCCTGAGAAGACATGCAAGGTGGGGGAGAGAGAAAAAATAAGTTTAATTTTTGTTTAAAGTGCATTTTCAGAAACTGTGGTGATCAGCATGGTATAAGATTCAGGCAAAGAGAAATTCCAGTTATCTCCTCGTGTGATGACCGTTTGTCCTGTAATATGAGGTCTGATCAGCTCTTTTCTTCATGGTTCACATACTGGTGGTCAGAGGACCAGGCTGCAGGCGGAGGGAACTGAGATGGCTGTACCCCTGTGTGCAGTCAGGTGTTGGAAGCGTCAGCTGCCTATTTTGCTCCAGGGGTTACATGCTTTGCCCACATGTTGAGATGCTTTTAACTCATGTGCAGACTTTGATCTTGCATATTTTTCTCCTGGTATTAGCAATTTTTTTCTGTGACCTGTGTAACAAACATCCCAAGCTGAGGAGAATATCTAAGCCTTGCTGATGCCTGCCATATGGTGACTTATCCTGAGAGGTATTTTTTCTTGATTTCTCTGATATATTCAACATCACAATCCCCATATGGTTATTGCTTCTTTGTGTATTCCAGTGGGAGTTTATCTTCTGCTTTTCAAAGATTTGCCACAGAGACTATCCGTAGTGGAACAGCGCTGTATGCCTGGCTCATCCAATCATCCTCCCTAGTTAGGGATGCATCAGGGGCTCTGTGTTAAATTGGGGAAGGCTTTTAAAGTTGAATATCTGAATACTGAAAGCTGTAGAAACACTGAAGAGCGAACAGAAGTCATCATATATTAGAGTGTTCAGTCAGCTCTGACTTCTTACTGCCTACAGCTATGACTTGATTTTCATGGCAAAGCTTGGCAAATCACAGCAAAGAGATATCCCCTCCTCCTGAAGTGATCAGAAATATTTTCTTCCATTACAGCAAATTCACAACATTCAACATGCTTAAGGATCTTTGCTGAGCTGTTACAGTAATGTAGTACTGTATTGTAGTTCCACAGTATCAAAATATGAGAGTTTCTTACTGACACTGGCAAGTCAAATCTATCTAGGTGCTCAGTAGGTTCTTAATAAAATGACAATTAAAAAATCAACCCCCTGTTTGATTCATAATAAAGTACTTTTCCTGCTGTTTCCCCTTACCCTGAAGACCATGACTTTCCACATCATCATACTGGGGGCATGGTCCATGTTAGTGAGTAGTGATTCTGGGAGAGAGCAAGTGCATCAGCCTGCTGAAGACTCATCTTGTAGAGGGCAACATGAGTCAGTGAAGTCAGCGAGGCATCCTAAAAAGTCCTGAAACAGAGTCCAAAGAAATGCAGACTCAGTAGGACTCTTCAGGATACAAGCAACACACTGCTCCTATGCAGTGGTTTCCAGCTGGAACCACAGTGGAAAAATAAACCCAGACCAAAGTAGATGCTGCTTTTTCCAGTTCGCAGTAGACATATCAGTGCACAGCGTAGTGTGATTTATTCAATTACATGTGTGTCATTCAGACATCTGTTAGGTTTTTGTATTCTTAGCCATAGTAATAAAGGAGTTTCATTTAATGTCTTACTACAATTAGATGCTGGAAAGCAGCACTGTGAAAGATGTCACTGTGATTTTGAGAGGTACAGTGTATGCATATCATCAAGATTAATTAATGGTAACAAAAAGCATTCGTATGAGAATTTTATTACCCTAATTGCCTTTGTTTTAAAAACAGAAAATATGTAAACAATTATCATATTCTGCCCTTCAACCCCCAAGTCCACTCTTCTTCCTTTCTCCCTCCCCTTGTTAGTCAAGATCAGGCAGATGGTGTGTACTTAAAGGCTGTAAATCAGGAAGGGTATAGTCTAAGGTCTGTGGCATATGTTGTATTTACAGGTACTTCCTATACTCTATTAGTACTTCACACCTCTAAAGCATCAAGTATTTGGTAGCATTAAGATGACAAAAATAGGAATAGTAGAGTAGTAAAAACAATTTTTAAAAAAAAACTCCAGGGTATTTTTCTGAGATTAATCAACTGGTCATAGATATTGATTATACAGCTGCTTCCAGCATGTAAGTCTAGACAGACTAGAAGACTCTTCACTCACTTTTCTATACTGGTAAGGTTACAGCTGTCTGAATTTTTGCACATGTATGTAGAAAAAAACGCAGATGCGCACAGACACACACACAAGCTTTCTTTGATCCAGCTCCCCAAGTCTCTCAGCTGACTGGCAAATACATATCAAAGCTCCAATAAAGTAGCTAAACCAAGTAAATACAATGTCTTGTATTTATCCACAGTTTCTACTCTTCCAATTCTGCCTCACACGAGTCACAGTGTTTGGCAATGTTCTCGCATAGTTCTAACCACTATAAATCCTGGAGCTCTGTAGTGAAGTTAAACAGGAAGTGCTGTGTGTTACACACTGAATCAGTTTTACCAAAGAATATCAGCTGCTTTCCTGAATTGCTTGTATTTATGTGGAGTGTTCATCAGTGATAGATAAGGTCAATTTGTGCTGCTGTCATCTTTGCCCAGAGACCAAGAATGCAATGATTTTTCAGAAATTCTTTCTGCTTCTTTCCTGTCCCACATCACCTGGAAAATGAACTCTGGTAAGAGCAATCAACAGAGTGGCACAGCCAGTGCAGATTCTGGGCACATTTGAGAGACGCTTCTGATCTCAAAACTGCACAATTATCCGCTTTACTCTACTACTCTTCAATAAAAATGTTGCTGAGTTGTTGTCTGCCTGGGGACTCAGGTACCATAACCATGAGCACCACCCATGCCTAGGTAGTTAATGTGGGCATGGTAAGTTAAGATTGTAATGTTAAACTCTGTGACTGAATCAATATTGATGTCTATAATGTAGAAGTTCAGAAAAAGCTGGGAATATAAAGGCCTCACGTAAAAGCAGAAGGAGGTGTCAGTGTCCCAGCAATAGCAAAGTTAGGTGTCTGAGAAATGGCTTGAAGGCAACCTCTTCCCCCAAGAGCTGGTATTTTCACAAGACAAAGGGATCTTTAAATAAGCAAGAAACACTATAAAAAGTTCCCTGAGCTAATGACTTCAGTGATGTCTGGTGAAAACCGTCTGCTGATCAGTTAGCTGGGTGGGGAGATTGTCTTTACTTATATGGGTGATAGCAGGTCTGTGTAACTAAAATGTTGTAAAAACATTATGCATATAGCCTTTGCTCCCAGTTTGCCCACATGCAATCTTTAATTCCAAGTCTAATGCAAAGTCCTTTGTACGAGAAGTAAAAACTGATGGAGATGTGCAATAATGGAGGTCCACAAAATTCAGAATCACTGCCATGTTGTGTTTTCTTCTTTTTAATGTGTTTTTAAAGTCACCTCAGTGTATTCTAAAGAGCTCTGTGTTGCAAAATATGGGATTCCTATCTCAAGGAACTTGGAACGCAAGCCCTATGAGGAATGACTGAGGGAGCTGGGGTTGCTTAGCCTGGAGAAAAGGAGACTCAGAGGTGACCTTATCACACTCTACAACTTCCTGAAGGGTGGTTGTAGTCAGGTAGGAGTTGGTCTCTTTCTCAGGCAGCAACTGATAGAAGGAGAGGACACAGCCTTAAGGTGCACCAGGGGAAATACAGGTTGGATATTAGGAAAAAGTTTTTTATGGAAAGAGTGGTGAAGTCCTGGAATTGTCTGCCCAGGGAGGTGGTGGAGTCACCATCCCTGGATGTGTTTAAAAAAATATTGGATGTGGCACTCAGTGCCATGATTTAGTTGAGGTGTTAGGGCATCGGTTGGACTTGATGATCTTGAAGGTCTCTTCCAACCTAGTGATTCTGTGATATTCTGTGGAATCTAATTTCAAACACAAAATAGTAGGTAAGGTAGCAATAAAGTAGACAGGTCTGTGGCAAAGCACTTCACTCTGTGCAAGCAAATTTCTTGCACCTGAAAGGAGATGTGAGGTGAAAATGAGAAAGGAAAGTGTGGTGGGAGTCGGTCTCTTTTCCTAAGTAATAAATGATAGGAAGAGAGGAAATGGCCTCAAGTTGTTCCAGGGGAGATTTAGATTAGACATTAGGGAAAATTCCTTCACCAAAAGGGTTGTCAAGCATTGGAACAGACCGCTCAGGGAAGTGGTGGAGTCACCATCCCTGGAGGTATTTAGAAGACATGTGGATGTGGCACTCAGGGACATGGGTTAGTGGTAAACACAGCGGTGCTGCATTAATGGTTGGACTCAATGATCTTAGAGATCCTTCCCAACCTAAATGGTTCTATGATTCTAAATGAAAATAAGTTGGTTTTTTATACCCAGAGAGTGGATTATGGATTTAAAGGGACTTTTCCAAATGTCTATTATATGAAAAGAGAAACCACAGAATAATGGTGTCTCTGTAGAAGACATTTTGTTTTCATTGTAGTTTTATATTTAGAGAAAGCAGCTAGTATATTCCATCCCAGGAGGCCTCTCTTCAAAACTTGCTGCAAGTATCCTACGACATAAGAAATTTAACTTGGGATGTTGGGATTTTTTTTTTTTTCATTCATACCTTGAGGCAAAAGAGATTGGAACAGCTGTCTTTCATATTTCACCATTGTACATTTGTGTTTCAATTACTGTTTTGTCTAAATTTCCTTTTAGCAGGGTTTAGATTACCAAACAAGACTTATGGCTTCACTATGCAAAAAAATCAAGACCCAGAAGTCTCTATTTATACTAATGCTCAGCCTGGTGTGTTTCTACGAAACAGCACAACTAAATTCAGTCTGGGACCTCAGACTTACAATTTATGTGGGCAGGAAGGAACATCTATGTTAAGGGAAAAAACTGCTGAGAGAGGGAGGAGAAAGCAATACGTGAAACAGGGTATCTTAAATAAATAAATCCTAAGCTCTGCACTTTTTTGTCTCCTCCTTCCTGGTTCTTGCTATTGCTCATTTGGGCAATCACTTTATGGCATGTATTTGGTGCAAGTGTCCCTTTGGCTCTAGGATGTCAGGAAAGTGGCTATCCCGCAATATAACCAGCAGGGATCAATACTGTGACAAACTGTTTTAGTGTGAATGGAGTTGATAAAACGTAACCAATAAACTTCACTGAAAGGCTGACAGGGCTGACCATCACTAAATTCAGAGGAGCCTTGGACTTAGCAAGAATCTTTTTGCTTGACAAGTGCTCTAATTAATGATTAAAGGGAACGAGGAGGCTCAGCACATGAAGCAGAGTGGGAGGAAACTGCTGGCATGATTAACAGCTGGTAAAAACATGGATTTGAAATAATTGCACCATTCTCCATGTCCATGGCCTCTTTTTAATCATTCTGTACAGTTCTTTTGATGACTGAAAGAGAAGAGGCTAACTCGCTGGCTAGCCTGAGATCTGTAGGAATCTGTTTTGTGGCCTCTGATCAAGGGAAAGCAGTTCTCTAATGATTGTAGCAGCAAACAAGTATCACTCACTACCATGTCAGGTCAGGGATTTACAGTCCATGCCGGTAGGATAGTTAAAATTCTCTGTAGGATACAAGCTCAAAAATGGCAAAGCTGGGCCTCATTTTATAGATTCAAGAGTGAAACTCAAAATAAACTTGCATTTCTGACTACGAATGGGTCCCTGCAGGCATGTAGAGGATCTTGTGTGACTGTAATTTGACTGCAGATGGAAAGTTACAGGCTTACATTTTTCTGATGTAAATTTTATTTGCCAAAACATAGTTTTCATTTTAAACACCCCTCCTGAAATGCCCTTTTTGGTGAATCTTGGCACATACCTCTGCATTCAAATGGGTTTCTCAGCCTGTCAGATGCTACTGGCAGGGCAGTGATTTGTCTGTGGACTTTATTCATTCTCCTGTGATTATTTATCAACCAACAGCCACCTCAAAACTTCCTATAAACCTCAGCAAACCATGACATTGACTTCACCTCTCAAGTGAAACTTCTGAATAAACGTGTCCTCACGGCTTGTCCAGGAGTTTAGGACAATACTGGAGAATGACATGCAGAAAGAGGAGGCAGTGCAGAGCATGGTGAAATTTGCACATAACACTCAAAAACCCGTGCTATGTTCAGATATTAAGGCTAATACTAAGGCTTTTCTACTCTAAAGGTGGAAGGCTTTTCATAAAACACATGGCAAGACAAAAACCCTGCAGGACTGCAGGGAACAGGTGTTCGTGCTCCACAGTGGAGAGAAGCTGGAAAGAAAGAGAAAATGAAAGGCTAGAGGAGTGAAAAGTAAGGAAAAATAGGAGGAAAAAAAGAGATGTGGAGAACTAGAACAAATAAAAAGGGCAGTACAGATCCTTAAGAAAAAGATGGAGGAGGTATTAAAAAGGAAAACAGCCAGTAGAATTTTCCATGAGGAAAACGGAGTTATTTCCTGGTTCTTTCAAAAAATGGAACCCCAATAAGCAAAGTTGCTCAGAATCTCGATTTTTGTATCTCAGCCAAAACAAAGAGAAAAATTAGAAGCTGTGACAAAAATCAGGTACAGGAAGCCAAAAATCTGAAAGAAGCTTAGTTTTACAGAAACTGAAATGAAATGAAATGTGCAAATATGCTTTCTATTAAATCAGCTTGAAGGAAATCACACACACCAATGGTGCAAAAATGACAGCCAGGGACTTGGGAATAGAGCTAGAAGTAGAGAAATGGTAGTCATAATCAGCTGGTCCAAACAATTATTTACTGTTATTTCCCTCCAAAGTGTTGTTTTTCTTGAACATTAAAGGTCCAAAGCATATCAGATTTATTACAAACTACAGTTAATTAATTTAGCACCCCTGCTAGAGAAACCAGCCCATTTTCCTCTGTGTCAGGTAGTCTCTCCAGTAGCATACTCAGTCTTGGCATGCTGCCTGGGCATTCCCTAGCCTCTTGGAAATGTAAGACAGGTGCTGCTCTAGGTGGAATCTGTTGATCTTATCTGTGTGTAAATAAGTGAAATATCAGAGGCAACAAATGAGCCAAGAATGAAGCTGTGCTTGATGAAGTCATACCTGGGCATCTTTAGAATCTCTTGCAAAATGTATTCAACTAAGAATGGAAATGTGGATACTGAGCTGCTGCAGTTGCAGTGTTCGGCAATTTGCAAATCTCAGCCACGTTTGTTCTTCCAGTACACATAAATACTATTGGATAAGAGATGGGAGAGAGATCCTATAGTAGAATCTCCATTATCAAAGGTGAGATGAGAAGCCTGTATATGTGCTACTGGGTGCACCTGAGGCTAGAGTAAAATAAACACCATGTCTGTATCCAGTGCAGAGCTGAATTCAGTTGAGCCTGGTATCTGGCTGTATCAAAGTTAGGTTGGTTCTTGCTGCCACACTAGCATTCCCTAGTCTTCCAGAGAGGCTTCAATAATCCAGCAGAGTGCTGGCCTGGATCTGGTCTGCAGCTGCACCGTGGCTTGAGCAAACGAGCACAGAGCTGCAGTGCACAGGCAGTGGCTCTGCACAGCATTAACTCAGATCCAGCTTGCACAGAGCTGCTGTGCACAGCTGCACTCAGTCTCACTGCTTGTGGCTCTGAAGTTGTTCCTGTGCACTATTCCTGTCAGCCCACCTGGTCCTGCCAGTGTGGCACGGGCACTGAGGGACTTTGAATCTAAGCTTTACAGGTGGGGGCTCCATGCAACACAAATTATCTGTGTGATTTCCAAGCCTCTAAGTGATGTGTCATTGTTCTCCACCTAGGCAATAATACAAAGTGTATCAGAGCCAACTCCCTCTGCAGCCATACCTGAGATAAACCACAATCTGAATAATCCAATCCCAGAAAACAGAGAGGTGACTGCATAGTCATGTCCATGGTACTAGTTTCTCCAAATTACAGCTCTGCAAAGCTAGGATGAGTATGGAGGTGCAGGAGAAGAAAGACTGCAAAAGTGTCTTGAACTGAACATGGAAAAGTGCTTGTCTTCTACACTGTCATGATAAATCAGATACTTGGCTATGAGTATTCTCAGGGGGAAAGTAGGATGAGCTTCTTAAATCAGCTGGAATATATATGCAGGAGAGGCAGCTAAATGAAAAACCCCTCGAAGGGAATCCCGGGTACTCAAATATTTAGAGAGAACCAAAGCAGGTTTCATTTGCCTCCTGGATATAGTCACCTCCCTGGGAGAACATGGAAAACTGCGGGGGATAGCAGTAATCTGAAACATTCCCCTTCTTGCCTAACAAGGGAAAAAGGAAAATTCCATTCAAATGAATATGTAACCAACCACTAAAATCAGCTCTCTTTGTCATTCTAAAGCGTTTGAAGGAGAGCTGTATTTTCACTGTGACAGCATTTAGAGATTATCCTGATTCTGTGATGGGTAAAGGACACCTGAAGAACAGTGTCCCTGCCCCTAGAATTACTTATTTCTTTTTTTATCCCTTTGATATCCTGAAGAAAGGACACAAAGATATTACTGCAATTAAGCAAGAGGGAGACAGTGTTTTTAATAGAAGTAACTAATATATGCCCCTGGAATTATGTGAATTTATGCCAAAGGAATTTTATACCTTCCTCTGACTTATCTGGTGGTGGCAAATGCCTGTGTGTGTGTGACCGAGGCCATTAAGACCAGTAGGCACACTGTTCTGGAGTTCAATGAGAATGGGGCACGAGCCTTCATTAACCAGTCTGCTCTAATGCAGCAGTGCCACGTTTCTAAGATGTCTTCCTGAAGCAATATTCCATGAGCCACAACCTCTCACTCTGTCTCAGTTTACTCATATTTAAAAATGAAAATACTGGCTCTAGCCTATCTCACCGGGGTTTCTGAGCCTGAATTAGCAATTATGAACTGTTACACTATCTCTGGAGAGCTGGCAGAGCACAGTATTATAATCAGTTTTCTGCTGTCTTAAATACTGGGTTTGTGCAAGTCAGTGTGTGTATATTCTGTTGCCCTGTTTTGAAGAGACAAAAGGGACAAGAACAAGTCAGATACAGATTCAGAAATTCTTCTTTATTACTATATAATGAAGGGTAAAGGCACATTGATTCTTTTGACACATTCTTCTGGTTCCCATGTGCTAATGCAGTTGAGACTTAGAGACTATAATTTTGATTGATACCTCTGTGCCAGTACTTCCCTTCCATGAAGAATCAATTGTTCTACTTAACATGAAGCAATAGCCAATGTGAGCCCAACATTTCATGTTTGTGGATAAGGATTCAGAATGAATGTTAATAAAAAAGTTCTGGTTAAAAGTCCCCAGCTTCAGTGAATACCCATTTCCTTCGTTATGTTCATGGCAACCAAAAGATGACTCAGGAACAGATAGAAAAGTTGAGTATTTCTTGAAGGGTGCAAAAGTCAAGTATGTTCTGAGGGCTGGCAGGATTGGACCAGAGATACTAGTTGCAAGATTCCTACTGATCAGTATCTATTTCATCTTGCTGCAAAGGCTTCTGGAAGCTTCAGATTCTCTGGGGAGGTCAGATAAATTTTATTTTCCTAGTCTGTGTGATGGTGATGAGGGGAGCCACTAATCATCCCTCCTGGGTAGCCAACTGCCTTCACAGCAAGGTCCTGTACACTGGGATCGTAGCCAGCCATGGTCAGCATGAAACAGGTTTCAGATCACCAAGGTTAAGAGATACAGTAAGCAATAGGCTAATCATGGTTCTTTAATAGGAAAAGCATCATGTGGTACCCAGTCCCATAGCAGTTCTTTCTCCATCCGGCCTGGAAGCTGCAGCTCCTTACAAAAGCTCTGGAAGAAAAATCTTGCCTGCCATCTAATGTGACAGTGACACTGATACAAATGTAGACTAGGTTGTCCATCTGCAGCTTCTCTGATTTATACATATTGCCCTTTTTCCTATATCCCACTCAAGCCCTTTTCTCAGAGTAAAACCAAATCCTATTCCGAACCCCTCAAGCAGACAGCCCTCATTATTGGCTGTCTCATGGTCACCAGCAAGGAGGGCATTCTTACATGTCAGTCCCTGATACTGACATTACTCAGTCTTACAGAAAATGCTTCACCTTCACAAGTCACTCTGGGTTTTAATAAGCCACATTTATGCAATTCACCAGCATCAAAATCCCTGTTATTATTTCAGCTGTGCCTCTAAGATAAGGCAGGTGGTAAACAGATCCAGTTGGACAGCGGATTTGACTACAAAAAGTGTGCTTGTTCCTTTGGAATTTTATAGAGCACTTGCTTGATTTGCCCTTTAGAAAAGCTTTGTTCTATTAGAGCTTCCTCTTTCCTGCCCACAGCTTCATGTTGTCTAATGGAAGCAGCTGACAAAAGCATCACATTCAGTTTTTCCATAAAGAAAATGCTTGATGTTCTGCTTGTCCTTTATGTTGATCTGCAGCATGCTCCCTTACAAGTGTTTTTTTTGTGGGTACAGAGGAGAACAGTGACAGAGCGCCCAGCCTGCCACTGTTGATCTACCTGAACTATCTGCAACAAATTATTTACCCACTGAATCTGAATTTTGTTTCTGAACAGAGAACAGTTTCTCTCCCAGAGCTACTCACTGAGAATTTTGTGGAAAAAAAAAAAAAATTAACAGAAGGGCTGTACTGATAGCCATGACTGTTTGGCACTGTAATGTTTGCAATCTAAAATCAGATTGATATGGGCTTGTTCCATGAGGTCATATAGCTTTTGGAAAATAGCTCACGTCTAATATATTCATCTCTCACAAACTAATCATTAGCAAATAATATGAGCATGATTTAACTCTTAATTCGAAATGCAGAATACTCTTTGCACCTCAGATGTGTAAGTTAGGTCAAAGCAGCCACATTCACTGTCAGCTGCCATCTGTCAGGTGGTTTTGTAATGTGGAGTTTTGAAAATAATTATTTTTCTACACTTGTCTTTTAAAAAGGCTGTTCTGTAGTGAGAGATGAGAGACATTAATCTAAATCCTTATTAGTAGATCTTGCATGGTAGAAAGACCTTTGCGAGTGGCTACACCCTAATACCATTCAGCAGAGATTAAGACACTCTTCTTCTGCCAGCTTCTTCATTAATGCTGTTCCCAACATGGGGGGAAGCTCAAGGTAGTGGCATTTCCAAAGCTGCTTTCCCTAGCGTGACAGCAGTGCCTTAAAAAATACACTTTATTGTTATGCACATAATGCTCTTTCTTGTGCAGAAAGATGTTGAAAGCAGCTAGAGATTTTGTTTTCTGATCCGATTAATCTAATTAGAGTGAATTCTTGGAAAAGAAAGGCTTCCAACATTGATACTCAGATGGAGATTTCTGAAAGATGGGACTGTTTGTAAATAGACTCCAATTTTTCTGCTGTTGCTTTTGGTGCACTTGAAGCATCTTCTGTTCTATTCTCAATTTAGCACAGTTGCGTTCACAACCCTCTGCATATTATTAATGATAACTATCAAATAAAGCAATACTACACTATGTAGCCAGAAAATGTTTGGGAGATGTTCCTCTTCCCTGTGCACAGATTAATCCCAGCAAGAAGCAGGATGACTAAAGCACAGCAAAGCTTGGTCTTCACCTAATAACTACAGTGTGAAAGAGTGTCCCAGAAGTCCTTACAGATGGGAGTCCAGGAATAGTATCAATTCCAGATGCTTTGAGACTAAATTCATAAGGATATCACAGTAAGGATTTAGCTGCTTTAAAGGGAAATTTTACTGAGTTTCACCTGTGCCTTTCCCTACAGAAGTCTTGACAAATGGGACCTTTCTTCTCCCTCACCCAGCTGTTCACCTGCTCCTGCTGTGGTGGGATGAATTGGCATTAGGGGCTGGCTTATCACCTAGAGTTTCCACTGAGCCAGTAAAACTACACTCACTACAAACTTGTTCAGGGGCCAGCAGTAGTCTGCTCCTCAGAAATATCTGTATTTGAAAAATGAATGAGTTAGAGATAAAAGAGAGTGTGTTAATTCTTCTAAGTAAATTATTTAAACTTGCAACCTGTTTCTATCTTTTCCATATGAAAAATTAATGTACCACGGCCCCTTTTGCATCTTCATGGTAAAAAAAAATAATCTTTTTATAGGTTTATTCCTCTTATGGGCTTTCCACAGCCAGTATCAGTATTTTGGCTATCAATCCTCAGGCCTCTCTCCACCATCCCTCTCCCCACAGGGGACAATTCTGTTAATGAGCATCTAAGTATGAACAGAACAGAGCCCAGTAATCTCCAGAACACTGTGTGCAACTGAGAAAGAAAAGCTGAGTCAAAAATGCTGTTCTTAACATTTGCAAAGAAAGAAATGAGGATATTTTTTCCATGTGCCACATAGATCTTGCACTTGGCCTTAGACTGATGTTTGCTAAAATTCATGGCCAAAATCTTCAACCTGGGTGCATAAACTGGGCTTTTATTTTCAAACTGATGCAATACCTGAATAAAACCACCCTAATTTTCAGCAGTGCTGAGCAAATGCCCCTCCAATTCATTTCACTGGTACTTAAGAAATCTTAGCACCTCTGAAAATCAAATAGTGCTTAAATTTACAGCTCCTCTGTTTGAAAATATCTCCCTGTGTCTCCATCTATTTAAATAGAAAACTGTGAAACCAAGGGCATGCAGTGATCTGGGCAGTTAATAACATTCCTTGCTATATAACCAATCAATGAAGCTCTTGGGAGTAATGGCATCAACTTGGATTTCACAGTTTCATGAGAGCATCACTTTCCAAAAAAAGCTGGACACATGGCATTAGGGAAAAGTGAGTATTGCCCTTCTCATCTTGGAGGAAGGGAAAGAAAGAAAGGAGACAATTCCGATTTCCCTGAATTGGCTTCAGCCATGGCTGAGCAACACCACAGATTTTCAGTGACCTGAAATGGCAGACTGCCTGATCTTTCTAGGACAGTCACGCAGAGCTCATCATTGCAAGTAGGAACTGATTCTCCTTTCCCTTGTGACCTGCAATTAGCATCTGTCTGACTCCTGTGTGAAGCATTAACATTTCTAGCCCTGGAAGTGCTTGTGCCCGCACTTGGAGCCTTACTGCATCTGCCATCATCAGTGTAGCTTTCTCTTCCACATCCCCTGTGTGCTGGGTGGCTGTCTAGAAGCAAAGCTGTAGTGTTTGCTCTTTTACAAGACTGCTCTCCTGGGCATTCCCACATCTTTATGGGCCCATGTTTCAGGGCCTTCTGCTTCCCCTCATTATTTATTTATTGCATTTAGCTCCTTATTCGGCTGACGGTGCACTTTCTGTCCTTGTATACCTTGTCCCCTCCAATGTTCCACATACATTTTAAAGACGATTTTATTTAAAAAGAAAAGCAGGTGGGTTAAGTAACAGCTTGTGGGGACAAGACCTCAAAGGGAGATTTACCTGAGTTACAGTATGAGTTTCACACTGTAGTAGAAGCTGAGGCAGTATTTGGTTTTGTTTCTTTTACATCATTTCTTGCAGAGTATCCCAAGCAAATGCTGCCTAACTGCCGGGCAAGGAAAGATTGAAGGGAAAGCAACCTACAAACTACTTAATGCTTTCTGATATCCACATAATGCTGGCTGATATCCACCAGCCAGAAGGGCAGTAGTGACATATTAAGGTTGACACTGTGAGCTTAATGCAATCATGTATTTAAAGGTTTACTATTTTTTTCTAGGATCCTTAGTGAAATACAGCTGAAAGAACCGATTTGGGCATTTTGGGTGCCAGGTGTAATTTTGCATTAAAAACTGCTGGGGAAAAGTTCTTTTCTCTGTAGAGATGGATAATCTACAATGGCCATCTATTTCGTTCCTTAGTGTCAATAATGTGAAGTGTGTATTGAGCTTTGCTTTGTGAGAAACCCTTTGATGTCTTTGTTAAACATTGTCCTTTGCTATAGCTTTATCTCTAGCAGCAAATCTGGTGTGTTTTGTACAGACAGAATAAACGATTAAAACAACTTATTTTATTGAAGGAGGCCACTGAGATCTGAAAGAATGCTTGTTACAGGCACGGTGGTTTGTCTGTCCCGGGGAGAGGCACCTTGCTCCGATCAGACACGCGGTGAAAGGCACAGCGCCGCAGCTCCTCTCCCACGCCCCCTCAGGGTCCATGGGCGGGATTCCCGCGGGAGGCACCTCCCGCCCCTCACCGCGGAGGCGCCGGGACAGCGGCTGCCCCTGGAGAAGCGCTGCGTCCCAGGGCTCCTCACCGGGGCTCCGACCTGCCTCCCGCCGCACTTCCACCATCGCCCCCAGCTTTCCTCCTCTCCTCCCGCAGGGCCCGCTCCTCTTCCAGCGGCCGCACCCGAGCGTTTCCCCCGTGCCCGCCCGCGTCCCCTCGGAGGGGCCCCCCGTGGCCGTGCCCCGTCACCTCCCCGCCTCTCCCTCAACCAGCCGGGGGCACCGAGGGACAGGGAAAGCTGTGCCGGGGCTGCGCCCCTGAGGGGCCGCAGCAGCGATGGCAGCGGCGGCGCTGGTGCGGCCCCGGCAGAGGGAGCCGGAGACCGCCCGGCCGGGGAGGCCCCTTGGGCCGCGAGTTCTCTCTCGGGGCAGAACGAGCGGCCTGGCTTTCCCCCGGCCTGGCAGACCAGGGCTCAAGCCCCAGGTGTGTTAAATATGTCTGTGAGGCTTCCTCTGGGCCATCCCGGTGCGGGTGAGGAGCTGCTCGGAATGCCGGAGGTGTCCGCCGCCCGCTCCGCTTGGAGCGATCAGTCGGGCTGCTCTGCAGCTTACGATATGTAATTCGTATAATTCGATTTGACAGTAATTCCATCGTTGTTACGTTTATTCGCAAGAGATGCCCTGTGATTAGTTCGCTGTTGTTTCTGCCTGTTGTTTTCCTGCCTTTTCCGATCGTGGTTCCATAACTTCCTGTGCAGTTCCTGGGGTCCGCCGTGCATCGCGGCTCCCGGGGTGCCAGTCCCTCCTTTGTGCCGTGCCCCGGCAGGTTTGGGTCTGCACAGGATCTGCTCATCCTTGCCTAGGTAAAACCACTATAGTCTTACCTGAAATCTCTTATTTCATGGTAATATTACAATGAAACGTGCTTTCAGCTTCCCATCAATTTAGTTTTGTACCCTTTCCCGCCCACGTTTTTTGTTTTAAAACAACTTGCTGTGTTTACCTTCAGATGCTCGTTTAATTCAAGGAAAGCAGGTAAGTACAGCTTCATTATGTCAGTTTCTAGGAGCTAGATACCAAAAACAATTCAGCACAATGAAGTACAGCACTTTAAGTGCCAAAATGTTTTATTTTTTAATCACTTCTCCCTGGAGCTGAATCTGAAACCTGTATCAAATCCCACTTCTGCTTCTTGAATGGGCTGTAGGAAAAGCTGGGTATATCAACATTACTTCCAGAGGAGTATTTCAAAGATGCTTTGAAATTACTTCCAGGATAGTATTTCCAGAACTGTGATCCACAGGAGAGATCTAATCAGTAGGAGATTGTGAGTGGAAGGGTTCATCATCCATCATGTCTCTTTCTAGAGCTCAGGTGTTTAATTAGGGAACATTTGAGATATTGTCTGGAGTTCTTTACTGAGCAGAGATGCCTAGAAAGAGAAGAGAGCTTTTATTTCTTCCTTAGTGCATCCTCATTGAAGGAGAAGAGATGAAGGTGTCATCTTGGTATACAACACCTTGTCAGAGAAACTGTGCAGCAAGTGAGATTGTTCTCTTTGCAGCCTCACAACTTTGAAGGTCAAATCTCTCTCTATTCCCAGGAATACTCTAATCCTGCAGTTTACTGGGAGAGAGGCACAGTACTTGTTACCTGTGTTATTGAAGCTGTGCCATCATCCAGAAAATAATACATGAGAGAAGAAAATTTGTCTCCCACATGAAGTACTTCAGTGACCTGGGTGTCCAGAGTTCTGATCCCTGCCTCAGGGAACACATAGTTATTTTACCAACTAATAGTGGACCCTGGAGTAATGCTCAAAACTGAGTGCTGCCTTCTCTAAGGTGCATATTTTAAGTCCTCAGGTGTTCTGTAAAAGCAGACCATTGCCATCAATAGGCAACAGCTGAGTGAAAGCTATAAGCTGGTAATTTGGGATCTTGATACCTTATGCCTAAGACTCAACTAGGTAGTTGTGTTTGTTTTCCTCTTAAAAAAGTAATCAAAGAAATAATGATCTGATCCTCTTTTTCAAGATTTCCTGTAAATATGGATATTTCTGCATACATCTGAATGGTAAGATGATTTTTTTTATATATAGTGATACAAATGACTGCTATGGAAATAGTAAGATCATTTTAAAAATCATGTTTTAATGTCTAAATCGTGCCAGTGTGTGAGCACAATGAAAATTTCAGGATGGAGATTTTAAAACTAATGAAAAAATTATGTAAGCATACACATGTGCCAGATATGCAGATAAAAGTTACAGAAAAAACTTCTAAATTTGAATTTGCATATATTAATTTTGTAATTGTATGCACAACAGGCAATTACACAAGAGCTAATAAAATAATAGTAATAATGATTTGTTCTAGGTAATTGAAATTTATGAAGCAGTTTTGTTGTCTAATAAAGCTGTGATGTCTTCAAGTAGAGGTAATGAGAATGATGGAAGTGACTATCATGAATAAACTTAATTAATGTTGCATTTGTCAAACAAAGATAGGAAAATATTTTTTAAAGGTGTCTAATATTGGTATTGTGATTATATAAACGGAAAATTAAGGTAGGAATGCAAGTCACACTTTGATTTGCTTTGCAGTTTAAGTCAGAAATGGGACACTACAGTCTTTCATCTGAACACCCTTTTCTCCTACTCAGTAGAATCTCAGCTGCTGTTGACAAAAACCGTGTAAAGTGCTGGTGTGCTTCAGCATTACATCCATGCCTGGGACATGTTCCCCAGACCAGTGCTGTGTTTAGGTACTTGATTTCTTTTCTCATGCGTGCACCACTGTAACTGTACCTCTTGGTTACTCTTGAGTTCAGGTGTGTATCTGTTACTCTGAAGGAGTGACCTGA
Source organism: Coloeus monedula (assembly GCF_965178545.1). Taxonomy (NCBI): domain Eukaryota; kingdom Metazoa; phylum Chordata; class Aves; order Passeriformes; family Corvidae; genus Coloeus; species Coloeus monedula. The sequence goes on from NC_138782.1 coordinate 33,910,725, forward strand.
TTGCTTTGGGGTCAGGGCGTCTCTGTCTGTGCCTTTGAAGAAAGAAAGAAGGAAAATCTCTGAATGTGAAAATGTTTTTGTTTGAGCGTGGCTCACTTTTTAAAATACTGGCTTTGTGCTTAGGGTTTATGTTGAGGTTACTTTCTTTATCTTCTGTACCCTAGGATGTATTTAGCAGTCGGTAGCAACTGCTTTTCACATGAAAAAAATCAATGTGATTTTCAAGTGAGGTAAATACCATCCAAATAGAATGGTCCTTACTTTATGTGTTTTTTGGGGGTTTCACCTGGACAGAAGACCTTTGTGCTGGGAAAGGTTTGCTTTTCTTTCTGTTCTTGCTTCATTGCAATGTCCATTTCCTAAGGAAGTATGTTTACTGTAGGATAGGATGAGACAGTGGAGAATGGATTCCTTCAGCTCTCTCACTGATTGCATTACTTTTTCTTGCTGCATAAAATTACTGGATTGCAGTGGTATGGATTATTGGTGGTTTGGGGGGATGCAATTAGGAGGAAGAGGAGCAAACTGCTGAAATAAGGTAGTGGAAGAAGTGCAAGTGAGTCAAATTTTTGTTGAGATGTGGTGTTAGTAGGTGGGAGCTCTGCTGTCAGCAGTGAGTAAGGACTGCTGGGGGCACAAGGGTCATGAGTCAAGGTAACATGTATTGGCAGAATTATGTATCAGTATTTTGAGAACTAGATAGGTGGAATTAGGTTCTCTATTTTCCCCCTCTCCCATTCCTTCCTTGCCTCCAGCTGAGCTCCTAATGGAAAAACTGGGGGGAGGGGAAATGGGAAGCAGCAGAAGGATGTTTATTGCTGCTTGATAGGAATGTAAATTAAGTAACTTATGATGTGCATTGAATAAATGTATTTTGGTTCTTTTGTCTTACTTCTTAGCAGAGATTGCTACTCCCAGCCTGCCTCTGCCTTTCACTCACACGTAAGCATGTGTAAATTTGACCTTTTCCCAGGAAAGTGTCACCAAACTGAGTCTTGTTTTTGAGCATCTTCCCCTTCTAAAGGAACCAGGAGTTTCTCCAGTCAGGCGTGACATGGCAGATCTCCAGCAACACTTCTCATGTTTATGACCACAATGCAATGTGGGAATGATGGGTCTGGTTGCCAAAGCTCTGGGAACCGTTCTTCTTTTTGAAAGTAAGAAGGTGGGATTTTTGAAAATCTGTGAGAGCAAATGCAATGGTGGTGCTCCTCCACACCCCTTTTTTTGTGGGGGAAATTCTGAAATGTTCGTGGGTGTGGGGCTGACCCATGTTCATTGCCTCCACATGGGCTCCTCACACAGGGAGTGACCTTTAGTAAAGGTGCCAGAAAGCTTCCCAGATGCACTTTTTTTCTGAAATTGCATTTCTGAATGGAGTGTGAGCTGGTATGAAGCAGGAATGTTCCACATTCTCCTCTAGTAAGAGGAAGGGTTCAGTGTTATTTATTACTGGGCATGCTGTATTTGGCAAACGACAGAAAATGGAAAAAAAGGGGTGATGGCCTTAGGTGAGATCAGCTCAGGTCTCTGGTGCTGACGAGCTAAGAGAATAATTGGACTGACACAGGCAGCAAAAATGAGTGATGCTACATGTCATTCCAGTTGACCTTGGAATTTAACCTAGGACATTGCCAATTTAACCTAGGAATGAGGAAGAGTGGCTCAGGTCTTTCTGAAAGCTGAAGGAGCCATCAAAGAGCTTTCCATAAATATAGATCAGCAGTCTGCATTGTACATGGACATAATGCCTGCTTCAGCTGCTTTAGGTTTGGTATAGAAGGTGTTGTGACCCAGTCCTAGAGTGCAGTCTTGTGTCAGAGTTCTGTCACACAGCCCTTTGCAGCTTAGGTTTCTGACTCTTACTGTGTAGGATTCTGTTCTTTTCTTGCTAAATAACCCAATCTGTTTCCACCCTAACTTCACTGGCCACACTCAAGCCATCCTTGCTGATGTGTGTAGGAAACTGGGGCAGGATCTTAAGACTGGGAGCTGTCTGCTGAAAGCTGCTTTGCTTCATTTGGTACAAAAAATTGCAAAATACAGTACAAAGCCTTGTCTGTGGCCTGCAATTTCTGTCTTCAGGAAATAATAAAGAATGCTTTATTAAAGAATGCAACTGCTTTAAGGGAAAGCTACAAAACCATTTTGCTTTATTGTTGGTTGGTTGTTGGTTTTAAAATCTTTCCCTCTACTTCCTTATTTTATCTTCTTTCCACTCTTCTTCTGCCTTTATGGACAGGCTGACCCTGAGAATTAGGGATTATCTGCTAGGCTGGCAAATTCAGCTCCTTCCCAAGCCACTCTCATAATTCTCACTGTCTCTCTGAGGATCACTCAAGCAAGCAGGTGTGAAGAGAAGTACTGGTGAGAAGGTGTGAAGAGAGGGAAGACTTGCAGTAACAAAGATGCTTTGGCACAAATAGTTATGATCTTTTCCTGCTTGGTTCATTTCTTCCTAAACACCCAGATCCCTGAACTGTGTATTCTCTGGACAGCATGTCACTTAATTATTTTTCACTGGATGGAAAAAAACTACGATTCCACTATATTAAAAATAGAGCTGCAAATGGGCTTGGTTTGATCTCTGTGGTGTCTGAGGCAGAGGAACAAGATTAATTCCTGCAATTAGATGTTAATTGATGTCTGAGCATGTCTATTCCTAGAAACAGCAAGACCACGTATAGCATAACCAGCACCATTAAAACAGCATCGCCTTCCCTCTGTGCTCAGCAAGTGCAGAGAGGGAGAAGGGGAGAGCTTGCATCTAAATAGAGCAGTGGGGGATGCAGTGAAATGAGCAGAAACTTGTGATGAGGAAGAGGGAGTGCAGCCTCCTCGGATGGTTGTGATCTGGTGGTTAAATGCACAGGGTATTACAGGAGAACTGTGGCTTTGTTTGCTGAACCTACATGTGCATTATTTTCATTTCTTTGCTGGTCAAGTCTGCTTGAGATTCACATCATAAGCAGCTACAAAGGTTTATTACAAAGTGATGAAATATGTAATAAAGAAAAGAAGAAAAAAAAAAAAAAACCAGAAATTTTCTTTGGCCTTTGGAAAACCATATACTAACAATTTTGATTAAATGGAATAAGAGGTCATTGAATCTGGTCTTTTACCTACTGTGTGTAACAGCTTCAGCTACATCCATTTCAATAATGAAATTCTGTTCCTGTGCTGCCTGTGCCTTATATATAAAGCACCATACACTGTATATATTTCATTTTGTTTCCATTTTACAATACAGTAAAAATCTCTTTCAACTAGAATAGATGCTAGCCTTGGATACTGAAGTGCTGAATAGAATAATAAATCCTGTGCATCACTAGCTTGACTTTCATCTAAGAGTCTGAAAAAGCTTTATAAACATCAAGTAATCTTTCCAGCATGCCCATTACAACTGGGGAGTATTACCACTGCTCTGCAGCTATTATTATTATTTTGTATCATTGCATCTGAGGGCCCCAATCAGACTCAAGACTGTACTCTGTATGTAATGAAAAGTTAAGCCCTGTCCCAAAGACCTTTGAACAATTATTGAAAAATAGAGGGATAGAGGCCAGAGTAATGCAGGATAACAGTAGAAGGGAAAAAAATTTGCAACCTGGGGAGTGACCAGTGTTGGAACAGCATGATCCATCCAACCATTGTCATATATCTTGTGGGCAATGCACTGAAGATGAGACCTGAAGAACTTTTTCAGTGACTCTGTAGATTTTACTGTGTGCCTGCTTTTGCATTTAAAGGGCAGCACAGGAAGGGCCTGAGGCACACTTGACTTGATGAGCAATTAAGTTTGCCTCAGCATTAGGACAGAAATCTGTAGAGTGGAGGTAACTGAACTGTGAAGATGTGAAGGCTGTTGCATTATGTGAGGTAGTAATGTAAATGGAACCAGTGGGCTGAGGGAAAGAGGAAAATAGAGCTGACAAACAGAATGTGGATAGACCTCACTGTCCCAACACCTTGTGATAATCTCAGCTTTGTATTTCTGTTTCCAGACATGCTTAATAAGGAATTTGCAGCAGCAAAAGGAAAGCACAAAGACTGTGCCAGCATACGTAGAATATTGTATTGTACAGCCTGGTCACCTGTGGCCAAACCAATTAAATCACAGCAGATGTGGAGTGAGCTGTTCTGTTGTTCTTACAACTACAGAAGCATTTTTAGGAAGCAGTGTCTGGCATGTTGAGGCTGTGCAGTGATTCTGTGTCACTCAGGATTACCCTTGCATTCTTTGTGTAGTCTAGCAAGTGGGGCTTTCACTAGTGTTTTGGGGGAAGGAAGAACTTCCTTCTGGGATTTCCTCCTAGCCCAGTGCCAGTTAACACCTGGGGCTGTGAGGACAGTGCTTAGCTCAGAGCACCCCCTACATGGGCAGTTAAGGGGGGTGAAGTGCATCTAAACTATCTATGGCATGGTCTCTTCATTGCTAAGCTGATAAAAAATATGCTGAATGTCTCTCAACTTACAGCTCCTCTACTGAAGCAAAATTGCAGAGCTAACAGGGATATTTTATACTTTCCATCTTGGGTCTCTCAAGATGCAGAGTCTGAGGAGCATCTACAGCAGAGTTGTTCATTTCATCCTGAGATGTGTTCTCCCACTTCAGAGATGCTCATGCCCAGTTCTTACCAAGAGCAGAGATCACACCTCTGACTGCTCCCAGCTGTTGAGTACAGAAAACACCTGGGAGAGTGTGATTGCTGTGTGCAGCTGCTATTGGCCTGGACCCCTCCTTGTTTAGTCTCACCCTGTGACCCCACCTCTGTTTTTCTCATTTTCACCGATCACCTGGCTATTCATGGTAAAGCTGGAGCAGAATTTGCTTCACAGTCCAAATCTAGACAGCAGTCTGCTTTTTTTGAGTAGATTGTCTCTACTGTCTGTCTCCTTTCAGCGGTTCAGACAGGTCCAGGCCATCCCTGATACAAGAGTACAGATGTGCAGAAAGCTGTACCATTGAAAGGACAGCTGTCGGTAGAATATAAGCACCTGTGTTAACAACAAACCAGGAGAACCATCAGAGCCCTCACACTGCTTCTGCCAACCAGACTGTGGGATCCCAGATGCTTCTTAGGTACACACTGCTTCTCCCATCTCAACATCACCCAGGACTCCCACAGGCTTCCTTTGTGCCACAAGTGCAGCTCGTGCTCCCACAGTGCTGGGGACAGCTCGTTAGCTCAGGTTTGTTAGCCTGGGCCCCTCTGCCATTCCACACCATTCCTGCTGGCAAACCTTGCTGCAGAGTTCAGCCTCAGTGCCTGCAGCCAGTGGGGTGGGCACAACATGAACCTGAGGTCTTTGTACTCTTCCTCTGTATCATCAGTGGGCTGGGGTGGCTGCTGTGTTGGAGAGCTGGGGTTCATGAATCCTGGGCAGTGAATCTCTGCCTCTGTTGTGTAAAATGTGCATGCTTGAGAAACTCCTCTTGTGAAGTCTCTGCTCCTTGCATTCTGCCATGTTATCCCTGGCTTTTATCTAGAATTCCAGAGACTTTGTGATCTAGGGAGATGTCTTCCAACCCAAGGATAATGGACCACGATATAAATATGAGGCTGTGCCTTGAATGTTTTAAGTCAGGCTGACCTGGAAATACTGGCTGTTGGATCTTTCTCTTCCTGACAGTGACCTTCCAGAAAGCTATTATGATCTGTGTGGGACTTGCACAGGTGAATGAAAAGAGCGATGACTGTTTGGGTAACAGCCCTTTAACATCAGTAAATGTGGTATTCCTTTTGTGTGTCTTGTTGTCCCCTTCCAGTACACGACTCCCTGTTGGGCTGTAGTATCTGTGTCCTGTTCTGATGCAGTGGGATTTCATAACCGTTTTAGTGCCAGACTGTTGTCACAAGCAGTGCGGTATCTTGCAGCTGCTGGTCTTTTTGAAGATGTCACAGGAGTTGAGGATCCAGCTCAAAGACCATCAGTCAAGGCTGGAAAGAAGACACTCTGACTGTGCAGATCAGAGTAATATTTTGCTTGGCATGCTGGCCATCTGCCATGGGCTGTGATTCTGGTAACTTTTGTGAGATTATGCAGGTTCAAATCTGGTCAGTCCTTAGGCAGGAGAATGCGACGGGAAAAGCTTGTGCTGCAAGGGGTGTAGTCCTTTGATGGAGGAGGCAGCATTCCTCTCTCCTCAAGGGCAGACAGCACTTTGCTGTGATAACAGGGGATGTTGTCCTTCTGGAAGTGCCATCATTCATGCACTACATGAAAATTGCATCTGGTTTATGCTGCAGTTAAAAACTTCCCAAGGCAGTGAAAATCTTATTCTGCATGGCCTGTTCAAATTTCCATGTAAACAATGTCAGTGCTGCCTCCCTAAATCTACATTCCTGTGATAACAAATGTTTGAGGTACTGTGTGTGAAGGACTGTGTTTGCAAGAGGAGGAGAATGCATGTGAAGAATTACTGAAGTGCTGGTGATGGATGGTATCTTAGTACAAGATTTTAAGCTAGGCCATGTGGAAGTGGTTTTACTTTGCATTTGCAATGGGTTAAGGGCACACCATGGCCTTGGCTACTGCTGCTCAATGGACAAGCTCTGATCCACTGTACACCACAGTAACTCAATCACTTGGAGCTCCATTTGGGATGGAGACAGAAATCTCATTTGAAAATGATTGGGTTTTTTCATGCCGAAGAAATGTGCAGTGTTCCCAGCATGCTTAGAGGGGTAGTGATGAATCTCTGTTTAATCCACACATTTGATGATTTTCCTGTGTGAAAAGGATTGGGCTTTGTTTACCTCTGTGTAGGCAACTCAGTAGGAAAAGAGTGCTCTTCATATTAGAGATTTCCTTTTTTGAAAGAACAAATTGTTTGTGATTGAGGCTCTTCGCAATTGAGGCTACATCGAGCAGTAAAATTTCAGTAGTAGACTGACTGTTTGGATTTTTCTAGTGTTAAGGATAATGAGATGTTTTGATGCCTTATATCATCTCCAAAGGGCAGATCTCTGATGCTTGTGGCATTCTAAATGCCACGTGAAGCATTTCAGTGCTCTGATCAGGAATTGTTTGGCACCAAGGTTTTGCGTGGGATTTCTAACACTTCTTTGTTGCATTTAGACTTCAGCTTGACTGCAGAAAATCTTAGCAAATACTTCTGATGATATATTAGCATTTTTGCTGCCTTTTAAAATCTGAGATGAAAAAGATAGTAATGAGCCATCTAATCTGTGCAGTACTTGCTCTCCCTTTCTTACTTGCAAGAGGAACTGCTCTTTTTTCCTCTTGCCACTAATTGACTTGATCTTCTCTTTATGCTGCTGAAGTTAAGATGCTGCTAAGCTCTTGCATCAAGGAGGAAAAATGGCATGTACAAGGTAGGTCAGCTCAGCTACTGCTGAGAAATAGGTACTAATTACACTGATTTCTCATCTGCGTCTTGAATGACAGAATTGCTTGAGAGACAGAGGATGGGGGGCCCAAGATTAACCATTGTAACCAAACTTCCCTTTGAATGGAAAACCTGGGTAATTGTTTTTACCTGCTGGGGTGCCTGTTTTACAAAGCCATTAAATGATTCCAAATGAGAGAAAAGAGCCTAGCCAACATAAGCCATCTCAGATGTCTTCTTTGGGTTGTGGGGAGGATAAGAAAGATCTTTATCTTTCTTATCAGAAAAGAAAGGTGCTGCATTGCTGTAATTAATAAAAGAAGATAAATCTATTTTTGCTATTCAGAAAGCACTTAGGTTCAGCATCTGACATTGACTGACTTGCAGGGTTTGATTTTAGACTTCTGGAATTCTGATCTCAGTGGAAAGGTATTGGAGAAGACAGAAATGGAACAAATTAGGAACCAAAGCCTTCCCCATGTTAACTAATTGAATATATCTATAAACACTGGACAACCTCACAATTGCTGCTGAAGCTGTTGCATGTGACAGCTATGGAAATTCTCAAACCATAGATACAAAACCTTGGCAGCTGAAAAAGGAAGGTGTAAAAAGGGAGAGCATTTTAAAAGCTTTTGGATTACAGACTCACACACCTCATTTAAAAACAAACAAACATAACAATAGAGCTGTTATGCAAACTGTGTCCCTCTCATTCCTGCACAGTGTTGTCAACATGTTCCCTTTACATTCTACATTGAAGAGCAGCCATTCAGAATGAGCTGAGCCACTGGACAGGTTTTCAGGCCATCTGTCAAACAGTGCTCAGCTGCCTATCACTGGAGACCCGGAGTCACCTCTGGGCTCATGCAGACCTGCTGTTACCTCAGTTTCTCTATTACTGTCATTTATTGATATCAAGACATGGAGGTTATAGAAGATACTATTTACATGACTAAAATAAATGCTACCTTATTGGCACCTGCCTTCTGTCTGGATTTTTCTTTGTAAAAGGAAGAATATGGTCTTCATAGCTCTTCATGGCGTATTTTTAAGTTGCCCACCAAATCTGACAACAAAAGTCCAGGTTTAATACTCTGACTTAAATTTAACAAGCTTATTTTTCCCAGCTTTCCTGTTTATTCTAAATGACTTTTTGGTTCTTCTTGGCTGCATGAAATTCATTATCTAGGGTGTACTGTAGTAATGCAGGTTGGGCACATCAGTTGAGCTGTCCTAGTTCTTGTACACAGTTCTTGTTTTTTGATTTGTTTAGCAGATGCAGGTGGTACCAGATGCAGGGCTTGTGCAGCTGCTTAGTTTGTTCCCTTTATTTCTCGTGGGGTGTGTTGTAGTGGAGTAGCAGTGAGGAAGAGCTGCCTGTGTGTCTTGCAGCTGCTACACGAGGGTGAAATACTGTTGGAAGTACTTGTACTTTCTCTTGGGGGTGGCAGGGGGAAAAGCCGTTCTCAGTTAGAAAACCTTTAGGAGGAAATATCAGCAACGTGGGTAGGGAAACTCCAACAGAGAGAGAGTCCCTCTCTTTTTCCATAAGGACAGGGTGATGAGAAAGGGAGAATGTGCTCTGAAACTCTTTTATTGACTGCCTTACCAAGCAAATCTCAGGTTTTATCTGTTTGAAGAGAGGCCTTATTTTAGAGCCTAATAAACTAGAACATCTCCTGGTTTAGAGATTGAGAGCTTCTTGGTGTACTTTGATGTGCTTATCTGAAAGAAAAGGTGGGGAGTTGTTCCACATGAAAACTCAAGCTATTTCAGGGTTCTGTCACAGCCTGTTTTTCTTCTCTCTTTCTACTTTAATTGGACAAGTGGAAAATAATGAAGAAGGTACATAGAACAGGCTACCTGGATCAATAAAAATGTCAGTTTGGCTGCATCAATGTAATAGACAGGGCTAATGTCATTTGGCTAAATAAATGAGTATGTTTTGTGCAGTATTGTGGTTGCCTAGAGTGCTTTAAAAGCAAAGATAACAACAGAGCTCAGCAGCTGGTGATCAGCGTGGCCTGGTGATCTTAGAGCAGAAGAGACCTTGTCCAGTTTTCAGCAGGAAAGCGTCTTTATGCCAAAGCACTGGCCCTGCTGAGGCCAGAGGAGGGCCATGAGGCTCAGCAGGGCAAGGCTGGGCATGGTTTACCTGATAAATGGCAATCCTGCCAAATATAAGAAACAACCCAATGTTTTGCTGAAGTCTGGCCAGTGTTGCTGCTGCTGTCTTTGTGGCATTGTGGCAGTAGTGTGGCAGTAGAGGTGTTGAGCACTGTGGGTATTAAATCTGCAGTCAGGAGATCTCAGCACTGGACATGTCTAAGACCCACAGATTAAATTGGTGGCAAGGATTGAACCAGACTTGATGTAGACAAGTAGAGCCTAACACTGCTGGTCAGGTTTGCAAGCCAGCTTGAGCAATGCCTTTGCAGGGCAAGCACTGCACACTGAGGAATGCCCCAGTGAAGGTCAGAACTGCTTTTGCATCTGTGGGGAGTGGAGGGATGGTGAGTGCCACCACAGCTACCCACAGTCTGCTGTGCCCTCAGGGTGGCTGCTTCTCTCCTGGCATGAGACTCCCTTGTTGCTATAAAGAAGTGTTTCTTCTTCTGCTCGCTTTATTTCCCACAGCACTTGAGCAGAATTCCATATACCATAGCGTTGTACCACAGCTGCATAGAGCTGTGCATTTAATTGCAGTCCACAGAGCTGTTATTAGCAAACTAAAACCCTTTATGAAAGGTGACGTCGTGTCACTTAGTCTTTGCTGCCTAAAGAGATGGCAGAAAATGCATTTTCATGGCACTTGATATTTGTTGGGGTTTTTTGAAGTTGTATTAGCCCAGAAATTTACAGAAGTCTTGTGCAATTTCTGTGATGCTGTAGCATTCCCAGAGAGGTTTTCTTTAAATACCAGTGGAAGAAGGAGGAATCTTAATGGTCAGGATAATAATCAGGAACTGCTGGTTTATCAAGGGACTAGTTTCATTCCAGCCAGATACCAGTTGTTTTCATAGTTATTTGGTCACTTAATTCTCAGCTTTAGTTCTCAGCTGTGAAATGTTGGCAGTTCAATACATTTTGTGCACTTACTAATAAATATAGATGTGAAATTGGCGTGCTACCAAAGACCTGATCTGTGGGAGCGGTAGCCATGTGAGATGGGGAGAATTTCTACTTTCAAGGCTGCTAAAACAGAAAATGAAAGGAAAGTCCTTTAAATCCTACCCTTCAGGTTCTGGGTCAACAATGTTCATGTTCTTCTTCAGGAGCCACATACTGACTATTTATATTTAGGGTCACACTCTTATTTTACTTTCTCCTACACCCAGGCTATTCTGAAATGAATACTGACAGACAGCCTCTGAATAGCCTGTATGTAGCACTTTTATGCAAGTATTTCAGTGCTTTACAAATTGGATTGCACAGTTTGATCCCTTTCCTAAAGGGCAAATACCTCTGGGAGGAAACTGATACATTTACAACACCACAAGCAAAATCAAACACCCTCTTAGTGTGACAAAGAGGAGAACAGTACTCCAGCTAACCTTAGGAAACTTGAATGACTTGTAAGAACTCCGTGTAATGTAGAGCCCAGTCACCCTGGCTAGTGACCTGTCCTTTCAGTAATCTTCCATGTCTATTTGTTTTTCATTTCTTGTGAAAATGAAATACTGAGTCAAAGCATTAGTTCAGCATGGAGCCAGGTATTTTATGTCGCACCTTGACATTGTGCAGTCACTGATGCAGGGCTCAGCTTGAGCAGAGAATGAAACTGTGGCAGAGAGATTTACTGTTTCCATTCCTGAGGAACAGTCTTGTACCCAGAGGTTGGGTTACTGACTAAAACTTGCTTTAGCATCCTAAGTGATAAAATGGGCACTGTCAGCTCACTAAACAGAGGCTGGTTCTTGCCAATTTTTACAAACAGCAAAGCAACTTCCCTTGTTGTGTGTCAGGAGGACATTCCACCCAAGTTTTGCATCCCATGCCACCCCCACCAAACTTTCCAGTACCATCAAATACTGAGCCACCACTGCAACTTCGGACAAGAGCTGGTGGGATGTCAGGAGGAGGCTTGTGTACAACATGTGTGTCCCTTCACTGACCTTTGCTTGACAGATGTTCAGGACCAGAAACAAGGTTTGGAGAATGGGGAGAGGGAAGGTTTCAAAATGGCCTTCAGCAGTCCAAAGTGGCACAGGGTGTTCTGCTCTTTTTCCTTCCTCTTTGACGGCTTTTGGTCAAGCATTTGCCAGAGTGTTGATCTGCCACTTGTCTGAGAACCTGGGTGGATGTTGTTGCAGAGGAGCTCTTAAGCCCTTCCTACTGCTGGAGAAGAAGGTCTGCAGGATACAGGCAAGGCATGGCCAAGTGATGTAGGGGCAGAGCATGGAGCTCATACAGGGGGTGCCCCGTGAGCTCCAGCACCGCACAGTCACTGTACTGACAGTATCAGTATCTTACCCATGGCTGCCCTTCTGTCCTGTCTGTCTACCAAAGTCAGGGCAGGAATGTCACAGTGACTTCTCTCCACAGTAGCAGGGGGTTGAACCCTTTTTGCTGCACAGAGGCTGGTGTACTAGTCTCAGCCTGGCCTGGCCAATCTGAACTCCTTGATGCTGCCTATGAATTTGGAGTGATGAGGGACTCGTATGATGATCACACCAGGGATGGCATTTCTTTTACTGTTTTGGCATAGTCCATGGGAAAGCACAGAAATGGAATTTGATTCTTCTACCTGGGTTGGTGTGGACTTTAACTCAGCATCAGAGCTGGCTACCACATTGAGCTGAATTTGGGATAAGTGGATACTTTAGACCCCAGTATTCTCTCTCCTTGCCAAATTACATGAACTAATTGCTGAAGTGCTTGCAGGTGAAGGTTGCATAGTCTGTCATCTCTGATGAAATAATGCCTGTGTGAGACACCCTTGTGAGTGTCATAGGCCCACCGCAACTGTGGAATGTGACTGGGTTTCATATTCTCGAGAAGGAAAGATCCTTTTTATTTTGGGCATGGTATGTGCAGTGTTTAAGTCTTAGTTGGCTTGGCACTTCACCAAAACAAAGACATTTGTTACACTTCTCCATAAGACCTATGTGCCAGCAGAGAAGTAAAACAAAAGATGGTTAGAGCAGCATCCTGTAAACCTGTTATCTCTTGCAAACCTTTGAAGTTCCGCCGCCTTCATGGATTGTGAGAGTTGGCGTGCAAAGCCTGTACTTCTGTTTGTGTGGCTGTGCTGGCACAGATGGGACCCCCGTAGTCACGGACAATTTATATGGAAAAGAAGCATGGCATCTCCTCTGGCTGGAGTGAGTCACTTTTCACTGAGGCTTTTTTTAAACTGAAGACTGTTTACCTGGCAGCTCCCAATTAACATGCTGATGAAATCTGTGCAGGAAGTTTATGCAGGTCCCTTGGAAAAATTTGTAACTTTAAATTTGCCTGTTTTTTCTATATTTAGGGGATCAACCCTTTAGACACGTGCCCAAAAATAAAGGACAAAAGCTAGACATTCTAAGGCTTAGTGCTTTCATTCTTCTCACACACTTTGGAGTAGCAGTTATCTAGCAATGGAATTACACAGTATCCACAAACTGTAGCTCACAGTTAAGCTCTCTCAAACAGAAAATTACACCAAGAAATCCATAAACAGTAAGAACAGCAAGGGTCAGACTGTCTTACCGTGAAGAATTATATGGTGCGGGAAGCCTATTGCCTTTTGTTTTTTTCTGCTGTTAATGCCCCAATCTTGGCTCCCATGGAGCTTTCTGAGAAATCAGAAATGTAGTGTTGTATTCGAAATGCTTTCAGTATTAGAATTCTATTTTGCTACGCTTTACACAGAACTGTGTAATCCTTATAGCAGATATTTAACTCTGATGTTTTATCTGTGGACTGCTCTCAAAATGATTGATCCTCCTTGCTTTTACTCTGGAAAGATGCTGAATGTTGACTGAGGGAAACTGATCTGTGTTGATGTTAAGTGGCTGAATCAGGGCTGGTGTGAAATAAAAGCATTAATCTCTCTGCCTTGCTGGATGTATGCAGACTGCATAAGACCTAATATGTTTCACTTCTTGTGGAGTGATTTAAGCCACATAAGCTTTTTGAATTTCCTTACCTACCTTACTGCTACCAGCCAAAAGCTGGTAAGCCACCCCAGAACGCACGATTCCACTGCAGATCAGCACTGTCTTCTTTTAATACATCACATCTCTTCATAAATTATTTTATTGTTTCACAGAACAAACATGGTTAGATAGAGGATGTACAATGTACACGCTTTACTGCCTTCAGAGACTCATGGTTGATGGTTCTGTGACTCCTGAGATCTCCCAGGGCCTGGGGCAGCAGCACAGAGCACCTCTCCAGCTGCTGAGCCAGGGGACAACTGGCACAGGGAATGCAGCTGAGGCAGCAGACTTGGCTTTACCTTTATTCTCCACACAGAGAACAGCAAAGGCAAGGAACTGGTTCTGTTTCATGGTAAGAAGTCTTGACTTGGGCCTGCTTGACCCGTGGTTTCTACACCAGTCAGATCTGCCTGTTCCAGTAGTTGTTAACACTTGAGCACTGTCTTCATGAAGCTTGGTGTAAAGAAACCAAACAAACCCACAGTATCAACCACATGCTAAAAATCTTAAATCAATCACTGTGCTTGATAAACATTTAGCATTACTTGGCACATGAGTGATAGCTTTGTATTTTATCCACAGAATAACAATATTGGGTTAACAAGAGAAAGAATTAAAGCAGAACAAACAGACAAGTTTTTATTCTTGGTCTGGATGGATACTTGGTACTTGCAGAGGTGCTATCAAACACTGCCTGTGTATCTCCAGTGGCTGCAGTATCAAGCTAGCCTAAGGTTCCCCAGATTGAGAAAGTCCAGAGTTAAGAGCAAGGAAGAAGGGGTTTGAACTGGAAGTAGAATACAGCCTTAATGTTATTTGCTACAGTGTAGTAAGGCAGCTCTAGGAGTTTTATATACTAAACAACAGCAGTCATTTAACATTTAAAAATTAATGTTTTCATTACAGATGGCAATACAAGCCCCAGCACCTTTAGATATGTGATCATCTTTACTGTTATGCTGTCTTCACAGAGACTGTCTCTGAACAGGACAATTTGATGTAGGAGTGGGCATCATAGTCGATGAGGGAGAATTTGTAAAAGGGATGATGGAGGAAAGCCTACAGAAATCAGCAAATAAAGAAATGAAGGCTGGCAGAGGTGCTGAAAAAGGCTGATAAATAGATATTTACTGGATAGTAAGTTTCAAATAGCACGTATTTACCTGCTCCCACTAATTTAGCAGGAGTTGCTGCCTCAGAGGCAAAGTATTTCTATTAAAGTTGCAGCTGGAATACAATCAGCATCACCTTGCTGATCCTGCACACGTGCACACTCCCGTCATCCCTCAGAGCTCTGTGCCCACAGGACAGCAGGGCACATGCTGTGGAGAAAGATCAGAACTGCTGGCAGTCACTCAAACCTCCTGCGTGCTCAGGGGGGTTGTTTTTAGTGGAATTGCAAATGAACATCATGGTGGTTCCAGGACTAAGTCTATAGTGGTTGATAATGATTTAACTACAGCTACTATTAAACAGGCAAATCGAGATATGGGGACAAGCTGCATCTCCCCAGAAGACAAGCCAGACAAGGACTGATAATACACATGTGGGTGTGCAGGAAGTGAAAGCTGGCTTTTTCCAGCAGCATCATTCTGCTACAGCCATTTGATGTCCCAGGAGATGTATGTGTATATGGGTCCATGTACAGGAAATACATGTGGAACTATTATTTTTGACAGGACCTGAGACCAAACAGTCAAAAGGAGAAAACAAGGGGTATACAGAGAGACTTAAAACCAGATGTATAGCTGTAGAATTTGTAACTAACTGCTGCTTGCCTGGTGAGTATTTCTATCTATACAAATGTTGGGGTGGGTGTGCGTAACAAAGGGCAAAGTCTGCTTGCAGACAGGACAAAGGTCACACCTCTGGCTGCTGTGCACGTGACAGACTACCCAAAGGAGGATTCATGCAAAGCTGATACAGGTGGATCAGGTAAAACATTTCCAGGTAGCCATGCTTTTAACACTCTAGTGTGGACAAGAGTTTTGGTGACCAACAGTGATTAATTTTCTTTTTAACCTACTAGAGCTCATCATCTTCCTCATGCTGCTGCTAAATGCAGTGTGTTAAAGGACTTCTCTTGAAACTGGTGTAGCTGAAGCTTTCAGGAATCTAAAGCAAATGTAGTGTAAACACTGCAAAAGGAGGAGGTGGGGGGAAAAAAAAGACATTATCGCTAGAATGAATTTAGCTCAGCTTTAGCTCAGACTCTTTCCTCCCTCCTCCAAGAGTCTTGCATTTATTTGCTCCTTTGAAAAGTGGAGAGATGAGACTGAGCATTTCAGGAGTCAACAATGAACCTTTCATTGAGCTGGCTTAAAGCAGCAGTGCTGATCATGCAGGCCCCTTTCAAAGGAAGATACAATGCTGTGCTTTTCTTTATTTTTTAGGATTTTTAAAGGATTAGCTCTTTGCTTCACAGAGATCCTAAACAATCAGAGGGGGAAAAAACATCTCAAAATTTTCAAGTGTTCCTTCCAAGAACTCTAAGGAGAGCTCTTTCTGGAGTTGCATCTCTGATACGGAGGATAACTTCAATACTTTGCCTTCAGAGATATCAACTTTTTTTTTTCCTTAAAAACCCTTTAGTTAGAATTTGTTTTTCCACCCTCCTTGAGCATGCTGGTAGAGGGAAGGAAGGTGTCTTCTGCAACTCACAAAAGAATAAAGGGGACTAAGCAACAAGGAAAGAGTGGGTGTTACCTGTCTTTTCATGTGAAGGGAGAGCCACAGACAGGAGTAGGTCTCTATAATTTTATTCTTATTACTTACACAGTCACTGCACCGTGCTACAAGTTATTAACTCACAGCATCCTACTGCATGTTACTGGCTTTGCACAAACCTAGCAGAAAGGAACATTCTGCTTATGGTTAAACCATTGCCATCAACACTTGCTACTATGTGAAGAACAAAACCCTTTTGTTAGAGGATGCAGTCATCATCACCATCTTTAAAAACTATATATAATTTCAGTAATCTCTTCCTAATGCTTCAGATGCATGTATTGAATTTGAAATCATTTACAGTTAGTCTTATAAAGTTCTGCTTGGTTTTCTTCCAAAGAAAATAGCAGCATATTGCAAAATAGGAAGGTCCAGTAGCAAAATATGTAGTTATTACTAAATAATCCATCAAAAATGTTTTCTTATTATGATGGTCCTGTTTCCTTTCTTTGCATATAATGTCTGTTGCAGAATTGACTCAGACAAACTCTACACAGGTATAGTCACAAAGCAAAATGGTTTTCTGTAGTACTAAGTCAAAAAAGTTGTTGCTGTTTGGCAAGTAATTATCTGCCTCTTTTCTATGATCTGATCTGACTTCAAGAGAAAGTGGATGTGATCACTAAGCACTTGTCACTTTGCATCCTCTGCCTCCTGTTTTCATGCCTTTTTTTGTCCTGGCTCAACTTCAGAGTGTAAGATGAGGCAGGCAGAGTTTATGGGAAGGTGTGAGTGAACAGAATCATAGAACTGAAGTTCAAAAACCCCCCCAGCCCAACATCCAAAACAGGTAAATCATGTCTACATTATGTTTCAGTTAACTGAAGAAACAGCCTGTCACTGCAGTAAAATACAAGGTCATCACTTCTGTAGACCAACATCCATATTTTAATCTGCTTGAACTAACATGCAGGGACTTGCAAGAACAACAAAGTTGATACTTTTTTTTTTTTTGCTGGTGGGGAAGACTGAAAAGCCAAAAAGAGAAACATTCAAGCAGAACTGCTTTCAAATGCCCAGCTGCACATGCTGACTGCCTCAACAAAAAGGAAAAATGAATGAAGATGAGGAAGAGTCCTTCTCACTGGTGTATTTCAGGACTGTTACTTAAGAGTGGCTCTTTCCAGCAGCAGTAAAGTTTGTTCTCCCAAAACAGCTGCTGATAGTGAGAAATAAAGCCCACTACTGCACCGGTTCACCATGTAAAATGTGCACTGCAGCTACTTTTGAACAGTTTAATCTTATGCACTCTTTTTTCACTGTGGTCCTTTGTGTAGTAAAGTATGTACAGACACAGTCTTAACTAAGCGTAATCTTATGAACTGGTTACACTAAAACTACATCCTTACACAGCAGCTCCTGCCACCACAGCTTTTGTGTTGAACCACACGTGTTATTTTTGTTCTTTATGCAGAATTCTAATCAGGTATTTGAGTAATGAGCTAAACATCTAGTGCCACTAAATACAGTTCATTGTAAACAGTGCAGTCTTAAATGCTTCCATTTGGTTTTCTAGGCATAAAATCTTCCAGGAGAATATAAATTTATATCCAGCCTGAACTGGCTACAAGCTCATTGTTACATTAAGGGATTACTTTGCTTAGACTTTCTCTTGGCCGTTCCTCTGATGACTGACAATATCAGTAACTACAATACAACAAAGAGAATATTACTACAGTTTGTCAGGGCACTTAACTGTCTACACATCAACGGTGAGGACAAGTGCTGTCAGATATTTCACTGGCATGCTTCTTGGAGTCTGTTGTAAAATCTGTACTCTTATGACACAGTTAATATCAGTTTACCTCCCTGGTGAGTTTTTGTACTGAAATAATCACTGTAGGATTTTAAAAAAAGTTATTTTATCCCCTAGAGATTTATATCTAAATTGTAACATAAGCACAGAAGGACTGCTGATTACAGAATGAGCACCACAGTGAGTACAAAGCTAAATATAAAGAGGACATTGTATTCACTAGGCCAGGGGATTACAATTTATTCAAAAGAAAAGTCATGCAAAATTCAAGTTTTGAATGTATTTATCACCTGTCATTGAGTTGATAAAAGCAGATACCATTTTTGGATTGCTGGAATTGCACCAGGACTCTTTTCTGTGTGTTGCCTGGACAGTACTGAAGAGCAGTTCATGTTCTCAGGTACCTCACGTTACAGATGTGCTGCTGCTCAGTCAAGACACAGAGCTGCTTTGAAACAGAAACAGGTACACAGCAACATTCCCAGGCAATTCTTATTTTACCTTGGAGCCCTAGCTCACACCTAGTCACAGGTTTGAAACTGGATGAAAAGGCAGAGCTGTTTTATGTAACTTACCTTTACTAGAACACAGCCATCTTGTTCAAGAATCATGCACGGTTTTATAACTGAAAGTACCACATGAATTTGAGGGAAAAAATGGGTGTACGTGTCCCATGAATCAGGCACAATTTCAATTCCAAACAATTTTCAAAATTGTTTTAAAATTTTTAGTTTTACATTCTCTCTCCCTCTAATATAGTAAATTGTGGGGTTTTAATATTAGCCTTGTGTCTTCAGCATCTAAACTATTAAGAAACAATAGCTATTCTTCTGTTTATCCATTATGAATACAGCCCATTCTGATTTGGAATACAGCTACTCTAGGTGAAGCTGTCCAAGTGCATGAAAGAACACTTAAGACATTTTAATGGCAGTGATACAGTGTACAGTATGCATTTGACTTGAGTATGAACAACTTATTCATGTGATTACTGTATCTAACCTCAAAGTTAAAGGGACCAAACTGGCTGCAGTAGATTTGCTTACAAAACAAACCCCTGAATTCAAACCCAGCAGAAATACTATCCTTCCCTTCCAAACCTGCAGAAAATCCTGTCCACTCTTCACCAATTGTACATTCAGCTTGAAGTTACTGACCTAACCTTGGTCTTCTCCCTGTTCATATTTCTTACATGAATTTACAGTAGAAATGGTGCAAAATAGCAAGATCTCTTGGAACAGGCAGAAAGGAATTCAAACTTTAATCTGATTGGTTTAATTTGATTTTAGCATGAGGAAAAAGAATAAAGTTACAAGATTCTTTTAATATTTTCACAATGTTAAACTAAAACTGAGCTCTAGGCTACATGTGTAAGTAAATCTAGAACACAAAAGGGTTAAATAAGATCTTCTTTTAAGATACAAGAACTTAAGCTTTCTTTACGTTTAACAAACTTCACAGAACAGATACTGCAAAGGAACAACCCCCTCCCCAACTTTTTGTTTAAAGTGAACATTGTCCATAATTCACATGAACTTTAAGTAGTGTCCTCTCAAGAGCCACCTTGAAACCGTCTGTGCACTTGTAACGAGATTAAAGAGAATATTAAGGAGGAACAAAATAGCATCTTCAGTATTAATGCAGAAAAGTCTTGTGTATCAATCAGAATGCCCATCAAATGCTAGGATAGGATTTTGTAGGAAAGAAAGTGCGTATCACAGCAGCCGCCAAAATCCATGTTTTTCTTAAACTCCTCACGGCAAATGTAAATAATATCCTTGGACAGTCCCTCTCACCAGGACCATTTTCTGAAAATGCAGCCCATTACAGAAGCTTTTGCTGCTGGTTTCATATTCTTCAATAAGAACAAGGGAAAAAACCAGCTTGTCTTCCAGAGCGCTTGCATTTATAATGATGGGACACTTCTGACTTGCTTCATGGTTAATTAATGCTAATACAGTCCAATGCTGAGTGTGTGTGGAGACACATTATATATATATATATTTTTATATATATATATGTATGTATGTATTCTGGTTTTAATTGTCTCACTGTTAAATGTTCCTAACTGGCTACCAAAGTAACAGTATAATTTGGCCTATAAGGAGTTAATTACCTGTAACAAGTAGAATGGAAGATGACAGACATACAAGCTTACTTCACCCCGATGTTTCAGATCTGCCCAGTATTTGAAGATGAGACAAAGTCTTTCCCTCCCTCAGGTCTTCTTACAAATTTACCCACTTGTTAATAACTTACTAATAGACTGAGAAGTTAAAACTCATTCAGGATTAAGCTGGGTGACATCAGTAGGAATCCTTTTACCTGCATAAGCCCTGTGTGCAGCAGGAGACAGCCCGATTACGATATGTTTGCTTTTATGTTTCCAAACTGGCAAAGCTGGTGCAGTTCGGCTCAGCTCAGCATGACACACCGTAACACAGAACCACGGGTCTAACCACATCCAGAACGTTCTATCCAGGTAATGCTTTTCACATCCACTTGCTATACTTGCTTTGTGGGCAGGGATTTTTGTGGGCGCGTTCAGCTGCATAGAAGGAGGGCTGGTGGAGCCCCTTTGATTATCTCATTGACACTCTGAATGTGAGGAACACAAACTCATTCTGACAAAGGGTGTTTGTTTTACAGGTTGTTCCCCAATACTGTTACCAAATTCCGTTTGCTACAAAATGTCCTTTTTTCCCCAATATGTAAGTCTAGCTACAGAAAGTCAGTCTGTAGAATCCAGCCATGGCTACTGTGCTGTGAATTAGCCTTATTTGATCAATTATCAGATACCTGCACTTAGCAAAAGGCAAACAAGAGCCAATCAGGTTTCGGCCGGTGGGAACGGCTGCACTGCTCAAGGTATGTGGAATCTGTTCACACAATGCGTAGAATCTCTGTGGATGCCATGTAAAAAGTATGCACCATTTACTGCTCCAGGATGGAGTTGGCTTTAAAGAGAGATCATAATTTAACAGAGAAGAAAGGAAAAAAAAAAAAAAGAAAAAAAAAAACCCTGATAGGTTCTTTATAGTAAGATACATATAAAAATTTTTCATAAGAATCTCTGTCCCCCTTTCTTTTTGGCTTCCTGGGAAGAACCAGAAAGGTGTTCCTACCCCAACAGAATCCCTGATGCTGGTGACACTGCCTAACTCAAAAGCCACACGCGATGAAGGCACGAGTGACCAGTCAGGTCTTCTGGGCTTAAGGAGCTGCAGTTGCTGCTCCAAGTAGTATTTCACCTCCTCAGGATTCAGTAGCAGTGAAGAGGTGAAAGGCTGCACATTAAACAGTTTGTCCGAAAGCCATGTGCATAGCAAACTTTTACACCAGCTTTATACAACTATTTGTTTTAACTCTGCAGCTGGAATGTTTCCAGCATAAGGCTTTTAGAGTGACTCCAGCAATAACAGAAGCCTTTGGATTTTTCTTGCTTTGTTTAAATCCACTAGCCATACTCAAAAATAATATTTCTTCATGTTTTATTTTTATACGGTGGCTAGCAGGCACCTTAGTAACCAGCCAGAGATCGATTTCAACCACCATCAATCCCTAAACTACAGTACCAGGACGGTTGGCTAAAGAAAGGAAACTGATTGGCTGTAGTCTGAAACTTGCCTAGTACAAGGTGTCTGGCTGACTTTGTCCTAAATAAGGCTAACATTAGTGAACTAAGAGAACAGCATTTGGTTGCAGTCTTGCACTCAGGAACATCCTTCGCCAATACGTTGGCAAGATCTCCCTACTTTCCGATCCAGTTTCACCATTTTCATGATGGCCTCCTCGCGCCCGCGGCCCATGTGGTCGAACGTGCAGTCGTGCTGTTCGGGCAGGCGGTGCAACATGCAGAACACGTAACCTGCCGCAGAGGGAGAAAAGACACACAGTTAGGGACTGCTCACAGAGGTGGGATCTCACCTGAACCAAAGTGAGTGATCCCCACCCATCGGAGGGTTACTCAGTTCTCAAAAATTAATGCCAGTTTAAAGCTTTTACTTATCTTCCTTACAGGGTAACAAATATTTGATCATTTACTGCATTTTGTTGAGAATTTATCAACATGGTACCAAAGCTCAAGTCATACAAGATTTGTGGGGTCTTTTGCCATCATCTCATCTTATACAGGAAACCTCCAAAATCATCTAAGCTAGATACGCCCACATAGTAACAAAGGTAATGGCTTTTGGGTTTTAATCACCTTCGCTGAAATCCTTCCTACTTTTAAGTGGACTTTGTTGTCATTTCTGAAATTCATGCCTGTGGTGCTCCAGGGTGAGCTCCTAAGCAGCTTTTCAAGTCAGAACTGTTAAATTTAAGCACTTTTCTTCCTCCTCACTGCCAGCGTTGGCAGTGACTGCAGGAGGAGTTCACTGCTCCTTCGCTATCCCAGTCTTCAGAAGCTTCTCCCCATGAAGCATTCTGACACTAACCACGGGGGGCAACAGGCATTTGACACAGGGACTTGTCATGCCACATCACTTTGCTCTGTAGCTGAGAAGATGAGGTTATTGCCTCTTTGTCTAATGCTCCTCAGTGTTACTCAGCTTTCAGGGAGCACATGACTTAGAAACATGCCAGTACTTTTCCCTGCAGGTGAGGAGGGCATCAGCCACAGCCACCACCACTTTCTAGTTTACAAAGGAAATCAGCTTTTTTCTTCTTTGTCCCTAATACTTTGTATAACAGTAAAGAAACTGCCTCCAATTTCCACCTCCAAAATGAATGTTAAATAGCAGTAAGTAGCATTAAGATGCTACAGGAGGGAAAAGTCACACAGTTACAGGGCTCACCAGTCCACTGTATGAAAGCAAGTATGGTTCATGTAATATCGCCTGTGCTGGGATATTTTTCCTGCCTGATGGCGCAAAGAGTTACACTCTGCCTCTTACTTGAATGCTTTACATTACTGCTGCTCCTCGAATGCTCAAAAGATACTAAACCCACAAAATTATGACATTTGAGAGATGGAAAAGGATAAAAATGAGTGAGTGAATGATTGAGAGAGTGTTTAGTGCATATATACAAACACACACATAATATATGAGGGTATGTGTGTGAAGTAATTCAAGTTCCTGGACTCTATAACACATCAGTTGCAGGAGGGAACAACATGCTACCTTTATATTAGGGTGATTGTTAAGAAAACAGAGAAGGAAAAAGTGTCATACATGGAATTATTTTTAAAAAGTGAAGAAAAATTGATTTATCTTTGCTCTTTGTTTCAGTAGCACCAAGCTATGAAAAGACATGCCTATTATCTGTGGCTGGCTTTGAAACCCAGTTCTAGGAACAAAGCAAAAAAGACAAGTTTTCTGTGTTGGTACATAGGATTCAGAAATATGGATGGAAACTCGCAGATTGAATTGATATGTATCTCACCCCTTGTGATCATTGCCTCCGCTTCAAACTCAGTCTGGGTCATACCACACTCAAATGTGACAAATATCTTTCCTGAGGTGCCAAAAATGATTGTTAAAATGAAAACATCCCTGGACTATAATGCCAATACTGAACAAGCATTTCACTCAGTTCTTTCTCACAGAAAGCAGGGTCTGAAGGCTTCCCTTATTTCTTGAAATAAGATTTCAAATTGCTGAGCCAATGTCCGCTGCAGGTACAAGAATACATAAATACCTGACTGGATGAATTCAAAAACCAACTTCATCATCTTGTCTGCAATGAATGTGTATGAAGCAGATGTAAGACACCCTGGAGATATGGACTGGGCAGGAGGCATCTCAGTCCCTTCTAGATAAAAACTGGTTTTAAATCTTGATGGTTTTACAGATCCTTTCCAAATGTTTAACAAGCCTATGCAGAAATGCTATCTAATGTTACTGAAAAGAGATCTTGAAAATTTATACAATCTTCTGCACTACTTCAGCAAGACCCTTTTGACAATTCTGTACATCTAGTACGGAAGTATTTATGCACCATGATTTATCACTTTTGAATGGGACCTTTCAATTGCTCCATCTCTTCACCTTCTAAAAAGCCTTGTGCAGACCAGCACAGCTTCATGACGTTCCTTTCTACCCTGCCACCCCTAATTCCATCTATCCTGTGCTTTGCCCTATCTTTACTTCATTTTTGAACACCTTTTAGTTCTTTATAGAGCACCTGTTTTCACGCAGGATAATCTGTACTGTATGTTCCATTTATTCCACATGACACATTTTTTTCTGTTTGTTGAGGATTTTTTAATGCATTCCTGAACAGAATTTCAGTAACTGTCCACAAAAGAATGGCAGGTGACTTTCACTTTTCCCAAAGTATGGGAATAATATTTCTAATTTCAGCAACTAAATGACCTAAACCTGTTATTAATATATATATATATTTAAATATGTACTGTTAATTAGGTAGTATCTAATGAAAGAATACCCAAGCGCATTTTGAATGCTACGAAAATAGTTCTGCATATATTGGCTGATTTATGGAAGGGGGCCTATTCTGGTTGAATTAGCAATGCAGATCTCCTGGAAGTTCCATTTCCAAAAAGAGAATTCAGATCTTTAGTCTCATTGCCACAAATGCTTAAGTCACTATGAAGATTGGAACTTGTATTTTTGTAGGTTTTAAAATTTAAAGGCCTTTAAAACACTGTTATATAGCAGCTAATTGAGTGACAGTAGTTCTGAACATTTTTTTCATTAGTTCAGAGTGGATATATTCAATTAAGTTATTACTGCTATATTCACTCCTTGCTTCTTCAGTGGTTTGAAAATCAGAATGGACATCCTGTGGTCTGCACATGCACAAGTGCCTGATGTCATATCAAGGCCATTAGACCTTACAGCAGTTCCATTATTAACTTGTGTGTGCTGGGGCAGAAGGCCAATAGATGCACCTGTATTTTGATCCCTAAAGCCAATCCATATTTAGAGGTGAAACCTCTTCTCACGAGAACTCTGCTTTTATGGTTATAAAGTAAGTTAGAGAAATGAGCTCCTGCAGTGTATTTGCTGTTAAGTTCATTATGGGATGGTATCAAATACAGGTTGTCTCCCCTAAAGGAATTTACTGCAGAAATGCTTCTTTTAGCACACTATAACTAAAAGACAAAATAAATAACTTTCTGCTAGGGGAAAGAGCATTGGAAAAGGGAATCCATCTGCCAACTAAAGTTCGTTTACCCAAGTCATCAACCTAAAACATGCCAGACTTTCACTCCCGGCACAGCAGATTTCAATCTAGTAAATGTAATAATACATCTCACGGCACTGCAAATGTTGTTTTCTGATGTTAGAAGTGAACTATGAATCACCCACTCCTCAGGTCTCTAATGCAAACATCTTGGAAAAACATTATGTAGTGCCTCAAAACATTTGAGCTCCTCTGAGCACCCCAGAAACTTCTTCACAATACATCATAAAAAACTTCACTTCCACTTCATTGCCAGACCAAAAATGGCTAAAGCCATAAAGCAGAGCACCATCCCTGCCTTACAGAGGGGTCACTCAAAGGAAGCCCAAGACTGCACACCAGCAACTATGAAGCTGCTTTCATCATTCCTGAGGAACCTGATGGGAAAGGGATGTTGGAGAGAACAGAAAACAAAACAAGCTTGCATATTCCAGACCAGAGCATCACAGACCTACAGTTTGCTGTGTGTGGGTAATGAAAAACAACTGCCTTTTCTTCATTGCTACACTCAAGAGCACTGGTGCATTTTTGAGTTTCTGAAAGCTCAGCCATTCAAGTATCATGCCTGCCATGGAAAGACAAAGCCCTTCATTACCAATTACCATCAATCATCTTAATTGTTCACTCCAGACATTTATGCTTTCATTGCAGGCACCAACTGCTCTGATGGTTTAGCTTTCTATACTACAGTGACCCCTTCTGATTCATTCAAAGTAACTCCCACTGGAAGGTAAAAGAAAGTGAAGTCAACGTTACCATAAAACCCTGAGCTTCTGATACTTAAAAATCATCCTACCTGGCCACCAGGATCAGTACTTATCATTTTCATTCCCAAGTCAACAGGAAGAAGTTTGGAACTGTCAGAACTTGCAGCTTACACCATTTCCACATTTAATAAACAAATTATGTTTGTATAGAGACCTATACAAAACCTATTCAAAAGTAGTCCAAGTAATGACACAGACATAATCCTGTGCAGAATTCTGTGCTGTGTGCTTTGACTTCTTCACATCCTTCACAAGATATTTTACCTCTCTTGCAAATTTGAAATTCTAATCAACGGATGTTCAAACAGAATTTAAAAATGCCTTGTGACTTAAGAGTTGAAGATGCTGCAAAAATTCTCTACCAAAGGTGTATTATCTAACAGGGTATTGTATGAGTCCTTAAGCAGATTTCTGGCCAAGAACAGATTTTAACATTTCTTTAAACAACGAATATATCTGCAGGCTATAACACAGCACAGCCAAACCAGGCAGATGAGCCAGGAGAGATCATGTGGCTGCAGCACTGTTCAGAACAACTGCACGCCATTCACTGAAAGTGTCTAATAATCCCCAAAACAGTATTTATGCATCTCCCCCACCCAACTGGAAAGATGATTTAATGTGTTGC
The DNA here is from genome assembly GCF_965178545.1 of Coloeus monedula. Lineage (NCBI taxonomy): Eukaryota > Metazoa > Chordata > Aves > Passeriformes > Corvidae > Coloeus > Coloeus monedula. Next base: position 33,937,264 of record NC_138782.1, read on the forward strand.
AAATTATATTAACAATAAAACTATTTATAAGGAAGTGTGGGAAGGAAATACTTTTTTAAAGACATGAAATAGGGAATAAATGAATGGAAGAGTAGAACAAATAGCTACCAAGATACAAAGCAAGATCCTAAAGGCTTGACTACCTGAGAACTGCAGTATGATCCAGCTTCCTCCCCTGTGTTTTGGAGGTTTTTTAACAAAAACCTGCAGTCATAGAAGGATGGGAATATGCACAGTTCAGCCAGGCAAAGCTTCCAGTGCAGCTTGTATGCACCGTTTTGGCAATATAAATATATTCTAGTCTGCTGATAGTTTATTTTATTCTCATTTAGACGGCTCCATTCGTGCATATACTCTCATTACCTCTCTCTTCTGTGGGAATGCTCTGTACTAGCATTGTCAGCTTTCATTACACAATTCAAGGAAATTTCAGTTTTACTGACATATTCTATAAAATCAAACTAAATCCCACCAAGCTAAACAATGAGGTTTTGAAAATAAGTGAACTGAACTCTTCCCCTGTTTCTCTTTCCCAGCTTTGCAAGTGGATTATGATTAAGTAATAAGTATTTCAGAATAACTTGGTTGGGAATCTTGTCATTCATTTCCAAGGGAAAAGGGGCGCAAACCACAGTATGATGAAGCTTTTTAACCAGATAGATGTATTTATTAAAACTCCACAAAACTGAGGCAGTCCTTTCTTTAATTTCCACTCCAAAGTGAGAGGATGGGGACTGTTAACCTCTAGGTGCTCAAAGTCAGAAGTCTCTAAGTATCAATTCCTATTGTCTTAAGCACTGCCCTCTCGAGGCATTTCAGTTCCATGATCCTTCACAAACAGCACAGCTGCAAAAGGTTCACAAAACATACAGCAGGATGAAGTGTATTTTTCCTATTAACTTATTTTTCTAACCATTTGCTACGATCACTCCAAGTTAGTTTCCAGTATTTTCTTCTTTATATAGTTCACTAATACTTACGACTACCAAAGTGATCAATATCTGAATCAAAAAGGGAAAAGGAAAGAGGTGGTGTAAGACACCTTAGAATGTTTCTTTTACTCTGCCAACTGTCCCTGGGACTGGACGGGCACTCTGGGACTTCCAAACTGCTCTCAGTCAGTGATGATCTCATGTTTCATGCTGGAAGCCGACTGCTCTGTGATATCTCTGGTGCTGCATTAGAGTGCTCAAGAGATCCTACAGATACATTTTATATTTCAACAACTGGGTTTATGCTTAGAAGAAAAAAAGGGAACAAAGAATTTTTTTCCCTTCCTCCTCTATTTTGCCCTCTGCCACAAAGAGGGTAAAGCAATGTGTATGTATCTGCATTAGAGACAGAAAAAGCATTTGTGGAAAGGACTGCCCAAGAAAAGAATGGAAGAACTTGTATACAGAAGAGAGAGGACATAATACTGTAACAGCCACTGGCCAGGTATAGTTAAAGATTATGCAAAAAATTCTTTAGACTGCAAGGAAAAGACTTTGTATTTCCAAGTTTAGTCACATATAACCTGTGTTTCAAAGTTGTTTTCTGTCTATTTTCTTTAAGATCATAAGCCTGGGAAGCTGCTTTAGGGAGCACACAAGAGATGCAGTTTGGCACTGTGGAGACCCTGTAAACAAACTACGTTTTATCCCAATTCATGCTGATTGCAAATACACTTTCCTATTTATCTTACTACGTGCACAGAAAGCTGTCAAACTATTTTTTCTTACATTAAATGTGACAAATTTTGAACAGAGAATTTGTATCACTTGAGGACAGAGCACATGCAGATTTTTTAGGGTGGGTTTTTTTTTTGAATCAACAATTTTTAAGGAGGTTCTACATAAGCCATTATTCTATTCCTTGACTTTGGAACAAAGAAGAACAACTCAAAGTTTCCTCCTGTTTCTTTGAAGACAGTGTATTTGAATTGGGAAAAATTAAGATATGGCACTCTTCTAGACTCAGTTCTTACTTTTGCTCTCGTGAACACTAACCCCAGAGCAGTATGGAGCATGATTAGGAACAGAACTGAGGTTTTCAGGAAATGATTTCTGAATTTCAGAGAATCCCTAATGAATCAAAGCCACAAACACAGCACATGTACTTTGTAATCGTAAGCTGCCATTAAAAAATGTTTGCTATGGGTCAGGTCTGACTGAGTACTGTAGGTCTCAGTCAGGATTGTGTCTCAGTTCCATCATGTACCAGAAGAAAATCGTGGTTAAATCTTTTGATTTGGACCAGATATTTTTCTTGCTGTACTGAACTCACACATTTGAGAGTAAACACTTCTACATCAGAACTTCTTCACCCACTATAGATTTGTGAGTTAAGGCCAACATCTACTGGGGACAGACTAACAGAGCAACTCAGGCCCAGGATTACTCCCACAGATACACCATGCAATCAATGTTCACTTCCAAACTGCTTCATACCTCAGAGGTCACTGACTCACACAGCGGTGACAGTGTCATCTGTAGGCTCCCCTTCTGACCTTACACACTGTCCCTGATTTTTGGTCTCAGTTGCCACCCACAGCGTCAGGCACAAGCAGCAGCTGTGACACCACAAACTGACTCCAGCCACAACTGCTGGGTTACTGCTCTTGTGAATTCTCTGCAGAACTGGGCTCTGGTCTCAGTTCACCTGTGGTAACAGATGCAACTTCCGAGAAATTAGCATTTTAATTTGTCATGTAATCTGTCGATATAACTGAAACATTTTTCACCAAAGGCTTGTGCAACTGTTGAAACACAATGGCAAGGAAAAAACCCCCCAAACAACCAAAACTGGTTAAACTTTAATTTAACAAGAGAATTTTTAGAGAAACCATTTTGCTCCCAACAACTTACAGCATCAAGAGAGGTGTCAGATAGTGAACATTAATGACCAAATTATTTGAGGGACAAGAAAAACAAGGTTCAAAATTTAGAGTTTAGACTTCAGGTAGGTGAAAAGTTTCCTTATTTGAATAACTGTGTGATTTTGAAATGATGTATTCAAGAGGAATTAGTGCCACTGCTACACTTGGAACATTCATTGCCACGTTTGCAGGACCAAGAACACACTGAAATAATACTGCACCTCCCAAATCATTCCTAGTTTCACAAGGCTATATCCCATAATATGTGGGAAAATGAATCCAAAGAACAGAATGCACAGTAAAAAAGCAGAATTATGCCGAAAAGGCCTCCTAGAGTCCAAGAGCAGACAGCTAATAAAGTAGAGGTAATGCATACTAATAGATTACACTACTGCAAATGTTAGTAGTGCTATAAAATTAGATTTTCCATAGGTTATACCAGCATATCAAGAGGCATTTGTTTCCTACTGAACATATTTAGATTTGAGTAGTGTAGATTCTCTAGATTTTAGTGTGAAACTTTAATTAAAGTGTCCCGAGAAGTGGCAGGTGGATGACAGAGCTATCCTAAGGTCAGAGCAGGGACTTGTGCAGTATTTAACACTTTAAAAAGAGCTACATGAGCATTAATACTTCTAGAATTCTCTACACCAATGCCCCCATAGCTAATACACTTCTCCCAGAAGCTGAGGATTTAATTAAAAGCTGAAGTGTACCCAGGAAGTTAATTAAAATAGCAAGCAATACCTAGTGGCTCAATAATGTATGTGTGTAATTTTGTTTAGCCCAATGAAAATGCAGGAAAGATAAGGCTACTAATAAAGAACTGGAATGAATAATGAAAGGGTCTGTACTAACATCCAGTACGTGCTGCATTAATTCTAACAGTTCTCCTGGATCCTGCATGTATTTTGACTTCATCGCATGCTGAATATGATTCCAGGTTTGACTTTGAGTGTATTTCCTGAGTTATATTATTTATGCCTTGGGTTTCAGTACCTTCCTAGTGGTTGTACCACAGTGATCTACAGTCTGACAGCAGCTAGGCTTGCTGGCCAAACAAGAGAGAAGCAGCTCTACTTCTTTTAAACCAAAATAAAATGTGTTTTATGTTATCATTCCCCATTTACACCTTATGTCCAGAGTCTCTTAGATTAGACCTTCTGCTCCACCAAAGTCTTCTATTACTGTAGCCTCTTGCAATCTATGTCAAGAGTAATTCTTCTTCTAATCACAGGAAAACAGAGCTCCATTCAGCAGCCCCATTTATACCACAAAGGAAAACAAACACTTAGAGCAATGTATACTTCCACTCTTCCCTTCTTTTTCTTTTGGTGTAGACTTACAAAACATTCCTGGCTCCTGCTTGTTCAGAATATGGCAGGACACTCACACATGATTTATGCCTATATTTGAAAACTTTCAGCACCTCAGGAATGTTTAACAGCTGTGAACACCTCTGTAAGCATTTTCATTTCAAAACATATAAAGATATGGTAAATAAACGTGTTACTTTTAAAAACTTACGAATACTCCTTAGTGATTGTAATATCCATGGATACAGTTTTTCAGCTCTTGAAACTTTGCTCCAAGGCCAGTAATACCTAATACTAAAAAGCCCTCACACAGACCACCAATACTATTCTTTTTACTTTTGTGAAAACTGATGCACACTGATCTTAATGCCATTTCCTTAGAACATCCTATTTCCTTAGAATATCCAAAGCAAGTAGCCTCAAGTCTCAGTACCTACCTTTAACACCTTCTTATAACTGAATTATGTAATTTAGGACCACAAGAGGTATTTTCCTCTAGATAAGATTTTATTTATTTTGTTTGGAGGGGAAGAATACTCTAGTTCCTGGAAAGAATCCTGACTTTTCAAGCAAATTTTGACAATTCCATTCAATATCCTTCTTCTCCTCCCAGTTCTGATGCAGCAGTTGTGGCTGTGTTCTTTCCCCACTTCTTCCTGTTAACAGTTTAGACTTTCATCAACAAAATTCACATTCCTCCCTACCTAAGCCTTACCTCGTGGTCAGTTAACTAGCTGGTAATGCTCCTTCAGGTTTTGTCAGATGATTTTGGTGTGGTTTTGGGCCTTTTGTGTCTACTTCAAATATCGAGCGCTTTAGCAGAATCAGTTCTTCTGCGCGTAGCTGTTTGTTAACATATGGACAAACACGTTTGATTCCCTTTAAGGGGGACTTATCTGTCCTATTCTTGTAAGAAAAAAATGACTCAGAGACTGAGCAAATTACTTCCCTAAAGGTACTGGAAGAGATATAAGGTAGTCTCAGTTTTTTATGTTCAAGTTCACGAGACCCTGTGTCTCTTATGCACACAATTAAAAACTGCATCATCTTTCACTCCATGGATACACTTCATTCGTCTGTAACCACAGTACAGGTATGTAGGGAAGAAGAGACAATGTTGCATGTTGCTGATTTTTCACCAACTACTGCAGCTTCCATTTGAAACCCCCCTGAAAGTTATATACTGAAGGACTTCTCACATCAGTAATGTCAAAATAAAACCACTTTTTGTTTTGTTTTTAGAAGGAATACGCTAACTTGTTTTACTTAAGGAGAACTTGAGGACTTAAGAGGGGGAGCAGTTCATTTTAATTCCATAGACTGATTGGGACTATAGGAAGGTAAGGAGCAGGCTCAGTGCACATTACTAAATCAACACTGCTGAACTTTTGGTAGCACAATGGAAGAAATCAAAATCAGCACATCCTGTAAGAAACCCACATTAATTGAACAAGCTGGGGGAATATACTGGAGCCTCTTCAAACAGTATTTCATGATTCCTAATTATAAGGAGCATGAACTCCATTTACACTTTTAAAGCTGTGGACAGCTTTTCTGAAACCTAGACACTAAAGCATTTTTCTGAGTCCTACACTTGGAATGTGTGATGCACCAATTAATCAACTACTTCTTCATTTGCAGTATTTTCAGAATACATATTACTCAGAAAGACCAACATTAGTTAACAGCTTCTATTCCCTGTCAATTAAAATGGAGTCTTGGGATAACATCTTCATAAAATACAACAAAACAAAAATCTCCCATTGAGTTTAAATTCAAACTTCAATAGGCTTTGTGTTTTGCTGGGAATTTTTTAATACTTGCAGCAATTTAAGGTAAGATGCTGGACATTCCTGAAATGGCTGAAGCAAAAGAACTATTCTGGGAGCAACTCTCTTAGGCGAACAGCCAACACAGACAGCTGAATGTGGTACATCTAACCAGGCTGACAGTAGGACTTGCCAGAACAGGGGTATGTAACCAATTACTAATAAGATTTATTTTAATACTTCTTACTGAACTGGCTGACTCATACTCTCCAGGAGCACTGTGCATATTTCATCTTAATCAATGAAGTACATCTGTTGTACCAAGACAAAATCATGCCCTGAAGCCATTTTGGTTTGTACCAGATAAACCTTATCCATCTAGAAAGTACATTAACCAGCACCATTACAAATTCTCCTCCACAAAAATAGGTTCCATGGAAATGGAACTATGATTTTATATTTTACCAAGTTTTAAGAGAAACATTAGTTTCAATATAGGTTTGACAACTTTGTATAAAGATGGAGCAGCTTATCTATTCAAATTTGTTTCTTTCCTCCTGTCTTTCTGAAAATTATTTCTAAATTAACTGAGTAAATCAAATCATTCCAAATTCATTTTGGCACAATACCAACAAGTGCTTCATCTCCTATGTTTACGGACCAGCAGTTCTGTTATCCAAGTTAAGAATCTGCAGCTGCTTTTCTTCCACTTTTTTGACTACTCAATCACAATGAGACTTGCTGCCATTTTATCTGTAAAATAGGTACAGTCTCTGCTGTGTGGATGTATTTTGTTTCTGCTGGTGCTTGATACGAGTCTGTTTTTTTCTCCCTCTTATCCCTGTGCTTAGACCAAAACAAAATAAATCAACAGTAACACCAAGGAAAAAATTTCAACAGATTATTATACATTTATACAGAGCTGAACTAAAAACAAGGCTGTGGAAAAATAAGCACAGTAATTAGGAAGGAAATTTATGCCCTTCTAAAGGAGCAGTCTGTGGTGGCCCATGTGCTCCACCCTCAATTCCAGGTGCTCAGCACCCTGAGACAGTTCTCTGGCTGAGTGTCAAAGTTTGACTCTTGTTTCCTGGCTCAAAGTCCTACTGCTGTAGAGGCCACTTGAGAACTGCATCCCTTCCAATCAAAAACCAGACAAACATCAGTACTTGCCAACATCTCACAAATTAAAATTGCAAATTTTTTTTGCCACGTTCTGCCTTCACCTCTGCCTGAGGTTAGTGCTCACAGCAGCCTCCCCCAAGAGCAGCAGCAAGTGCACAGCTGTTAGGCCAGATGCATTCCAGGAAACTGTAGCTTCTTACAACATAACCTAGGTCAGGAAAATTCCAAGAAAAGCTTTCCTGACCACACAGGCAAGAAATATGGCTAACAAGTGTTTGATCAAAATGCAACATGACTGAGCAATTATTTTTTAAGTGTAATCAAGCTGGAAGGTTTCACCATCTTCCATTCCTCTTAAGTATCTAGTCTGGCCCAAGAACATGAAAAACATTAAGATTCCTGTCTGAGAAGCACACAAACAAATGGCACTGCTACTGGAAGCTAAAGCCAGGCTTACTTTGGAGGGCCCATTGTCTCGGCCACGCCGCTGACTGCCAAGACACAGGTGGAGCCTGAGGTACAGACGTGCCCACAGGATGTGGCCTACAAACAGCAAACTGTTCTACACAAAAGCTCCTGCAGAGCTGGCGCACTATACTAATTTTTCTTTAATTGCTGACTAGAAGATCTAACATGACAAATGTAAAATTCCTTTAGCGATCATCTAGAATATCCTCATATTTCTCATGCAATTCCAACAGCAAGATCACTGCAGATTTCTGTGTGTTGGCTTTACAGACCTAGTGGTACCAGAACTACTTTTTACTGTAAAATTGTAAGCCTCTTCCATAAAATTAAGTTTGGCCTTCTGTGCAAATAATTTCTGTAGATGAAAAGTTTACAGCTCAGTGTCTTTTAAAACTGTACAAAACTTTATTTAATTGCAATATACATCTACTCAAGCCATTAAGAGCAGGCCTAGAAATTTATAGTGTAATTTGCAACTAACCAACCAGCCTTTTTTTACAATACATTTCCAGAACTCAGTGTTTTATAGCTACTTCCACTCACACATTCACTGCCCCTGATTTTGAAGCAAGTCTGTGATAACCACCTAGTTATGACACCACTGAGACAACAACTTCCTTTTCAGATCAAGGATCACAGGCAGTTGATTTCAGACTGCATGCAGAAATGCTGTCAGAGAGTGTAACTTGAAGACTATGATTCCTGCAATTCTTTGATGATAAAACTGCCTCCTACATTTAGTATTAAATAAACATTATTTCAATACAATCGTTATCCATTTTAAGACACTAAACTATTGGAAGGTCCATCCAGCCCAAACCAGAGAACACTGTGGTCTGCAGGAGCTGCCTACTGTCACTGTCACCTACAAACATCTCAGAGGAAGCTGATTTTGTTTTAGTGGTGTTGATATAAGGTTATCCTGTCAGAGACTCAAAATGAGAATTCATTTTAAAATTTCTCTTTCTCACTGAAGCTTGCAAAGTGCATCAGCAATTAACAATTCCTATCACTTCTCCCAGTTTGCTGTGTGAAAAGGCTCAGAACTCGTCTTACAAATTGCTCTTTTGAAGATCAAAGAGAAGCCGAATTTGTCTGTGTGTGCTCTGGATGAGTTTGTAATTTACTGGAACTTTCAGAGGAGGCTTGGCAGCACACTCATTTGACAGCCCCAGGGCACAGGATTCAGGGGAGCTCTGTGACTCTCCCCTTCTGAGTTCCTTCCTTAGCTTTAATTGGCACCTCATTAGAAATTAATGAAAATGACATCCTCTGTTCTTCCTGCTCCGGGCGTAGAATGCTACAAAAAGGCCCATCACAATTCATAACACATTCAATTTATATAGCAATGGCTCTTAAGCATTATTTATGAGATACGAATTTCTTGTCAGCAGTTAATAACTTGAACAGAGCTGAAGAGGAATGAAAAAAAGATCTTGAGAGCATGTGTGTATGAAAACAAACAAATCTTTCTACATCTGAAAAATGTTGTGTTTGAACTGCTGGAACTCCCTTCTCAGTAGTGAATTGTTGTTCTTCACAGCAAAGCCCTGCAGCACTGTCAAATCTGTCTAAAATTCCATGTAGTGTCAAGGGAACGAGCTCAGCGGCATCACCTCTCTCTGGCCAGGGCTTACAGGAGACAGGAGAGCCAATACAGCAGCCTCCTGAAGATCTCTGAGCCAGTGTCAAGCACCAGCCACTCTCTCTGTCCTCTTTCCAAAAAAGCTGCACCTTGTTGGACAAGTTCCAGTTAAGTGGATCAGTATTTGCATATATGTCTACATTTAAACACTGGTCAGTATGTACATATTTTCCTTTCGACTTTGTCTCACTAAAAATCTCACTGGAGGACTCACCAGGACAAATCATCAAAAAGTAAGATGATTTCCAGTACTTCTAACATTAGGCGAAGAAGATGTGCAACAGCAAACAATTGAATTGTTGGTCTGTGGAGTTAATTTGGATTTTAACAAGACTGTTTCAGACACAGCTTTGGTTCAACATTTTTATGCTTTAAATCTTTTTTCCTTACATCCAAGCAAACCCACACATTTGTCGTTCTGCAGATGGTGTCTGCCTTTTTATTGATCCTGATAACAGATTTTCTCTTAATGTTTAAAACTGAGGGTGGTCTCCCCCATTTTTTCCCATTGCTTCAGTTCAGGATTAAGACGACAAGAATTTAATAGCAGTGGTTCAAAGCTCAGATCAAACAATGTTTTACGTTGACCATTACTTTTGAAGAGTGTTCATGCTTCTTTTACACCAGTTGATTCTATCGTACCACCTCCACCTGAACACACATCATTGTGTTCACATTACCTGTGCTTCACATTAGCACAGAAAAGGATAACCCAGTCATGTATGGATTTAGGAAATATTTTAAACGAATGAGAATTTGACATATTTGTTCTACTGCATTTCCCATCACCTCCTCCCAGGGTTTTTGAATGGGTTTGTCATTCATGACCTAAAGCAACCTAATTTTACAGACAGCAGGGCAAGTTAGTGAGAATGGTTTCTAAGGCAGCATCTTTAAAACTGACCAGAGCCACGTGCTACTGATTATTGGTAAAGCAGTTTAGGTGATGTGAAGCTGAGGTGCCCTGTGGTGCTCAGTGGTAGCATTTTGTTTGCTTCTTATTAATCTATTAAATGTTAGTAGCACAGGGTATGCCCACACTGACATCACATGAGAGCACAGATAACACACCCTAACTGAACACATTATTAATTAAACATTTTAACTGAACAGAAACCAAAGAACTCCTGTTTTTTCAGCCCTGTTGTAAACATGGAAATAGACTCCTGCCTTCTATTCTCTCATTACATGTATGGAATGGAAATGCATATAATATAAACTATAAACTGTATAGGATGTAATACAGGAATGCAAATTTTCATCTCCTTGCTTATTGCTGAGGAATTCAGAAATTTTTGTCACATTCATGTTTTATTAACACATTTTATGAACTTTAAGAGAACTATTTCCATAAAGATACATATATCCAGTAGAAGAAATTTAAAGAATAATTCCTACGACATTTATATTGCAACAGTATTGAATTACGGAACCTCTTCATGAAAACTTGAGAGGAACCAACCAAATATATTTGTAATCCAGTTTACCAAAAAAAAAAAAAAAAGGGCAGGTCTTATTTTATAATTTCAGAAACATTACTGATCAATAGAAGGGCTTTTTAAAAGTTGCTTTTAACTTCATTGCTCTTACATAGCTCCAATATTGCAGAATGCAGGAATGATTAATGATATTACATAATGGTTAAGCAATCATTTATCCAGTCCTCTCCAAAATTCAAACTCTCTTGCTCCCCATATTAGGGAGGATTCTGCTATTTCAGTCGGGTACCTGTGAGCAGCCTGAGTCATTGTATACATGACAAGAGCAAACCAAGCACAGAAAATCCTGTCTCTACCATGCTGAGCAGAAAGGGCCACACCAAACTGTGTGATTGATAACTCTGAATTTCTTTAGTTTGATAAAAATGTTACCAGACACCTCAAAGTATCCTGACACATGATTTCCATAAGAATTTCAACATTACAGTTTTTGATTTCATGTTTGGTGGCTTCACAGCTCTGTGGCTAACGTATGTTAGCTCTCCAGTATGGAAACAAAGCCTATCTCATGTCCAGCAGTAATCTCTACAGGCTGAAGACAGACAGATGCTGAAGAAAAGAACAAAGGATAACATAAAATCTTTGCAGCTCTCTATCTCTTCACTTGGTATTAGATACTCAGTACAAGATTAACTGGCTTTGTAACTAGCTTAGCCCACCCTTCCTCTCCACACTGCTGCTCAGAAGGACACGCCCTCTCTTCAGAAAATGGTTTTAACACAATATTTTATATTTCACAGGTGCACTGTGCATTGCACCTATCATCTGTACAGATCCTCTGGAAATTATCCACTGGCTGAGACACAATGGAGTAATTGAAACAAACTTCTCCAAATGTATCAATACAAGCACCGTCAGAGAGTTCAATGCAACCTTCAATACATGATTATATGAAAAAATAATTAGCAGGTAAAACTACCACATGCATTATCACTTGGTCTAATGAGCACATTTAAACCAGTTAAGAATGCAACTGTTCCATGAAGGAGAGAGCATCTCCTTTGGAATCTAGTCACATTAATTATTGTTTCAGAAAGATTATTTGCATTTAATATAAAACCCCAAATTAGCTGTCTACATGGGATTATTGTCCTCAATTCAATTACCTTACCTGAACAGTGTCATTAACTTTGGAAAAGCCAAGTTACATGATTTTAAGTGTATGGTGAACAGTAAGTCTTCCCCCCAGAAACTAACAGTGAGAATGAAAATATTTTCAGTTAGAGGGTTTTTCTGGATTTAAGTTTTTAATATTAATGTAATTACGACATGCAGAATGCAGATACTAACCTATGTTCCTTTACACCCTATAGAAACCTTCTCATCTTTGCATATTTATTGATGTGCTTTGTGTTTCTTCTCCTGTCAAGTGGGTATGATGCCCTTCCCGCCTTACAGGGACTTCTGAAGCTAAATTCATTAGTATCTGGGATCTCTTGAGACAAGGCAGTACATCAAGGCCAAAGTTTAAAAGGGGAAGTTAGACAGGAACGAATTATAACTTTTTGCTACCAGTAGAAGCTACAGCTCCTGTTTAAAGCATCTTTGCAAGGTGAAAAACGCAAGTTTTCTCTGTATTTCCACATGGGACACAGATCTGAGCCCGGTTGCGTTAGAAAGCCGGATGCTACTGACAAACAGTACTCACCACAGCGACATGATCCCAGTTCCTGCTGTACTAGTTCCAGTTTTGTTTGGCACTGGAAGCATCGGCGTCTACTCTTCTGTTTGGATCGACTGGTTTCTTCAGGCCTGTCATTACTGTCATCCAGTAGCCGTGGCCGTTTCACAGGAGAAGCCTCACTCTCCGACTGTGAATCTGTTGTGTTCACAACAAATATTTTAGGAAAAATATTAGAATTTCCTTGCTGAGGCATCCCTTTAGGCAGACTGAAGCTGGGGTCACCACCAAGCAGTGTGCTACCTCCCATTCTATTGCATACACATGGGTTTCTTAACAACCAACATGAGCATCAAGTAAAGGACAAATTATCTTTGTTCCCTATAAGAACCCCTCCTGCTGTCAATATTGAATATAAAATGAACTGATTAGCTTCCTTCCAGCCTTGGCTGGGTCATACAGAGATACATGTAGAGCACACACCATCCTAAACAATTGCAGGCTTCATCTGTTATCTCATTTAGTTTCTCCCATGCGCCGCCTTCAGTGTCCCCACGCAAACTGACCGAAGTGATGAAAAACAACTGAGCACAGGTTTGACCTATTTCCTCCCTGGGCAGGAGGGGGATTTTTCAGGCACAGCACATAAACTGTATCTCTCATGACTGAAGGCAGTACATGAAAGCACCATACCGTGCTTCCCTCTCTTTCCACATGGGTAACAATTTAAATGTAAATTAGTATACACCAACAATACAACCCCAAACAAAATATGTATCCAAGCAGGATCTGTACATACATCCTATGAATTCCAAATGTTCAGCCATTTTTGAAGTATTAGTCAGAATACTGTTTGCATTAGTCACTTCATAAATTTCAGCTTTTAAGAAAATAGTGTGTGGAAAGCCTTTAGAAATTAAAGTTTACAACAGTCTTACTTCAGGTAGCGTAGTGCTGGTGTTTTTTTAGTATTTCCTTTTTTTTTTTTTTTTTACAATGGAGAGTGTATTTTCCAGGGTTCTTGAGTAGCACATGGAATGTATATTACTGACAGAATTGTGAGATGTCCAAGCCTTGTTTTTGTGGCATGTCAGAGGCACCACATTTCAGCAGATCTACTGCTCTGCAGTCCAAGTCAGGTCAGCCTAGAAAAGAGATTTTCCCTTCCCAAACCTGTGCACAGCAGAATCAGTGCTGTATTTCTTTGTATTAAGAACTACAAATAAATCTAATCCCAACTGTACTAAAAATTAAATTGTTTGTTGTAGTGCTGCAAGGAGCTGCTGAAAGATGTTACTGCAATCAGTCAGTATTCTACTGCATGATGGTGAGCAAGGAAAAAAAACCCATTAGCTGAGTTAAATCCCTTTTGAACCAACATTAATCCAACAAATAACAGGCTAAATCTGTCTTTTTGGCAGGATGATAACCTATTGAACATGTCTGTACCATTATTCTAAGACTCCATTGCTCATGTCTGCTTTGTGCTGTCCTGGATTAGGCAGGAAAAGGTAACTGCCATGGATACAACACTGTCCATAACCTTGTTATATCAGCTATCTTACCTGAGCCACTGCTTATCAACATCATGGCTCTCCTTGAGTAAACACCTAAAGGAGTCAGACTTGGAATACCTGGCAGCTTCTCCCGTCGGGGATGCTCTCTTAACTTCCCCTGGTTCCTCACATGCAATACAAACTAATTCGCATTTCTTACCTGTGTTTCAGCCCTTATGTCACAGTGTTTTTCCAGTTGCTGTACTCCAATGTTACAGCCATTACAAATATACACCTTGCCTCACTGGGGCCTACTTTATTTCTGTCATACTGCTCTTAAAATATGCTGAAAATGTGCCTGGCTTTACAACAAGTACAAAGCCTCTGTATCTCACATTTCATAGAAGAGTGGACTGCTTTCTGTACTATATACAGGTGATAAGTTTCTATTAAGCTGCAATGATTTTATCTGATGTGTGCCTAAAGACAGACACCTTTTTGATCAGTGTCATAGATTACAATTTACACCTTACAAAATACATATATTAGGCCTAAACTAACATTCAGTACATAACGTACTCCACCTCTGCATGCTTGGCTGTGCAGGAGCCTTGGCAAGGAAAAGAAAGTGGTGCATAATGCATTAATACAGTTACGGAACAACTAGTCCTGTCTCTAAATCTCTGGAGAAAATGGTTCAAGGGAAAGACCCTCTGAACAGACTGCCTGACTCCCTGAACAGAGATCCCGACTCATACTCCAAGGTCAACAGTCCTGTCCCATGCACACTTGTTTTCAGAGTGCCTAGAACACCAGGCTAGCCTTGAGTGTATAAGGATGCCCCCTCCAACAGGCAGATTCTGTACTATGACCTGTCTTACTCAGCATTCAGTAAAACCTGCTCCAGTCCACCCTGTTGCCCCAGATGGAGATCTACATCATTTGCAGTTTATTCATTACTAAAGAAACAGATACACTGCCATTATGGAACAGCTGCCTCCACACATCTTTGCTTCTGGAAACATAAGCCATTCTGGTAGTTCTCAGAAGCAAATTTGCCATTCTGAATTAAGCCAATGGAAACCACAGTGGTCTGCTGATCCTGAAATCCAAATAAGGGATTAATGATATGAGACAACCAGTGTATAATAAGTTAATGAAACCATATGCCTTAATGAGAAAAATAGGTACCTCAAGTCAGGCTAGTAGTCCTACAAATGAAAATAATTAATTACACACTTCCTGTTAATTGGTAATGACTAACTGAATATCAACATGAGTTAGTCAATATCATACAAATTAGAGATATCTCATTTTTTACAATGCATATCTTTCTGCCATAAACTAGAATACTTAGCACTGAGGTAAACTCAGCCTGTCTCTCAGGGACTGCACCATCTCTCTGATCACTGATTGCCCAGTGCCTTGAACATGAGTCCACAAGCTAATAATACTCATCACAAACCAGACCCACAGCACACATACTGCCATCTTCCCATGCGCAAGTACAATGAGCGAGGAGAAAGCACAGAGCAGAAACTGGACCTTTTAGAGTCAGACCTGCGTGCATTTCTTCCAGATCATGTTGCTTTTCATGATACTGACACAAGCAATACAGGACACAAAATACGTCTTCCAGCACCTGGAATCTTGCAACATAAAAGTTCAAAGATCTGACAGCAAAATGAAATTGTCATACATAGCTTTACTACCTGGAGTGCAGCTGAAAAAAACCCTAGGAATAAAGGCTGAAGTGATGCAACTAGAATCAAGAGTAAATTCCCAGTATGAACCTTCAAACAACCAAAAAAGGCTACAGAGAAGAGGATTCTCTCAGCCAGTGACTGACAGTGGCTTTCCTCAGAAGGATGGTTCGTTCAACAATTACTACTTCTTTTGCTTCTAGGAAACATCTTCCATGCTCAACCTGCATTTTAGCATTACACCTAAACCAACAAATACCCAGCGTGAGAGAAAAACAAAAATGCTGTTCTTTTACCCACAGAGGTCAAAAACCATAAAACTTCTCTGTAAAAATGAACAATAAGGATGAGAAATCCCCAAAAATTCAGAAAGAAACTGCTCAGCAGA